>NC_060063.1:11303445-12005049 GCF_020283565.1 Trifolium pratense
GAAAAGTTGAGTAACATTAAACGACAGTTCAACAATAATTTTGGAAAAATATTCATACAAAGAAAATTATGTTCTTGTGGAAAGTAACCCTAATTTAAGTCTCCAATTAAAAATGTTAAAAAATGTTCTCACCGAGATTTGAACCCATGTCCTCTCACATTTACTTAGTTTAATTGTCACTACACCATTTGAATTTATTTGATATATTTTGCATGGATCAATCTATAACTATGTCTTTATGATCCTATTTTGACATGATCCTATAATTGGAATTAACTAATTTTTTTCAAATTCAATAGATATTTTTTCAACTATTCCTAATATATTTCGTCAAAAAAAAAAACTATTCCTAATCTTTTATATTATTTATCTATATCTATATATATAATTCCTAGATAGTTCTCCTACTATCCATCTTAACCCTAATCCACATCACTCATTTACATCCAATTAAATCACACAATAATGTCACATCACTTCCTTATATTATATCATTTTCATCTTCTTTTTTTTTGTTTTCACGTCACTTCCTTATATTATATCATTCTCATTCTATTTTTTTTTGTTTTTATATTATATCAATCTCATAATAAATAATAAAGAATTATGATTCTCCAATTATCGAAAAATTGATGTCACAAGATGTTACAATTTTCTACATTATTATTGAATTATAGAAAAGCCCTTCACCCACTAGCAAGAATAAGAAGGTGGGACAAAGGATAACCTTGCCTCAAATCTTTACTGACCAGAAAGTTCTCCATGGGACTGTCATTAACTAACACTGACATGGAACTATTAAAAATACAAGTTCGCATCCATTCCATCCAGCATTACGCTCAGGGGCGTCTCCAGGTTTTAGGAGGCTCTGTGCGAAATATAAAAGTGGCCCCTTAATATAAAAAATATAATTTTTTTAAAAAAAAAAATGTTAGAAATACGGTATGATAATCCTGGATATCTTCGAAGAATCGTGTTCGTTCACTTTCCGAACAAAGTATTTCGACCCTATTCTTGTCTAGGTTCACGAAATCTTTGCGGGGATAATTCTCGAAGAGCAATCTGTTTCTGACAATAGAGAACAGATCAGAATGTAGAGAGGAAGTATTTTTCGTTTTTAAAACCGAGGCCAAATGACTCCTTATATAGGAGACCAATAACAGAAAACGAACAGGCACACCTTTTCGGAAAAAACGGTCATGTCTGTTGGGAAATGGTACGACTATTCAAACGGTCATGTCTGTTGGAAAGGGTACGACTATTCAAACAGTCATGTCTGTTGGGAAAGGGTACGACTATTCATGTCCCTTGGACCCCGGCAGTGCGCTGCCCCGCACCCCGCCAGGGGCTACACCCCTTGGAACCCCGTTTCAATTATTCGTATTCAATTACATGTTTGGCTTGACGAGCGTGCACTCCGCACTACCCTGACTCGTTTCAAACTTAACGCATAATTGCATTGGCCTATAGTAAATCACATTACTACCAAAATACATTGTTGATACTAAAATTACCAACAAACTCCCCCCATTTTAGTATAATCCTTGATTTACTTACAGATATAACGATCAAACAGATGCATAAACGAAAATGTCTTACGATTGAATTTTCATCTTAGTACAAATACACATTCCAAATACTCGAAAATCGGGGTGTCACAATGATTGAACCCGTCAATCCATTTGAGTATCTGAAGATATAGTACACATATGTTTCTTACAATACTCTACTATTCATACTTGACACTTTACAAGCCATGTGTCCTTATCCATTAATAAGCATATAGGAAGCCAAGTCCAAGCTTCTTGAAGCGGCAAAACTTCATGCTTACATAGGTGATCCTTTTTAATCTTGCACCTGCATTTGCAATTTTTCAAAAGAACCATTAAAAAGATATACTTTAACCTAACCATCACTTGCAGGTCTGAGCACATACCTTGGGAAGATAAACACAATTGCTCCAATCTTTAATTATGATCTTTCCACATTGAATTCTGCTTCTAACGTTGTATTAGAAGGGAATTGGGTATACCATAGCTAATAGATTTAAATAGACTTTAATCCCATCCCAATTACCGACTTCTTCACTAAGTCTCTAGCTAACCCCTTCGTCAAGTGGTCAGCTAAGTTTTGTTGCGACCGAACAAACTCAATAGATATCACCCCATTCATGATTAATTCCCTAATCATACTATGTCTAATACCCAAATGTCTAGACTTTCCATTGTATATTTGACTATATGTTTTAGCCAGTGTGGCACTACTATCACAACGGATAGAAATTGGTGATATCGGTTTAGGCCATATTGGAATCTCATATACCAAGTTCCTTAGCCATTCTGCTTCTTTACCAACAGCAGCTAATGCTACAAACTCAGATTCCATTGTGGAACTAGTTATACATGTTTGCTTCTTGGAAGCCCATGAGATGGCACCTCCCCCAAGCAAGAACACCCATCCACTTGTAGAGGATGAATCTTCAACATTATTTATCCAACTAGCATCCGAATAACCCTCTAATACCGAAGGAAATCCCATATATGACAATCCATAATTCATAGTACCCTTCAAGTACTTAAATACCCTAGTTATCGCATGCCAATGATGTCTACTAGGATTACTAGTAAATCTGCTCAACTTTCCAACCGCATAAGCAATATCTGGTCTAGTGCTAATCATAGCATACATCAAGGAGCCTATAGCTCTTGAGTATTCGAGTTGATCCACAGGTTTACCTGTATTTGGCATAAGCTTTTCTCCCGGATCCATGGGAGTACTTACTGGAGAACAATTTTCATAATTGAACTTCTTAAGTATTTTCTCAATGTAATGAGATTGTGTAATTACAATACCCTTATTCTCCCGTTTAATCTTAATACCAAGAATAACGTCCGCTTCTCCCATATCTTTCATGGAGAACTTTGATGACAAGAAATTCTTTGTTTTATCAACTTGATTTTGGTCGGTGCCAAAAATCAACATGTCATCAACATATAGACAAATGAAAACTCCTTTACCGGATGTATCAAATTTGCTATATACACATTTGTTAGCTTGGTTTAGAATGAAACCATTAGACAAAACAACCTCATCAAACTTTTGATGCCACTGCTTCGGAGCTTGTTTCAGCCCATACAACGACTTAACTAGCTTACACACTTTATGCTCATTACCAGGCATTACAAATCCTTCAGGTTGCTTCATATACACTTCTTCTTCCAAATCACCATTCAGAAATGCTGTTTTGACATCCATTTGATGAATTACCAGATTATGAATAGCCGCCAAGGCAATCAACAATCTAATAGTAGTGATACGAGCAACTGGAGCAAAGGTATCGAAGTAATCAATCCCTTCTTTTTGTCTAAAGCCTTGGATAACCAATCTAGCCTTAAACTTGTCAATTGTACCATCGACTTTCATCTTCCTTTTGAAGATCCATTTGCAACCCAATGGTTTGCAACCAGGTGGTAAATCAGATAATACCCAAGTATTATTTTCCATGATAGAACCAATCTCTTCATCAATTGCTTCTTTCCAAAACACAGAATCTCGAGATTTCACAGCTTCATCATACGTTCTTGGATCCTCTTCTATACTATAACAATAATAGTATTGTGTATCAATCTGGTCCTTTGATCCCTCAACTAAATATAGTTGAAAATCAGAACCATAAGATTTAGCTTTTCTAGCTCTTTTGCTTTTACGAGGTTCGAATGTCTCACTTGCTACTTCATTTGAATGATCATCCTTTAGAGATTCATCTAACTTTGGTATAAGGTCCTTTGGTCTAGGTGTAGAAGAGAAACAATTCTCATCAAATATCGCATCTCTCGATTCTATAATTGTGTTAATAGAGATCGAGTCATTAAGTTCTATAACATAAAACCTATAAGCCTTGGAATGCTCAGCATATCCAACAAAGATGCAAGCTACACCCTTTTCACCCAAAGTTTTCCTTTTAGGATCCGGGAGTCTAACCACGGCCCTGCAACCCCAAACACGTAGAAAGTTTAAGTTGGGTCGTTTCTTATACCAAAGTTCATATGGGGTAGTCTTATTCCTTTTATTAGGAACCCTATTTAACAAATAGCAAGCCGTTAACATGGCTTCTCCCCAAAACCCTTCACTTAAACCAGAGTAAGATAACATGGCATTCACCATTTCTTTAAGAGCTCTATTTTTCCTTTCAGCCACACCATTTTGTTGAGATGTATAAGGTGCCGTAGTCTCATGAATGATTCTGACGGATTGGAAAAATACAGGATCATAATATTCACCACCTCTATCCGTACGTAATGTTTTAATCATCACATTCTGTTGCAGTTCAACTTCAGTTTTATAAATTCTGAATTTATCTAAAGCTTCGTCCTTAGCATGCAATAAATAAACATAGCAGAATCTAGATGCATCATCTATGAAAGTGATAAGATACTCTTTATGCCCTAGTGATGGAGTAGCATGCAAATCACATAAATCACTATGTATCAATTCAAGTATAACAGATTTTCTTGTTATATTTTTAAAAGGTTGCCTAGTGATCTTTGTTAACATGCAAGTTTTACACTTTTCATTATTTTCATTAAAAACAGGAATTAAATCGTCTTTAGACATTTCATGCATTCTTTTATAATTTACATGTCCTAAACGAGCATGCCATAACGAAAAATTGATAACATTCGAAGAAGACATAAATATCGAACCAGAATCTTTAGGAACTCCATTCAAATTCATCATAAACATTCCATTATTATAATATCCAAATCCTACAAACACACCAGACTTCGATAAAACATATTTATCGGATTCACACACTTGCTTGTATCCAAGCTTATTCAATACAGGACCAGAAATTAAATTCTTACGTAACTTAGGAACATACAATACATTAAACAAAGTAATAGTCTTTCCAGAACTGAAATTGCCCTTTTTGTTATTGAAAGCACGCTTCTTTCCTTTGTTTTTGTTGTTATCGTTCTTACCACCCTCTTCGATCATATTAACCGAGGGTCCAGCAATTTCTTTGCCTTTTCCTTTGTTATCCTCATGCGCTCGTAGAGATTCCTCTATGCGCAAGTGACTTCCAAGTTGGATCAAAGACAGATCGTCTTTTCCATGTTTCAGATTGTGTTTGAAATCCTTCCATGAAGGAGGCAACTTATCTATGATGCTTGAGACAGATATTGTTTCATCCATCTTCAATCCATGTTGTGTGAACTGTCCAAGGATTCGGAGGAGTTCATTGAATTGTTCCATGACAGACCTCGATTCAACCATTTTGTAATTGTTGAAATCGGTCACCAGGAACTTTTTACTGGATGAGTCCTCTGCCATGTACTTGGCTTCGAGACAATCCCACAATTCCTTTGCAGATTCCACGTTTTGGTAAATATCAAATAAGGGATCAGACATACCGTTAAGAATGTGCCCTCTGCATATGTAATCGTCGTTCTCCCACTTTGATCGGCGTCTCAGATTTTCAACCGTGTCATCCTCCCCAATTTCTGGAATCGGTGTAGACAGGACGTGCACCACCGTCAACGTTGTCAACATGAAATGCATCTTCTTCTGCCAACGCCTGAAGTCTTGTCCTTGAAACTTGTCCAATTTTCCGAAACTTTTAGTCATCTCCTTGACGGTATTTCCTCCTCCAGCCATGATTATCAGAAAAAATACTTTGTTCGTTTGTTAGAAATACGGTATGATAATCCTGGATATCTTCGAAGAATCGTGTTCGTTCACTTTCCGAACAAAGTATTTCGACCTTATTCTTGTCTGGGTTCACGAAATCTTTGCGGGGATAGTTCTCGAAGAGCAATCTGTTTCTGACAATAGAGAACAGATCAGAATGTAGAGAGGAAGTATTTTTCGTTTTTAAAACCGAGGTCAAATGACTCCTTATATAGGAGACCAATAACAGAAAACGAACAGGCACACCTTTTCGGAAAAAACGGTCATGTCTGTTGGGAAATGGTACGACTATTCAAACGGTCATGTCTGTTGGAAAGGGTACGACTATTCAAACAGTCATGTCTGTTGGGAAAGGGTACGACTATTCATGTCCCTTGGACCCCGGCAGTGCGCTGCCCCGCACCCCGCCAGGGGCTACACCCCTTGGAACCCCGTTTCAATTATTCGTATTCAATTACATGTTTGGCTTGACGAGCGTGCACTCCGCACTACCCTGACTCGTTTCAAACTTAACGCATAATTGCATTGGCCTATAGTAAATCACATTACTACCAAAATACATTGTTGATACTAAAATTACCAACAAAAAAACTGTCTATTTAAATTGCGTATAATATAAAAAAATTATTTTTATTCTTGTAAACATATAGATTATCAATATTAAAGCAAAATAATTATCTTTTTATATAATGTCAAAAAAGAACCTTCTTGAGGTTTTTTTTTTTTTATCAAGAACCTTCTTGAGGTTAAATTTTATGCAAAGATTAAAATGGACTAAAACTATATTTACGAGTATAGATTACTAATCTATTGATACTCATATAATATTATATGAACATTAACAATATATAACTATTAGTTTAGGGCCTAAAAATTAATCTATTAATATACATATGATATTTTATAGGTATAAATAATATATAAGTAATATTATAGGACCTCAAAATTTTGAGCTGAGACCCTAAAAATTTTAAGACCCGATGTCGTCGCACACCTCGCACATGTGTGCAAGCCGCAACTAATTACGCTAAATCATACACCTCATGATGTACTCCAAAAAATTCAAGTTCACTGTATCATAAGGTTTTTCAAAGTCCACCTTCATTGTCATGCATTTATCCTTTCTTCTCTTTGCCAAGTCAATTAAAGTTCATTCACCACCAACACTCCATCTAGAATTTTTTGGCCTCCCATGGAAACATTATTTTCTTGGCCGCCTAGTTATAAACCTCTTTGTATCAATCAATATTTGTGGGGTTTAGATATCAACCTCATTTTCATTTTTTGAAAAGAAATATTCGATAACTTTTTTCGTAAAAAAAAAAAAAAACCTGAAATTTTTTCTTCAAAAGAAAACTGCGAGATTTTCTTTTCTGGAAGCATTCTGAGATAAATTTTAAGAAAAACCTCGATTCTTTTTCATCACAAATTTTTTTCCAAGAAAAATTTCAAGGATTTCTTCCCGAAACAAATTTCGAGAAAAACTTCGGTACTCTCTTTTCGACAAATTTTTTTTAAACTTTTGGCACTGAAAAAAATTTCGAGAACTTTTTCCCAAAAATTTTTCGAGAAAAACTTCAGTGCTTTTTTCCTACAAAAAATTTTAAAACTTGACTTCATTAAATAAAATTCCAAAACCTTTATTTTTCCAAGAATTACTCCTGAACTTCGATACTTTTTTTCCAACAACAAAATTTCAGAACATTTTTCCGAAATATATTACAGAAAAGAAAAAATTGAGAATTTTTTTGTCAAAAACTTCGGTACTTTTCTTTTGTGAGATAAAATTCAAAAAATTCCATTTTTTTCTTCAAATTAAATTTCGAGAAAAACTTTGGTATTTTATATCTAAAAAAATTTCGAAAAACTTTTTTAAGAAAATGGATTCTCGGAAATTTTGTTTCCTGAGTTTTGAAGCTAAATTGGGTGTAATTGTTGGACTGTATTTTTGCTAACATATCCAACGCATTTCTTTTGCTAACATATCCAATTGAAGGAATGAACAAATTAAATGATATGAAGTTATTATATACAAATTTCTAGCTAAAAGGAAAACAAATATGGTTAATTAACGTACAAAACCAGTAAACAAAAAAAAAACTATGGTTAACAAATATTATTATTACCACGATAACATTATTCAGGGATGATAATTTGATTCATATCCAGTGGATACCCTAAAAAAATATCCACGATGGATAGAGTAAAAACCCGCATTTTGGGTACCGGCATGAGTAAATACCGGTATGTGTGCGGATACAGGTACCTTAGTACTCACCCCGTCTCATACCCATATAATATATATTACATTATTTTATTTACATTATGATATAATAATATATGTATATCAAATTTCAAAAAATACAATACTCTTAAACTTTTACATATTTTTAATATAAAGAGTTTTTCTAACCTGTGCAACATTACACAATATAAGGAATAATAAATGCACCATTTTATATGTTTTTTCTAAATTTTATTAATGCACCACAATTTTCTCTCTTCACTCCAACAAACTCTCTTCTCTCTCTCTTTCTCACCACAATCTTCATCGCTCCTCTCTCTTTCTTCTCGTCAAACACTGTTAGCTTCTTTCTCCAATTTTCCCCCAAATTTTTGTTCTTGAGTTTCTGCAATTTTTCGCACTCTTCGTTATTTATTCTACAATTCAACAACACAACATTTTGGTTTTTGTTGCCTCTATCTTCTAATTCCAGCAACAACAATTCCTTTAAGTTGCAAATTTAATATTAAAAATTGATTACAACATCACCAAACAATCTTCAATTTCGTGTATCTCCCTTGATAAGGCAAATGGTACTTCTTGACTTTCATTGATCATAGCAAGGCCTTATATAGCCAATGTACAAGATACAAGTTAGTTACAACAAACTTAACAAACTTAACAAACTCAAACTAAGCTAACTTGCGTCTTAAGCTTCAGCTGCAACACGCGCGTGCCTTGACAGCAGGCCTGGCTCATAGGCTTGGCAAGCTTGCTCATGAGCATTGCATCTAACTAGCTTACATTTGATCAATACACACCTAACATTGCCTCTCCTAAACTGAACCATGTCAAGGCTTCAGTTTATGTCTTCAAGCTTACACAATCCAAGCATATCTCTGAACTTGCAAAAACTCTCAAGGGATAAGGCCTTAGTCATAATATCTGCAGTTTTCTCAAAGGATGAGCAATGTAGCAGCTGTACCTTTCCATCTTTGGTCAAATCTCTGAGAAAATGAAACCTAACATCAATATGTTTACTCCTTCCATGCATCACTGGATTCTTTGACAGTTTGATTGTGGAGCTGTTGTCACAATACAATGTAATACAATCCTTTTTCCTGCTGCTGATGTGATCAAGTATTCTACTCAACCAAATGGCTTGACAAGCACAGTTGGTTGCTGCTATGAATTAAGCTTCAGTTGTTGACAGGGTCACAATTGGCTACTTTTTGGAACACCAGGACACAACTTTTGAACCAATCATGAACACATACCCTGATGTACTCTTTCTATCATCAAGGTCTCCAGCATAATCTGAATCTGACCACCCAACCAGCTCATCATCCTTTCCCTTTTCAAACCACAAACCATAGCTCACAGTCCCTTTCACATACCTAAGTATTCTTTTCACTGCTGCAACATGAAGTTCTGTAGGCCTCTCCATAAATCTAGCTACTAAACAAACTGAAAATGCTAAATCAGGTCTAGTGGCAAGCAGATACATCAGACAACCTACCATTTGCTTATAGCTGGTTGAGTCACAAGCTATTCCATCTTCATCTTTCTTCAATTTGTTTCCAGGCACAATAGGGTTGCATACATTATTGCAGCTTTCCATATTGAACCTTTTTAGAACCTCACAAGCATACTTCTGCTGAAACATGAAGATCCCTTCTTTTGTTTGTTTTACTTCAATCCCAAGGAAGTATCTCATCTTGCCCAAGTCAGTCATAGCAAAGTTTCTTTCCATTGATGTTTTGAATTTATCAAATAGGGTTTGGTCATTGCCTGTAAAGATGAGATCATCTACATACAAGCTCACAATAATGATTCTCCCATCTGATTCTTTCTTTACAAACAATGTGTGTTCATAAGTACACTTGACAAAACCTTCTCTGCAGAAGTAGGCTTCAATCTTGCTATACCAAGCTCTTGGAGCCTGCTTCAGACCATAGAGAGACTTCTTCAATCTATACACCATCTCCTTTTCTTTCTTCTGATAGCCTAATGGTTGCTCCACATATACAGTTTCATCTAATTCACCATGTAAAAAGGCACTTTTCACATCAAGCTGAAACACATACCAGTGGTTTGTTGCAGCTATAGCTAGTATTGTCCTTATGGTGTCCCATCTGGCCACAGGTGCAAATACCTCATTATAATCAATGCCATGCTGCTGAGAATACCCTTTTGCAACTAATCTAGCTTTATGTTTCTCAATCTTTCCTTCCTCATTGTACTTAGTCTTATAAACCCGTTTAACACCAATTTTCTTTGCTCCAGCAGGTAAATGTGTTAGTTCCCAGGTGTCATTGCTTTCAATTGCTGCTATTTCTGTGTCCATGGCCTTTTTCCATACATCATGTTTAGCTGCATCATTGTATGTCATTGGATCTTCACTAGGGCTGAAAAAGGCTTGACTGTCACTACTTTCTCCTGTTTCATAATCTCCAACCTCATAGTCATTCAAATAACCAGGTTTCCTTGAAACTCTTTTGCCTAATTCATTTACCTCATTGTTTCCCTCTTCTTCTGAATCAGATACAGTTAGATCCATTTCTTCACTGAGGGGATTGCTGGCATTACTAGCATCATCAGGTGCATGAACTTGTGCATCATTTGAATGATCATGATGACTGCTTGTTGAACAAGTTTCTACATCAATTTCACAGTCAATCACTTGCTGACTTGAATTTGATTTCTCAGTTACCTTGTTCTCCCAATTCCACTGCTTTTTCTCATCAAATCTAACATCTTTGCTAACAAGAATTCCTTTCTTTACAGGATCAAACAGCTTGTATGCTTTTGATTCTTCACTTATACCTAAGTGAACACATATTATGCTTTTGTCATCTAGCTTTTTCCTCAGATTATCTGGTATATGCACATAGGCAATGCAGCCAAAAAAATTTAAGTGGCTTACAGATGGCTTGATCCCACTCCAAGCTTCTTCAGGTGTGACATCTTTTACTGCAAAAGTAGGGGATCTATTAAGCAGATATACAGACCAATTCACTGCTTCAGGCCAAAAGGTTTTTGGTACACTTCTTTCACTAAGCATACACCTGACCATATTCATAATGGTTCTATTTTTCCTTTTTGATGAGGAGTATAAGCAGCTGTGAGTTGCCTCTTAATTCCATGAAGATCACAGAATTCACTAAACTCATTTGAGGTATATTCACCACCTCTGTCTGTTCTTAAGCACTGAATGGACTCTTTTGCCTCATTTTAAACCATCACTTTGAATTTCTTGAACATTGCTAGAGCTTCTCACTTTTCATTCATGAAGTAGATCCATGTTCTTCTGCTTAGATCATCTGTGAAAGTGATGAAATACCTCTTTCTTCCATTTGACTCAGGGTTAATAGGTCCACATATATCTGAGTGAACAAGTTCAAACTTGGTACTAGCTCTCCATGAGCTTTTCTTTGGCACATTTTGTCTCTGCTGTTTACCCTTCATACAATTGGAACACTCCTCTTTTGGCTGTTTCAATTTTGGCAAACCAATCACCATTTCCTTATGAGCCAGCACATTCATACCCTTGAACTGAGATGGCCATACCTCTGATGCCATAAGTTGCCATTGTCATTGCTATCACTTGAAGCATTCATGCAGTGAGGGACTATAACTGGTGCTTTGATAACAAACATTCTATTCATTGTCATGTGTGTGGCCATGATCAACCCTTTTTCCTCATGAAAAACTTTGCAAGTATCATTCTTAAAGATAACAGTTAGGTTCTTTTGCTGTAATTGGCCTATGCTTAACAAATTATTCTTCAGGCCAGGCAAATAGTAAACATTTGTAAGTACTTGAGTAAAACCTTCAATATGCAATTTTAGGTTACCTTTTCCTTCAACTGCCATCTTTGAATCATCACCAAGCTTAACTGAATCTTTGAAAGTGCCATCATATTCAAAGAGCCAGTTCTTATTTCCCACCATATGATTGCTGCAGCCAGAATCCAAGAACCACAGCTCATTCTTTGCATCAGAAATGGTTGAATCTTGAGATTCATTAGATTTTGTTCCTTGAGCCATTAGCAAGATTTCTCCCCTATCATTGATGGCGATTTTCGCAAGTGTACGAAATCGTGCAAGTAATATATTTAAAACGGTAAGACCGAGTGTCGAACTCAAGGATCGCGTTATACTGTTGAATTGTGATTTTTACTCGATTGAACAAAAAGTTTCAGTTTGATTGGTTGCAATGGCAATAATAATAATAACAACGAAAATTACTTTGTATTTGATAATAATAAAAATGTCAGGGATGAGTATCCTTTGGGTTCTAACTCTATATTATTAATTTGATCCTAATATTGAATTCATTCAAGATGTTGTTACCAATTTCCTAGATTATTTAATCCTAATCTCTTAGTGATTAAACCTTTATTCTTAAAATAACCCCTAATCTCTTAGTGAATTTAAAATTAAGAATAAGCATATGAATATCAGAAATTATAATGATTTCAAGGGTTTGCATCCATCTCTAGACTACAAAGGCAAGAATATGTAATCTCAAGCATTCACAAATTCCACTCTCGTTTCAAATCGTGAATCGTAAATCAATTTAAAAGTGATCAAGTAATAAAAAGCATTAAGAACGGAGATTACATAAACAACATACTTAAATTCATTCAAATAGATAGTATCAAATCATAACATAGAGTTTTCATCCAAATTCAACTCATCCCTAACAATAGAGGATTTAGTTACTCATGAAGAATTACAAAGAATCAAGAAAAGTGAAAGAATTACACATAAGATTGATGTTGAGAAGCTTCAACTCCAATGATTGTTGTTGAACGGCGCTCCTCTCAAACCCTAGCAAAGTGTTTCTCTCAATTCTATGTAAAAATCTCTGAACCCTAATAAAATATGACTTTTGGGCTTATATAGACTTCAAAAACGCAGGATCTGCGCCTGGGCGTAGCAGAGTTGCGCCTGGGCGTGGCTGACGTGGCAAGTGAAAGTCAGAGCTACGCCTGGGCGTGGCAGAGTGGCGCCTGGGCGTGACAAGCCAGTGTTGAACCATGTTGAAGTGAGCAGAACTGCGCCTAGGCGTGGCAGAGTGGCGCCTGGGCGTGACAAGCCAGTGTTGAACCATGTTGAAGTGAGCAGAACTGCGCCTAGGCGTGGCAGAGTGGCGCCTGGGCGTGACAAGTCAGTGGCTGATTTGATTACTTTTTCCAAACTTCTTGCTTGAATCACTAACTCTCATAGTTGACTTCCCGAAACTCCTTGGACACTATTTCACTTCAAATACTAAGAGTGCACCTGATAACACACAAAAATATAATAATACTCCAAGAATTGTTTGGTTAGGGAAAAATCAACACAAATCAAACTATTTTCTCTAGTTATTGGATGAACTAAATTTCCACACAAAAGTGATTAAAATTGGAATAAACTAAGAAAATTAATTAAAATAAAGTCTAAAACTGATTGAAAAATTAAATAAAAATGATGAACAATCACAACCCCAAACTTAGCCTGTTGCTTGTCCTCAAGTAACACTTGAACAAACCGCAAAGAGAAATACCGCCAACCAGGACCCATCTCCTCAACCAAACTCATGGCCTTTCGTTAGGGTTCTCCCATCACAATTTCAATCTTCACCAAGTGCCATTGCTTCAAATCTCACAGACGAGCAATTCGGACAATTCACCACAAGACTTTCGATAGACACCTCAATTTCAACCTTTCTTTTCACACTCTCACCAATATCTCTCAAGTGTTTATATGGGTTATCTCTCAAATTCCACAGCAAACATCATTCTACCATAGGCTTGAACAAGTTCTATACAGAAATTACAATGCAATAGTACACACACTTTTTGAGGTCTTTAAGGTTATAACGGGGCTTGGGTAAAGGTGGGATATTTTTGGATAGTAGGCTAAAGACTTGGAGTTAAAAGGACTATCTTAATGTATCCACTTGTTACAATGCACATCAAAAACTTGATCAGAGCATGAGAGCCTAGAGAATTGTTGTTTATTAACAATTTTAAGCACAAAAATTTAAATGCATATTTTTGGCTTTTGATTTTCATTTTTTTTTTTTTTTCAATTTTTTTTTTTTTTTTTTTCACAATTCTCCAATTCTTCTAATTTTTCTATTTGCTCTCTTATCCCCAAAATCATTCATTCTTTCAATTGTCACCCCAAACTTGAAGGTTGCTATTCCATGAGCAACCCCAAACTTAAAAGTTTGCCAAGACACAATTAGAAATGCCGACCTAACTCCAAGTAAGGTGGGTATATTATATATATATCATTCATTTTTTGTTTTTTTTTTGTTTTTTTTTTTTTTGTTTTTCTTTTGTATTGTGGCTCAGTAACACAAGAAAAGGGTATCAGGCTCAAAGGGGTTTAACAAAGGATAATCATTATTCACAGGGTGGTCAGAAAAGGCTCAGGGTACCAAACAACTTGCCTCAGTGTGTGTATAAATTACAAGTAAACTATTAAGAACAAGTGCAAGTTCTGAAGAAATAACATATGCTGGAATGCTCTCAAACAAAAGAATAAAAGTGTTTGGCTTCGAATTCTCACCAGTTTAGGATATCTGAAAGGTGAAAAATCAAAGTACCACAAAAAACCTTGCAGTGTCAAAATCCTCCAAAGCCAACCTATGAAACTGCCGCAACAGAAAAAGGCATCCAATATCCATGTAACAAGGTCACCCTTCTGATTAGCCACAAAATAAGATTAAAAATCTGAGCACCAATTAAACAGCAAAGACTCAACGGGTATCATAATAAAAATAGGACTGCAACTACTTTAGAAAGAGATTGTTCATTCATCATAATCATAAAATTTCTCAACTACAAACTAAAAAGACTATACTATTATTTATTTTTTTTTTTTTTTTTTTAAACACTAAAAACAAAAACTTTAAATTGAAATTAAAGTAAAGAAACTACTCATCCTGATGGAAATCATTTGGAATGGCCAAGTCATCCAAGTTTAAATTTTCTGAAACCGTTGGCGGCACTCCCAACTGTAGACGTGGCTGAGGCAAGGGGTATGGTTGAAACCATCCAAAGTGGGGACCCGGGGGTGGACCAGAGTAACGCTCTCTATAGCGTTGAGCAGCAGCCCAAGTAGCAGTCTGATGAACCAAGTAATTTGCTGGAATTCCAAGTCGAGCACAAACATCTTGCTTAAAACAAAAATCTTCCATCCTTAACAAATGTTCACGGGATGTTTCATCTCCAAACTCATGAGGTGGGTCTACTTGCACATGTGGTAGTTGTTGTTGGTCCTTCTCCCACTCATTCACATATCTTTGAATCCAATTATTGTCTATTGCCTTTGTTAAAGGAACAATTTCACCTCCGGAGAGGTCTTCTACCTCGGCATGCTTACATAACTCAACAATCAACGATGCATGACCCAGAGTTCGTGACCCACTTTTTACTATCTCAAAAATATCATCAGCAATCAAGGAGCAGATATTCACAGGTTGACCTTTCATAATAGCCATTATAGCTATTGCTCGAGAAGTCGTCAATTCTGATCCATTAGCACATATTTCAATAGTGTGATGAAAAAAAGAATTCCAAGCTTTGGCCATCGGGGTTAAATCCGTAACTAATAATTTCTTTGGCACGTGATTGGGATTATCGTTAGGCACAAAATTCATCCAAGAGGTACCAGGGCGAGTAAAAAAACTCAACATATCATCATAGTGCCAAAATCTCGCCGAAAATCTCCTTTCTGCCTTCACCTCACAATGCCCTATGTGACCATGAGGATTAATGTCTAGTACTTGATTAATAGTGGTGCTATCATACTTGACCGCTTTTCCACGGACCCAAGAAGTGAACTCGTTCACCTCTCCTTCTTTAAGATATGCGTTGGCGTAAAATTCACGCACAACATCGGCATTAACACGATTCATAACAGAGGGAAAGTGAATCCAGTTTTTACTTACCAGAATTCTTTGAATTTGTTGAACTTCGGTGCAGCCACCCTCTGTCAAATTGAAAACCCTTTCTGAGACAAAATTCCTTTTCTTCACTGACTCAAATCTCTCCTTGTGAAAATCAGATTGGAAACGAACTGGGGCAGCCGGAGGTGACTTAGATGCTCCCTTTCTTGTGATTTTTCGCTTTTTAGAACTCATAATCTCTTAAAGTTGAAATTTCTCAAAGGGGAAAACACAGTGAAATCACAAAACTCACATAAAACACAATAATAATGATAGATGAAAAGGTTAATATAGTAGTGTAAGTGAGAAGAGAAACTGATTGTGATTCTTGATTTTCAAAGGATTGTGGTTGGTTAGGAGAAAGAAGATGAAGAACCCACCAATTTGTGAAAAAGGGTTTGTTTGTTTTGTTTCCTCTTTTTTTTTTCTCGTATCTTTTCTTTTATTTTGATTTGATTCCCTTTTTTTTTTTATTTTTTTTTTTTATTTTTTTATTTTATTTTATTTTTTTTTTTATTTAAGAAAAGTGAAATAAAACTAAAAAAAAAAATTAATGATACCTCTCATGGGTTGCCTCCCATGAAGCGCGTGTTTAACGTCTCGAGCCTGACGCGCCACTTTGTCATGTGGGCTTCAACGTGATGGATTCAACAGGAGGTAAAGACTCTCCCGCAAAGTATGGTTTGAGTCTTTGTCCATTGACCTTAAATGTTTGGTCAGTTTCCCGGTCCTCTAACTCTATTGCACCATGTGGTAACACTTTTTTTATTTTAAAAGGACCGGACCATCTTGACTTTAACTTTCCGGGAAACAACCTCAACCTAGAATTGAAAAGTAGAACCAATTGTCCTTCCCGAAATTCCTTCTTTTGAATCTTTCTATCATGCCATTTTTTTGTTTTTTCTTTAAAAATTTTGGCATTCTCATAGGCATAATTTCGAAATTCGTCCAACTCATGGAGTTGAAGAATTCTAGATTCACCCGCTTTAGATAGATCAAAATTTAGGAATTTTGTGGCCCACAATGCTTTGTGTTCCAACTCTAAAGGTAAATGACAAGCTTTTCCATAAACAATTTGAAAAGGAGACATACCTATGGGTGTTTTGAATGCGGTTCGATAAGCCCATAATGCATCATCGAGCTTCACCGACCAATCTTTCCTTGAAGAATTAACAGTCTTTTCCAAAATTTGTTTTATTTGCCTATTAGACACTTCCACTTGTCCACTCGTTTGAGGGTGGTATGGAGTTGCAATCCGGTGATGTACATTGTATTTTTTAAGCAACGCCTCCATCTTTCGGTTGAGGAAGTGAGTTCCTTCATCACTAATCAACGCTCTAGGAACACCAAAGCGTGAGAAAATGTTTCTCTTGAGGAATGCAACCACTACCTGAGCATCATTGGTATGCGTAGCGATTGCTTCTACCCACTTAGAGACATAGTCCACTGCCACTAAAATGTACGTTTTTGAGTATGAAGATGGGAACGGTCCCATAAAATCAATTCCCCACACATCAAAGATTTCCACTTCTAATATAGGATTTTGCGGCATCTCGTTTCTCTTTGAAATATTTCCTGTGCGTTGGCAACGGTCACATCTCTTAACATAGGTAAAAGCATCCTTAAATAATGTTGGCCAAAACAAACCAGACTGAAGGACCTTTGCAGCTGTCCTATCTCCACTAAAATGACCACCATAGCTTGAGTCATGGCAATGCCACAAAACTTTCTCTTGCTCACCTTCCGGAACACACCTTCTTAACAATCCGTCAACCCCCCTTTTGTATAAAAACGGCTCATCCCACACATAGAATTTACAATCATGGAGGAATTTCTTGCGTTGTTGAGGGGTGAAATCAGATGGAATTGTTCTTCCCACCATGTAGTTTGCAAAGTCTGCAAACCACGGTGCAACTGTCACAGCTAAGATATGTTCATCTGCAAAGAGGTCCTGAATTGCCCTTTCTTCTTCGGTCTCAACAACTTTTTCCAATCTAGAGAGGTGATCTGCCACTGTATTCTCTGATCCTTTCTTATCTCGGATCTCTAGATCAAATTCTTGTAACAACAGTATCCACCTTAAGAGTCTCGGCTTCGATTCCTGCTTAGCAAACAAATACCTTAAAGCTGCATGATCAGTGTAAACAATAACTTTAGACCCTAACAAATAAGATCTAAATTTATCAAATGCATAAACAACAGCCAAAAGTTCTTTCTCAGTGGTGGCATAGTTAAGTTGCGCTGGATTCAAGACATGACTAGCATAATAAATTACATGCAACAACTTATCTTTTCTTTGCCCAAGCACTGCCCCAACAGCTATGTCACTTGCATCACACATAATTTCAAAAGGTAATGACCAATCAGGTGCAGTGACAATAGGGGCAGTGACCAACTTGTGCTTCAACATATTAAAAGCATCCAAACAATCATCGTTGAATTGGAAAGGTGTGTCTTTCACAAGTAAATTAGTCAGAGGTTTTGCTATTTTGGAAAAATCTTTAATAAACCTTCGATAAAAACCTGCATGGCCTAAGAAGCTTCGAATGCCTTTTTCATTGGTAGGAGGGGGAAGTTTTTCAATTACTTCAATTTTTGCTTGGTCAACCTCTATCCCCTTGTAGGAGATTCGGTGACCCAAAACAATTCCCTCTCTTACCATGAAATGACATTTCTCCCAATTTAGAACCAAATTAGATTTTTGACACCTTTCCAATACAAGAGATAAATTAATCAAACAATTATCAAAAGAAGAGCCAAAAACAGAAAAATCATCCATAAATACTTCAATATGTTTTTCAATCATATCGGAGAATATGGACATCATGCACCTTTGAAAAGTTGCAGGTGCATTACACAACCCGAATGGCATCCTTCTGTAGGCAAATATCCCATAAGGACATGTAAAAGCGGTCTTCTCTTGGTCCTCCGGTGCCACGGCAATTTGATTATAGCCGGAGTATCCATCCAAAAAGCAATAGTAATCATGACCTGCCAACCTCTCAAGCATCTGATCAATGAAGGGTAGTGGAAAGTGGTCTTTCCTTGTTGCGGTGTTTAGCCTCCTATAATCAATGCAAACTCTCCACCCAGTGACTGTGCGAGTTGGGATTAACTCATTCTTTTCATTCATTACCACCGTAGTACCACCCTTTTTAGGAACAACTTGGACAGGACTAACCCACGAACTGTCGGAGATAGGATAAATAAGACCTGCTTCAAGTAGCTTCACCACCTCTTTTCTGATTACCTCTTTCATAGCTGGATTGAGTCTCCGTTGAGGTTGCACCACCGGTTTATGATTGTCTTCCATCAAAATCTTATGCATGCAAAAAGTAGGGCTTATGCCCTTCAAATCATCAATAGACCACCCAATGGCACCCTTGTACATTCTTAGAACCCTCACTAGTTTCTCCTCTTCTAGTTTGCTCAAGCTTGCACTTATAATGGCTGGGTACTCTTCCTTCTCACCAAGGAACACATACTTTAAATGAGAGGGTAATTGCTTAAGTTCAACTACCGGTGTTTTCTTTGATTTTTCCACGACAACTTCTTCTTTGGGATATAACTCTTCCCACTGAGTAGGGGTGCGACGGTTGTAGGGTGGAAAAGCCTCCAACATAGCTAGAACATCACATTCTCTAGGGTCTTTATTTTCTTGAACAAATTCTGGTGACAAGCTCAAAACTCTTTCAAGCGGTAAAACTGGCACTTCTGTTTTTAATTTTTCTTTCACAATAGAGTGAAGCATATCTACCCTGTAACATTCTTCCTTTTCTTTCGGATGTTTCATAGCTTTGAGGACATTTAGCTTGACAACTTCATCGTCAACTTTCAAAGTCAACGTGCCATCTTCCAAATCAATCATGCATCTTCCAGTTTGTAAGAATGGTCGTCCTAAGATCAGTGGAATATCATCGTCTTCTTCCATCTCAAGAACAACAAAATCTACCGGAAAGATGAATTTGTCTACCTTCACAAGCACATCTTCAACAATGCCGTATGGGTATTTGAATGACTTATCTGCGAACTGCAATGTCATCATTGTGTCCCTTACTCTTCCGATGCCTAGTTTCTTGTAAATGGATAATGGCATCAAACTTACACTAGCTCCAAGATCAATCAAAGCTTTCTTGAAAGTCCTATCCCCAATGGTACAAGGAATAGTAACACTTCCAGGATCTTTGAGCTTTTTTGGAATTTTTCTTTGTAAGACCGCACTACACTGCTCAGTGAGCATCACATCCTCATCACCAATTGCTCTTTTCCTTGAAATAATGTCTTTCATGAACTTGGCATAGGTCGGCATTTGTTCAAGAGCTTCAGCAAATGGGATGTTAATTTGTAACTTTTTGAACATCTCAAGAAATTTACCAAAGCTTTTCTCATCTTTTTCTTTCTTCAACCTTTGGGGAAAAGGTAATTTAATTTGTGGCTTTGGCAACTCCTCTTTCTTTTTCTTCTCTGGTTCTTCAACAACATGACTCTGAATGGTACCTTGAACGTCAACCTCTACTTCAACAAGTTCAGGAGATGAGTCACATCCACCATGTTTAACTTTGGGTGATTGTGACTCCTCCAACTTTTTGCTTCTAGTAGTGACCATACTTACATTTTCATGCTCCTTTGGATTAATGACAGTGTTGCTTGGAAGATTTCCTGGTGCTCGTTGAGAGAGCTGTTGAGCAATTTGACCAACTTGGATTTCAAGATTTTTTATTGAAGCTGTTGTGTTCTTTTGTGCAGCTCTTGTCTCTTGAGTGAAAGAGTTCATGTTTGTGGCCATTGCTTCAATAGCTAATTCCCAATCTGCTTTCTTCGGTGGAACTGGTGCTTGATTTGAAGAGCCACCTTGCTGGTTCTTCCATGAGAAGTTTGGATGATTCCTCCAGCCTGGATTGAATGTGTTTGAGTAAGGATTATTTTGTTGGCGATTCCCTTGGTTGCTGAGAAAATTCACTGCTTCAACTTGTGATGCATCCATAGGTACATCGCAATGCATTGTGAAATGAGGGCCAGCACACCAGTCACATCTCACAGTGTTCATCTGGTTAACCGGAGCAACTAGAGGTTGGCTTAAATTAAGAGCTGCCATTCTCTTTGTTACTTCAGCTGACACTGCCTCTTGAATCTGCTTATTGGTGAGTATATTCTGAGCATTTTTGTGTTCAAGTTGATTCAAGTCTATAAGCCCACTTCTTGTACCACCAGTTCTGTCATACATCTCCATTTGTTCATTTAGTGCAACAGCTTCAATGACTTTTATGATTTGCGTAGCGGTTTTAAAATTTATGGAACCACCAGAAGCTGTGTCTAAAACTTGTCTAGTAGCAAGGAGTAGACCATTGCAGAAAATTTGCATTTGAACAGTACCATCATAATTGTGCTCTGGACATGCGGCTAGTAACTTCTTATACCTCTTGTAAGCTTCTCCAAGTGATTCTCCATCTTTTTGTTGGAAGTTGGAAATGTCTTGTCGCCTTCTCACAAACAAAGCTGTAGGAAAAAACTGCTCCAAGAACTTGTCTTCCATTTCATTCCAAGTTGTTATGCTACCAGCTGGTAAGGAGTCGAACCATTCTTTGGCATCATCAGTTAGTGAGAATGGAAATAGTCTCAGCCGTTTGGCTTCTTCAGAATTACCATCCACCTTTGTTGTCTCACAAATCACAAAGAAATTCTTCAGGTGCTTATTGGCATCTTCATTGTACTTTCCTGCAAACTGTTTCTCCTTCAGCTCACGCAGCAATCCTGGATTGATTTCAAACTTGTTTACCGTCACAGGCTGATTAGTAATGGTCAATCTGTTTCGGTTTCTGTCACGGGCACCATAGTCTCCGAGAAGTCTCTCCACTGGTGGTGGTGGCGGATTATCATCTGCCATCTCGTTAACTTCCTCGTGTACCTGTTCGTCTGTGTCAAAGTTTACTTCACTACTTTCCTCCTTCTCTTTGAGTTTCCTCAATCGAGCTTCTTTTCGATTTGCTCGAGCGGTCTTTTCGATTTCTGCGTCAAAGAGAAGTTCAGCTGAGGCCTGGCCTCGCATACAAGATTAGACAAATAGTGAGTAATAGAGAATTGAATAATAATTAAAATAAAATAAAAGCAAAAATTTTGTTGCAGAGCAAAAATTTCAATTAAGCAAAAATAAAAATTCAACAATGATTTGGCAATCCCCGGCAACGGCGCCAAAAACTTGATGGCGATTTTCGCAAGTGTACGAAATCGTGCAAGTAATATATTTAAAACGGTAAGACCGAGTGTCGAACTCAAGGATCGCGTTATACTGTTGAATTGTGATTTTTACTCGATTGAACAAAAAGTTTCAGTTTGATTGGTTGCAATGGCAATAATAATAATAACAACGAAAATTACTTTGTATTTGATAATAATAAAAATGTCAGGGATGAGTATCCTTTGGGTTCTAACTCTATATTATTAATTTGATCCTAATATTGAATTCATTCAAGATGTTGTTACCAATTTCCTAGATTATTTAATCCTAATCTCTTAGTGATTAAACCTTTATTCTTAAAATAACCCCTAATCTCTTAGTGAATTTAAAATTAAGAATAAGCATATGAATATCAGAAATTATAATGATTTCAAGGGTTTGCATCCATCTCTAGACTACAAAGGCAAGAATATGTAATCTCAAGCATTCACAAATTCCACTCTCGTTTCAAATCGTGAATCGTAAATCAATTTAAAAGTGATCAAGTAATAAAAAGCATTAAGAACGGAGATTACATAAACAACATACTTAAATTCATTCAAATAGATAGTATCAAATCATAACATAGAGTTTTCATCCAAATTCAACTCATCCCTAACAATAGAGGATTTAGTTACTCATGAAGAATTACAAAGAATCAAGAAAAGTGAAAGAATTACACATAAGATTGATGTTGAGAAGCTTCAACTCCAATGATTGTTGTTGAACGGCGCTCCTCTCAAACCCTAGCAAAGTGTTTCTCTCAATTCTATGTAAAAATCTCTGAACCCTAATAAAATATGACTTTTGGGCTTATATAGACTTCAAAAACGCAGGATCTGCGCCTGGGCGTAGCAGAGTTGCGCCTGGGCGTGGCTGACGTGGCAAGTGAAAGTCAGAGCTACGCCTGGGCGTGGCAGAGTGGCGCCTGGGCGTGACAAGCCAGTGTTGAACCATGTTGAAGTGAGCAGAACTGCGCCTAGGCGTGGCAGAGTGGCGCCTGGGCGTGACAAGCCAGTGTTGAACCATGTTGAAGTGAGCAGAACTGCGCCTAGGCGTGGCAGAGTGGCGCCTGGGCGTGACAAGTCAGTGGCTGATTTGATTACTTTTTCCAAACTTCTTGCTTGAATCACTAACTCTCATAGTTGACTTCCCGAAACTCCTTGGACACTATTTCACTTCAAATACTAAGAGTGCACCTGATAACACACAAAAATATAATAATACTCCAAGAATTGTTTGGTTAGGGAAAAATCAACACAAATCAAACTATTTTCTCTAGTTATTGGATGAACTAAATTTCCACACAAAAGTGATTAAAATTGGAATAAACTAAGAAAATTAATTAAAATAAAGTCTAAAACTGATTGAAAAATTAAATAAAAATGATGAACAATCAATCATCAAACTCAGCATACTCAGCATAGTTTGCATTGTCTTCCTCCCAATTAGGACACTCTGACTGAAAATGACCTAACTTATGATATTTATAGCATTCAACCAGTTCTTTGTTGAATTTTGCTCCTCTTCCTCCTCTACCACGGCCTCTACCACGACCCCTTGCATTAGAGTTATCTCCTCTACCTCCTGAGCCTCTTCCACCATTAGAAACCTTCAGAATTTGCTCTTGTTCATCTTTCTGATGCTTCATTCTTTGTTCTTGAACCAGCAGGCTGCTTTGCAGCTGATCCACAGTCATTGTGGTGGTATCATTAGACTCTTCAATTGAGCACACCACATAATTGAACCTTGAGGTTAAAGATCTCAAGATCTTTTCAACTATTGTGCTCTGAGTGATGGTGTCACCATGGCTTGTCATCTTGTTTGCAATACTCAGTGTTCTTGAAAAATATTCATCAATAGACTCACCAATTCGCATGTTCAGCATCTCAAATTCTTTCCTCAGAGCTTGCAGGTGAGCTCTCTTGACCTTGGTGGATCCACAATACTTCTGGCGCATTGAATCCCATATCTCTTTTGCAGTGCCTCGAGTGAGGATTGTTTCAAGAATGGATCTTTCTATTGCTTGAAACAAAAAATTCTTTGCTTTTAAATCTTTCAACTTGCTCTCTCTTGCAGCTTGAATTTGATCTTGAGTTGCTCCTGCAGGAGCCTCAATTACTCCATCCTCGATGAGACTCCAATACTCTTTGGATCTCAAGAGATTCTCCATTAACATTGACCAGTGATCATAGTGTCCATCAAACTTGGGAATTGATGGTTGCAGGTAGTTGCTTGAATCCGCCATGGAATCTTCAAGCAAGAACGCGATGAAGAACTTTGTAACTAACTACGGTTATTGCAAAGACTGGATCTTTAGAAGGTAAACTGATACCAATTGATAAGGCAAATGGTACTTCTTGACTTTCATTGATCATAGCAAGACCTTATATAGCCAATGTACAAGATACAAGTTAGTTACAACAAACTTAACAAACTTAACAAACTCAAACTAAGCTAACTTGCGCCTTAAGCTTCAGCTGCAACACGCGCGTGCCTTGACAGCAGGCCTGGCTCATAGGCTTGGCAAGCTTGCTCATGAGCATTGCATCTAACTAGCTTACATTTGATCAATACACACCTAACATCCCTCATAAGCTCAACCAATCCATGTTCAATTTTATTTCGCGGTAAAACATAAAAGTGGAAAATTGCAAAAATGTTGGCACAGATGAAGCACCGCGACGACATAATAGTGTTCCGTCATGGCGGCACTGCGGCGGTGTTCTTTAGAAATAGAGAAGAGGAGGAAGACCGTAACATAGAAGGACAGAGAAAAGGAGAGAGAGAGAGAGAGAGAGAGAGAGAGAGAGAGAGAGAGAGAGAGAGAGATGCAGACCCAGATCTCAGTGAGAAAGTGAGAGAAAAAATAGAGTTGTTGAAGTGAAGAGAGAGAATTGTGGTACATTAATAAAATTTAGAAAAATCATATAAAATGGTGAATTTATTGTTCCTTATCCTGTGCAATGTTGCACATGTTAAAAAAATCTTTTAATAAAATTGTTTATTTATAACATAATGCAAACACAATGTGCACAATGTCAACAAAGATATGAATTTTAGCATGTGGTAAGTAATAATTTTGTTTATAATTTTCATGAGTCCATATTTAAATCTTTGAAATTTATTTAATTTTATTAAAATGAAAATATATTTTATAATTGATCGATTTATTTTTGACAAAAGTGCGGATAACGGGTACAGTTATGAGTACTTAGTTACTCACGCGAGTATTGAGGTGGATACGGTTATTTTTTTCAAACTGAAGGTATGAGGATGAGTACCATAGCACCCTACTCATTGTCATCTCTAACGTTATTAGTCACGATTATAAGAGTTTTATCTACGGATATAACCGTGGCTAACCACCAGCTTTCTTTTAGTGTTTTAACCCATATTCTTATTGAACCAATTAATTAAGTCCAAATCTGATCATATACGATTTTCTGATCAGCTATATTTTGTGAGAACAAATTCACATCAAGTCATCAACAATGCCATAACAAAAACATATGGGTAACCACTACTATGAATTTCTAGCTTTTTTTTGTTTTATAGAGAAAGAGGGCCGAAGCCCATTCTAGCTGCTTTAATTCCCCTTGTTATATTCTATTCCCATAATAACAAGAGCAGCTATTATTAATCAATCAACAAAAAACTTTAAGAAAATGAGCCAATTGTCAACCATTGTTTTTTTTCCTATAACAAAATCAAAATTGATTCTATATGTACAACGATTTTGGATAAGAAGAATCAAGTAATGACTCATTTGTGAGAGGGGTCAAATGCCAATGTTTAATATGGAATAATTCCTTTGGGGAAATGGAAAAAATATATTAATTCTTTTGACATTTATTTTGTGCCTATAAATAGATGGTCTAATGAAGGGTGTGACATATATTTGTGTTTAGAAGATTATGTGCTAAGTTTCTAGATGTTGTTGATTTCTTCAAATGTCTTGCATGAAGAGGCAAAGAGAGTGCATTTGAGCCAAGGATGACTTGCCGGCGGCATCATGCACAAATGTAGAGTCCCATCTCATTTGCGTGTTGTCGGCGAGGAGTCTTGGCTCACTTTTGTTCTCTTTCCTCTCATATGAGACTTATAAAAGAGCTTCAAAATTAAGGATTGGTTTCCAATGTGCCCAGTTAAAATATAGCATTTTTCTTTGTTGCTTCTTAAATTTTAATTTTATTATCAACATTCGAGTATCTAAGATTGAGTATTGTTCCGTGAGTATAACTAAATTAGTATGGATATCGTATTTTATATGTAGGGTCTGGATTCAAATTTCGAATCTGTCACTTATTCACTTCAAGAGGTGAATTTTTAGTCATTAGACTACTTAACAAAAAATAAATAATAAATAAAATTGAGTACAAGAGTAGGTTCAACCCTTGGAAATTTTTTTGAGTTTTAATCTTTCCAATGTTGCCTCGAATAATTAATTGGATCAATACCTCTATAGGAAAACATAACTCTATATACTTTAATTTGAAAACATCTATAATTATGTCTGTCATACTTGCGGTAGACTAGTAGGAATTTACGAATTCAGTTGGCAAAAATGAGTTCAATTGCGCATAGAAATATTTTTGGATAGACTCATCACTCATGTAGACTCATATAAACTAATGAATCTATAACGATTATACAAATATTCCAATATTTTTGAAAAAAAAAACTCTCAAAGACGGCCCAAAGTCCACATACTCAACAAATTGAAAAGCGGTAATCATTTTTCTATTGTGTCATTTTGTGTATACCCTAAATGCTACTGTGTACGATGGTACATTTTAAGAATTAGAAATGTTGTGGAAACTGAAGTTATTGTTACTAATGTAGTGCAAAGTGGTGGTGTGGCGGCAATATTGAATTAGGTGGAAGTTCAAAAAATCCAACTTTAGTTTTTTTTTGAAAACTTGGTATTCGGCCTTAGGACCGACTAATCTAAGGGGACCATTCTCACCGCCTACTTGCGGGGGCCCCATTTAAAGCCAGAGTTTTTTTGCTCTGTATGGACTTAGTCCACTGAAATTGGCACCAGTGGGAATCGAACCTGAGACCTTGAGAGAAGCATACTCCAAGGGCCCAAGCCAACACCACTCGACCAACCTCAAGTGGGTTTCCAACTTTAGTTAATGACGAAGAAGAAGGTGTTTCATCTAGGGCAAAGTTTGACCATGATGGTTAAGATACCAACGAAGATGGTGATGATGATGATGGCGGTACATGGTGGTGGTGATTTTGATGATCGACAAGATTTCACCGGAGTTTTGCATATGTTTGAAGCTATTAGTATTAGTATATAATAATGTTTTTTGCTTCATGGTAGCAATTAATTAACTTGTACAGTTGTACTTTTTTTTTTTTTAATCAAAGCCTTACTTTCTTATTTGTAAAATAATAAGTACAACCGATCCAAAAGATCCAGGTGAGTTTCTAGCAAACTAGCCCAACTATTACAGAGAATAAATTCAACTATGCTACTCTATACATAAAGTGGTAATATTAACATGAATATTAAGTTTTCTATGCAAAGTACATCTCATAACTATGCTATATATTATGCATAAAGTTGTAGCTTATCTTTATAATTTGCTATTTTGTTTGTTTTTTTATTTGTTAGCAAGTTTGATATAAGTGGACCCTTTACTAGTCTAAGATGATTTGCGAGCCTGACAACCTTGCTTTTTGTTTAGTAATTTTTTATGATTTTTTCTTCTATTTTCATCTTCTAGTTTCTATTAAATTGAGGATGCATAATTTTTTGTTATGTCACATGCTATCAAATATATAAATTTTAAAATATTTTTGAAGTGTTATAAATAATCGAGTAAGCTTGTTAGGCAAATGAATCGAACTATATATAGTTCAATTTCAGCTCATTAAATTTAACGAACTTAATTTTCAGCTCAAGCTCAGCTCATTTAATTAGTTCATGCATGAACCAAGTTCAACGAATCAATTGTTGAATCAAGTCTCGAACTCAATCTATTTAAATTGGCTCAGTTCATTGTCAGTCTTAACTGCAACGGTTCAGAAAATAAGGTTTTTTGAGGAACATTTTCTCTAAAATATCCTTGAAAATGTGAAAGCCGTAACTATCCAACGACTTTGGGTGTTCTAAGGAAATTTCTTCCGTAGGACCATAAGAAGTTTACGAGAACTTTGATTCCTCGAAAAATTTGTACGAAAATTTTACAATTTTTTTTTTGAAACAATTTTCTTGTTAATTAGTATGCCTGAAATAAATAAAAACAAGTCTCCGTCTCTCTGGAAATAAAACACTTATTTTTGTTTAATATAAAATTCTGAGATGATATCTGGACCATCCGATCTTGATTGGACGGTCTGAATTTACTGAATGTATGCGCACACCGTTTCTGAATGCAGAGAGTCCAGTTCCCTCTGAAACCACATGTTAGCATATACTCCCTCCGTCCCAAATTATAAGGGAAAATAAAAAAAAAAATCACACTTATTAAGAAAAAGTAAAACATGATAATTTGAAATATGTTTTTGTTGGTTTTCCTTGGAATAAGTTGCATGAAAAGATGTAAAAATAATTTTTATTGATTGTTCTTTATTGAGAAAATGGAAGAGAAAATTAAATGCAATTTGCATTTAATTTAATGAGAGTGACGAAAAAATATTCTTGAAAATGGTTTTTTTCTTATAATTTGAGACGGATGGAGTATTTCATATCGAAAAAATAACATCCATAAATCATAATCGTAGTATTGATAGTCCTCTAGATTTTATTTTTTTTTTATCAAAAATCAATTAATCGATGATTTTGTGGCATGAATATATAATTAATAGACTTCGCATAAAAAAAATATAATTAACAAAGTGGACCCTACAATATGTCATTTAATACTTATGCAACTCATACATATTTTGTTCTAATGATGATACCACTTTGGGTATCATACATTATTAACAAAGTTGTCATTTTTATATTTATTTTTTTAATTTAAATTGATGATATGATACCTTAAATAAGGTATCGTATAATCAATTTTAATACCCTCTATGTCGAAATTCCGATGATAAAAAAATAAGATACAGATCATTAACCTATAAAACTCTCTTTGATACTCTTATTGAAGAAGTTCTTATAACATCATAAACATTAAATTAATAATATTTTAATTACAAACTATATGAATGTGAATTGTATTGTTCCTTAGCACCATGCACATTGATTTACTAAAAGACATAATCATGCTTAGCTATTCGAAATTAAACCATAGCCATTGCAATTTTAAAGTGACAATAGATAATTTTTTAAAATTATTATAAAGAAAAATAAAAACTCATAGCTGGAAAAGATCATTGCACTTTCCAGCCCACATTCAAACTAAGCCATAACCCAAATCCTCATAGCCATTGATATCCCCATAACCAAAAAAAAAAGTATGGCAATCAAAGCACAAATTCCTCAATATTCCCTGCTCTTGATTGAAAGATTATATTCCCACAAAAGGGAATTTAATTAGCATTGAGGCCAATTAATTGACAAGAATGAAGAATGGAGACCAACAATTTTTATTTTATTTTTATTTTTGATAATATGGAGACCAAGAAATTTAATCTATGCTAAAGTGGCCGACCCAAATGTTGAAGGAAACTTAATTGGAAAAAATAAATGTTGAATAAAAGCTAATAAAGAAAATATTCACAGAATGGTTGCTTTTAGAATAGGGGTTGCCCTTTCAGAAAGGAATAACTATCAAAGGATAGTGAATAGTAAGTCAAATTTAAAATATTAGTGATTGATGAGGGCAAGCATCATATGTTTCCACTAGACCAATTTCTAGCTATAAAATGGTGGCATGCAATGTGCAACATATAGCAATATAGAGCATATGTTGGTATTAATGTATAAGTTAATTTATGGTCAAAGAGTCTTTCATGGAGAGGTTGAAAGTGAGATGAAGCCAAGGATGACTTGCCGGTAAAATAATAATTTGCGACAAAACTAGATAGCCATATAGTGTATCTTTCAGTGGATAGTGAGTTTAACAAAATCACGTTAACATATATATGGTGATTTTGTTGAAACCACAAAGTGAAACTTTTGTCAAATCATGGCGGCTGGTTGTATCGTGATTTTCACAATCTATCCGCCAATATAAACATGTGTACATTTAGTTTCTTTTTCCGGCAGGTCATCCTTCGGCTATATTTGGCTTTCTTCCTCTCATGTAAGACTCTTACGACCTTCTCATACAGGCTTATTGACAAAATACTAATACTTTTCAATAAGTACTTGGATACATATGGTTTGAATCATGTAGACAAACGTGCAACAACAAAAATTGGTACATACAAAATGTGCAAACATGTATATATGTTCTAATTGTCTTAAACTATTTGTAATTGTTAGGATTTATGATGTTATTTAACCTATATTGATCATTTATCATCTTGTATATTTACATGTTAGTTCTTTGTTTTGTGACAAACATGTATATATGTTCTAAAAAGGTACTGATTTAGAAATTCTAATAAGTGGGATCAAAATCAATTATATTAATAGATATTCATACAACATATATTATAGAAAATTTCTATGTCCCCAATTTATTTTTGATTGGTCCACACAATTTTTTCCTTATAAATCCATTAATTTGTTTTTTAAAAATAAATTATGAATAGAGTATAATAACAATAAGGTCTGAGTTTGTAAAATTTGTAGAGGAAATTAAAAAAAAAATAAGAGGAAAAGATTAAAAAAATTTAAAAAGTTATAGAAGATTAAGAATATTAGTGAGTTTATAGAGGAAAAGATTACTCCTAATGTTTGGTTCGGGATAGATGAAAGGTAGGGGTGGGGAGAGGAAGCGAGCAAGATCTCTCTCCTACACCCACTTTTTGAAAGAATTTGGAGGGAAAGGAATGAAAAGAAAAGACTCACTATTAAATAATAGGCTTAAATGCACTTTTGGTCCCCCTATTTTCAAAAAAATGAAGTTTTGGTTCCTCAATTTTAAAAATCAGTTTTTTAGTCCCCCTATTTTCATTTTTTTTGAGTTTTGATCCCCCATCCTATTTTGGGGTTAATTTTGTTGATGTGGCCTTGTAACTAATGATGTGGCAACATTCATGTGGACAAATTTAATATCCATGTCATTATTATATATTTTAAATTCAATAAAACTTTATTTATAAAATATTTTCATTATTAGAATTATATATTCTACTGAAATAATAATTGTTAAATCTTATAAAATATGAAATTTGAAATTCTAATTATCAAACCTTCAACTACTTGAATTTTATTCACCGTCAGAGAGAATTCTTCCTTATGAATTTCATCAATCATACGGTTTCCGTTCAAACTCAACAATTTCTGGATTTTTAAAAACGAAAAGAAATTAAAGATGATTTTGTGTTTTAATAGAAATTACTCATACTCTTTAAAATATCTATGACTTTGGATGGGTTTGAATGAAAACCCAGAAATTGTTTTAAGTTTGAAGTTGAATTCTAGATTGGTTTTATATAAAGTTGGATGATGATGATAGTTGGAGGTTCTTGAAACACAAAACTTGCTTTCAATATGCAATTGTTTGATTTGAATTAAAGAGGGACCATGTCCATGTTGTGATTGTTTGTTTTTTCTTAGGTTTAATAAATTAGAGGTTGTGAATTTTGAAATTTTTTATTTTAACGAGTTTACGGTGATGATATGATGATGAAACGTGATTATTTTGTTTTCTGGGTTGGTAAGAAGAGTAAGGATAACTGGATAAGTGGATGATGATAATGAGAGCTATGGATTGTTTGGTGTGATTTTTGATGTTTTTGAATTATTTTTTGATTGATTTCTTTTTAAAAAATACTATAATTTTAATAATTAAAATATTTTATAAAATAAGTTTTATTGAATTAAAAACAAATAATGACATGGTGATGTAGGAGGATTTCTTCTGTATTTTATTGTTTTAGTTAGATTTAGTTTTATTATATTTTAGGTTGATTTCTTATTTTTATATTTCACATAGGTTAGTTATTTTTATAATTTAGGTAAATTTGTAATTTTTATTTAGCTACGTTTGTTGTTTTTATTTTTACAATCTTTAGGAGATTTGTTAATTTTATTTTTCACTCATATTTAAGCTAAATTATTGTAGCCTTGAAGGCAACTTTTTGATTCAATAAAAATACAGAGATTTTTCTCAAGTTTGGTGGATTCCAAATTACTCCTTCTGGTGAATTCCGGAAGTCTAGTGGATTCTAGATTAGTTACTCTTTCAGGTGGATTACGGAAATCTGGTGGATTCCAGAACCTTATCTGACAGGTTTGTCGCTTGCGAACCTGCGTTTTATTATAGGATAACGCTTACTTTTCCTTCACGCTTCCGTACTGCATCAGTTGGTGAAAGAGAGCAGTTAATTTCAGCATAAAGAATTTTCGAAGAGTGCAAAATATAGGCAGAGTAATGGATATGGATGTTAGGTTTAAACCAAAAATGCAATCCATGCACTATATTTCAAATCAGAATCATTAGTAATATTTAGTTGTCAAAGTCACTCAACACTTTTGACCATTATTGACAAAAAAAAGTCTTCCAAGTACAGTACTTTTCAATATGATCGGGTGAATAGGTTAGTTTGATTATTTTCCTTTATTAATTCCTGTTTAACTTTTGCAACAATTGATCGTTCGCAGAATTTATTGTATTAGAGCATCTCAATCTTATTGTGCGGTCACAACCAGGTCGGTAGGTTTTTGACCCACCAAAGAATGTCGGTTTGAATTATAAGAAAATTTTAGGTTTTTGACCTTTCATAAAAAAAATGGTTTACATTAAAATTTTTAAACATTATTTTAAGGTAAACCACTTATTATATATGAGGAGGGATCAAATTACATCGGTGTAACATTTGAGTAATGTTACACCGCTCAATAACGCTTCAATGAATACAAATTTTACAAAATTCACCGGATTGAAAGTTTATATCATCTAGATCATCCATGTTCAATTTTACAAAAATCTAAAATCGTTTGATATGTTATTGAGACCGATCAAGATTAACGCTTTATGTGTTTTTATTGAATACCGTTAAGCTTGATCAATCTCAATAACATATCAAACGATTTTAGATTTTTATAGAATTGAACATGAAGGATCTATATGATATAAACTTTCAATCCAACGGTGGATTTTGTAAAATTTGTATTCGTTGAAGCGTTATTGAGCGGTGTAATATTACTCAAATGTTACACCGGTGTAATTTGATCCCTATATATATATATATATATATATATATAGAACTTTCAAGTGAGAGGAGTGTTTAATGTGAGGGATGAGAGGAATAATTATTGACCATTTGATCAAAACAAAGGGTCCTAATTAAATTTCAGCATTTAAAGTGCACTTTACTCTTTTTGTATTAGATTCTGAGGGTGTTTCATTCAACCCTATAATTTTTTTTTCTTCAATTCAAGTAAAGTAATAATTTTTATGTTGGTTTATATCAAGGTTGTCAAAACCGGACCGGATCAGCCGGTCGGACCGTGAACCGAAGGGTGAAGTGGTCCAGTTGAGCCTGAAAAATGGACAGTAAAAGAACCGGTAAAAACCATTCTAACCGGCTCGGAACCGGTGAACCGGCCGAGGCGGTTCTGGTTTTATTTTTTTTCAAAACGCAGCATTTTTAGTTGATTTTTTAAAATGAAAAACACCATTGACGCAACAAACACATGAGGAAAAGGAAAACAGAAACAATGTTTTATTTTTTATACACATGATTTATTTAATAATTGATAAAGGCTTTATCTTCATGATTGATTTGCAATTAACTTATAGCAAGAGTATGGATTAGATGGATGAAATATCAATTTTGTTGAACTTTTTGTTGAATTGGGAAGTTTGAGACTATTAACCATGGTGAGTGAATATTTATACTAGATGGAGTTTTGTTATGTACCCAAGCATAATACCAAAAAGAAGAAGAAGAATAAACAAACAGAGAAGGACACACTTTATCAATCAAAGAAATTAGAGATGAGTATTAAGAGAATATAGAAAGAAATTGAATATGAGATTTGAGAGAATATGGAGGAGTGTGGCTGTTTGGCTGCTGCTATTGTTTTGAGAAAGATTTGTTTCTCATTTCTATTTATTACTAGCATTTAGGATTGGATTAGGAGGACAAGTGGGCTTGGACCAAAAATGATATTAGGAAAACACACACATGAAAAAACTCACATAAAGATTAAATCTAACATATTTCTTTTACATTTTTGTTATTCATTTTAACTTTATCATGAAAATAATACTAATACTATTATAATGTATGTAAAGGTTTTTCTTTTGACATATATGGTAACAAAAAAAAATTATGATACTATTGTTTTACGTAAAAAAATTATAATAAATTTTAGGAGGAAAAAATAATAAATAATTTTGTATGTATTATTTGTGTATATAATACAAAATATATAATTAATTAAAAACGGTCCGACCCGGTTGAACCTCAATCCGACCAATTAAACCTTAAATCGGTAAGCTCATCGGTTCGATGACCGGTCCGGTTCTGATTATTTTGAATGTTCACGGTTGCAAGAAGTAGGTTGAATTTCATAGTTTTTAACGATGAAACCCATAGTTAAAAGATGAACTGTTTAAAAGTATGTTGAATAATTGCAAGAAGTGGAGAAAGTCGGTTAAGGAAAGAAGCAGTAAAAGGGGAGAGGCGACAGCGAGGGATGAAGACACCGAAGAGCTTAATTGTCTGTGTGCAGGTGTAAAATTGAAATATCATTTGATTTAATCCAAGGGTTATAATTTAACCCTCTCATCTCTCATAATAAATGCCGGATTGAGATTGGCTACAGTTGAAAAGCACGCGGTTTTCACGCGATTTTTTATCTCAGCTGTTGATTGTTGATCAAACAGTTTAAATTGATAAAGTAATAAAATCAGTGAAAACAATCACAGTCGTACATGTCAGATCGAACGGTCATAAATGATTACCGTGTGAAAACTGCGTTAATATTGATAGCAGGAAATCCACACGCATAAATGTCCTCTTACTTGAAAGTTCCCCTATATATATATATATATATATATATATATATATATATATATATATTAGCATAATAATAGTTTCGGGTCCGTAAATAAAATTTCGTGGAGAATTCAGGTTCACATTTTTTTAGCATGTATCTTGGAAAATAAATTATTTCTATTGTGCATGTTTGATTCAACGGAAGAGATGGAGAGGAGAGATTTTAATGAAAGGGAAGGGAAAGAATGGGATGGAATGTGAGTTATTTTAATTAATTATATGTTTGATTCAAAAGGGAGAAGGGGGGGGGGGGGGGGGGGGGGGGGGGGGGGGGGGGAAGAGGTGAGAGATTTTAATTAAATTTATGTTAATTAAGTTCAGGTCCGTTTGGTTCGGGGGTTTTGGAGGGGAGGTGAGAGGAGGTAATATTATAATTTTTTTGTGTTTGGTTCAATTTTTAGGAGGTGATATGAGGGGAGGGGAGGTGAGCAGAATCCCTCCTAAACTCAATTTTTGCTTCCCCCCAAATTGGAGGGATTTGGAGGGGAGGGAAGCTTTTTTAAAGTTTATTAAACTGACAAAATTATCCTCAATATATTTTAGAATTCCAATATTATCCTTATTACCATTTTTATTATTAGGTCTTTGTTGTTTGTACTCTGTATTGCTTATACTCCTTGTCTACCTCTATTTGTTCTTGTGGTGCCGTTGCTGCTCATCAAGTATGTATCTGTTTGTTTTTTATGATTACTTGTGTTTATATATATATATATATATATATATATATATATATATATATATATATATATATATATATATATATGTATATATGTATCATGTTTTCCTGCACATATATATATAAGATATTTTTCTGTGTTATTGCTTTTCGTGTGCATACATACATATATATGATGTTTTCCTGTACATACATATATATCACGTTACTTTATATATATATATATATATATATGTGTGTGTGTGTATTGGATTGCTCTTTTTTGAGAAAAAGATATATACATATGTCGATTTGTGTATATGAACTTTTATATGTACTTTAAATGTTAATTTTTTTATAGGAGTATTGATAGTTTGTTAAACTATTATATGTGAAATTTATTTTTTAAAAAATATTTTATTGAATTAGATGGATCATCAAGAACGAGAAATTGTTATTAATAGATGGTTTGATTTGCGCCGAAGAGCTGTAGCTCAACTTATGTGTGCAATTGTTTATTGTTATGTTCGGATGTCTCGTAAGAGAAAATTAAGTTATAGTATGAGCTCTGAGAGAGAAAGGGTGCGTGAAGAAATAATGTATCGAATTAGTAACTGTGAAACTAGTAGAAATCTATTGAGAATGAGCCCTCAAACTTTTTTAAGGCTGTGTGATATGTTAGAAAGAGAGGGGGTTTACAGGCTACACGATGGTCAAGCGTGGAAGAACAAGTTGCAAAAACAATTTACATATTAACCCACAATGTAAAAAATCGTGAAGTCAAATTTTGGTTTTGGCGTTCGAGCGAGACAATTAGTCGTCATTTCCATCAAGTTTTAAAAGCTATTCTTGAATTGGAAGAAAAATTTATTGTACAACCTGATGGCTCAACGGTCCCTCTGAAAATTTCTAGTAGCTCTAGATTCTACCCATATTTTAAGGTAACCCTTTTTATTAATAAGTTATCTACAATAAAATATAAACAAAACTTGAATAAATTATATATATATATATATATATATATATATATATATATATATATATATATATATATATATATATATATATATATATATTGATAAAAAAATGATATTGTGTCAGGATTGTGTTGGAGATATAGATGGAACACATATACGAGTCAAAATATCTGCAAAAGATGCCCCTCGATATCGTGGTAGGAAAGATTATCCAACACAAAATGTTTTAGCAGCGTTTACTTTTGATTTTAAGTTCACTTATGTTCTCGCGGGATGGGAAGGTTCTGCCTCTGACTCGAGAATAATAAAGAATGCACTAACACGAGAAGATAAACTTAAAATTTCTCAAGGTAATATAAGAATCACCATACACCTATAATTATTTATATGATATATTTCAAACTATCACATTTAATATTTACCTTTACTATAGGAAAATATTATCTTGTTGATGTTGGCTTCATGCTGACAAGTGGACTTATTACACCTTATAGAGGAGTTCGGTATTGATGACAAAATTAGCAAGTGTACTAACTTATCGTTAAGTAATAAAATTTATAAAGTTTGTATTCGCAGGGATTGTTTCAATCTCGACAAAACAATTGAATCGTATTTAGGTCGTAAATATAAGGGGGTATGCTTGGCATATATTTGGTTTATAAGACAATTAAAATAAAAATTGCAATAAATTGACGAAGACTTTTTAATGGAGCGAAGCGATTAAGGATTGTTTCGAATCCTCTCTGTATCCCTATTTGGTACTCTAGGTTCTAATTCTCAACAAGCAAACTCTAATAGTTACGATAATTTAACAAAATAGATTAAGTCCAATTCCTTGGCTCATGATCCCTTTTATCTAATAAAGTACCCTAATTCCTTAGGCGAAACTAATATTATCAAAAGCGTTATTGAACGTTAAATTCTGAATCATACCAACTAATTCTTTATTCCTAAAGCAATTACGATTGACAAATAGTTAATTTAGTTCTAGTAATAAAACCTAGGGCCACTAGTGAATTATTTCTTGAAATCAATTTGATATTGGCCAAATAAAGAAAAACATTAAACACGAAATTAACTGAATAACTATTAGTTTTGATTGCATAAATAAGGAACACGTAGTTACATGGTTCAAATAGTTCTACAAAAAAATCATCTAAAATCCTTAATATGATGAGATTAGTTATTCATAATAATAATTCACGTAACAATTAAGTAATAATAAATCTATGATGAAGCACCTTCAAATAACACTAGAAATTCTTCTCTCCTTTGGTGAAAGCCGTAATCCTCTTTTTCCGGGTCTGAATCCCCTAGGTTAAAAGAAAGCTCCTCTATTTATATGCTTCCAAAAAGCAACAAATAGCCCCACTAAAGAAGAGGTCATGTCCCTATTGGTCTATCACGCCACAATTCATTGCTTTGCTGATGTCATGCTCTGTTTCCTAAACACTAGATCGTGCCACGAAGGCAGCTGGATGTGGACGCGAGAAATCCAGTGGCTGTGGGCAAAAAATGTTTCAATACTTCCAATATTTTTTTAAGTATTTTTTTTTCTTGGGGTCTTTTATCTTCAAACTCTTTAATATGTCAATTTTTTTATAAATTCTTCTCTTTGACCATGTGTTTTTTCTAAAAACTTATTAAACTACTATGAAATTGCAAATAAAGTTAACAAATGACTGGCCGTAATCAGGTATCACTTGAAAGAATATCCGGCAAAAAATTCACTCCAAAATTACAAAGAATTGTTTAATCTCCGACATGTATCTTTACACAATGCAATTGAAAGAGCCTTTGGTGTATTGAAAAAAAGATTTGAGATTATATCTAATTCAACAGAGCCCAATTATGGAGTCAAAGCTCAAAAATTAATCATTTTTGCATGTTGTATTCTTCATAATTATCTAATGAGCGCAGACCTAGATGAAGACCTTATAGCTGAAGTAGATGCTGAACTTGCAAATCAAAATGTATCTCAAGAAAATCATCAAGCTTCAACAAGTGATAGGGACGAAGTTACTTTTGGTGGGGTTAGAAAAAATAGTGTAGCACATGAGATGTGGTTAAATTATGAAAATAATGTTTTTGCCTAAATAGTTTATCTTGTATGTTTTATTATTATTATGATGTTTGATGTTCTTTGTCAAATTAGTACTTGAATTTATTATGATGTTTAGCGAATGATATTGAGACTTCATGTTAAGATATATTTTAATTTTGTTATGTTATTATGATTGATCATTTTTATAGCTTATGGCATCGAAAAAGCAATTATCAACCAACAACGGTAACTCTAGGACTTTGAGTTGGACTAGAGCCATGGACGATGCTCTTGTTAATGCTTTCATGCATGAATTTGAAAATGGTAACAAAGTTAATGGTACCTTCACATCAATAGCGTATGACCATATTACAACTGAAATCAGTGTATTATTTGGGGGGAAAATTGACAAGGTGAAGATAAAAAAAACCGTTGGAAAACTTTGGAAAAAAAAACTTCACCGAATATTACGACATTTTTAAAGGTGGTATGAGTGAATTTTCTATGAATCCTACACAATTATGGGATGCTGAGCCAGAAGTTTGGGATGCTCTAATTGCGGTAAGTTTTGATAATCTTGTATTTTGCAATATTTTTATTAATTAATAGTTGTATAACTATTGTGAAACTTATTTTTCAGTCAAAACCAAAAGCGGCATATTGGAGAAATGTCCCACGTCTAAATTATGAGAAGATGGTGACACTTTATGGACTCAACCGAGCTGATGGCGATGAATCTGAGACTTTAAAGGAGACAAGAAAACAAAGTTCGTCGGTCATCGATGAAGACTTTGTTGAAACTGTTCAAGACATTGATGGCCATGTTGCTCGAAATGAGGTGAATTTGGAGGGTTTTGATGCTCCTCATTTTGATTTTACTGTACCTGAAACACAATCATCAGACCCTTCTCCTATAGCAAGTGGTAGTAAAAAGAAGAAATTGAAAGTGACTAAGAATAAAGAGTCAAACAATGAAATGATTGAAACGAATGAGTCAATGAATAGGGTTGCTGAGGCACTACGAGAAGGAAATGAAATAATGAGAGAACATCAAAAATATGATCTGCCTCCAATTTCTGGTGAAGAAACATGGAATTTAATATAGGGTTGCGGGTGTGAGGCAGCGTCATTGCCTGAGATATAATGTCCACTTGAAGCACGCAAAGCTGTGATAATGCAACTGGTCTTTGGTTCATCTGATTAATCATCCTATAACGGTGCTATGATGTTTATCAATACTTTATTTGCATTTTAATATGTTTTTTAATATTTGGAACACTTGTTTGAACATTTACGAATATTTTGGAGGTTGTACGATATACTTTGTTTGAATATTTTCTTCCGTGTTTTATTGAATTAAAGTTTTGGTTTTAATGTCTATGTAGTGAATTTCTTGGTGTGGTAGTGAATTTCGTGTATGTGATATTTTTTTTTCTTTGAAAAGTATGTATTATTTGTTTTGATGTAATAATAAAGAGATATTAGTTTTAAAAATATGAGTGTTATAAGATTTTAAGGGTAAAAAAGTAAATTGTTTTTAAAATACCTCCCCTCCCTTTGTGAACCAAACATATATTTAATTAAAATATTTCACCTCCCCTCTTCTGAACCAAACACATATGTAATTAAAAAAAAAAATTCCTCCCCTCCCCTTCCCTCCCCTCCCCTCTATAAAAATACCTCACCTCTCATCTCCCTATTTTGAATCAAACAGACCCAGAGGAAGAGGAGGGGAGGATTTTAAATCTGATTTACCTTGTTACCCTTAAGACCTTACCACAACACTTAACTAAGACATTGAGATCAAATTGTTAATGAGTTCCCCTAAGACGGACCATTCGGAAAAACCCGAGTTAAGAATAATTCTTGGTCAAACTTTTCTAACTTTGTGGTCGAACTCTGGATCATTGGGGCCCATTTTTAATGGGTTTCACTAATGTTCACTTTTGTCTACATTTCTCCTAAATTGACAACAAATAGAGTTGTAATAGTAAATGGAGCAAACTCAAATTCAAATGGAACATAAAAAAACATGAAGAAGAATAAGTAAGGAACTAAAGGAAAATGGATAAAAACATAAATGTAGCCAAGAGTTTTAACATAATAAAGTCGAAGGCAATAGAGAAACAAGAGTGGTTATAGAGGGAGTATTTTGTTTTTGTAGTTTGGTCTGGTCTATTACTCTTTCCTTGCGCCTGCTTCGCCGTGGGGGGTATAACAATATTACTAGAAGAAAGATGTACAAACAAGAAGAAAGCAAGAAAAATGAATAGAGGATGAGAAGAAAAAAAATGCAGCAGGAGTAATGAACAGAAAACCTAAACTTTTTATTTTTTAATAAAATTATTTAAGATTTTAACAAAATAATTGAGGATAATTTTATCAATATAATAATTACATTTTAACATCCTTCACCTTCTTCCCTCCAAATTCCCCAATTTGGGGGAACCAAAAATTGTTCAATATTTTTTGGTTACAATAGAGAAAGAAAAATTGTTCAATATATTTTCTCCACTCCCCTGCCCTTTTCTCCTAAAAAAAATTGAACCATACAACGAGACACAAAAATAGACATGCTAATACCCATACCAAAGCACAAATACTCATCTCATGCCCCAATTTTTGAAAAAGATTCTATTCCCACAAATAATTAGGACAATTGACTAGAGTCCGTGTGATATGCTGGCTAAAAGTTGCAATACAAAATGTTGAATGAAGCTTTAAGAAAAGAGAATACGGCCTAAAACGGATGCTTTAATCATAAGGATAGAATGTGGGATTTCCTTTTAGGTAACATCTATCTTAACTTTAAAGAATTGTGAATAAAAAGTCCAAATAAAATATTAATTGGAGAATGCACTAAAATGCTAGTTGCATCACCATATACCATTAATTAACATGTAACTCTTTACCTATAAAATGGTAGCAACATGAGGCAAAATAGAGTAAGGGTATGAAGTTACAAATCTCATTTAAAATTAGTCAAAATCGATTTTGACCATATGATATAATAGAAGATGTGGTCAAAATTGATTTTGACAATTCGAAAGCTTAAATAAAGCATGTTTGGCTTCATCGATGCATTTTTGGTCTAACGGTCTTTTTTGGAGAGGTTGAAAGTGAAATTGAGCCAAGGATGACTTGCCGGCATACTTTGTCACTAATTTAGCTAACTAGCTTAATTTGTTGGGTATTTCTGGCAGGTTATTCTTCGGCTATATTTGGCTTTCTTCCTTTCATATGAGACTCTTAAGACCTTTACGTGTGGAATAGGCGGATAGTATATCCGTTCTTGGGCGGATAGTATTTGAATTCTAAAAAGAAAAATGATTAATTTTTTATTTTGGTCTACTATTTGTTAGGAAAATTTTGGACTTTCCTTTTACAATTATATTTTCTTATCATTTGTTATTTTTGGAATTGTGAAGGATCGAAAGAAATTGCCATAAAAAAGGCTGTATATATTGGCCATGTACATATATACACAGCCAGATATTTGGTTCATCTAATCAACTACAAATTAGGGGTATTATATTGGCCTTGTACAGTCGTGTATTGTTTAAAAGCCTTTTTAAAATTGTACAAAAATTATTATATTTTAAAATATTTGTAATGTGTTTTTTAAACAGGGTCAATCCAACTAAAATCAATAGTTTAAATGCTCTTCATTTATACTTCTTGTAATTTCATAAAAAAATTAATAGTTTAAAATTAAATTTAAGTGTATTTTTTTTTTTTGAATCAGCAAAATTATTATTATATATAGAAAAAGGCCAATAATCCAAGCACAAGGCGTGCAAGTGATTAAAGCCACAGATACGGTGAATTCTAAGGTGAGGGTTCTATTAAGTCCCTCACCGGTGTACCATTTACTTTGACCGTCAGATTAAAATAGTCTACGTGATTTTAAAACTCATTGTCACATTGGATTCGAGTCTCCCCGTTTCTCTCTTCTGCTTGATATCACTCTTCATTTTTAGCCTCCTCAAAGATTTACGATAATAATTTACGATAATAATAATATAAACAAATAAGCACAAAGTTCTTCCTTCTCCTCTTCCGTTAAAAATCTGGAAAAATGTATGAAGTTCATGACCATATTCATATCTTCAAATTCATTATCATCTTATTCCTTAAATCAAAATTAATTCTCAATCTCTTTCTAAACTTAAAAATTAAAATCCCCAAATTTTCAGTAAACCCTAAAAAAATTATTTATGATGTTGAGAGTGAGAAGAGGCAGCACAACCCTTTCTTTTCGTCACCACCGATAAATTCGTGTTTAGATTTTTCGGAATCTAAATTTCTTAGGAATTTTATTTCTATATTATTCTTTGCAAACAAATTTCGCATAAGTTGTTGATGATATCTTTATTGAATTTGATTCTGTGCTTACTACCTTTTTGGTTAATCGTGTATTCCTTGCTATAGTCAATTTGCTTGTCTGCAAAATTAATCAGAAGAGAATGAGAGAATGGTTCCTTTTTCTACTTTGAATTTGTTTTCCTTTATTTTTATATATATATTTGATATGATACGATTATTCAAAGATTTGGACTCCTCTCACCGTTTTCATTCATTTTGTTGTCATTTTTTTTTTAAGGTTTATTGAAAATTTATAGATTTTGATTTTTGATTGTAGAAAGAGATTAAGACCATGAAGTAAAGATTTGCTATTCCGAGATGTATTTGAGGAAAAACTAAGTGAAAATTAATTTTGATTTAAGGAAGATGATGATGGAGATGAAGATACAAAGACGATGAAGAAGATTAATAAGGTGGCTGGATTATGTGTAGACAAACGTACATGTTCTCTTTTTTAATCTAAACCGTTGATTTGATTTGAATGGTTGAAAATAGTTTTTCTTAGTCCCTCACCGGTGAGGGACCTATTTGCTCCTTCACTCTAGCATTCACCCACAGATACATAGGGGAAACACTGAAACAGAAAAATAACAAATTCCCAAGACTTAAACCAAGGGAACCGAAAAAACAAGAATAAAGTGGGATACCAAAAGAAAAAACAATACAAGCACAACAACAGTAACAGAATACACTTAATCAACTCTCTAGGCAAATCAAAGGTTCTACTAACCATTCATAAAAAAGATAGCAGACAGACGGCTTGTTAAGATCATAAGTGTGCATTCTATTCATTCACAACAAGGGAAGCTCCTTATATAGGAGTTACAACACTTAGCTTATGGGCCAAGCAAGCTAACTAGCACAAGCCACAAGCCCATAGGCAAGCCCAACGCTTACAAGCCAAACTAGATTCTTAGAGGGTAGATTACACCTAACATATCCACCCTTAATCTACACAAAAACAATCAAAAAATACAGTTCAATCAATCAACAATACAGCTGCTCAATCACTCAGTTTGCAAACACCTAGCATCTCTCTGAATTTGATGAATGATTCTAGCTTTAGAGGCTTGGTCATGGCATCTGCAATTTGATCACTTGTGCTGCAGTGCTTCAGCTCAAGAGTTCCATCTTTGACAAGGTCTCTTAGAAAATAGTACCTCACATCAATGTGCTTCATTCTTCCATGCATTATGGGATTCTTTGACACTTTTATTGAGGAGCTGTTATCACAGAAGATAACAGTGCTCTTGTTCTGATCCTTCCTTAGCTGATGCAGAATTTTCTTCAGCCACACTGCTTGGCAGGCACATGAAGCTGCTGCAACAAATTCAGCTTCTGTTGTGGAGAGTGTCACTATAGGCTGCTTCTTGGAGGACCATGAAATAGCACTTGAGCCAAGTTTGAATACATATCCTGAGGTACTTCTTCTGTCATCAATGTCACCAGCTTAATCTGAATCTGTCCACCCTTGAAGTTGTAATTCACTGCCTCTCTTGTACAATATGCCTAGACTCATTGTACCTTTAAGATACCTCAGAATCCTTTTTGCTGCAGTGAGATGCATATCTGTAGGTTTGTCCATGTATCTAGCAATTAGACAAACAGAGAAAGCCAAGTCAGGCCTAGAAGCAAGTAGATACATCAAGCATCCCACAATCTGCTTATACTTGGTAGCATCAACCTGCTTTCCATCTTCATCCTTGCTTAGCTTGCATCCTGGTACAATAGGGCTGCTTACAATGTTACACATTCCCATCTCAAATCTTGACAATATTTCTTTAGCATACTTTTGTTGATTTATGAAAATTCCATACATATCTTGTGTTACTTCTACTCCAAGGAAGTATCTCATCTGGCCTAAATCTGTCATAGCAAATCTCTTTTTCATGGAGTGCTTGAAATCTTCAAACATTTCTGAGTTGTTTCCAGTGTATATCAGGTCATCAACATAAAGACTTACAATGAGAATCCTTCCTTCATCTTGTTTTACAAATAAAGTATGTTCATCAGGACATTTCTCAAATTTCTCTTGTCCAAAGTAAGCTTCAATTTTGCTGTACCAAGCTCTAGGGGCTTGTTTCAGTCCATACAATGCCTTCTTCAGCTTATATACTTTGTCTCCTTTCTTCTGATAACCTTTAGGTTGTTCCACATACACATTCTCTGTCAATTCTCCATGTAAAAATGCACTTTTTACATCCAACTGGTATATTGTCCAATTCTCACTGGCTGCAACTGCAAGAATAGTTCTTATGGTATCCCATCTAGCTACAGGAGCAAACACTTCATTGTAATCAATTCCATGTTGCTGAGAGTAGCCTTTAGCAACAAGCCTAGCTTTGTGCTTTTCAATCTCACCCTTCTCATTGTACTTTGTTTTATAGATCCATTTCACTCCAATCTTTTTAGCCCCTTCTGGAAGAGTTGCTAGCTCCCAGGTATCATTCCTTTCTATGGCTTGAATTTCTTGATTCATAGCCTCTCTCCACACATCATGTTTCACTGCTTCATCATAATCATTGGGATCATTGCTGGTGCTAAACATTGCTTGGATCATCATATTCTGCAATTGCTCATCAATTTCATCACCTGTAACATAGTCATTCAAGTAACCTGGTCTTCTTACTTCTCTTGGACTTAGTTCATCACTTTCTGTGTTCATGTCACTGCTTGATTCTGCTTGATCATGTCCTTGAGCATTGCTACCTTCAATGATGTCTTCATCCTCAGAATTTTCTTCATTTTCACTGTGTTCTTTATTGTCATTTGACTCACTAGTGCTGCCATCAACACTTATCATATCATTGGACTCATGATGTGTATCATTATTCCAATTCCATGCTTTATCTTCCTCAAAGACTACATCTCTACTGACCATAACCCTTTTATTTATTGGATCATATAGCTTGTAGGCCTTAGATTCTTCACTTAGACCAAGTAATATGCATTTTAAGCTCTTGTCATCAAGTTTTTTTCTGTGGTTATCAGGTATATGCATATAGGCCATACATCCAAACACTCTGAAGTGTTGAACAGTTGGTTTCTTTCCACTCCAAGCCTCCTGAGGTGTCATGTCTTTGACAGATAGAGTGGGACTCCTATTGAGGATGTATGTGGCCCAATTGAGTGCTTCAGGCCAGAAACTTTTTGGTACACTCTTACCACTGAGCATGCTTCTTATCATATTCAAGAGAGTTCTATTCTTTCTCTCTGAGACTCCATTTTGCTGTGGAGTGTAAGCAGTGGTCAATTGTCTCTTGATCCCATGGTTACTGCAAAATTCATTGAAAGCAGTTGAAGTAAATTCTCCACCTCTATCAGTTCTAAGGCACAATATTTCACATTTTGACTCTTTTTCCACTAGCATTTTGAACTTCTTGAATTCATCAAATGCACTGCTCTTATCTTTCAACACATAAGTCCAAGTTTTTCTACTGAAATCATCTGTAAAGGTGATAAAGTACCTGTTGCCACCATTGGACTGAGGAGTTATAGGTCCACAAATGTCAGAGTGAACCAGCTCAAGCTGCTTAGTAGCTCTCCAATTTGCAGATTTTGGTATTGGTTCTCTGTGTTGCTTGCCAGTCAAGCAATGTTTGCAGGTGCTTTGTTCATCTTTCAATTGAGGAAGGCCTTCTACCATTTGCTTTTTCACTAGAGTGTTGAGCCCTTTGAAGCTCAAATGACCATATCTGCAGTGCCAAAGTTCATTGTTGTCTAATTTTGAAGTTTTCAAGCACATTGGAATGGTGATGGCTGCATGAACAACATACATGCGATTTGCAGTCATCTTTGTGGACATGATCAATCCTCTTTCCTCATGATAGACCTTGCAGTAATCATGCTTGAAGATGATTGTAAGACCCTTTTGTTGAAGCTGACCAATGCTTAACAAATTGTTCTTTAGACCAGGAATGTAATACACATTGGTGATGATTTGGGTGATTCCATTGATACACAATTTTAAATTCCCTTTTCCTTTGACTTCCATTCTAGAATCATCACCTAATTTCACAGATTCTCTGATATTGCTATCAAAATCAAACAACCAGGTTTTGTTTCCAATCATATGATTGCTACAACCACTATCAAGGAACCATACCTCATCTTTCAAGATTGATTCTTTATCTTGTTGAGCCATGAGCAATACTTCTCCAGTTTCATCAAAGGCTGCATATTTTGCATCTTTTTCTTCCCAACTTGGACAATCACTCTGATAATGACCCAACTTATGGCATTTGAAACATTCAACATTTTCTCTGTCAGTTCTTCCTCTCCCTCTGCCTCTGTAGCCACCTCTTCCTCTGCCACGTGTGCTTCCACCACGCCCAGAACCAGCTACTTTGAGGACTTGATCATCAACCTTCTCAGCCTGAGATTTCAATCTTTGTTCTTGAACCAATAAAGAACTCTGCAACTCATCAATTGACATTGTTGTAACATCATTGGATTCTTCTATTGAGCAAACAACATAGTTGAACTTAGGAGTTAAATATCGCAAAATCTTTTCAACAATGGTACTAGTTTCCATTCTTTGGCCTTGAGCTGTCATGCGATTTGCAATCGCCAATGTTCTTGCAAAGTAGTCATTGACTGACTCACTTTCAGTCATGCCAAGAACCTCAAAATCTCTTCTCAGAGCTTGCAACTGAGCTCGTTTCACCTTGCTTGAGCCTTGGTACTTCATTCTCATAGAATCCCAAATCTCTTTTGCAGATCCTCGATTAAGAATGGTTTCAATAATCTCTCTGTCAATAGCTTGAAAGAGGTAATTCTTTACCTTTAGATCTTTCAATCTGCTATTTGATGCTGCTTTGAGTTATTCTTCATTCGCATTTGGTGGTGCTGTTATGATTCCATCTTCAATCTGATTCCAAATTTCTTTGGAACGAAGCAAATTCTCCATTAACATGGCCCAATGCTCATAATATCCTTCGAATTTGGGAACTGAAGGACGATATTTCTCAGTCATGGTGAGAAAGGAAGAAAGAATTACAGGATCAAGATCAAGAAAGAATGGAAGAAGATGAAGATAACCGTTTTCTGGTTTTGTAACTAACTTTTCTTATGCACACAACTAACAAACTAAGTTTGTTATGAGAAAGGATCTTTCAGGCCTGTGATACCACTTGTTAAGATCATAAGTGTGCATTCTATTCATTCACAACAAGGGAAGCTCCTTATATAGGAGTTACAACACTTAGCTTATGGGCCAAGCAAGCTAACTAGCACAAGCCACAAGCCCATAGGCAAGCCCAACGCTTACAAGCCAAACTAGATTCTTAGAGGGTAGATTACACCTAACACGGCTTCATCCGACCCAGCCACCACTTCCACGTCCACAATTTCACTTCATCAACAACAGTTATATATACTCGCAGAATAGTCTCCATTTTAAAATTGAATGGAACATGTTACATGGACTTTTGTAAAAAAGTTATTTAATTATAAATTCAAGTTACATATACTTTTAACATTAACTTTTGTATAAAAACTAAAGTTTGAAGAATTTTTTTAGAGATAGTAAAGATGAAAGTTGATATATTTAGACGGACTGATGACATTCAGTCATATTAGGGTTTTGGTAAGTTCTTAGAAGTATTACATGGTAAAAGAGAAGATTTTAGTAAGGCAAAGACATCACAAAGAGTTTGAAAACAAAAAAAAAAAAAGAAAAAGTGAAACATTAGGAAAAAATTGAAGATGCAAAAGAAGGGCGTGTTATGTTAAAATCACGCCACAAATAGGTTGGATCGTGGCGCGCGATCGTTAGTAGGAATCATAGGTCACGTGTAAAAACTACAAATCGTGGCGTGATCTGAAGGAAATCGCGGCGCGATTTTTTGTATTTTTGAAGTCGATAAAAGGAGACCTTCATATCAGAACTAGGAGTGACAAATTTTAAAGAGAAAAGGCAGCCAGAGCATTCTAGAGACTGGAAAACAAGCTTTCATCGTTGGGAATAAGAGCTAAGATTGCTATTCATCATAATTCATGTATAACTCTCAAAACTATTTCGTGATGTCAAGTAGCTAAATTGTTTATATTTTGTTAGTAGATGAACTTTCCTGAATCTATTTGAACCCATGTAATTTATAGAGGATCATATGATGCAATTTAATTCTTAATATTTATTTAGTTATCTATGTGTTTAATGTTTTCATAAGTTGACGAATTTGTTAATTGATCTTAAGTAACAAATGATTATTAACCATAACTTTTGAAACTAGAACCAAAATAATTATTCAATCAGTAGTGGCTTTTAGACATATTGAACTAAAAAACAAAGCGTTGTTTATATGTAAAATCAAAGGGAGCAATTTTTTTTTATTACCATGATATTTGTATGAAGTTTTCCACTATTGTTATCGATGATTAATCTTCGTCGAAAACTTGTGAGTCACACTTGGTGAGTTATCTCCTCCTAACCAAATTTTCTCCATACGCATGAGCCAAGAATCAAACGTCTGACCACATGCTGAAGATCAAAACCCTTACCATTTCGACCAATTCATTGTTGGTAAGGGAGTAAATAATTTTTTTTTTGCGGTCAAGTAGCCTAGTGGCTAAATGCACCTTAAAGGTGAATAAGTGGAGTTTGAGACTTTAATTTGTGCATTTTCTTGAAACGAATTTCACAATGGCTAACACAAAAGAACTCTTGATCTTCTCCATTCTCGTCAATCTCTTCATCCCAGTTGCACTGATCATAGAAAACAAATTCTCTTCATATCTCGAAAGATTCAATTCAAATTTAGGAAACTTTCTTTCTTCTTTTCTTGTTTTGTTCTTCATTGTTTGTTTCGATCTGTTTGTTAACACTTTTGTTTTTGTTGTGTCTTTTTTGATTAATTCTTGTGTTGTTGATTTTATTATATATGCTAGAATCTATAGCTATTGAATCCATGAAAAGTGGCTTAGAGGAAGATCTTGCAAACTTAAGGAAGATGATTCATTCTCATCAATTGAGTTCCTTAATTAATACTATTTCTAAACAAAGATTAATCAAATTCTTTGTTTTTGTTGATGGATCATTGATGTTTAGTTATGAAAATCAAATTCTGTTAATGTTTGTTACTTTTTGGTAGTTGTTAGTTAGAGTTAATTTTCCAATCCCTAGATCATACTATTAACATGTGCAATTCTTAATAAAATTAGGGTTATGTTAAAGTGTGCCCTAAGGGCACATGATAAGGTATCCTAATACAGTAGAAACTCTTTAAATTAATAATGTCAGGACCGGAGAAACTTATTAATTTAGAGAGTTATTAATTTATCGATAAATTAATAATTATTAATTTAAAGAGTTTTTAACTAATTATACTGTACATACCAAATAAAAAGGCAAATTAGTCTATGCCTCTTAGAATTACGTTGCAGCGAACCTTGGGACTCAACGTAAATTAGTAACTATTGCGTTCATATGCATTGGAAATCAATAATGACTTTTGAAGTACAGTAAATGTAAACAAGAAGAACAAATGTGTTCAATATTTTTTTTTCAGTTTCTATGAATTATTAATTTATGATTTTCTTGGGACCGAAAATTATAAAGGAATCTCCCAAAAAATTATTATCTTATTATTTTATCGAGTTTTTCAATTGTTTACATTGGCCCAAGTCGGGACCGGACAAATTTATTATTTTAGAGTGTTTATTAATTTACCGAGTATTAATTTAAAGAGTTTCTACTGTATAGAAATACTGCATTTAATAATGTAAGAAATTTAATGCATAAAAGTAAAAATGCACAAATTCCCAAAAATAATTTCTATATTTACTTCCTTAACTTGTGCCCTTAAGGGCACAAGTTAACATTCTCCATAAAATTATTAGTTAGGTTGAATTTAATTAATACTCCATATTGATTAGAGTTTTTTTGACACATACTGTATTAATTAGAATTTTTTAAAGTAGTATTAGTGGAATAATTAATTAGGTGATTATCTTATTAAATGAGGCCATTGTTGATAAAAAAAATAACCAAAATGTTGTGTTGATATTTTAAATGACAAATAATTTATATACAATGAAATTTGAGTACTCCTTATATACAAACAAGCTTTGCATTCAATTAATGTCTAATACAACTAGTGTGTTTTCACCCGTGCAATGCACGGTTTTTTTAAAAAAAAAAAAAAAAAAATTATTTTATTTTTTAAAAATTTCCATTAAGCAAGCATTTTTAACAATACAATAATATTTGTCAACAAAAAAAAAAATACAATAATAAAAATCTTAGAAATTGGATGGTCATCTACAAATTCTTTGAAAAACTTCAGGATAAACAACATTAATGGTACTTGTTTTGGCTAGACCATTATCACCGACTATGAGAATCTTCAAACCTGCTCTAGTTTTAACACGAGAAACAGCAACATATAACTGACCATGAGTAAAAACTGGTCTCGGAAGATATAAACCAACGTGAGACAATGTTTGTCCTTGACTCTTGTTAATTGTCATGGCAAAACAAACACAGAAGGGGAATTGGCGCCGTCTAAAACTTATTGAAACATTCGCATCTGATGGTACCAAACTCATCCGGGAGATATAAACAATATCACCAGTATTAGTTCCTGTTACGATTTTAGCACCAATAACAATGTTCCCCATGTAGAAAACAATAAGACGTGTGCCGTTACATAGGCCAGACGAAACATCAATATTCCTTAAAAGCATAATCACAGTTCCAACTTTGATAATAAGTTTATGATTTGGCATTCCAGAACACTTGATTTCGTTAAAAAACTCAGTTGTAATCCATCTAAGATCCACACCAACATCATCATCACCTTTTGAGATTGAGTCACAACTGAGATACTCTTTCGCATCACCGGGCATCAGTGCAAGTACATAATCATTTATTTCTTCAACAACATCCAATGTTGGAGCAAGAATAGCCCTATCTTGAAAGAAATCTGGAACATGTATATTTTCAAGCAAATTTGGATAAATTTCCTCAACAATATCACCTATCGGGTTCAGAGAACTCTAAACTAAAATATCTCGAGGAATTTCAACAACTGACTCACCATCTTCGGTAATACCTATCTTACCATCTCCAATATCAAGGATCCAGCTGGCAAACTCTCGTAATTGCTCATTTTCAACTGAATTGGATGAAAATTGTAAGCGCATATTTTTTGTTAATCTCAAAACTTTGCATCTGCGCCAAAGGTAGGATGAATTAATTGTTGCATGAACAACGTCAGCGCGAGATCCTTTTAAGTCTCCACCAAAAACAACAGTTTTCCCCCCGAATGGCAGAGATTTATTCTTAACATCAACTTCACTCATTATATCCCGAAGAGTTCTTTCAAAAGCTTCAAAAGCCCACTTATTAATCATAGGAGCCTCATCCCAAATAATTAAGCTAGTCATAATCAGCAACTGTGCCTTTTTACTACCTTTATCAATTTGGCAACAGGATTCCTTGGTAAGAACTAAAGGAATTCCAAACTGTGAATGGGCAGTTTTACCACCGGGAAGTAGGATAGAAGCTATACCACTAGATGCAACATTTACTACTATTTTTCCCTCCGAACGAAGTCTGTAAGAAAGAGTTTTCCACAAGAACGTCTTCCCAGTCCCGCCATATCCATCAACAAAAAACATAGATCCAAGTCCATTATCAACAGCCTTATAAATATCTTCATATGCAATCAATTGCTCTGAATTTAAGTTACCAACATGTTCATTGTGAAGAATCCTCATATCATCATAGTCATAATTAAATTCATTCTCGAGCAAAATGTTATTGAAAATACCATTATTTTGTTCTTTTAACTTCGGCATGCATTCATAGTCCTCCAGAGATTTTCCATTTGCCCGCAAATAATTGTCAATCTCAATGAGACATGATTCTTTCAAATCCTCGTGGGACATAACAAAATCTGAAGAAAAAAACTATTAAATAAAATATAAATGAAAAAAACATAAATAAACTGTTAATAGATAGAAGTTCACCTGGCAAATTCAACTCACGACGTTTTTGATACAATATTCCATCAGCCAGAATTTCCCATAACTGTTCCCAAACATTAAAAGGATCACTCATTGAGTTAGACATCAAAAAACACGAAAACATCTTTCGAATAGAGTATCCAGATCCAATATTTGCAACTTCAACAATAGCATTGATAAAATCTCGATCATCTTCCAATAACCTCAAATCAGCACAAGCTTCCCTAAATGAATCATGGACATGACCATTTACGGTTCGAAGATCCTCAAAACTGGTGCATCCAACTTGGGCAGTCAACAACAATCTTAAATAAAAAAGCTCACGGGAACCGTGTGGAATGTAGGTCAAGCGACCCACCGAACCACCACTTTTCCTCGGTTTCCAAAACCGACCATCAGAATCATAAGTGAATAAGGTTGGAAATTGAGCATATGTTAGGTGACGACCTTGAGGATATTGCCTGTTTGCAGCCATCCAAGCTAAAAACATGGTACCCTTTTCACTATTGGACTTTAGAACCTTCTCTAGATTAGAACTATCATTGAAGACCACTCTCTGATTACCTTGGGTATGGAAAGTTAATCTAGTGACTGGAGGCCACCTAAAATGAATCTTATAAGCAAAGATCCTCCAAATAGATTCCGATGGAGACAAAAACCGGCAGTCATAGTACTGCTGTATCTCATCAACACATTCATCATCACTTTTATATAAAGTAGCAGTCACTCTATCAACTCCTTTGTTAATATACTTAAACAAATATTTAATGCAATTTGATTTGTTACAATATTCTATATTAACATGCGCTTGATATTTCATCATCAGTTTCGGATTGTACGGAACAACACTTCGATTATCTAGAATTGCTTCCTTTTTAATCACAGTGTGCCCAGAGTCTCTGCGCCTATAAATAGGATATCCACTTGGATCAAAAGAGGTATGCGACACAAATTTTTTTGGATAAAATTTAGAACAACGATGATCTTTCATGCAAGGAGATTCGGTGAAACCATTCCCACATGGTCCATGAATCATGAAATTTGTTACAGTTGAATAAAGTTTAGGGAACAACTTTTTATCGGGTAATTCAGCACAAATCACCGAGTCAATTGCAGCCGCTGTAGTCAATTTATCTTGAGGATCTAACCACAATAAAATGTGTGCGTGAGGCAATCCTCTCTTTTGAAATTCAATAGTATACATACCTTGTAAAAATTGATCAATAATCAATATTAAGAAGCAAGTTTTAACAATAGAACAATAAAAAGATAAAAAAAACTAAGGCAAAACATAATAAATAATTTCACAATAAAATATAGCAAATTACTTACTTGCAACAACCCTACCGAAAAATTGACCCTTTCGAAAATCTGCCATCATTAGATTTAATTTCATTTGAAATACACGACAGGTAATATCAGGTCTATATACTGAATAGTTACCAGATTTAGCCATGTGGCGTTGTATTTCCGGCCATTTTGGGTTGCAGGTGAAAGTAAGAAATAAATCAGGATAACCGAATTTTTTGCAAATGGCCATTGCATCTTGACAATTATTGAACATGTAGCGCCTCCCACCAGTAAAAGAAGACGGTAAAACGATTCGAGACCCAATGGAAGATGCAACAAAATCACCACGACTAACAGCTTCTTCTATTCCCGCAAGAAAATCCGATCGAATTTCTTCTTGATTAGACCTTACCCAGGATAACCTTTGAGATTCAATCATCGAATAAAGGTCAACTACAAACTGCTGGAATAATCTTCTACTCCTAAGAATAATAGAATCTTCGTTCATTCTCTCTTGAAGACGAAATGCTATAAACGCACGCATTGGAACACGAGTTCTTTTTTTTTTTGCTTGTTGAGGCTGTCAAACGGTTAAGAGGGATTTTCTCTTGGTACTGATCTTCACCAAAAGGAAACAACAATGGGTATTGCAACGGAATATACTTTGCATGAGTTTCATGAATTCTCTTCAAATATCCATTTTTTTTGCGTACGACGATATCTCTTCCATCCTCATCGTCTCCAATATCACCAACAACCAATGCAGCCACTTCATCAAGCCTAGGTAAATTATAAACTCGGGGATCTCTTTGTCGATCACGAAATAAACGTAAACTTACAGAGACACTTTGATCAGCATCAAGGTAATCCCTAACCATACGAAAACATTTCACCAACAAATTGTGTTCATCCATGACAGCCAAAATTTCTGCCACCAACAATGGATCAAGTGCTTTTTTAGAATCCAGGGAACTACGAAAGAACAAAAATCACATGTTATATGTCACCAAAATTAAACTATCTACATTACAATTTATTAATGCAAAACAATAACATAATTGAAATATATTAAATCGAATATATAATTACCTGAAATGGGATAATCGATTTGAAACCTCATTTTGAGTATCGTATATATATAACTGAGCAAATTTTGGAGATTCACCATGTTTAGGAAGTAAGCTACCAATTCGGTGGTAGTTTTGCCCAACAATAACAAAATGAGGAGGACCATGTCCATCATTAGATGGAGTATCAACTCTTCCTCCGAGTGAAGTGAAAGAAAACATATTATTGTAAGATCTTATATTTCCAAAAAAATGAGAACTTTTTGGGTGAAATCCATTGAAAAGAGATCTTATTAGCGGTGGTGGTTCCTCCAAATATGGTATCAAGATCTTGCCCTTTTTACAACAGAAAGAAACTCTAACCGCATTGCTCCCAGGATCCTTTTTAGCTCTCTCGTGATACCAAATCATTGCGCCACAATCCGGACACACAATATCCATATCACCAATATCCATATACTCTGTAATTTGACAATTACATTATAAATAACTAAAATTACAACCATTAATTAACTGCAAAATATACAATAAGAATCTATTAATTAGTTTGTAATCGTACCTACTACTTCACTTGATCGAAATTTCCTATTGTTTGTAAAATCAGCCTGTAGAGCATTTTCATCCTCGTATGAACAAGCAGCACGAGCTGGATAAAAAATTCAATGAAATTACAAAAAATTCCGACGATACCAAACACGAATTACAATCTCCAGGTGCGATTCGAACCAAAAATTGGATGAACAACATTCAGACTTCTCTTTCCCCTTTGTAGATTTGTATTAATCAAGCATTAGAACCAACCGATCTCCATAAAGGTATAATGATATTTTTTTCTCAGTAAAAACCAGAAGGATTTCGCCCAAATTAAAAATTTAAGATTTTCAACACCAATAAATAAGAACAATCTTATGGTTTTTTTTTTTTCGACTGGAAGATGATAGTTAGTTTCGTTTTTCAAAAGGGATGGAATTTTTGACTTTTTTGTTTTGTGTTTTTAGTATTGATTTAGATTTGAATTTTTTTTATTACTATGGTTGCCTTTTTGTTTTTTATTTTTTCATAAATTTTTAAGTGTGTGATTTGTTTTTTTATTTCTTAGTTTTAATTAAAACCAACTCAATTTTAGAAATAATGGGTCAAGTTTTCTGAATTTTTTTATCACTTTTTAAGTAGGCCCAAGTGTAAATAGTGAAAAGGATTCCCAATAATAGCTTTAAAACTACAATATTTAGGACTTGGTGAGGTTTTTTTTTTTAACAAAGAGGACTTGCTGAAACTTACTTTATGAATAATGGAAATAAAATAATGTGATATATTTTAGTCCTCATACAATTTAAATGAAAATAAAAAATCTATAATAGTATATAAAAAGATATGAAAATTTGGGCAAATTTTTTTTTTTTGTCATCAAAATTATACGAAAATCAAATATCTATAAGAAACCCACAATAACACAAGACATTTTTTTTTTTACATAACCTAGATAGAGAAATCCGCAGAAAGAGCTTATCAAGCACGCTAAAACAATTGGAATAAACAAATAAATATAATTGGTTGTGCTCTAAGTAATATGAAGTATCATTACATAAAGAAGAAGAATTGTTAGATGAATTTGAAATTTGTTGCTCCAACAAAAGCATCCCAGCCTTTGACCGATACACTGGTAAAAATAATATGAAAATTGTTACACAAAAAGAAAAAACCTTCGTACCATATTAAAAAACTACTGAATTTAATTTATATGCACCATCGGTGTAAAGTTATTTTACACATGCGTCCAATAAAAAACTGACACATATGTATGGTCATTAAAAAACATGATGTGTCACATTCATTAAATGACGTGGCAACACGTCACTTGATGTATGTGTAAAAATAATTTACACCGACGGTGCACAACAATTAAACTCAAAACTACTAAGCAAAGTTAAAACAATTATAAAGAATAAACTTACATCCACGTCTAATACTAATTTTTTTAATAACTCGAGTTCTTTGCAGACGTTTAAGTTTCATTTTTTCTATACGAATGCGTCGCATCAACCTGCTTAAATTACAATGCCCTATTGAATCAACCGTCATTATCAAAATTATGAATAAACTTGAAAAATAATTGTGCAATACTAAAATGAACTAAAGAGTTGAGAGATGTCAAAAAACATCCATATGTTCTCAAAATACAATGAAATGAGACAAACACCATTAAGTATTTATAAGAAAAAAAGGATGAATGAAACAACATAAAGGACAAATTGGGAATTTAGAGATCCAATAATTGAACCAGAATAAGACAAAATACATTATTTAACATCAATATAAATAATAATATATAAAATAGCCTACCTTAAGCTAAATTTAACTATGGTTGAAGACAAATATAAAGAAATACTCAATAGGTCGCTTAATTTTTTATTTTTTTTGCAATTTTTCAACTTAACTAAAATAAGTTAATATTATGATAGATGTGTATTTTTTGAGAATTACAATTACGATCTTGTCTTTTGAAAGGTTGCTTATAATAAGACACTTCTTAATAACTGATTACTTAATCAATTGAAACTAACTCAATAATGCATCTTTCCTAGAGCTATGTAGTGTGACTCAATAATGCATATTAGCTGTAGCTATGACATATAGATAACAGATGGAATAGTAACCTAGTGAATGACTAACCAAAACAAAGAGTGGCAACTTGACATCATAGGAAAAAAAAATCAAAATACATTTTAATCGGTAAATTTTAATATCGAGAACTTCATCAAGTAGTTTACGATAAACCAGTTATGAAAAAATTATAGCGAATACAAATTAAACAAAATCTACCGTCGATGAGTCTTGAAAACCCATCAAATAATTTTCAAAAATTTTTAATGAATATAATTTATACAATATAAATTTTTAACCAAATAATGTATTTTATAAAATTCTTATTCGATACATTACTCATCTATGATGGTGAAGACTAAATAATTAGCCATCAAATAATTATCCTTTTTAATTCTCATATAATATGATAAAATACACCACATTAATCAATTGTCTGTTGATAATCAGAAGAGAAACCACTGAATAATTTTAGCTACTAAATAACTATACTCTCCTTTGGGAAGACATAGATTCATAATTAAAAACACACAAACTAAATCAATACAATTATATTTTTCATCATAGTCCAAGAGAAATAAAAACACCATTAGTTAAAAACTCTGATACAATACAACCACAAGAGCCCAGGAAATAAATCAAAACGAATAACACTAAAATCAATACACCCATAAGAAAATCAACAAATTAACTAACGTGAACGACGGCGACGACGCAGGATCTGGACTTCGATAACATTATCACCAGTGGTGGCATTGAAGATAACGTTATCTCTGAACTTCAAGTTGTTCTCAGTCACAAATTTCTTCCAACAAGAGTAAACATATCTGTTTTCTTTATTTTGACCTGAAGTGAAAATCTTTGAATTGTAAACTCTTCCAGATGCAACATCAATAAGATAGATCTTCCTGTCAGAGTTCATTAAACAATTTCTGGTGTATTCCCTGGGAAAATTCTACAAGCAAAAATAACAAAACACAATATTAGAACATCCCAGCAAACGCACATAAAAATCGATATTAAGTAATAAGCTAAAGATCGAAAACAAATCAATTAAACTATACCAAGACATTTCTACCCCTAGAGATTGAGGAAGTAACGACCAACTCCCACTTGAATGAGGATCGAAATTGCATTCTTATGGAACCGCTGCACATAAGTCACACTTAATGTTCCATTAATTAGACTAGCTATTCTAAGGACTTTATTAGTTTGAAACAAACATAATAAAGAAATGCCTTATTATATATATTAAATATATAAATCAAAGTCATCATAAAAAAGACGATTCTATCAAAATAGATTGGCTTTTAGGGCTTACTCCAACAGGCCCTCCTCTTGAGGAGTCCAAAAAGGTTATTACAGCAAAGCAAGTATTACAGAATTCATCTGCTTCTGCTTCATTATCAACTCAAAATAAATTCACCCCATTAACCCCTTTAGCCTTACCAGCCTACTATCCCTCTTCATCGCCTAGAGGTATTAGGCCATCATTAAATTCAAAATTAGTTTCGCCATTAACTTTTGCTTTAAACACTCCGTCCTCATTAAATACCCCTTCAAGAATCCCAGATAAATTACCTTTCTACACCCCCCCAGATTCATTATCTTGTCCTTTCATGGAAAAAGATTACAAGAAGATTCTTTTTCTATTAGAACCAGAATTTAATTCCGATGGATCATTACTACAAATTACTTCCAAATTTTTCCCTCAAGGTTTTCATTATTTACCCTCTCACCCAGAAAAGTCCAGATTATTTTATGAGTTTATTTTAGTGGATACTGAATCCATTGATATAACTCATACTTTTGATAAGAATGATAAAAATAAAATTATTTTCTCAAAATTTAAAATTTTAAAAATATTATCACCTTCTGATTGGAAGGCTCATCCTTCTCATACCAGAAGTTTCACTAGGCGCTTTACTCCCCAGAATTACTCATATTATGACTACATGGAAGCCTGGTCCAATATGTTATATTATCAACCATTTGATCATTCTTGGTTCATCTGGTTTAAGAAAGACTTCCCCCTTAAGTTCTCATTATGGTTTATTAAATGGTTCCATGAATGGGGCCCAGAAATCAATATTTATCCAGATTATGCAGCTATAGCTTTTGAATTGTTTAGCTCAAGAATTAATGTGTCAGATCATTTAAAGGTATTAGCTTTTCATGCTACTTTCGGAATTTCGTGGATTACTTCATGGACTTTCAAAAAAGAATTATCAGTTCCAAATGCTAACATCTTCTGGATCGTTCGGAGCATAAGGATTAAATGGTGGAACAAATTTAACCCAGACTTAATTAAATCACACGTATTACAAGATTGGTTCAATAAAAACCCCAAGTGTTTCGTTACCAAAGAAGCCACAGAGAAGGAAGGAGAATTCTTAGCCGAAAAATCAAAATTTTTGGCCGATTTATCTTCTTCGACCAGCAAAAAAGAATTACTAAAGAAATTACAAGCAGCAATTTCGGAGTCAGACATTAACAACGATGAGGACTCGGGAGATTCGTCTCAAAGCTTAACCCGAGATAATGGAGACGATTGTTATGGGATTATAGATCTTCAAGATTAAAGGTATTATTGGTTCAAACAGCATTATTGTCATTATGGACGACACAATTATAGGGAATCTTTGCTTTTCAAAAAGATAGATTCGTGGCAGACATCATTATTATTACTTTTGACTATTTTGTAAAAGTTATTTGTTTGTATTAGAAATAATTTTCATGTAATTATTGTGTTTTAACTGACAGTTGTCAGTATAGGTTCTTCCTTCCTCTCTATAAAAGGAAGTTTAGTTTTCATTATGGATCATCGAAAAATTCTCTGAGTACAACAATCTGAAGAATTCTCGAGATCCTTTGTAAGTATCTTCCAATATAAATAAAATGTTTTCACTATATAATTTCTTCTTTCATATATTAACTTTTCAAGTTATATTTTTATTAAATATTGAATTAAATTTATTTCTTGATACCCTTCCATTATTCTCTCATCATATTTTATGGATTATGCTTTGTTCTTCTCAAATTATCATCAATTATAACGATCCATTACCAATGGTATATATATATATATATATATCACCATATTATGGTTTACAGGAATTATACAAATCTGCTGTACCATATATCATGAAAATGAGTATGTGGTTGATTTCAGAACTTGTGAAAGGGTTGAATGAACTCTTAAATTTCTGTTTGGAGGCTGCAAGATAATGTTGGATTCATTAGATGGATTTTGATTAAATGGTTGAATCATATAGATTCAAGCTATGATGATGAAGGGTTGTGTTGAAGTGTTAGTTAGCAGTTGAAGGGTTAGTTAGCAGATGAGACGGTTATTGTAAGTTTGTAAATCTCTTGACGTAAGAAACAAAGTTAGTAATCATTTTTTTTTACTAGAATCATGCTTTCATTCAATTTGTTAATCTCTGATGTAAGAAACAAAGTTAGTAATCTTTTTCTTGACTAGAATCATATGTTTTAATTCAATGTGTGAAACAAAGTTAGTAATTTTTTTTTTCTTTACTAGAATCATATATTTTCATTCAATGTGTGAAATAATATATAATGTGAAGTTTCCTTCATCCAAATTCTATCATTGAGCATATTGATTTGCATTCCAACGAATATGACAGCAACCAATATAACAATTTTCAACAATTAGAGTTAGTAATCTCAGTATCACGACAACGACATCGATACATCGATACATCGAAACTAATAATAATTTAGAAACATAAAATAATTAAATGTAATATAGACACATATGTGGCCCATTAGCTCAGTTGGTTAGAGCGTCGTGCTAATAACGCGAAGGTCGCAGGTTCGAGACCTGCATGGGCCAATGATTATTATTTTTGATTATAAAAAAAACACGTGTGTCACATGTCGATACCTACGTGAATTTGTAATGACATTTTTTTGACTTTGATTTTGTCCCAAAATAAATTATCTATATAACTTCCAAAGTCATTTTTTTTTTCCAATTTACCCTTTATGTGGGCCCCTGTTTATGTGTGGCATACTCAACCAATTTAATCATTATTACTAGTAATGAAAAATGTAAGGAACTTTCTCTCTTTTATTTATGCATTTTTCTTAAAGTGTGTGAAATGATCAAATAAGTCATTTTTCTCTATTGGCAAGCCAAAGCCACTAGTTGTATTATTCAAAGTTGAGTTCATTAAATCAAGAAATTTTGAGTTTAAGTGATTAACGGATTCATTCCAAGAAGAATTGTTTGGGAGAATTCGAGTTCAATTTCTGGTGATAACAAATTTTGACCAGACATTACTTACTACGTAGTCGAACTCTAGATTAACTAGACTTGTTCCCTTAAAAACTAGAGGTTAATAAACAAAATTGAGTTGATTTTTTTTTTTTGATCGGCAAATAAATTTTTTTTTTTACCGTAACAATCTTAACTCATTTCATTAATCAAAATAGTTTCAATACAGGATGGTATATAATCAAAGTCTTGGCGACTAGCAAAGGACAACGCCGCTCTTGCTAACAAGTGAGCAACATTGTTGGCTTGTCTCCTGGTAAAACTTATCCTAAAGTTTTGTAATTAACGTAAAGAAGTTTTGCACACGGCTAACATAGCACCAAATTCTGTACGTAGATTTAGTTTACCGCTAATGCCATCTACCACTAGTTTGCAATCTAGTTCTATAACAACATTAGCAATGCCTAAATTTCGTAACCAAGAAATAGCTGCTTTCAATCCCCATGCCTCTGCTTCGTATGGAAGTGGATTGCCATAACTCCATGTTGTTTTAGCACGGATGAAATTTCCTTTGTCATCTCTTAAACACATACCCGCACCGAAACAGTTTTGCTCCTTAAATATCGCCGCGTCGACATTACATTTAAGAATACCTTGCACCGGAGGTGTCCATATTACATGTACGGCTGATGCACTAGCGCTGACACTGCTTTCCTCCCTTGGAACATTTCTCGCTGCTACTGTATGTGGCAAAATAGCAGCGCTGGTCTGCTGTTTTTGATGAGATATTTGAGCTGTTTTCCATTGGTAAATGATATCGGTTGCTAGTTGTAAAGAGACCGATGGACGCAGTTCAATATCCTCCCATATCTTTTGATTTCTTCTCTTCCAGATACACCAAAAGGCAGCAACAAACAAGATAATATTATGTTGTGACAACAGTTCTAATAGAGAGAAAAATAAAGAAACAAAACCTTCAGCCGATTCAAACATGCCTTCAATTAAAGACCATAGCCCCGCTTCCTCCCAAATTTCTTGTGCCTTCACACAACCAAAGAAAACATGCCAATCATTCTCAAAATTATTTTGACAATAAGCACAAGTATGAGGACAATTTACACCCTTCCGTTGGAGTCGATATCTTGTCGGTAGACATCCTCTCGCCGCTCTGCAAAGAAACACCTTCATTTTTTGTGGAATTTTTAATCCCCAAATTTTTCCCCAATTTCCTTCGACTCTCAAACCCGTATTATCCACAAGATTTTCCATCGTGTAATAATAAGCGGATTTGACGCTATACTCACCATTTCTTGAATGCTTCCAACTAGGCACATCTTCTTGCATGTCACCAAACAAAGGAGTACTTAAAATACATTGAGCATCTCTCTCATTGAAAGAGTCCATAATTAAGCTCCTTCTCCACTCTCTACCACCCTCCTCTATCAAATCATTAACACGCATGTCCTCCCTTCCTAATATCATGGGAGTTGTAACATAAGAGTCCGCTCCATCTCTTAACCAAGCATCACGCCAAACTCTAATATTCTTTCCATCTCCCAACCGCCATCTAATGCCTCCCTTGACAATTACCTGTGAAGTGTGGATACTACGCCATATAAAACTTGGATTATGGCCCAAATTGGCCCCCAAAAAATTCCCTCTTGGATAATATCTAGCTTTGAAAATTCTTGCCACTATAGTATCATGGTTGGCTGCTAATTTCCAACCTTGCTTCCCTAGCATAGCCAAGTTGAATCCATATAGATGTCGGAATCCCATGCCGCCATGTTCCTTCCGCATTGTTAACTTGTCCCAACTCAACCAATTGATGCCTCTTCCATTGTTCCGATTTGATCCCCACCAAAATGAGTTTAGCATTCGTTGAATCTCTTCACCTAGAGTTGTGGGGAGAAGAAAAACACTCATGCAATATGTTGGTATAGATTGAGCCACCGATTTGATTAAGACTTCTCTTCCTGCCTTTGACAAGTGTTTGCCTGACCAATTCTGAATGCGTTGCCAGATGCGATCCCTGATGTAATTAAATATAGCCTTCTTTTTTCTACCCACCATAGATGGTAGGCCAAGATATTTATTTGACCCCGTGCTTTCAATTACCTGCAAAATATTTTGCACTTTCTCCTTCAATTCACCTGATGTATTTTTGCTGAAAAAAATCTCTGACTTTTGCATGTTGATAGCCTGGCCTGATGCTTCCTCATTTTTTTTAAGAGCTTCTACCAATACGGTAGCTTCTCTTTCTTCAGCCCTGCAGAATAAAAAACAATCATCGACAAATAAAAGATGAGTTAGTATTGGTGATCCCCTACAAACTTTCACCCCGTGAATTTCTCCACGAGACTCTAGTCTTTTTAGTAGGACCGAAAGACCTTCTGCACATATGATGAAAAGATAGGGAGATAGAGGATCCCCTTGTCGGAGTCCTCTACCCGGTGTTTGCAAACCAACCCTCTCTCCATTAACTTGCACATGATACTGCACACTTTCCATACACAATCCCATCCAATTGACCCATTTCTCATGATAGCCCATCATCCTCATCATGTTTTTCACATATCCCCAATTGACTCTATCATAAGCCTTACTGATATCAATTTTCAAGGCCACCTCTCCTACTCGTCCCCTCGTTTTACACTTCATATGATGCAAAATTTCAGAAGCTACCATCACATTATCAATTATGGATCGATTTTCTACAAAAGCCGATTGTTCTTGAGAAATGCATTTTGGTAATAACAATTTCAATCTATTCACCAACACCTTTGAAATAATTTTATAGAGAACATTACATAAAGAAATTGGCCTAAAATCCTTCATGGTGACAGGATTGTCTTTCTTTGGAATAAGCACAATGTTTGTTTCTACAACTTGCAAGGGAAAAGCACCTTGCTCCAACCACATAACCCCTGTCCTAAAAATTTCATCCCCGCTAATATCCCAAAATCTTTTATAAAAAAAGAGTACAAGGAGTACTATGAAGCTAAAAAAAAGAGCATACAATAGACACTGTCAAGGATATATTAAAACCCCTTACAATACTAAACACAAAGAAAACAGGGGACAAGCTAAGCAGAAGCTAAGCAACAGCAGAAAAACAATAGCAAGAAACCCCACCAACACAAACACGCCAGGAGCAAGAAGAACACCATCACATTGTCAGCAAAAAACCAGCACTTCAAAGAAACATTACCTAAGCAAACAGTCCCCAGGATTCCAAACCCATTCATATAGTAAGCATGGTGCTTCTGCATTTTTACTTAAGTGCCATTGCCATGACAATCTTTGGATTAAATCCACAGCATCTTCAACCACCCCAAAAACATTGTTAAAAATCTTCTCATTCCTACTCTTCCAAATCACCCACATAAAGGCCAACCAGACCAGGGAGAAACCTTTCCTGAGTCTCTTATTCCTCCCACTACAAACAAATGTCTCATACATAATCATGACCTCCGGCGGTAAAGAGAAGAGAAGAGAGAGAAACACAATGTAACCCTAGTCCAATTCACCGCCTCTCTCAAGCTCCTCTCCCCACCGTCACACTCAGCTCCTATCCACCGTGACGGACAGGATTCAATGAATCAACTTGCCACCGTCACGAATCACGAAAGAAATCGCTCAATCTCTCACCTTGGTAATTTTGGTGAAGTCATTATCCCTTTTCCCCTTTTCTTTTTCTATCAATTCTTGGTAATTTGAAAAATCAATTATCAATTCTTCGAACATGGATGTTTACCCTTTTTTTTTTGCTGTGTATTTGTTCAAATGTTAGGTTTTTGGCAACAACTTTGGGTGTTTGTAGTTCCAAAAGTTCATCTTGTTTCTTGGGTACGTACGAGCACAAATTTGTTTGCTTTGTTTGTAGTTTCAAAAAACCAAAAATTAAGAGAAAATAAGATGGCCATGTTATAATAATCTAGCAAAATTAAATCTTGTTGATGATATCTTGAAATCTAAAGATGATTGAAGTTGAAGCTTAAGAATAGATTGGGAGTTTTTTCTGTTTTTTGAATAACCTGCTTACATAGATGATGGTTAACTCTTTGTAAATCTCTTGTTTCTTGAAACATTTCTAATAAACATATGTGTATTTAATAATTGTTTGTTTCAACACCTTCTTGAAGCTTTTACTTATCAGTATTTTATGTTCCTGTAGACAAGGTCAAGGATGATTGAGTTGGTATTAAAAGGTTTGGCTACATTAGAGGTATGGTAGTTGTATTTGCATACAATTTTGTAACTAGTTTTTTGTTGTTGTTGCGATTAACTGCATACTAGTTAGACGAACTTTGATTGGATTGTTTCAGTGGTGGACTTGATTTTATTGACTTGTGTGTTTCACATAAACACTCTTGCTCTCTTGTAAAACATTTCTTCAATTGATGCAGTTTTGGCGAACTCAAACAAATTGTTTGTGAACCATAATTGTATGAATAAGCTTGTATTGTGAACTGGCATCACTTCTATCATTATATTTTGAAAATTACATTACATAAAGTTAACAGGGTTGTCTATTCACCCGTGTCAACAATTTTGGTTCAATTGCTGTATCCTCTAGCAAGATCTTCTTATATGTTTAATGGGCAAGGGCAATGTGGTGCTATAAGTTCCCACGATGGTAGAGTACAGGGAAGGGTTAGACTCAGTTAGGATCTATCATAGAAAGTCATATCTTGCATTTGCAATAGTTTTATTCCACAATTTGAACCATCAACTTCTTCATAGTCAAGTCACATTGTAACAAATCTATTTGTTAGGCCAAATGGCCAACGATCCCTTAGCTATATATGTTTAATATAGTCTTTTCTTTAATGTGTATGGCTATATTTATATTTTTCTCTTTTAGATGTTAGCTTGTCAATGGTTAATAATACGGAATTTTTCCATGATTTTTTAGGGACTATACAAATCCTACGCTTCCTGTCAATCATAGTGCTATTGAGGGGGCAGCACAGGTATTTTATTGTTGTATTCTTCAATAACTTTTTGATTTTTCTATTTTAGTATGTGTTAACAATTTGTAATCCTCAGCCTGTTATTGGTCCCGATGGAAAGAGGAGAGAACCGGAGAGCAATGTACTTTTGGCTGCCATTGGAAATATGAAGTATGCTGTTACTGTTGACGTCATCAACACGGTGAGAATTTATATATTTCAGTAAAACTTCCTAATTAGTGTGTGAATATACCCTAATGCTGGTCTATCTTTACAGGTTTTTTCTGCATTTGGTACTGTCCTGAAAATTGCCATGTTCGAAAAGAATGGTCAAACTCAGGCACTAATTCAGTACCCAGGTACCAATCCTTTTTGTCTGTTAGTTCTTGAGTTTGTGCACTACGTTCCATTTTTATATACAATTTCTAGTATATATATGCATACTTTCTTTCCTCTATTTTCTTATCCTTCAATTTGGTGGTTCCTTGTGTGCTTAATGCCGAGAATTAGTATTCGCAAAATAGTGTTTAGATTGAATGATTGATAACCAATGGTCTAGTTTTCGGTTGTTTTGACCATTTCATATCAGTTCTATTCCATATTTTGTCCTTTTTGTTGATTATTTCATTAACCAAATGCTTTCCTTCTGCTTTAGTGTTGAACGTGGATGTTTTTTTTGTTGCTAATGGATGGATAGAAATAATTATGGTACTTCTCTATGATTTTGAGATTTTTTTTGTTTTTTGTTTTTTGTTTTTGCAGATGTTACGACGGCAGCAGCTGCTAGAGAAGCTTTAGAGGGGCATTGCATATATGATGGTGGCTATTGTAAGCTTCATCTATCATACTCTCGTCATACTGATCTCAATGTAAAGGTATAAAAATGTGTTTTTGGGTTAATGTTAATGAGGGAAAAAAATTTAAGAGATATTCTTAGAAGCAATGTGGGCACTTTCTTGATCGGAAACAGATTTGATACTTAGATGTATGCTTTTATGGTAATTTGTTTATGACAATTGAATGAAACTGAGTCTAATTTTACTGTAATATGTTTTGGTTTCAGGCTTTCAGTGACAAAAGTAGAGACTATACAGTACCACAAGTTCCTGTAACAGCTTGGCAAAATCCTCAGGCTGCACCTATGTACCCAACCAGTTCCCCTGGTTTTCAGACTCAAGTTCCTGGAGGACAAGGGCCATCATGGGATCTAACTCAGCATGCAGTTAGACCGGGTTAAGTACCTGTTCCCGGTGCTTATCCTGTTCAAAATGGTGCATATCCTACTATGTCCGCCTACGCGTCCGCAGCTATGCCTACCGCTTCCTCGCCTCTTGCTCAAAGCAGCCATCCCGGGGTTCCACACAATGTAAATTTACAGCCTAGTGGTGGTTCAACTTCCGGTCCTGGTTCCTCGCCTCACATGCAAACCAGCTTTGGTGCTCAAGGATTGGTTCGGCCTGGGGTGCAGCCAAATGCAAGACCTGGTGGTGATTCACCTTCAGGTCAGCATTATTATGGTTAGAAAGTTATAGTTTTACTTTTAAACGTCAATTCAATCAAAAAGCAGAATAGCTTCAATGATGGAAGAGTGATAATATTACTAAGCTGCTGTTTAGTTGGAAAGTACATCATGACATCATCGATATTTATTAGTAATTTTAATAATGAAATTTAATTTGCAAGCTTTGGAATTGCATATACTTATAATCTCTTTCTCTCTTCTTCATTACTCATTACTGGCTACAGCAGTTACTGAATTGGGCAATGGAAAGCCAAAGTTCTATTCTACTCGTGATAATCTCTTTTTGCATAAAATGGCGATTACCAACAAATCACGTGTGGTTGTTCTCAACAAGGTGAACACTTAGTATTTAAATAGGTGTTCTTTATTATTCAACTTCTATAAATGACTCACGTATGATATCATTTCTTTTACAACTGCTATCTTCAAATAATTTGATATACATTAGATTAGTGTTACATTAGATTTAGAAACACTAAATACCTATTGTTTTATGAAATGTGTAATTATTATGTGATTAAAATCTGATGGATTGGTATTCTATTTATTAAGTTCTTAGAGATTTCTGGTCTTTGAGATCAGCTTTTTTTTTGTATATAGTAATATATAATATAATAGTAAAACTTTTTGATTGAGAACCTTTATGTAAATGTAGAAAATCAGCCTCTTCCTTCTTTGCTGCCTATGATGCCTAATGCCAGGATGGTACTGCAACTTCTGTATGCAGGGCTCTCGATGCAATTGCAGACGTATCTATACCAGGTATGAATGTTAAGTTAGCACTATTTATTTAACTTTACATTGTTTCTCATGCTGTATATATGTATATCAAGAAATGCTATTTGATAGAAAATGATTTTTTTTTTTTAAATGAAAATAGAAAGCCTACATTGTTTTAAATTCTATGAAATAGACGGACCTGATGTAAAAAATGGAATGACCCTGATGGAAAAAATAGAATGTCCTCATGGAAAATATATGGTATTTGAACCTATACGGTTCGATAAATGGGAGGATGATGATACAGTGACCCTTAAAGGAATGAAAAAAGAAAGCCTACTTTGTTTTAAATTCTATAAAATAGAATGAACCGATGGAAAAAATAGAATGTCCCTGATGGAAAATATATAGTATTTGAACCTATACGGTTCGATAAATGGGAGGATGATGATACTGTGACCCTTAATCGAATGAAAATAGAAAGACTACAACCGCTAGGCTATATTGAATGCATCAAATATTTTTGGGGCCTTCATTATATAATATAAATAAGGGTCTTGGTAACGAGTGTTTCCGAGGCACTTTTTAAGCATTCTATTAAAAGAAACTTTTTATTAAAAACTTAAACACTCCAATTTCCAATGCCTTGTCTTTACGCATTTCTATCAAAATTCAATAAAAAGAACTTACTATTTAAGAGCTTAAAGAGTGCCCCTGAGGCACTATTTAGCATTTGCCTATAAATAAATATATGTGGCCAAAGTTTAAGCCAAAATGGTCTTAAAAATTAGAGGTCTAAAGCCCTAGCTTTGTTAGCTTTAGGGTATGGCCGGCCCTGTGTTTGACAGGAACCATACAAGTGTGTTAAACCGTATATATCATAGGAATTGTAAGCCTACCTCTAATCATCGAAAACTATTATGCGATCCTTGCATGCCTTGCAACCATAATCATAAAAATATGTATGCAGTTGCTTATTGGACTTTTGAAGGGGATAAATGAATTCTTTCAATTGTGTTTGGAAGTTGCAAGGTAGTATTGAACTCACCTTTGTTATATATAATGAATGACACGATATTCAAGGTGGGGTTGAAGTTGTTTTGTTAGCAATTGTGATTTGTGACAGTTATTGTAGATTGGAGAATCAGTTGTTTTATGACATTATGCAATGGCTGAAAATATTAGGAAAAAAAGAGTTCGTACATTTTATTAACAATTGTTGAAAAGTTACCAAGGTTTGCAACACAATTCATTAAGGTAAATATAAACTTTGATATCTTTAATTTTAGACTTAATTAGTATTTTGGTCCCCTAAAGATATGACTAACGGAAAGAATCGTTATGATTGACGGATGTATTTTTAAGGGACTTAAATAAAACTTTTTTTTTTCTTTAAGAGACTAATATGAAACCAAAAATATCCACAATACTAATTAAGCCTTAATTTTAACTTTGTTAGAAATTGTGACAGGTATTGTAGGTTAGAGAATTAGTTATTTTGAGACATTATGCAATTGGCATATTTTGCTAGTATTAGTAGGTAGTTAGTTAATCTCTTGCAGCTTTATGTTAAGTGAATCGAATATATCTCCAAATTGATCTTCATATTGTCTCTTTTTAATTTTTTTCTCTTTTTTTTCCTCTCTAATTTTTCCTTCTTATTTACACCTAAAAATAAATTGTATATTAACCAAAATCGACAGAATGGCGAATTTCCTTCCATTGATAGAAGGATAGTCGAGTGCCAATATAGTTAAATGCGTATTAGTCGAATCTTTCTTATGTTTACTAAAGTCTATCAAGGTCACAATCACAATTTGTGGCGGAACTAGGAATATTTTTTAGGGTGGGCTGTCGAATCTTTCTTATGTTTACTCATGAAGTTGTTGAAGATAAGAAAAAATGCGGTGAAAGATTGAAGAAGAAGAAGAAGAAGCATATTGAAAACTTCAAAAACTAATTTTCATTGATTGATTCACAAAACGGTTACAAGCACCTTTATATAGGTGAAGGAAGTTATAACAAACTTCTAACAAAGTACTAGCTAGGCTACTCTACATAAGCTGTACACTAAGCAAAGATACACAAGCACTAAGAGAGGTAGCTTATATATCAAGCAACTGTAGAGTGTAATACCCTCCCTCAAGCTAAACATGGTAAATGTCAATCATGTTGAGCTTGGAAATGAAGGAATGAAAGGATTTTGGAGGAAGAGGCTTGGTGAAGAAATCCGCTAGTTGAGATTTGGTGTGAATGAGAAGCAATTTGAAAACATCATGTTGCAATTTTTCTCTAACAAAGTGGCAATCAATCTTAAGATGCTTGGTGCGTTCATGGAAAACAGGGTTAGCAGCAATATGAAGTGCGCTTTGGTTGTCACAATATAAGACATGAGGCTTGACACATGACACTCTTAAATCTTTGAGCAAATAAGCAAGCCATTGAAGTTCACAAGCAGCAAAAGATAAGACACGATACTCTGCTTCTGAAGAACTACGAGCTATAGTGTGTTGTTTCTTGGCACGCCATGAAATCAAAGAGGAGCCAAGGAAGAAGCAATACCCTGAAGTGGAGCGTCGTGTATCAAGGCAACCAGCCCAATTAGCATCAGTAAAACCAAGCAATTGCAATTTTGAAGTCCTGCTAAAGAACAATCCACGACCAGGTGAACCTTTGAGATATTTGACGACTCTACAAGCAGTATCATAGTGAACTTGTGTAGGTGAGGTCAGAAATTGACTAAGTTGTTGAGTGACAAAGGCAATGTCTGGCCTAGTGGTAGTGAGATACAACAGTTTTCCAACCAATCTTCTATAGCTAGCAATATCTTCAAATAGTGGAGATGTATCTTGATGTAACTTGACAGAAGGGTCAAGAGGTGTCTTTGCAGGCTTAGCTCCAAGCAAACCAATATCTTGTAACAAATCAAGGCAATACTTGCGTTGACAAAGAGTTATAAATTGTGACAGGTTTTGTAGGTTGGAGAATTAGTTGTTTTGAGACATTATGCAATTGACATATTTTGCTAGTATTAGTAGGTAGTTAGTTAATCTCTTCCAGCTTTATGTTAAGTGGATTGAATATATCTCCAAATTGATCTTCATATTGTCTTTTTTTTTTCTCTTTTTTTCCTCTCTAATTTTTCCTTCTTATTTACACCTAAAAATAAATTGTATATTAACCAAAATCGACAGAATGACGAATTTCCCTCCATTGATAGAAGGATAGTCGAGTGCCAATATAGTTAAATACGTACTAATCGAATCTATCTTATGTTTACTAAAGTCTATCAAGGTCACAATCACAATTTGTGGCGGAACGAGTTACAAAGAGTTGAACCCGGACCATCCATTTACATGACAAACAATACCATCCGGCCTATTGTTCCAACATGAACAAATATCGCGTGAACTAATATATATAAAGTATATATTTTTAATTTTATAAAATTTCAAGGTCATGAATGTAATTTCTCATTTTTTTCGGCGGTGGCCACAGCCCTCCCCGGTCACCCCGGTTGCGCCTATGCTCTTAAGAAATTATAATAATAGATTAATTCATGACGCATATTTGTCATCTTTATTTCTAATAGTTGAATATTTTCCATTTTGTCACCGTGATACATACACCTCACCTTATGAGAAATTAATCAATGACATACTCCTGCATAATGACAAGTGCACAACCTTAAAGGTGAACCAATAATATTACTACATTCACCTATGCCCTGAACAAATCTTGAAGCACAATTACTATTGCAACATGCATTGCCACATTGAGTATTACAAGGTCCAAGATTACTCGTGCATTTCCTTTCAGGTGGGCCTGGAATTGGAGCACAACTGTAATTACAAGTGCAAAGGCCCAAGTTGCAAGTCCCTTGTCCACCACTCCACTTGGCTTTACATCTTTGGTTACAACTTCCAATTGGACCACATGCTCCCATTGGTTCTGAGCATACATCTCCCTCCACTTTCATTTGCCCTGTAATCCATAATCCACATCCATATATTATAAAGGCTTAATTAATAAAATGGTCCCTTAAAGACATTTTTGGTTTCAGATTAGTCCCTTAAAAAAAAAAAGGTCCAAATAGGTCCCTTAAAGAAAAAAAAGTCCGAATAGGTCCCTTAAAGACATCTCCGTTAATCAGTTTGGTCCCTAAAAAGAGGTCTAAATAGGACCAAACTGATTAACGGATATGTCTTTAAGGGACCTATTCGGACTTTTTTTTCTTTAAGGGACCTATTTAGACCTTTTTTTCTTTAAGGGACCAATATGAAACCAAAAATGTCTTTAAGGGACCATTTTATTAATTAAGCCTATTATAAATCACCATTTCAATAAAGGATGGAATAATATCATTTAATGTTATTTTGAAGAAAATATTTGCCTACAAGGGTATATGTTATGATCTTTACTAAAAAAAAAAATACTCCCTCCGTCGCAAATTATAAGGGAAAATAAAAAAAATCACACTTATTAAGAAAAAGTAAAATATGATAATTTGAAATATGTTTTTGTGTATTTTTCTTGGAATAAGTTGTATAAGAAGATGTAAAAACAATTTTTATTGGTTGTTGTTTATTGAGAAATTGGAAGAAAGAAAAAATTAATTTGCATTTAATTTTATGAGAATAAGGAAAAAACATTTTTAAAATTTACTTTTTCATTTATAAAATATGCCAAACATTGATGTTTCATTTATAAAATATCATAATGTTGAGTAAGAGAGTTACCTATAACAACTAAAACGAGAATGATATAGAGAAAATAAATTGAGATTTGATTCGCCATGTATATAGAAGAATTGTATTTTTTCTAAAGTTTTCTTTTTGTTCTATTTTTTAAGCTATGATTCTTGGGATGCTTTTGATGTGATACTTATAGCTTAGCAATATTTGACTTTTAAACTTAATTTTGTGGTCAACTCTCATAGAGCATTTAAGTTAAAAATAAAAACTCTCATACAGCATTAACTCTTAACTCATACGCTCTACATTCCTTTTTAAGCGTTGCATTTTGACCATGTATGTGCATTATTTTTTTTTGGTAATAATGTATGTGCATTATTCATACTTTGTCTGTAAATTTTTTAATATATAAGATATCGTTCAATTTATGTTAATGAATATTTTCAAAATATATATTTTTTATAATTTTTATAATAGATAATTAAATATATTAGAATATGTTTGGTGCGCAAGATAAGATAGTGACATGATAGATATAGAACAGGATAAGGATATGATAGAATATCAACATGATAACAATCATCCTATTAAGTGTTTGGGGCACACAAGATAACAAACATGATAACTATTATATCATGTTTTTTTTTAACAAATACTTGCTCATAATAATATGATAAGATATATAACATATTTAAATGACAAAATTATGCTTGTAAAACAATTGTTATTTTTTAAAAATTATTTTATTATTCTTTGAATTTTATAAATAAAAAATATAAATAAGTAATCAAATAACTTTATATAATTTTAAATAAAAATCATGAGAAAATAATCAAGTTTAATTTTTTATATGAATCATAATCAAATAAATAACTCAATTATACATGCTAGATGATCTAAATAAATATACGATATACATCATACGTTAATAATAAAACTAACATGGCAAAAAAATTCTATTTAATTTGTTATAAATTTAAATTAATATCCCTATTTTGCAAATTTTTAATAATTTTTTTAGTAATTATAGTATAATTTTGATGTTTTAGATTATGTAAATTACAAAATTACCCTTGTGAGAAAATCACACACACACATTATTTTATATATAATTAATTATTTTATTATTTATATTTTATTAATTATTTTTTTTTTATTTTAAAATATATTTTATAGAATAAGTCAGTAAATTATTTTCTTATCCTATCTTGCTAGTAACCCAGCTAAAATACAGGATAAAAATTTTAAATAGAGAGACATGATAGACTAAACTTCAGGATTAACTTATCATATCATGTTGTCTCGTCAAACACTCGATTGAGACATGATATGATACAGTTATCCTATCCTGTATCTTATTTTGTGCATCAAAAGAGCCCTTAGTGGTTAAAGTTGTATATTGACATGTTTAAAAGGACTAATTTGACTTGCGTAAAAACAAAAAACAAAGCACTAATTTGACCTTAACTAAATAAAAAACCCAAGGAAACAAGGTATAAGGAGGATCTCTTCCCAGGTTAACCTTTGGTTTATGCGTCCAATGCCATATTATTTAGAGGATAGAAGTGTTATTTTTTATTTATTAATTTGATAATATTGTTCATAGTCCGATTATATCACTCACACTCATTATCAGTTAAAAAAATATAAAAAAAAAAAAAAGTTTCACACTTAGTCACTTTATAGGGTACCAAACTTTAAAGAATAGGTATACTTTAAAAGTTCCTAGCATCCTCACTGCCTGTTGCCAGGACACAGTCATGCACCTTCTTTGCCTCTTCATCTTCTCGTCCAACTTGCGAATTGTCTCCAGTTTTCTTTGTCCCTTCATCTTCTCCAGTTTGTGCATTGCCTGCTCCAAATTGGTTGAGACCTTCTATTAATTATGAACTCCAAATTTAGACTACAAAAGTTTAATATGTTTTTGGGTTGATAGCACTTTTTTCCTCTATAATATTAGCGAAATCCAATTTACTCATGTAAAGATTTCTTTTCTGTGGTTCCACACTTGTAATTTAAACATTTGTGATACTGATACACCGTGCCATGCCATCTTACTGTAAAAATACGCTGATGTGACAAGCTTGATTTTTATTTCTTTTTGATTATTTTTTAGGGTTAAATAAGTTTTTAGTGTCACAGACCTGCGAATGTTGGTCGACAACAGGCCTTTCACAGGTTCTTCAGAATGCAGCGTATCAGCACGGGACAGTAGCAGACAGGGTATTTAAAATGTGCATAAACGAGGACAGTGTGACGGTAGGGAGCGTAGCATCGTTATTTTGGTGCATTTGACATAATCAAAACAACAAGAAATGAAATGACAAGATTCAGACACCGAGCCAAGTTGGAAGAATGGCGTTCGCCTTTTGGAACGAGTGGTTTACTGTCCACCAGTTGCAGTGTCATAGTGTTCCTGTCGGGGATCCTATGCCCGTTCGATGGGAGAAACCAAGAGTGGGATGAATCAAATGTAATGTTGATGCAGCATTTGTAGGTGGATCCGGTGTGACTTCTATGGGGCTTTGTTTTCGCAATACCAATGGACAATTTGTGGCTGGTTTGACTCAATGGCAGCAGTCTGTTTACTCAGTAGTGGAAGGTGAAGCATGGGCTCTATTACATGCAATGAAAGAGGCTATTCATCGTGAATTTGAGAAAGTTCATTTTGAAAGCGATTCAATGTTGTTGGTTGACACTATCCATTCGAGAAGACTAGGCAATTCCGAGTTTAATTCAATTATTAATGACATTATGAAGGTGTGAAAACACAAGAAGGGGGGGGTTGAATTGTGTTTTAGTCAAGTTTAAAACTTTTTCAAGTTCTTAACTTAACTTCAACAGTAGCGGATAAATAACACAATAAAACAAGTTAAGAGATAGAGAGAGATCACACAAGCACTTTATACTGGTTCCTCTCACAAAACGAGAGTAGTCCAGTCCCCTTGCACTTCCAAGGGATTTCACTATAATCACACAAGATTACAACTGCTCAAGCACACAAGCAAGAGACTTCACCACAATGCTCAAGCACACAAGCAAGAGACTTCTCAAGTACAAATGTAATGAAAAATAGAATGAATACAACAGCTCTTTAATCAGAACCTAGAAGAACAAATACTAAATATTTGAACTAAAAGTGCAACAACACAGTTCAGAGGTTCAGAGCTTGGATGTGGAATTCAGAGTTTGTTCGAGCGTGTAAATAATCCTTGATTATATTTTCAACTGATTCCTTTAGTATATAAATAACTAGAAAAGAGTCGTTGTGAAGATGACCGTTGAAGTAGATAACCTTTTGTCTTCAAGCAGCCTGTCTTGATGCAGTTTGGTTGTATCTAAAACTGAGTAAGAGTTTCAGGTACTTTGACTACTGCAGAGAAGACTTTCCTTATTCAGCTAACACAACTGATGACCCACGTTCTCAAAAGAGGACAGACAGAAAGAGAGTAGCTGTTCTGATCAGGCTTGAAAGGTCCTTTTCTTCATTGGTAGAAGAGTTGACTTGCAAAAGAGAATCTTTACAAACTTCAAGAAGATCATCAGAGTTTGATGAAGCTAAGACCTTAAGAAGTTCTGAAGACTTCATCGTCTGAAGATTACAACTTCTGAGTTACAAGATCTTCTGAACGCTTGCAAACTTCTGAACTCCTTATCTTCTGATCTTTAATCAGAGTTTAATTGAATCTAAGTCCTGCACACTTAAATTAAATTTTTAGTCCTTCCAATTGTTTATTAATACTTTGTTATCATCAAAACCTTAAAAGATTTAGGGGCAAACATTTTTAAATCAATTTTGTTCCAACAATCTCCCCCTTTTTGATGATGACAAACATAAGTATTAATTGACAATTGTTGTTAAATTAACTTATCATGTTTCTCTTAGGTTTATGAGGTTTGCAAGCTCCCCCTAAGATTGATACTCCATAAAGCCTAAGCTTTAAGTTTTATCCATGATATTTTAATTTAGTATAAGATTAAGATAATTTGGAATAAAACAAATTTCATATCTTTCTTCAGAGTGAGAGGTTTGCAAGCTCTCCCCCTAAGTCTCATAAGGCTAAGTTAAAATTGCACTCTTAACTTATCCTTACTTATGAAATTTATTTCAGTTTCAACTTACTTAGTCTCCACATTGAAATACGTAAAACAACTTAAAAGAAACAACTTTTAACTTAACAGATAAAAGCGTGAGCGTGGTTTCAGCTTTGAAACTTATCACTTATCAATTAATGCGTAACCTACTCCCCCTTTTGTCATTATCAAAAAGTAAAAAAAATTTATATAACCAAGACAGTCAAAGAAGGAAATTGGTTGTTACAAAGGTGAATTTATTTCAAAAAGCGAAAATCAAAGCGCCAAAAACGCTATAAAAGAGAGCTTGATTGACAAACATTCTTCACACCAAAAGAATATAAAACATTATATCAAGAGAAGGTTGGGAAGAATGAAAAGATTCAGCACACGCATAGCAGAGTTTCGCAAGAGAAAAGAAGAACGCGAAAGAGAAGAGAAAAATAAAGAAGACGACAAGAAACCACAAGATACTGAAATTATAATCATCTCATCAGACTCTGAAGCTGAGGAAAATGAAGATGACGCTGACTATGTTGAGTTCTTGGCTGGCTATGTTCCAGAAGAAGAACAAGAAGAAGAAGAAGAGCAGAACCCAAATCCCATAGAAATTTCATCAGAGGATGCTGAGGAGAAATCTGAGATTTCTTCTGAGTATTATCCATCTGACTAGGATTAGGTCGTCTTTTTCTTTTTACCAATGTACTCAACATAGTTAGATCATCAATAAAAATTTTCTTTTAAATTCAGCTTGTGTTCTTATTGTCTTGTTTATAAAAAAAAATCAACACATAAAAATAACAAACCACATAACTAAGTTAAAATCCAAAATAAAATTGTTCAGACAATACCAAAAAAATAAAGTAAAGAAAACATTAATAACATAAGGTGCATAGAATCCTAAGGTTTTTGGAGAAAGGCTAAGAGCTGGTCAAATTTATCGTTCAGAGAACCCACGTTGGAAACTAGACCATCCACCTTAGATTCCAAATTGAGTTGAGCTGTCCTTTGCCTTTCCAAACCTTCTTGTTGTTCCCTCAGAGCTTCTTGAAGAATCTGCAGCTGATCTTCAACCAAAGGTGCCTTGCCTTTATCAGAGGAGGGTTCACCATCCTCTGGATAATCAATCATCAGAATATCAGCATCTGGAGCATCCTCTTGGTTCAGTTCAGGAATTTCTTCAGCAAGTCTTGCAGCAGCTTCAGCCAGACGTTCATTCTCAATTCTTTGATCCTCAAGACTCTTGAAAAGCTTGGAATCCACCCAGCACTCCTTAAAGGCAGTCATACGCCTTGCAGTAGCAGAAATAGCAGCTAGCTTAGCACGCTCATTCTCTTCATGGCTATACATAGTCAATCTTTTCAAGCTAGCCCTTGCTAAGCCTTCCTTCATCAGATGCACCACTTCCAAATCCTGTTGTCCAATAACAGTCTTGATCTCATCACCCATTGCATCCAGAGCATTGCAGATTTTAGCCTTAATTAGTGACACCTCCATATCCACATCAGAGGGACACACCAAGAACCTGTCCTGAATGTGTGATAACCTAAGTAAATCATCATAAAGCTGATTGGAGAGGTTACCAAAAGGGTCAGAGGATGAGGGTGAGATATTGGGAATGGTAGAGAGTTTTGTTGATTCATTAGCAGGGTTGTCAATGATGACAACATCTGCCTCTGAAGGTTTAGGGGCACAAGTGTGAATACGTGCAGGAGAAGCATGCTCAGCACTTGGATTAGGATTGGGTTCAGGAGTTGATTCAGAAGATGTGTGGTCAGATGTTGATTCAGGATATATGTGTTCAGATGATGGTTCAGGAGATTTTTGTTCAGAGGTTGGTTCAGGAGATTTTTCAGGTGAGGGTTGTTTTGTGGGAGAGGCTTGTTCAGAGGTAGGATTATCTGGTTGTGGTTCAGATGATGGAATGTCAGGTGATTTGTGTGGTTGAGGTTGAGGTGATTTGGATTTAGGAGGTGATGAAGATTTGTTGGATTCATGAGAAAAAGGTTGATTATTTAGGGGGTCAGGGCTAAGATGTTTTTCAAGTTCAGATAGGGAGTTATCAGAAGTTGAAATGTTAGTAGATTTGGGAAGAATGGTTCTAAGCGGTTTGGTAAACCCTATTCCAATCTCAGCTTCATTAAAAATGTACTTAGGAGACTTACCTTTAGGATCAGGAACTTGTCTTTTACGAAGCTTGGCACCAAGAGTCTCTTCATCAGATTCAGTTTCATCATCAGAATTAGTCTCATCTGATGAGCTATCCTCCTCAATAATGATTGGCTTTTTAGATGATGCTTCAGCAGCCTTGTTAGCAACATCCTCATGTTTCTTCTTGGTTCTCTGTTCAGCCATAGATTGCTCAACCTTAACCTTCTTCTGAGCGAGAAGATCTGGCTTAACTTGTTCATCCTGAGAATCAGCTTTCCTCTTAGGTTTCCTCTTAGGCTTATACATGTTTATTGGAGCCTTTGGAACCATACTCCTATCAACAGTATAACCTTCATCCTTAAGAACTTTCAGATAATCTTGAATGATGTGCTCATCATCCATTTCAGAGATTACTGGATATCCATCCACATACAGGCGATCTTCTAGACTAACTCTAAACTCTTGTTTAGGTTGAACCAGCTTGGTATCGATTAAGTGCATCTTTGTTAAGAAGCTTGCATTCAGAACTTCTGGCGAAAGCTTCTGAGCCATAAGTTCTGGATAGAACTTCTTCAGATTCTGAACAATGTGACCTTGGAAGAGAAGATCTGAAAGCAGTCTAGGATAAACAATGGTTGTTTTCCTCTGAGACTTGCTTAAGAAGATGGCTTCACAGATCCTCTCAAAGAAGTATTTACCCAGATTTACTTTCCTTTCAGTCAGAAGAAAGTAAATCAGATGACGATGAGGCCATGAAATAGTATCAATACCACCAACTCTTGGACTGATAGTTGACAAAATAATCTTGAATAGAACCCTGCACTCATCTGTCAATCCTTTAACCTTTCCCTTCAACTTCATATCAATGCACATCCTGTGCAGAAGTTCATCTCTGAATCTTGTATCCTTCTCAAAATCATCCAGCACCAAACCAGAGTTGTCCAAACCCAACAAAGCATTGAAGTGAATTGGAGAGAAGGTAAGATTGATACCACAGATGTTAGACCTAATCTGTGTACCAGTGAACTCCAATAGACCCATCTCCTTCCTAGTTTTTCCTTTCAGACTAGGATCTCTTTCGATTGCTGCAAGTTCTTCTTGCTTAGCTTCAAACTTTGTAAAGACTCTTGCTTTCATCCAGAATTTCTTCAAAAGATCTGGATAAATAGGACCATTCAACATATCGAAATACTTATTCCATCCTTGAGCAGAGAAGTACGGCTTCACATCATACCCATTTTCCTTTAGACTTTCAAAATCGACCATCTTCTCAGGTAGTAACGTCAGTTGAGATTCTGGGAATTCCATCTCGTTCCCAACAATCTGAAGATGTCTAAACATAAACGGAGGAATCTTTGTTGTTGAAGAAGACGAAGAACCAGCCATGATGGAGTTTAGGTAAGGGTAGGAACTAATGAGAGAGAAAGAAAATTTTGTTGAAGGTTTAGAGAGAAAAGAAAGTGTAGGTTGTGAAGGTGAAAAGTGTGCAAGTGTAATGTGTAAGTTTATTTAAAAGCGTACAGTTAACACAAAAATGGCAAATTTGGGAAGTTATGCTTATTGACAAATATATGAATACTAAAAGTCATCATTAACCACCCACTACCAGACACACGTAGACCATGTGCAGAAGTTTACTCGGTAACTGCTATTTTAATGGACAACTGTTCAGCAGCGAATGCTAAACGTTTTCCACTTAAATAGTTCAGAGCCTCTGAGTATTTAAAAAAATCTATCAGAGTTAAGTATTTCAGAGCTTGTGTTTCAGATGTTCTGAATCATAAGTTCTGATATACATAACCTCTTACACTTTAATTGCCAAATAAAATTTTTCATTCAGAGATTGAAAACATGTTCAGATGTTTCTTTATAAAATCAAATCTTTCAACAGGTAAGGCTTTAGTAAATATGTCAGCCCATTGATTTTCAGTATCAACAAACTTAATATCTATAATGCCTCTCTGAACATAATCTCTGATAAAATGGTGTTTAATTTCAATATGTTTGGCTCTAGAGTGTAGGATAGGATTTTTAGATAAATGAATGGCTGCAGTGTTATCGCAATATAAAGGGATATTGTGACTGCTTACCTGATAATCTTCTAACTGATATTTTAACCAGAGTAGTTGTGTGCAACACTTAGCTGCTGAAATGTATTCTGCTTCTGCTGTAGACAAAGCTATAGTAGTTTGTCTCTTACTAGCCCAGGAGATAAGGTTTTCACCAACAAATTGACAATTGCCACTTGTGGATTTTCTTTCAATTTTATCTTCAGCATAGTCAGCATCACAGAATCCATTTAGCACATAATCATTGGATTTCTTATAGAGAAGTCCAAGATTAGTTGTTCCTTTCAGATACCTAAAGATTCTCTTTACAGCAGTAAGATGAGATTCTCTAGGATCTGACTGGAATCTTGCACATAAGCAAACACTGAATAAAATATCTGGCCTAGAGGCTGTCAGATAGAGTAAGGAACCAATCATACCTCTGTAGACCTTTTGGTCTACTTTTCCTTCATCTTCTGACTTGCTCATGTTGGTAGTTGAATGCATAGGAGTGTTCATTATCTTGCAATCATCTAGGTTGAATTTCTTCAGAAGTTCTTTGGTATATTTTGATTGATGAACATAAGTTCCTTCCTTCTTCTGATTAATTTGGATTCCAAGAAAGAACTTCAATTCTCCCATCATGCTCATTTCAAATTCATCCTGCATTATCTTAGAAAAATTCTTGCACAAGGAAGCATTAGTTGAACCAAAAATAATATCATCAACATAAATTTGAATGATTAAAATGTCTTCTTTGGTTGTTTTTCTAAAGAGTGTGCAGTCAACCTTCCCTTTCTCAAAACCCTTTTCAAGAAGGAAATTACTGAGTCTATCATACCAAGCTCTTGGAGCTTGTTTCAGACCATACAGTGATTTCTTCAGTTTGAAAACATGTTCTGGGTTTGAGACATCTTCAAAACCAGGAGGTTGCTTAACATACACTTCTTCAGAAATAAAACCATTTAAGAAAGCACTTTTAACATCCATCTGATACAAGGTTATTCCATGATTAACAGCATAAGATAGAAGTAACCTGATTGCTTCAAGTCTAGCAACTGGTGCAAAGGTTTCAGTATAGTCAATCCCCTCTTGCTGACTATAACCTTGTGCAACCAATCTAGCCTTGTTTCTTACCACTTCACCTTGTTCATTCAGCTTGTTTCTGAATACCCATTTTGTTCCAATAATGTTCTTGTGTGAAGGTTTGGGCACTAGAGTCCATACATCATTTCTTTGAAATTGATTCAGCTCTTCTTGCATTGCCACTATCCAAGCATCATCTTTCAGAGCTTCATCAATCTTTGAAGGTTCCATCATAGAGATAAGACCAACTAAGGATTCCTCATTTCTTAGTTGAGATCTTGTCTTTCTTGGACTATCCTTGTTGCCTAGAATCAGTTCCTCTAGGTGAGATGATTTGTATTTGAAGGTATTTCTTGGGGGCTCATCATCTTCAGACTCATCATCAGCAGGTTCAGCAGTTGCTTCAGTTCTTTGTTGTTCAGAGTCTGTAGGAACTGTCATGTTCAGAGGTTCTTCAGAGAATTCATGCAAGATGCCATATTTTTCACAAAAGTTTTCAAAAGGTTCATTTTCAAATTCTCCACCATGATCACTTCTAACTTTTAAAATAGTGTAGCCTTTTTCATTTTGAATTTGTTTGCAGAAAACACTAAACTCATCATATGCTTCATCTTTTGTTCTTAGGAATTTTACCCAAGTCCATCTACTGTAGTCATCAACAATCACTAATCCATACTTCTTTCCATTGATTGAGGCAGTGTTAACTGGCCCAAACAGATCAATGTGAAGAAGTTCCAATGGTCTTGAGGTAGAAACAATGCTCTTAGGTTTAAAAGAAGATTTTGTAATTTTTCCTTTTTGACAAGAACCACACAGTGTGTTTGAGTGATATTTGATTTTTGGTAAACCTCTGACAAGGTCAAGCTTGCTGAGCTTAGAGATTAACCTCCAGTTAGCATGGCCTAACCTCTTATGCCAGATCCATTTTTCTTCACTCAAGGTCAAAAGACACATCACTTTTTGTTCATTCAAATCAGAAAGATTAATTTTATAAACATTGTTCTTTCTCAGACCTTTGAATACCATGGAGTTATCAGATTGTTTAGACACAGTACATGATTCCTTATTAAAGACAACTACATAATCATTGTCGCAAAATTGACTTATGCTCAATAAGTTATGTTTGAGTCCATCTACTAACCAAACATCATTAATAGATAGGGAAGAATTACCTACTGTACTTGTACCTATTATCTTTCCTTTTTGATTACCTCCAAAGCCAACAGATCCTCCTTCTTTCATAGTCAGCTTAGAAAATAGTTGTTTGTCACCAGTCATATGCCTTGAACATCCACTATCCAGATACCATGAGTGATTCATGATACTTCTTTGAGTGGCAGGCTGTATGAGAAACAACTTTAATCATTGCGGTAGAACTCTTTATCACAGTTAATGATAAAGTCATCCCAATATTCTTCCTCTTCATTTCTCAAGTTCTGATTGTTAACTTGAGAACTTGTCAGCCATTTGTCTAGGACATAAGCCCTTCTTCCTTTGCATATGACTTGTTTCCATGCTCTAGGTAGGACATATCCTTTCCTAGTTGGTAAATCTGAATGGTACATTATTTCAGCTTTTGGTACCCATCTTCTGGGTCCACGCTTGTTAGTCCACAAATGCTTACTATGTTGTTTAGTGTTAGAGAAAGATCTTGGTTTGGAATAATAACCTTTTTGAAATTTTTTCTTTGTTTGAGATCTGTTATTATTCCAGGATTTGGATTGTTTATGATTCCAGGGTTTGTATTTATCACCAATCCTATGTTCTGATTGATTATATCTACTGACTTTAGAATCATAAATAATCTGAGTCCTGTACTGCATCTGAGGTTTGGAGTTAGAATTTTTTCTTTTCAAAACTTCTGAGCTTTTAGATTGACTAGCCTCAGGTACTGAAGTTCCTTTGGTTCCAGAATTTGAAGTTTTCAGAACTTCTGAACTATTGTTCTCAGGTTCTGAACAACTTCTATCTTCTGAACTTTTCTTTCCAGATCCTGAGGAACTTGGTTCCTCTGAGCTGTCAGCTTCTAAATCACTCAGATCATCATCCTCATTTTCAAAAGTACCAGGATTCTTTCCTTCTTCACTTGGTGGAACAACATAATAAACCCAAGATTTTCCAACCTTTTTGGCAAAGGTTTTCAGCTTTGAATATGTTCTACCATATTCATAGCCAAGTCCTTCTCCTCTATGTCTCAAAACATTATAAATTCTATTAGCAGCTTTGCTCTTCCCAAGGTTGAGATGCACAAACTGTTGAAGAGCTATTTCCTGCTCATCAATAGGTTTGTGACAAACAGCACAACCCTTTTCAAAGTCATTCACTCTGTTCAGAGTTTCTTGATATAGACCTTGAAAATGTTCTGCCTGTTCAGTCAGAGTGTTAAGCTTTTCTTGAAAAACTTTTTGTTTACTTAACACTCTGAGATGTTTCTCAATGACATTGTTAAGTGCAGTTATAAGTTGAGATTTAGAACAGTCAGAAAATACCTCATCTGTCACTTCTGAATCTGATTCTGATTCATCCTCTGAGTCTGCATCTGAGTCAGTTGAAGCCATCAGGGCTAGATTTGCCTCTTCCTCTTCCTCAACTTCTTCCTCAGATGATAGCTCTTCAAAAGTAGCCATCAGACTCTTTTTCAATTTGCTCTTAAATTGTTGCTTCTTTGAGCTGTATCTTTTGCTTTTGTCTTTAGCAGACATTTCTGGACAGTCAGCAATAAAGTGTCCTGGCTTCTTACAGTTGAAGCAGTTCTTCTGATCATCCTTTTTGCTGACAAAATTTCTGGTGCTGTTACCTCTGAAATTTCTTTTGTTAAATCTGTTCCATTGCTGAAACTTGGTGAATAAAGCAAACTCATCTTCACCCATTTCCTCCTCTTGGCCATCTGCAGAAGATTCCTCTTCAAAGTCAAGAAGCTGAGTCTTAAGAGCTTTAGAAGGAGTCCTAGTTGACTGTAAAGCCACAGACTTGGACTTCTTCTTAGCTTCTGAATCAGAATTCAGAACCATCTCTTGGCTTCTGAGATTGCTTATCAGAGCCTCAAGACTCAGAGTCTTGAGATTTTGAGCTTCTTCTATTGCAGTGACCTTAGGTCTCCAAGCAATAGGAAGACTTCTCAGAATCTTCTGAACATGGTCATAGGTGGAATAACTCCTCTTAAGAGCTTTAAGACCAGATACAAGGATTTGAAACCTTGTAAACATAGTCTCAATGTTTTCATCTTGTTGCATAGTGAATAGTTCATATTGCCTTATCAAGAGACTAGCCTTAGCCTCTTGAACCTTTTCATTACCATCATAGGTAGCACACATAGAATCAAAGATAGATTTAGCAGTAGACTTGTTTTCTATTCTGACATAATCTTCATGTCTAATAGCACCAACAACAATGTCCTTTACTCTATGATGCTTAGTGTAGGTTTTTAAGTTAGCTGGTGTGAGTAACTTTCTATGCTCAATGGACAATCTTCCATGTTCATTTAAGTTTTCAAAAGTTACTCCCAGCTCAACCAAATCCCACAACTCATGATCAATAGCAGTAATATTGCTATACAGTCTTTCCTTCCACCACTCAAATAATGATGCATCACCATTGAATATAGGGGTTTTCCTATTGCCACTATGTTCATGTGATTCATTACTCAAGTAGTCAAAACCAAAAGCATTTCTAGGACCACCACCAGCACCACTGGCATCACCGACTTCACCGGTTGTTCTAGTGCTACTATCGTCTCCTCCAGACATAGTGTTCTCACAAGATCTTTACTGTCTCACTGTTAGGTGAAAGTAACAGACCAGAGCTCTAGATACCAATTGAAGGTGTGAAAACACAAGAAGGGGGGTTGAATTGTGTTTTAGTCAGGTTTAAAACTTTTTCAAGTTCTTAACTTAACTTCAACAGCAGCGGATAAATAACACAATAAAACAAGTTAAGAGATAGAGAGAGATCACACAAGCACTTTATACTGGTTCCTCTCACAAAACGAGAGTAGTCCAGTCCCCTTGCACTTCCAAGGGATTTCACTATAATCACACAAGATTACAACTGCTCAAGCACACAAGCAAGAGACTTCACCACAATGCTCAAGCACATAAGCAAGAGACTTCTCAAGTACAAATGTAATGAAAAATAGAATGAATACAACAGCTCTTTAATCAGAACCTAGAAGAACAAATACTAAATATTTGAACTAAAAGTGCAACAACACAGTTCAGAGGTTCAGAGCTTGGATGTGGAATTCAGAGTTTGTTCGAGCGTGTAAATAATCCTTGATTATATTTTCAACTGATTCCTTTAGTATATAAATAACTAGAAAAGAGTCGTTGTGAAGATGACCGTTGAAGTAGATAACCTTTTGTCTTCAAGCAGTCTGTCTTGATGCAGTTTGGTTGTATCTAAAACTAAGTAAGAGTTTCAGGTACTTTGACTACTGCAGAGAAGACTTTCCTTATTCAGCTAACACAACTGATGATCCACGTTCTCAAAAGAGGACAGACAGAAAGAGAGTAGCTGTTCTGATCAGGCTTGAAAGGTCCTTTTCTTCATTGGTAGAAGAGTTGACTTGCAAAAGAGAATCTTTACAAACTTCAAGAAGATCATCAGAGTTTGATGAAGCTAAGACCTTAAGAATTTCTGAAGACTTCATCGTCTGAAGATTACAACTTCTGAGTTACAAGATCTTCTGAACGCTTGCAAACTTCTGAACTCCTTATCTTCTGATCTTTAATCAGAGTTTAATTGAATCTAAGTCCTGCACACTTAAATTAAATTTTTAGTCCTTTCAATTGTTTATTAATACTTTGTTATCATCAAAACCTTAAAAGATTTAGGGGCAAACATTTTTAAATCAATTTTGTTCCAACACATTATTTTTCTTATGTCATCTTCTAATGTAAACTTTGAGGTTATGTTTGTTAGAAGACAAACGAATTTGATTGCTCATACTCTTGCTAGGGCGGCCAAAGTTTGGGCTAATTTACATAGATTTGAGATTATTCCTTTATGTATTGAACATTTATTAGTTAGTGATATGAATTAAGTTTGTTTGCTTAAAAAAAAATAGTTTTTAGTTCCTATAAATATCTCGAATTTTGTTTTTAGTCCCCATAAATTGTTTTAACAACTTTTGATCCTCAAATATTTTCTATCACAACTTTTGGTCCCTACTTTTAATCAAAGTACTCTTGTGTACTCTCACATTTTGAATGAGTTTTTTGTATTCATTTTTATAATATTATAAAAACATCTCCCATAAAAATTATTCAATTTTTAAACATAAGATGAATTATTATTTATGAATTTTTATGTGCAAAAAAATTTAAAAGGTCATATTTAATTCATCTATTGTTAAAAAAATTTAAACTTTTGCAAGAGAGATTCACATAATAAGGTACTAAACATGAAGGCGAGGAAAAATTTAAATTTTCGAATGATATTCACAATTTGAATTAAAAGTAGGGACCAAAAATCATGAAAGAAAATACTTTATGGAGCAAAAATTGCTGAAAATTTTATAGAGACTAAAAACGAAATTTAAGATATTTATAGGGACCAAAATTAAATTTAATCCCAAGTAAACTAAATCGATTTAATTTGAGTTAGGGATAATGTTAAAGATGAACAATAAGTTGTTGTTTTGAAAGGTGTGTGTGACTAATTGAGTTATAAAAAGTTAATTGTCGTCATAATCGAAGTTGCTAATAGTTGTTGTGTAATGGTGTTGATATAAGCCATTGATATTGATGTTGATGTAAGCTTTTGATCGAGGTTGTTTAAGTTGTTGATTTAATTGTTCAATGATGTTGCTTAAGCCGTTGTTCATTGATATTGATTGTTGTTGTTGTTTTGTTTTAGTATTGATGTTGACTAACTATGTTCACGCATTCTGATGACAGTCAATTATATGATGTTTTTAGTAGTAATTTAGGGTAGTGTTTTAATAGCAATTGAAGATTAAATGCAAGCAAATACTTGGAAAAATGAAGTTACTTGGCCCAGAAGCAATAAAAGTGGAAAAAGCATAAAAAGGGCAAAAACGTCAAAAACAGCACGCACCATCGTAGCCAAGATGAGATCCAGCGTGGTACGATGGAGGCAGTGAAGAAAATTACGATGGGTGCGTAGAAAAAGCCTAAATCTGGCTGAAAAACTATAAATAGAGCTCTCATCCTTCACAATTATTCATTCAAAAATATTGAGAGCTATTCAATATTCACTCAAGAGTTAGGAGAACTCTAAGAAGGAGGCAAGGAGGGCCAATGTGCTCCGGAGGCATAAGGGTAATCTTTATGCTTTCTTTTCCTTATTGTTTTGTTATGGTATTTAGTAGCTAAACACATCAGGGTTATGTCAAGTAGATAAACTCCCTTAGGACTGCTTGAGATATGTAATTTGGTTCGAGAAAAACTATTTACAATTGCTATTAATTTATTACATGTTACTATCTCTATTTATTTATTTATTTATTTATACACTAGCATATATTAACGTGCGCATATTCTGTTAGTACTTAGGGTCGAAGTGGATATCGTGACACATCTAAGACCACTGAATCAAAAAGATACTATAACCTACCAAAAATGAGACCATTAAATTCAGTATCTGAGGTAAGTTTGAGATTAAGAATCACACATAGTTAAATTCTGCAATGATTAGGTTAATCAAGCGGACATAGAGAATTTGTTAAATACTGAACTTCGAAAGGTTATGACGTACTCTACGAGGCTGAACCCGTTAAAGGTAATGATATGAGATAACGAAGGTTAAACCTATCGAAGCATTGATTAGTCCTAAGTCATGTTGCAATAAAAATAAGAATAGTAATACTAGGTTTATTTTAGGGTCGAAGTGGATATCGTGACACATCTAAGACCACTGAATCAAAAAGATACTATAACCTACCAAAAATGAGACCATTAAATTCAGTATCTGAGGTAAGTTTGAGATTAAGAATCACACATAGTTAAATTCTGCAATGATTAGGTTAATCAAGCGGACATAGAGAATTTGTTAAATACTGAACTTCGAAAGGTTATGACGTACTCTACGAGGCTGAACCCGTTAAAGGTAATGATATGAGATAACGAAGGTTAAACCTATCGAAGCATTGATTAGTCCTAAGTCATGTTGCAATAAAAATAAGAATAGTAATACTAGGTTTATTTTAGGGTCTGTTTGGTTCAAAATAGGGGGAGGGGAGGTGAGGTATTTTTATAGAGGGGAGGGGAGGGAAGGGGAGGGGAGGGAAATTTTTTAATTACATATGTGTTTGGTTCAAAAGAGGGGAGAGGAGGGGAGGTGAGGTATTTTAATTAAATATATGTTTGGTTCACAAGGGGAGGGGAGGTATTTTAAAAGCAATTTACTTTTTTACCCTTAAAATCTTATAACACTCATATTGTAAAAACTAATATCTCTTTATTATTACATCAAAACAAATAACACATACTTTTCAAAGCTCATGCTATAACTTAATTTTCTCTTACGAGACATCTGAACATAAAGGTAAACAATTGCACACATAAGTTGAGCTACAGCTCTACGACGCATATCAAACCATCTATTAATAACAATTTCTCGATCTTGATGATCCATCTAATTCAATAAAAAAAATTAAAAAAATAAATAAGCAAGCAGTATACAAACAACACATAAAAATATGTTCAATAGTGAAAACGTGAACAGAAGAGCAAGCAGTATAAAAACAACACGTATAAAAATATGTTCAATAGTTAGGATCCATCTAATACAAACAACACACATGAAGATCTAATACAAACAACACACATCAAGAGTGAAAACGTGATGAGCAGAGCAAGTAGTATAAAAACAACACGTATAAAAATATGTTCCATAGTTAGAAAAAACATATACGGGTACGAGCAAGCAGAGGCAATGAGGATGAGCAAGCAGCCGTAATGATGATCAAATTGTGACAGATAAGGAGTATAGGTAATACAGACAATAAAGACCTAATAATAAAAATGGTAATAAGGATAATATTGGAATTTTAAAATATATTGAGGATAATTTTGTCAGTTTAATAAACTTTGAAAAAGCTTCCCTCCCCTCACCTCCAAATCCCCCCGATTTGGGGGGAAGCAAAAATTGAGTTTAGGAGGGATTTTGCTTACCTCCCCTCCCCTCCTACCCCCTCCTAAAAATTGAACCAAACACAAAAAAATTAAAATATTACCTCCCCTCCCCTCCAAAACCCCCGAACCAAACAGACCCTTAATGGAAATTAATCTCCAGATAATACTTAAAGGGGGCTGCTAATTTAGACCCAGTTGGGTCTAAATTAGCAAGGTGCACCTTTTGAGTTGGACAAAAATACCCTTTCTTTTTTAAAAAAAAAAAAAAAAAAACATATTGGCGCCGATCCAGTGTCGCGCGCCTACCGCAGGACCACCGTTACAGACCGTTGATTTCCATCAGACGGCCAAGAGATGATCTCATCATGGCTGTCGGATCAATCAGACAGTCCAGATCATCCATCTCCATGATAAGCCAGCGCGTGCACCACACTAGATCTGCGCCTGGAGAGAGAAAATTTCATTTTAAAAAAGCAGGACACGTGTCAACTGCTGGGTGGTTGGCGTGTTTTTTTTTCATTTAATAATTTAAACTCAATTATTTCATTGTAAATTAATTTTTTATTTTTTTATTTTTATACCAAAATTCATAATTTTTTTTTGTCTACAAATAGAGACTTGGTTCGTTTGATTTGGAAACAAAAAAAAAAACTCAATTTTTCACTACCTTTAATTATCTTTATATAATACTGTGAAACCATTTAGCTGGTAGAATGGTTTCACAGTATAACTCTCTGAAACCATTTTACTGGTAGAATGGTTTCAGTGAGTAATTTCTTAATTGTTTGCTTCTGAAACCATTCTGAAACCATTTAGCTGGTACAATGGTTTCAGAGCGTTGTACTTTGAAACCATTTCACTGATAGAATGGTTTCAGGGGAGTTGATTTTTAATTGTTTGCTTCTGAAACCATTTTACTGCTAGAATGGTTTCACAGTATAACTCTCTGAAACCATTCTTCCAGCTAAATGGTTTCAGAAGCAAACAATAGTTTTTAATTACCGTTTTATCTCATTTAATTAACGAAAAATAGTTTCAGGTCTCAAAAAATTTCATAAAATATACCAAAAGTTCCAGAATATTATCTAATATTTTATTAGAAACAAATAAAAAAACAATTGGTTTCAGAGTACAAATCTATGAAATTATTATTATTATTTGTTAAATGGTTTTAAATAACCAGCGAAATTTGTGAAAATAATTTCATGACTTGAACTAGGGAGAGTGAGGTACACAAGAGGGTTCTAAATAATTCATAGTACTTTACATAAAATTTTGGAAATTTTTTATGGAATTATAATATTTTTAATTACCTTTTTACTCATTTAATTAACTAAAAATAGGTTCGGGTCTCCAAAAATTTCATACAATATACCAAAATTTCCAGAATATTATCTACTATTTTATTATGAAAAAATAAAAAAAAATAGAGCCTCCCTGAGGCCGCACGCGCCCCCACGCGCCGCCGGTGAGAGTGGGCGTGGGCGACGCGCACTGTTCATCGTCCCTCCCACCCGTTTTATGCAGAAACGGGTCGTGCGACCCGGTTTTTGACCCGGTTCGATCTCCCTCAATACTCAACGAAACTCGACGTTCCTTATATGGATTTTGATCGTTTTTCAATTTTACAAAGGTTTCCGGTATTAGTTTTTGAAATCGGCGTTCGATTCGCACGTAAAATGAGGTCGAAATTTGGAAGAAATTTAAAAAATGTAATAGTTGTTCTATTGTTTCAAAAAAAAAAAAGAGGGTATTTTTATGATGCAAATTACATACATGCCCCAGTTGCTCTATTGTTTCAAAAAAAAAAAAATGGGTATTTTTGTCAAACTCAAAATGTGCACCTTGCTAACTTAGACCTAACTAGGGTCTAAGTTAGAAAACCCCATACTTAAATATTGAGCAGATATAACGCTAATTACCAAGCAGAAATAGGGGAGGGATTCGAAAAAGACTTAACCATTGCTCTCATCTGAAACTTAATCCTTTACTTTCAACTACTTTACTTTAATTTCCATTTACTTCAAACTGTTCAAAACCCTTTCAAATAAACAAAGCGAATGCAAAGTCTTTTACTTTAATTTACTTTTATTTGCATAAATTCCTAACCAAAACTAGTAGCTTTGGCACAATCCCTGTGGAGAACGATAACTTACTATTTTATTACTTGGTTGCGATTCTGTGCACTTGCAGAGCCACCATCACATTCATATCACATTCATATCCTTCTGGTTTGACCCTACGATGTGCAATCGGAGATTTTCAGATAATTGATGATGTTTATAGTTGAGTATCGAGGATGGCTTTAGGATGTTGTCTTTCTTTCTACATTCAGATCTTATATTTTGGAGTTGCTCGGATAGGAAGTTGTCGGGGGAAAACCATATTTACTTATTGTTATATTTTTTTTTTTTGAAAAAGGAATGTATCCATGTTATTTTTTTCGTATTTTATTATTATCATTGAATTCGTCGATTCAAATTTACAAGTTTATTTCGGCTGTGTTTTCTTTGAATATGCTTATTAATTAGTCACGTTAAAGATAATTAATACCAAAATGTAAATAAATCAATCAATTTTTATAAATAAAATCAATGGGAATCTGAAAGTGTTACGTTTAAACTAATATATAAACACATAAGGATCAACATAAAATTATCTCATGTTCATTTCAAAGACCATGACATACTGATATCTTATATTTATTTCAAATAGGTGATGCCATACATGAGACATCCTAACATGTTTGAATGAGAAAGAAAATTAGAATTCCCTCAATTATTTTACAAAGTAAAATTTAAATTCCACAAGACATGACATTATCTCACCCTATTTCCTCATCCAATCATACTATAATACTCTAATAGAAAATAAAAGAATTAACAAACATAATTGCATGCACAAGCAGCAATAGGTGGAAGAATATAATTACAATACCCTACACCTTGATTGTATTTATTAGCACACTTGCTATTGCAACAAGAATCACCACACTCCTTACTGCAAGGGCCAGTAGAAGCTTCACAACTTCTTTTAGGTGCAGCTGACCCTGGCCTTCCACCACAAATGTAATTACAATAGCAACCTCCTGAGTTACAAGCCCCAACTCCATCACTCCATTGACCTTTACAAGAGATGTTACAACTTGGTTGATCAGCACAACTACCCAAATATTGTATGCATGTTTCCCCTTTCACATGTCCTGTTCTCCAAAAAATTAAATTATTATGATATACCAAAAAAATATAAAAGTAGGAAAAATACATTAAAATTTATCAAATTAATAATGTTTTATTGGACCAATATTATGTTGGTTTGAGTGAAATGGATTTGAATTACTTCGACAAACATCTTAGGTTTCAACAAACCTTGCAAACAAGGAAAACACCGTTTATTTTTATAAGTAAATATTGAATTATAAGGAGTTTTAGGTGTATTAAAATCTTACAATTCCGAATCAGAAATCATTTTAGACACTTTGAAAGCAAAGCATACTAAAAGATTATTACATTAATTAGAAAAAATAAGCGAAGAGTTTCTTCCTACTCGATCTATGAACCAAAACCACGAGAAGTGAATTATTTGATCGATAAGGTTTAACAGATTTGCTAAAACTCCTCTAAACATTATATTTTTTTTCAAACGCCATATGCACCAAACAAAATTTTGTTTTGCAAGACAAATATATTATATATAAATATAAGAGAATATTAAAAAATAAATAAAAGGAGTACCATAAGTACTCCACCTACAATCTCTATGGTAAGAGAGAAAAACAAACGGGCAAATAAAACTGCAAGGAGACACACCATCAAAAACGTAGAACCCTACTGTAAAAAATGTCAACAGACTAGAACCCATAAAAGTCACAACCATGAAAAGAAGAAAAACCCTCACAAATATTTAAATTTTTCTGTGGATCGAGATTAATAACCAACAATCAATAGATCATTTCACATCAATAATATAATTTCAAATTAATTTTTAGTATTTTTAGGGACATTTTAGCCTCATGGAATTTACTTAGTTTTACAATGCTAAACAAGAGACTTGCCTACTGCAAAAAGGACCAGCATCAAGGAGATGAGGAGATAATTTGATATTTGGCTCGCCATTTTTATATAGAAATAAACCTTGGGTTATACTTTTTTCTTCTTTCTATGGGTATTCAATGTGGTTTTTATTCTCTCAAAAAAATAAAAATGCTGGAGAATGTTAACATGGATCAATTCAAATCATATAAGACAACAATCATAATATATCAAGCAAATCACATTAGTCAACCCGTATTGTCGTATTGCATACTTTAAAAAGAAAATAATTCAAATTCAAATAATGAAGTTTCCCCTTTCACTTGTCCTGGCTCCAAAATATTAAAAGGACCTTTTTTATATAGAAATATACCTTGGTTATACTTTTTTTCTTCTTTCTATGGGTAGGATCTTCAATGTAGTTTTTATTGGTACATCTATATATATATATATATATGCTGTGCCTTGATTTTCCAAAAAAAAAAAAATATTTTGCCGTGATATTGTGTAATTATTACTAATTATTGTATTATTAACCAGCTACTTATGGTGCTGATTCTTTCTTTTTTTATGGTTCACTTATGGACGTGGAAGCAGCTGAGAGATCCAATTGAAATTTGAAACACAATTCCAAAATATTTATTTTAATTTTTTTAAAAATATTCTTTTAATTTAAAAAATAATAATATTGGATTGAAATAATTAAAAGAGAAATCTATTATTTATATATTTAGGAGTTTCTCTCTCATGGTCTTATTCCTATGTGGCACCATTTCTTTGATCCATGTCTTACATGGCATTCTAATATTTCTCCAATTCCTATGTGGCTAACTATGAAGGCCTTTGCAATTTCTCTAATACATGATGATATCATTTTACTTAGAATCTTTGGCTAATTTGGAAATTCAATCATTTTTCAATTATTGTTTATAAATCGAATTTAATGCACCTATTAAAAATAATTTTAAAAGGAAATAATTTTACTTAAAATCTTTAGTGTTTTTCTGAATCAAAATCATGTTAACATTTTACTTTCTGATTCTTGGTTGGACAATCCATTTAAATAAATATTGTTTTTGAAGTGCTATATATAGCAAGCAATTATATAGTCATTATTTTTGTTGACTGAAAATCATAAATTTACTCTAATAATTATTTTTGTACCAATTTCGTCAAAAAATATTTATTTTTGTACCAAAGCAATTGTTTTTAAATTTTTTTTTATGAAAGGAAGATTGTCAACTGCATATAATAATTAGGTATAATTGTCAGCTGGATATAATAATTTTTATGGTCTTCAAATTCAATTAAAAAAATATTAAATCTTTATGGTCTCCAAATTATTCTCTCACAATTTTTTTTCTAAATTGTCGTGTATCAAAATATTAAGGTCATATATATATATTGTATTACGGTAAAAAAAAAAAATTATATATTTTCATAATTTTATAATTATATAGAGTCACATAATATAATTAATATTTTATTATTATTTAAAAAAATTGAAATATGTGTGTTATATTCATGTGCATTAATTTATTTAATTTATTTATAATATAATGGAATATGTCTTATTTACTAATTTACTAATTACTAATTTACTAATATATTTTTAAAATTAAAAATGGAATCAATATATTTGACTTTAATGAATTTAATTTCATATTAAAGACAAAATTACTCATTTGTCCATTTTTTTTACTATATATATAACATTTGTCTGAACTCTAAAACTCACAATTTTTCAATCTTCATTATCTCTTATTCATCTCTCTCGATAATCACTATTTTTTCTGTATACTGTCACCTTTTTAAATTTCTTTGTTCGATATTTCTTATATTTTTAATATATTGTTTGTTTTACCTTTTAGATTATTTTCTTTTGGTCATCTTTTTATTTATTAATCCTATTTATTTTCGTGACAGGGAAATAATTGAGAGGCAAGACGAAATGCATCACATTCTCACAAAATGGATTGAATTGAGAGCTCGGAGTCTGTTTTAACAATTGTAGTTTTATTTTTTTATAAAATCTTGCTTATAGCACTTTATCAATATCAATGATGTCTTGGATACAAGTTGGAATATCAATGATGTATTTACCTGATGAATCTATTAACAAATTAATCAAATGATGTATTTTTTCAATAGTATTAAGTTCATCATTATTGTATATTATTCTATTGCAATTTTTATTTTATACTTCTTTTTTTTAAAAAAAGGAGATCTTTATTTTTGTGAATCTATCTATTATTTATATGTTTAAGAGTTTTTTCTCAATGAAACAAATCTGCGTGTCACTTTCTTATGAATTTTAATTTTTATTAATCCAATGTGGCATCCTCTCATTCATCATAATCTATGTGGCAACAATTGAGAACATCTTTTCTATATGGCAATTTAGAGAGCATCTTCAATAGAATTTATGTGTGGTACTGATATAAGGAATATTTTTTCTTTAGTGTTTTTCTGAATCAAAATTTAATGCTAATTTACAAATAATCATTCAAAATGAACAATCGAATACGTTTTAATTTTTTTTAACAACATTAGCAATTCTCTTTATAATCATTATGAATTTTTTTTTTTTTTTACCAATCCATTTTATTTTTTTAGAAAAAAACTCATTTCATATTATTAAGCACACTTGAAAGACACAAAATAAAATAAAAAAAATAACAACCGTCAATATAAACTTCAAATATATATTTTTTAGAGAAATAATGTTAACATATTATTATTATTATTAATACATGCATACAGGTTGCTTTCACCGTAAAATAAATAAACATTAAAAAAAATCAATTCCACAAATCAATCAAATGACTTCAACTAAATCAAATCAAGTAGTAATTCAGAATCATTAATACACGATCTCTCAATTAATGTGAATTCAAAATTTCAAATCATTTATTACCCTAAATTAATACATGATATTTTGAATTAGTTGTCAATTGCATAATAATATTAATGTTAACATGTTAACAGAGTACTACTCACGTAAAAAAAATGATGTAGACTGACTACTACTTTCAATTTTAAAATTAAATAAATAATAAAACCCAAATTACATCAAAACAAGTCCAATATTTATGGAAAGGCATAATGAAAAACAAATCATGTCCATTCTCTTTCAAATAAGCCCTAAATTAGGTGTCAATCTCATTTCTTATGTGGCGTCCTCTCATTTCTTTTACCGGTTAAAATCTCACGTGACAATCTCTCAATTCATTTTGCTGATGTGTCATTCTTCTATGTTTTTTCCTTTAGTCATTAGTGCTCAATTATAAAAATAGAAATTGCTCAATCATGTTTTATGAACAAATGTCTATATATTAATATTTTGATACAATTGAAATTTTACATATGGAAACTTTTGATTATTGACCAACTCATTTTTGGAATATATATTGATTAAATTAAATCAATGCTGAAATGTATGGAAATTTCAAAAATTAAGGACCAAAAATCTACTATAGTTTCTATATATACGGGTCAACATGTAAGAGTGAGGGTCATTGAGTGTCTCAGCGCCCCTTCTCTATTTTCTCTTCTCACCTTCACTACTTTTTTTTTTGGACAGAATCACTACTTTTTTTTTTATCTATTGCTATTGTTGGTTTTTTTTTAAATAAAAAATCTATTGCTATTGTTGGTTATTTCTTATTTATTTGTTCAATATAATTTTTGTTGCTCTCAAGTGGAATGAAATCTAAATTTTATTTGTTTTTCTTTGCAGGTATTTTGTTTACTTGTGTTAGGCTACAATAACAGGATTCAACATAAAAAAGAGAAATAATTTTCTTCTCTAAAGTAAATAATATTTTGTAAACTTCTTTTTAAGAAGCCAAAATATTATTCATCTATCTTTGTAACTTTTATTTACTATTTGATATTTGTTACGGTGATACACAAAAATGTAAGAAATTATTATTATATGTAAATTTACGGGGCATTTGTTTTTTTTAAAACGACAAATAATAGATGCTCTCAAATTCCAACAATGAGAGGAAATTGTTATGGATCCATAACAATATATTGTTGACAAATATATTGATTCATCTATTTGGAAGGTGAAACTTATCATATTTTTATTTTTTTGCATGTCGGAGTTAATTTTCGAAGATTTTCTATCCATATACCAATATTGGGACCACTTTTTCTTAAAATTTGTACAAAACGTTTATTTATACTCATGTATGGGGTTTATTTTTTTGTAATTTTTACGGAGTTAGATTTCTACAGATGTTTTAATACGAGATTTATATACGGGGCGAATGACCTCTTTTTTTTTTCTTTCTATGGGAACCTATATTTCTACACGTATTAATGCTAGATACCTATTTTTTTATAATTTTTACTGGTACTTATATTTACACTCATATTAATAATAATGCATTTTTTTTATAGTTACATTTGTTTTTAGTGTAAACTCTGATACACTTACTTATTTACTTTAAAAAGTTGAAATTTTAGTTACTATATATTACTTAACAAAAAATACATTAACTAAAAATAAGAATAAAAAAACTAAAATTAAATTTAGAAAAACTAATATCTCAACTAATTAACTTTAACTTTAATCATATATGATAATAATCTAATTTTTTTATATGATGATCGACGAGATTCTTGCAGACACTGATGAAGATGATTACGAGGGATAAATAACATGTGGATTGGGAACAGAGGAGTGGATAAAATATTCAAGTTTAATTCTATAATCATAAAATTGTACTAATTTTGAGTTATAATTCTTTATTTGCAGGTCCATATACGGAAGAACAACATTGTTTGTTATTCAAATTAGGATTAAGTATTATCAATTGATGTTATAGTTTTAAGTATTTATTTATATTTTTTATATTTTATTGTCATTTTTTTAATCATATGTTTACTTATTAAAAAAGAATTGTTGTTCGTATTATTTTTTATTGGATTTAAATCATGCTTATAAATGTTTTTTTTACTATTATTTATAAATAAATGTTGTACTCTATTTTTTTACTCATTATTTTTTTATTTGTCTAATTTTTCATGTGATATTTAACAAATATACTGATAAAATAATAGAAACTCCTCAAATGACTATACTATAGAATGAATTGGAAAAATGTGGAATTGAGAAATTGATATGCTTAAAAAAAAAATTATTCTTAAACTTCATACTTATCAGTACAGAAAAATGTGTCATTGTCTGAAATATAAAAGGCATGAAGTAATTGACTTCATAGATTATTTTTCTATTTCATTTTATTATTTTATTAATTATGATTTACCTTAACGTGATTTTTCTAATAAAAAAAAATACATAGTGATACGTACCAAACAAAATATTAAAATACAGGGGTATTGATAAAAAAAAACCTACATGGAGGTATTAAGCAAAAAATAACTTACACGGGGTGAGACATACATTTGTAGATTTTATTATATAAAAAATATGATATCAATTGAAAGCAGGGAAAGTAACAATGATTTTATATATAAAAAAAAAGAATTAAAAGCAATAATATCATGTATTACTTTATTTTTATTCTCCATACATCACTGTAAAATAAACAAATAAAAATAAAAATAAATAGATACATTTTTTAAAATTTGCACATTAACAAATGAGATATGCTTAAAAAAATTATATAAATTTTTTTTGTGTCAAGCAAATGACAAACAATTCTACTATTCATTACTTTTAAATAAATAATATTAAAATTAAAATCGCCCCATTTTGCTTCTCAAATGTGAAATTTTTTCACACGGGGACATGAGATAATATACTCATGAAAAAAACAAATGTCTAAAGGAGAGAGATAACAATTAAGAACAAATATATTACCCGTTAGATTAGTTTTTGCATAATGACCTTTTTTTTATGAAAATAAAAGAACAAATATATGAACATGTGAGTTGGGAACGCGGAGTGGAGTATCACTCTCCATTCTGCCATTTCTCCTTAAAATCTCCAAAATTTGGATATTTTATCATATTTAAATAAACTATTACATTAAGTATAAAATTAATTTTACAAATAATTAAAAAAATCACAATATTAAAATTTTAATAATCCATATTTTTCATGTGTGAAAAAAAATGATCTATATTTTTCATAGAACATTAACCCGGGCGATAGCACGGGTAAGTTATACTAGTTAATTCTAATGTGGCAGCCACATAAGCTTGATCATCAAAATTGAAGGCAATATGAAGAGGGGGACCAAATACCTAAATTTTTTAAAATGAAGAGGCCAAAATTGCGTAAAATAGGTAACAAAAATTACATTTAAAACTTCTTATATTTATTTCAAATAGCTGATGTCATACATTAAACACCCATTAGATTGAGAAATAAATCAATCTTAACAAACATATTGACATGAACAAGCAGCAATAGGTGGAAGAACATAATTACAATACCCTACACCTTGATTATATCTACTAGCACACTTGTTATTGCAACAAGAATTACCACACTCCTTACTACAAGGGCCAGGAGAAGCTTCACAATTTCTTTTAGGTGCACCTTTACCTGGCTTCCCCCCACAAGTGTAATAACATATACATTTCCCAAAGGCACAAACCCCATTTCCACCACTGCATTGATCTTGACAATAAGAATTACAAGTTGGGCTGTCAACACAACCACCCAAATCTTGTGAGCATTGGTCCCCAGCTTTCACTTGCCCTGTTCTTAAAAAAAAATTATCATAAAAGATATACCAAAAATATATTATAAATTAAAGAATGAAAAGATTATTAAAATGTTGATGAAATTAATAATGTTTATAGGAAACACTTTATGTTGGTCTAAGAGAAAATTAATTAGATTTGAATCTTTTCAACAACAGCTAATCGTTAGTTTGTTCAGTGGTTATTGGCACTGAACTTGGTTCAGTTGTCATTACCCTTTAATTCATTACCCTTTTATGATTGAAATAATAGACTTTAGAAGTGGTCAAATTAAATTTTTCATCAAAATTTATAAAATTAATTAACTTTTGTGACTAAAAATTAACAAATCATCTAGGGCTAAGTATGACTGACGGTAGCGTGCGTGTGTTGGTCAAGAGTAGTGTGTGATCCACAGTTTACAAAATAGGATACCCCTTGGAGCATACCCCAAGTAGTCACCTTAAGATATATAAACATTACTAAAAAGTGTGTTCTCTCAAATGTGGAAATTTTTTTCAAATTTTTTCAATTCATACTTGATTAGTTCCAAGTTCTACAAGACTAGTGTGTTTATCATTTTTCATTTACAATCACATTGATTCAACTTTCACACATTAAATGAACATTGACGAGTTTATTTCTGAACATTTGATACTTCGGAATTTATTTTTTTATTTTTTTTACGAAACTTCGGAATAAATATTAACATAGTTAAAGATACTTTTTTAAGGACATTTTAGCCTCATTGTGATTACTTAATTTCACTGATATATATAAAATTGCTTGGCTAATTACCACAATGCTAAACAAGAGACTTACCTAATACAACAAGGACCAGCATCAAGATGAGGAGATAATTTGACATTTGGTTAAACATTTTTATAGTAGAAATATATCTTGCCTTATAACTTTTTCTTCTTCTATGGGTTGGATCTTCAATGTGGTTTTGACATGGTACTTATAGTTAGATCACATTCATATTTCATTAAATAATATAATTAATGAGTTCTTATAATTCTACATAAATTTAAATTTATGTAATATAATATAAAATAATACATTTCATAAAATATATTTAAATTTGTATTTAGCACTTAATGAATTAAAGGGTAATGACAATTAATTGAATGCTTTGTGAAAAAACAAAAAGAACCATTAATTAATTGAATGAGAATACTTTTCTACCATAGGGGTAGGAACTTTTATTGTAGGCTTAATTGCATATTTAGTCCCTTATATTTATTTTAAATTTTAATTTGATCTTTTACATTTAAAAAATTTTAAATTGGTCCTTTATATTATTGATGTCATTATAAGTTCGTCCTTACGTACCCTAAAATAGTAAAATAAAAAAGACAAAATTTTGGGTTCGATACATGATCGAAAGCCTGGGTTTGGAGCAAGGAGAAGAAAGAGATGCAGTGTGACAGTAAACGACAAAAAGTTGAGCGCAGATTCAACTTTCAAACTATTCTTGTGTTTGGAGGGCTTGGGATTCACTTAAGATGCATTATAATCTCATCCGTCCATTTTAATCGAATGGATCACATTCATCCCTTTCACTCTCAAATAAGATATGTCTTTCTCACAATACACTCCCTATATATATATATATATATATGGAACATTGGTTAATCTGCTAAATTACCTGCGTCCAAAACCGCCACTAATTATTAAATTTTTTTTATTTATTTTATTTTTGTGGACAAATTTTAAATTTAATTGTTTTTTTTTACTTTGTTATCAAATTATTTTTAGTTTTACGGTAAAAAACTTAATTATTGCTTTTAATAGGAAATTAAGACATTAAAGAAGTAATCATATTTTTATTTTTTTTAACTTGTTTTAACTCGAAATAGAAGGTGTTTGAAGATTGTGACACACCTATCCAAACTAGTATTGTGAATATCGTAGACTGCAGCCAACACAGGCAAGATTCTGTTCAGCTTCGCATCAACAAAGTTACCATTGATATGCACCAACAAAGAAGTGGAAGACATTGGATGGGGGTATTGGTTTTATAATTCAAACTCTGCATGTTATGCAGGATGCGGTAACATCTGTCCACAGATGCTCTATCAGATGCCGTCCAGTTCCTCTGTTTTGACAGTTAGCAGTTAGTTAGCTGTTAATTGTTGAGTGCGGTTGCATGTGTGTTAGTAGCGGTGAATTGGCAGCGGGTGGGAGGTCAGGCCATGTGAATGTGGCGGAAGCCACGACATGCTTCTATAGTGGTTCAGCTAGCTTATTTAAGCTTGTAGGTTGTAGAGTTTGAAACCGATTGTATATAGTAACATTGTTAGAGAGCTTCGTCTAAAGCGGAACACACATTTGTACTAGGGAGGAATTATTAGGGTTGTTCACAGACACTTGGGTTTGTTTCATTTCATCAATGTGAAAACCGATGGGTAAATGAGCTGCTCATTGGCAGCCTAATAATTTACCACCAAGGAAAATGATCATATTTGGGAAAGGAAAATGTAATTGTTAAACAATCTATTTTGAATCAGCTTATCCACCGCATCCTTCCTAATGATTTTCTTTTACAAGCCAGTAACTTTTTTAAATGGATACTTTGACAAAAACTATCGCAAAGGGATTTTGACAGGAGCAAAAGGACTCTTAAGAAATTATAATAATAACAAGAACTCATCTCTGCAGCAAGTAGCCGCCCCCCTTCTTTGTGATTTTGTCGTCTTACTGCGACATTATGTTGGTTATCCTATTGTTGCGGCGTTATTTTGTTTTTGTATGGTGTTTGTTTGTTTCAGATTGACGGATTAGTTTTGACTCAATACAATGATTTTAGTAAGAAAAAAAATTATAATAATAGATTAATTCATTATTTTGTGTGTAGGCACATGTAAAGACTAATATATATTTCTTTTATTTTTATTTCAAATAGTTGATTATTTTTCGTCTTCCCATGGTGATACATACACTCCTTGTGAGAAATTAATCAGTGACATATTCCTTCATAATAACAAGTGCAAACCCTATAAGGGGAACCAATGACATTACTACAATCTCCTATGCCCTGATAGAATCGTGAAGCACATTTACTATTGCAACATGCATTGTCACAATTATTGCAAATTCCAAGGCCACTCTTGCATTTCCTTTCAGATGGGCCTGCAAGACTGGACTTCGGCCCACAAGTGTAATAACTGTTAAATATGCTCGGATTTCATCCCCAAAAGCTAGCTCAAAGGGTGAGGTTCCCCTCACAAATTTATACACTTCACATCCCGGGAACCTAAGCAATGTGGGACTTCAAACAAACTCCAACAACACAAACTACATATTCAACACCCACCCTCACGCCTAGCGTGGTCCTGGGTCAAATGCCCACATTGCAGTCCTTAACCCGGCTCTGATACCATGTTAAATATGCTCGGATCTCATTCCCAAAAGCTAGCTCAAAGGGTGAGGTTCCCCTCATATATTTATACACTTCACATCCCGGAAACCTAAACAATGTGAGACTTCAAACAAACTCCAACAACACAAACTACATATTCAACAATAACAAGTGCAAAGGCCCAATTTGCAAGATCCTTCTCCACCACTCCACTTGGCTTTACACCTTTGCTCACAACTTCCTGTTGAATCACATGCTCCCAATGATTCTGAGCATGTACCTCCATCCACTTTCATTTGCCCTATACTCAAAATAATCATAAAATACCATATCAATAAAAGATGGAAATTATTTATTTTTTTTATATTAGTTGATAAGAACATTGCATTATATATGTATATAGGGAGTTCAATTCCACCCTTAAAGATTGAATTTTTAACCACTAACCTAACTAACAAATTTTTTTTGACGATTTTACTAAATAAATACAATATGTGGTGGATATATATGAAATTGAGTCAAATATGAATGTATGATTTTAGCCTCATTGTGATTACTTATCTAGGGATATTTTAGCCTCATTGTGATTACTTAATTTCACTGATATATAAAATTATTATTGTTTGGCTAACACCTCAAAGCTAAACAACAGAGTTTTACCTAATACAGAAAGGACCAGCATCCAGGAGAGGAGATAATCTGATATTTGGTTAAACATTTTTTTAGTAGAAATATATCTTGCCTTATAATTTTTTCTTCTTCTGTGGGTTGGATCTTCAATGTGGTTTTGACATGGTACTTATAACTAAATTTGTAAGAACCCATTAGTTAAATTTATTTAGAATTATAAGAACTCATTAAATATAAATTATTTTTTTTGACAAAAAATATAAATATAAATTTATGTAATTAAATATAATAAATTATATAATTCTGTATTAATTAGTGATTCATAATATAATATATTATATTTCATAAAATATATTTAAATTTGTATTTAGCACTTAATGAATTAAAGGACTGTACAATGAAATAAATTGAATGCTTTGTGAAAAAACAAAATGAAAGAATTAATTGTGATTGGGAGAGAGTGAAACCACTTGATGCTATAACTGATTCTAGAGCCAGATTAAACTGGTGGTAAAAGCAAATAACATAAATTAATTGAATGGCTAAAATTTTGTTGAAGTGGTTTTTAAAAGTGCTTTTTAAAATTTTACCCCATAGGCCAGGAGATAATTAACAATAAGTTGAAGTGTTTTTTTTTTTTTTTTTTTTGGTACAAGATGAAAAGAAGAAAGGAAAAGACAACAAAAAAAATTATCTAGAAAAAATAGTTCCAATAGCATCGGCTAGTAGGAGGAGGCTCATTCCATCCGGTGGGACAACTATAGGAGAATAAGCTTCAGGGTTGTAAGCTCCAATCTTGGCTAAGAAGTCTCCACAAGTGTTAAACCCCGCTCAAAAAGTATGTAATAGTCTAACCCGTCAGTTCCTAGTGAGAAGATTCTTTATGTTATAGATAATCGTTGCATAGTGGTGCCACTCATTTACATGATCAAATAACAGTTTAATCACTGTTTTAGAGTCATAATAGCACTAGAGATCCTTAATGTCCAGGTCCCACGATAAAATTACAATGCCAATAATTCCACATTAAGGATATTCAAAAAGCCTATATTTCCAGCAAAATTGTGGACCCACGCACTGTCAGAGTTCTGAATCAAACCTCCGAAACTAGAGACACCTGAATTACCGATGTTACTCCCATTAACATTCAAAATCATTCTGATACCACCATGGGCATTCAAACGAATTGTAGTGGTTAGACTTATGTTGCACGTTCTTAGCAGCTGAGCAAGGTTCTCGGTGTTTGTCCTGAGAGTAAAGTAAGAGGTTACCTCATTTTCCATACACAGATGATTCCTCGCACACCAAATCTACCACACTGCAGTCAAAAATAGAAATTTGGAGGGACCATCTATGCCATTACGCACAACCATACAAATTAACACCAATGCTTTGTTAAAATTAATTGAGTCGGATACCAAAAAATAAAAATTAATGAGTCCTTTAAAATCTTAAAAATATATGTCATAAATCCATAAAATGCTACATTAAAAATCCTTATTGTAAAAGAAAAGTCTTTTAAACTCACCCAAAGTAAATATAATATCACAAAATTTTTTAAAATCTTCAAAATTTTTGTTGTCAAAATAATCTTACGAAATCTCATTCCAATACACCATGCTAAGATATCGCCAAAAAATTTTACATCAAAAAAATATTTGAAGATTTTTTAAAAGATTACTCTTTAAAACAATTAAGACATAATTATATGGCAAAAGTTAATATGCATAAGGGTGTTTTTATGCACAGTACATAAGTGAATGTCCACCATCAGATCCAAATAACACGTGTAATAATCCCCCCTCTCAGCTCACACTCTCTCAGGTCTAAGCATCACGCATCATCTAGCCAAATTCGTTGCTACTTGTTTATGCAATTCTTCATCCATTTCCACAAATTCTAGGTTTGCGATTTCAATTTCAAATCTGAACACTTTTTTTTTTTCATCTTTGATTTTCGTTTTTCATCTTGGAACGAAGGAACTCGATTGCGACTGATTTAGGTGTAGATCGGTGAAATCGGAGCACTTAGATAAGAAACGAGCGACGGCGATAACATCATTGAGCTGAGAACGTGAAATCCTAGGCATTCGTCAGAGAGATACTCCGGCGGTGGACATTTATCGCATATCCAAGAAAGCTTATTGGTGAATTGCGATGGATTTAGCCAATGAGGTCGCATAATTCGATCAAAGCTTCCATACGAATTAGGGAGAAAATTGGAATTTATGGGTTTTGGTATTATGAACAATCTGACGTTGGCTGTCTAGAAATTAGATGCAATTATGAATTGTTGATCGGTGGACTTGATTCTGCATAAGCTTTGATGCTTGAAATATTGGAATTATTATTAAGTTTTATATGTTCTGATGATGATGATGATGATGAAATTGTAGCCATGAAGATGAATCTCTGAGTGGTTGATATTGAATACTACAATGAATGGAGAAAATTAATTAATGAAGAAGTGATAATGATATAGCTAAAGAGACGAACAAAATGTCATAGCGAACGTATTCATCAAAATACATACGTGTTCTCTTCAAAATACACTGAAACCATTAGTCTAGTTAAATGGTTTTATGGTGTTATACACCGAAACCATTATTATAGTTAAATGGTTTTATATGAGCATTAGTGCCAAAATGTTATACACTGAAACCATTAGTCTTGTTAATTGGTTTCAAGATGTTATACACTGAAACCATTTGTCTAGTTAAATGGTTTGATACTGTTATACACTGAAACCATTATTATAGTTAAATGGTTTTATATGAGCATTAGTGTCAAGATGTTATACACTGAAACCATTAGTCATTTTAATTGGTTTCAAGATGTTATACACTGAAACCATTTGTCTAGTTAAATGGTTTCATACTGTTATACACTGAAACCATTATTCTAGTTAAATGGTTTCATAGCGTTATACACTGAAACCATTAGTCTTGTTATTTGGTTTCAAGATGTTATACACTGAAACCATTAGTCCAGTTAAATGGTTTCATAGCGTTATACATTGAGGGTCCGTTTGGTGCACATGATAGGATAGAGATAGGATATGATAAGAAGCTGGATAAGGAAATGATAGGATAGTGACAGGATAAACATATATCATGTCATGTGTTTGGAGCACACCGGATAAAAAATAGGATAGCATTATATTATCTTGTCATGTGTTTGGTGCAACTTAATATTGACAATAAAATATCTATTATATATTTAAATACCCAAATTATATTAGTGAAACAAATACATATTTTTAAAATAAATAAATTATTATATTTTTAATTGACATTTCAAATTAATAAATAATCAATCAAAATGTAACTTTTTATAGAAAACAAAAAATAATTCATGGTTACAACAACAACGCAATTTTTTTTTTTATAGAAAACAAAAAATAATTCATGGTTACAACAACAACGCAAATTTTGTTTAGGAACACGAGCACAATTTATTCATGGTTACAACAACAACACAAATTTTTTTTCCAAATCAACAGTAGAGCAAACTTAGGAACCGAAAAACAAGATCAGAGACTAATTAGGAATTAGAAGCATATGAATACTAATTCACAAAAACAAACCGATTCAATCTCTGAGAAACAAATCCTTTGATGATTAGAAGCAAATCAATTTTGGATTGTTACATGAAAGAAGGTGGAGTTGAGAGAAAAGAGGTTGTTGCAAATTAATTGTGGATTGTAAAGAGGTTGTAACATGGTGGAATAGGAAGGTGCAGAAAATTGAATTGATTGTAGAGAAGAAGATGACAGTGATAGTTGCAGCAAACGAACGATGGATCGAGAGAGAAGAGGAGGTTGGTACAGAGAATGAATGACAGTGGAGTAAAAAATAAAATAAGAAAAAATACGATGTTGGTAGAGAGTGGGAATCGAAGGTCTTTCCTGTGGAATAGAAACAACACGCGTGTTAGCTCTATCCTATCAGGTTGCTAACCCACCAAAAAATAAGGATTAAAATAATAATGGAGTAATAGGATAGGATTAGTAATAGGTTAGATTTATCCTTTCCTCTTGGTGCAACAAACAAGAGATTTAAACAGGATATGATAGTTTTATCCTATCCTGTGCACCAAACAGGCCCTGAAATCATTATTTTAGTTAAATGGTTTCATATAGGCATTAGTGTCAAGATGTTATACACTGAAACCATTGTTATTAAGTAAAACATCACATAACCATTTTACAAAATCATGCTACATAAAGCAAAAAATCATATAAAGCAATTAGGGTTAGTTTAGATGAAAAAAATTTGGATAGTATGCATGAGATATTGGATTCGATCATTTTTTTATTGTAAAGAAAAATCGATATATATATATATATATATATATATATATATATATATATATATATATATATATATATATATATATATATATATATATATATATATATATATATATATATATATATATATATATATATATATATATATGGGGGCTGCTAACTTAGACCCAGTTGGGTCTAAGTTAGCAAGGTGCACCTTTTCAGTTGGACCAAAATACCCATTCTATTTAATTAATTAACCAAATTACCATCAATGGACGCGGATCCAGTGTCGCGCGCGTACCGCAGTACCATGGTTACAGGCTGTTGATTTCCATCAGACAACCAAGATCTGATCTCATCAAGACTGTCTGATCAATCAGACAGCCCAGATCATCCGAATCCATCAGATTCCAGCGCGTGCACCACACTGGATTACACCCTGGAGAGAGAAGAATCTACTTTTTAAAAGCAGGACATGTGTCGCTGTCTGATTGGCTGGGCGTGATTTTTTTCCATTTAATACTTTGAACTCAATTATTTCGTTGTAAATTAATTTTTTATTTATTTTTTTTATACCAAAATTCATAATTTTTTTTTCTCTACAAATAGAGACTTGGTTCGTTTGATTTGGACACAGAAAAAAAAACCCAATTTTTCACTACCTTAATCTCATCTTTCACTACCTTACATCAACTCACTGAAACCATTCTATCAGCAAAATGGTTTTAGATTACAACTCTCTGAAACCATTGTATCAGATAAATGGTTTCAGAAGCAAACACAATTAATAAATTACTCACTGAAACCATTCTACCAGTAAAATGGTTTCAGAATACAACTATGTGCAACCATTCTACAAGCTAAATGGTTTCAGAAGCAAATAACTAATAATCAACTTACTGAAACCATTCTACCAGCAAAATGGTTTCAGATTACAACTCTTTGAAACCATTGTACCAGATAAATGGTTTCAGAAGCAAACACAATTAATAAATTACTCATTGAAACCATTCTACCAGTAAAATGGTTTCAGAATACAACTATGTGCAACCATTCTACCAGGAAAATGGTTTCAGAAGCAAACATTAGTTTTTAATTACCGTTTTATCTCATTTAATTAACTAAAAATAGTTTCAGGTCTCCAAAAATTTCATAAAATATACCAAAAGTTCCAGAATATTATCTACTATTTTCCTAGTATAATGGTTTCAGTGAGTTGGTTGAGTGGTGCGTGTTAAATTACAACACACAAGTAAGGTATTTAGTAGACAAAAAATGAGATTAAGGTAGTGAAAAATTGCGTTTTTTTTTTCGGTGTCCAAATCAAACGAACCAAGTCTCTATTTGTAGACAAAAAAAAATTATGAATTTTGGTATAAAAATAAAAAAATAAAAAATTAATTTACAACGAAATAATTGAGTTCAAAGTATTAAATGAACAAAAATCACGCCCAGCCAACCATTGTGTGACACGTGTCCTACTTTTAAAAAGCAAATTTTTCTCTCTCCAGGTTGTTATCCAGTGTGGCGCAGGCGCTGGAATCTGATGGATCAGGATGATCTGGGCTGTCTGATTGATCAGACAGTCTTGATGAGATCAGATCTTGGCTGTCTGATGGAAATCAACGGTCTGTAACCATGGTCCTTCGGTACGCGCGCGACACTGGATCTGCGTCTACTAATGGGTATTTTGGTTAATTAATTAGAAAGAATGGGTATTTTGGTCCAATTGAAAAGGTGCACCTTGCTAACTTAGACCTAACTAGGGTCTATGTTAGAAAACCCCTACATATATATATATATATATATATATATATATATATATATATATATATATATATATATATATATATATATATATATATGTAATTAATGTATGAGATTTTATTTATATTGTGATTATGATTGATAAAACTTAAAATTAAATTGTATGTTTGACAAATATGCTTTATATATACATGAACCATTCGTTATTATGTTGGGCTTCGAGGGGGTGTATGACGAAAATTAATTAAAAATGGATTTTTATAATATATACTTCAAAGGAACAAAAATTATTATTTAATTGGAAACGGGGGGCGCGCTAGAAATTTGGGGGGGTGCGCTAGAAGTTTGGAGGATGGAAAAAAATTGGGGGCGCGCTAGAAATCTAGGGGAGGAAAAAAAATTGGGGGGCTCACAAAAAATATAGGAGAAAAAGGAAAAAAAAATTGGGGGGTGCGCTAAGCAAAAGGGGGGACGCAAGTAATGGGGTAGTATATGGGGGGCGCGCGAGTAATGGATTGCCTAATTTTTGGCTTGGGCTGACCTTTGGTTGACTTTTAGTGTAGGAAGCAAATATGGTGGGTATAGGAAGCAAGTTTATGCATGGTGCATAAGTTTGTGCTTATGCACCATAACCACACCCATGACAGCAATATATATATATATTTGAATAAAAAAAAATCGAATAAAAAAATATAAATATAGAAAAAAGGGTTAAATTGCTTATTAGAGTTTGAGACATATGGGAAGAATAGCAATGGCTAAACTTTCAAGCCATTACTTCTTTTTCTTCTTTATCGTTCCCTCCATCTGCATCATCATCTCACTTTCACTGCAAAAACAACAACTATCTTCTTCCTCTATCGACCAACTCAAAGCAAGGGTTTCACGCTTAGGTACCTTTCGTTATTCATTACTATGGATAAAACACACACACATCTTTGTCACGTGCTTATATAATTTGAGGAGATTTTTTAACACTACATAAGTTGTTCTCTACGGCCATACCGGATATCGGCACGGAGTACAACATTTTTAAAAAACTACCGTACGTCATCATAAGAAATACCAAATTGAAAAGCAATTAGCTAAACAAAAGTCAATTGTTTCCCTCTTTCATCATCATTAAAAAAGCGGCCTCTAGTTTAGAGAAAAAACATAGTTAACATTATTATTATTATTGTAGGTGGTTTTTTCCACTATTGTTGTGGTTGTTAAACATGTTTTTCATTTTATGTTAGAATCCATCATTGAGAAGAATGACCATGAATGGGAAAGTAAGGAGGAAGTTATTGCAGAGACATTGGAATCCAACATTGAGAAGAGTGACCATGAATTGGGAAGTAAGGAGGATGATACTGTAGAAATATTAGAATCCATCATTGAAGAGAGTGACCATGATGAATTGGCAAGAAAGGAGGAAGATATTGCAGAGATAAATAAGATATTATTAGAACAAATCAATCCTTCCAAACAGAATAAGAATGACACTAATCAAGTGAGTTCTTTATTTTTTATTTTATAAATATTTTTTCATTAAATATACTCAGTTTTATTGTTGCCGAATGGTTTGTTATAGATGAATAAAAAATATGGTTTAATTTTTTATTTGTTTTTCTAAGTATTCTAGTGTTTAGAAATTTCACCCTTTGAATAAATAAGGTGTTCGGAGTTAGAACTCCGACCACTACATATATAATGCAATGTTACTACAAACATGTTGGAATGTTGTGAGAGTTTAGCATTTCAAGATGGTTCATTGGTAGTTTAAGTGTTCGATCATTTGAGATTATAGGAAAGAAACAAATAACACTTTTAATTGAACATGTGTGTCCGTTATTCGACATTGATGTGATTATATTAAATTAATATATATATTTTTTTTAATTGTTATCGGTTTCGAAGTGTCATATTTTTTTCTAATAGATCATTTGAGGTAAGGGGGAGCTATGTAAAAATTTGTCCGGTATTAGACTTATGTGATTATATTAAATTTATTTATATTTTTCAAATTATTATCAGTTTCGAAAAAATATATATATATATATATATATATATATATATATATATATATATATATATTCAATTTGTTATTGGAATTGTGGAGGGACTTTTGAAGGTCCTTGCATGCCTTGACATTGAACATTTGGCAAAAACATTATCCATATCATTAATTTTGTATTCTATTTCAATAAATATGTTTTAGCTAGAAATTAGAAAATTTCTAAGAGGAAAAATAAAAAACGATTATGAATTACTATATAATAATAATAATAATAATTTATTTTTTTTACAAATTGTTATTAAAAAAAAACTCATCTCAAATTGTTCATACCATATTATCGTTATCATGAGAGAATCATCATCGATTCATCATCTTTGTCGTTGCTTCTAATCTTTGTTATTCAAATTCAAAATAAAAACCCTAATTGATTTATTCTCAAATTGATCTATTCCCAAATTTATGTTGAATCTAAGAAAAAATAAATCTGGAAAATCTTAAGAACCCATACAACATCATCAGTATCAGTATCAACATCAACATCGGAAATTACAGATTGCTCAACTCATTCACTCTCCCTCTAGAAGTGTTCGGCATCCCCTCATCGACATTAATGTCCAATTTCTAATCGATACCGACAGACAACATCATCGTCATCACTCTCTTTTTTATTGTTGTTATTCAATTTGGTATTTATCTTGTTTTATGGATTAAGGTTTGTTCTTCATTTATTTTCTGCAACCCAATATTAAAAATGTGATCTTCCACTATTTGAGTTTTGAGGTTTGTTGTTGTGGATGAAACTTATTTTGATGGAGTGAATGATGGTGTTGATAGAAAAATATGATGAAGGATATTGTTTTGGCCAAGTATGCAATGTCATGTCATTAATGACCTTGACATGTCATCAAAATTGACCATAAAATGGAGTGGGGGACCAAAACTCAAGAAAAACTAAAATAGGGGGACCAAAAAGTTGATTTTTGAAATAGAGGATCAAAACTTTAAGAAATTGAAAATAGGGGGAACAAAACTGCATTAAAGCCTATATATTAATTAGTTAGTTAATCCCTTGCAGTTAAAAGTATAGTGAAATACATATATCATGGTTTTGGATTGTGGTAGCTGTTGTTGTTGTTGCTGCGATTACCATCATTGTGGTTGTTGCGAAATGTAATGCGGCTGTTACTGCATGAAATGTTTTTAAATTTTCAAAAACTTTATAAAATGACACCGATATGTCACTACACTATAACCACAATTGCAGAGTGCCGGTTTATTCAAAAAATTGATTAGCTTAAAAGTAAAAAATTGATTAGATTTTATGCAAATTAAAAATAACACCGCAATTACGGTGCAGTACGGTTGCGCCGTTGTGGAGGCTACCGGCTACAGTAGCGAATGCAGCAGCTAAAATTGTGCAATGTGAATCCCTCGTAGAATTCATATTATGGTTATCTAAACGAAAATTCTATAACGACGTTGCCACGTTGGTCAATCCTCTAGTCAATGGCAACACATCAACACTTACCATTTCTAGTTTTGTTCTATGAAAAAATCCATGGTCATGAAGCAGACACAATGATTCTCTATAGAAGAATGTATAAAATTGTTTTTAGGCTTATAATTAAATTCGAAGGAAATCAACCAATGTTTTGTAGGCCTTTTGAGAAATGATGGAGGTACTTCCTCCGGTTCTTTTTATAACTTCAAAAAAATTACACAGACAAAGAAAACACATTGTAAATATTTATTTTTATTTAATACTCCTATAAATTTAAACTTATTCTATGTATATCCTTATTTAATTACTCTTAATTTAACTAATGTTAAAATCCAAAGAGAAAGTAAATGATGACATGACTTATAGCTTAAGTAACTAATCAAGTTGGTTATAACAAACTTATAACTAGTTAGTGTTAGTTAAAACTTAGTTTTTCCTCTTTAGATTCTAGCTTAGCTTAGCACATGTATATATAAGACCATTGTACTCAATAATCATTCATTCAATGAATCATTTTACTATTTTCCTTCTTTCTTTCATTATGAATTTTCTCTCTTTTTTAATACTTCAACATGGTATCTAGAGCCTAACCGTTTTTCTCAAAGCTTCTGCATTCATCAATGGTGAATACACGCAATGCTTCTTCCTCTGGCTTAAGTGAACCATCTCTCGATGCTTCCAGCCCTTACTTTATTCATCCTTCTGATGGAACGAACTCTGTTTCGGTTAAACCTCTTCTCACCGGTTCAAACTACCATTCCTGGGCTCGTTCAATGCGCAGAGCACTTGGCGGCAAGATGAAGTTTCAATTCGTCGATGGAACGTTTCCGGTGGTTACTAATCAGTTTGATTCGTCTTATCGTGCGTGGATTCAATCGCTCAATCCCTCAATCCCTTGTGTTGATGGAAAACGCTATATGGAACGATCTTAAAGAACATTTCTCACAAGACGACTTGGTAAGAGTTTCTGAGCTTATGCAAGAAATTTATCGTTTGCAACAAGATTCCAAAACTGTAACTGATTTCTATTCTGAATTGAAGATCCTTTGGGAGGAATTAGAAATATACATGCATATTCCACAATGCACATGTCGATCTCAGTGTTTTTGCGAAGCTATGCATAAAGCAAGACAAAATCATCATACTCTTTCTGCTATTCGTTTCTTAACTGGCCTTAATGCTAACTTTGATATAGTTAGATATCAGATATTGCTTATTGATCCTTTACCACCTATGAATCGTGTTAACTCTATGGTTTTTCAATTTGAAAGGCAGGGTAATTTTGGTTCTATTGATGAATCAAAGGTTTTGATCAATTACTCTGATTCTAAACGTCCTCCAAACAAGAATTTTAGGACAAATTCATCTGCTCCAACTAAGAAGCATTGTACTTTCTGTGATAAGCCTAATCACACTGTGGTTGATTGCTTCAAGAAGCATGGTTATCCGCCTCACATGCAAAGAAATCATGGTGCTTACAATGCCTCAACTGAAGGAGGTGAAGCATCTAACACAGTTGAGGCTCCACCAGCTCAGCCAGCTCCTTCCCCATCCATTACTCAATATCAATTTGATCAACTAATGCAGATACTTCAGTCTTCCAACATTAATCAATCTTCTGGTTCTACATCTTCACATCAGGTCAATTCTTCCCAATCATTTGGTCCTTCATCAAATGGTAGGCAAGGTAGTGTCTCTTTTTCTTCGTTTTGTTGTCACATTACTCAAGGTTCCTGGATTTTAGATTCAGGAGCTAGTGATCATATATGTGGCTCTCTACATTGGTTTGATTCATATAATCAAATCAATCCTATTAGTATTTGGTTACCTACAGGTCACACTTCAATTGCACAATTTTATGGAACCATTAAATTTTCAAATCATTTAGTTTTACATAATGTTTTGTTTGTTCCCAATTTTACTTTAAATTTGATTTCTGTGTCAAAGATGTGTAAAGCATTAGGCTGCACTATCACCTTTAATGGTTCACTGTGTTTGATACAGGAAAAGGAATCATTGAAGACGATTGGTTCAGCTAAACAAGTTGAAGATTTGTACTACTTACAACCTGCAAATAAAAGTGGGAAAGCTTCAGGTCTTTCTGCTACTTCCCTACCAAGCAGTGCTCTTTGGCATCTTAGATTAGGACACCTGTCTAGTTCTAGCTTGTCATCTATGCACTTAGATTACCCTTTCATTGATGTTGACAATAAGGAAACTTGTGATGTATGCCACTTAGCTAAACAAAAGAAATTGTCATTTACTCAGGGACGGATCCAGAAATTTTAGTAAGTGAGGTCAAAATTATAACATAAAAAAATATAAATTGTTATTTATATAATTTTAACATTTTCTTATACAAAATTAATTATTTTGATTTATTAATCAATACTTTTAAGATACTCATTGGTATTATAAATTAGTCTTATTAATTTTATATTTGTTATAGTGTAATAAATTGACTATATAAAAACGATAATACCAGATATATGGGGTCACATTGCATAAATAATACTAGTATTAACTAAAAATATAATAGGCAAGTGGGGTCGGCTGACCCCACTTCCCCCACACTAAATCCGTCCCTGCATTTACTTCAAGTTTTAATAAAGCTTCTCAGTGTTTTGAATTGATTCACTTTGATATTTGGGGTCCTATTAATGTTCCTTCTATTCATGGTCACTCTTATTTCTTAACTGCTGTAGATGATCATAAGAGATACACTTGGTTAATTTTGATGAAACACAAAAGTGAAGCAAAATCACATGCGCAAAATCTCATCAAAATGATTGAAACTCAATTTAATGGAAAAACCAAATGTATTAGGACAGATAATGGACCAAAGTTTCTTATGAAAGATTTTTTTGAAAAAACTTGAATTGTGCATCAAACTAGCTGTGTTGAAACTCCTCAGCAGAATGCTAGGGTTGAACGCAAACATCAACATATTTTGAATTTGGCAAGAGCCCTAGTCTTGCTGTCACATTTACCAAAACAATTTTGGAGTTATGCAGTCCTCCATGCTGTTTTTCTTATCAATAGAATTTCAAGTCCTATTTTAAATAATCATTCTCCTTATTTCATTCTTCATAAACAGTTACCTGATTTGGTAAATCTTAAAATTTTTGGTTCTATGGCTTAGGCTTCAACACTTGAAAATCATAGAACCAAACTTTCTTGCAGAGCAAGAAAATGTGCTTTTTTAGGTTGCAAAGCTGGCATGAAAGGAGTTGTCCTTATTAATATCAATAATAGAGAAATATTAGTGTCTAGAAATGTCACACATCACGAACATATATTTCCCTATCAACCTCAACATAATTCCATTCCATGGATTTATTATCCTTCTAAATTGCCTTCACCTTCTCTTAACATTGAACCTTCACCATATGTCACCATTGATTCTTCTCCACCTGTCACTTCTCCTTCCCGTGACAATTCAACTACTTCTCCTTCCATTCCACCTACTGATACATCTCAAAATGACACTGACAATGCATCCAAACATACTTCAATATCTCCCCCACATGTCATTCAAGATTCTACACCTGCTTCATCTAGACCTCAGAGACTCAAGCATGCACCTGGATATTTGCAGGATTATGTATGCAATTCTTCATCTGTTTCTCATGATCCAATCTCTTCAGGGACTTCTTATCCTATATCACACTTTCACTCCTTTAAACACTTATCACCTTCACACAAAGCTTTTTCTGTGTCTCTTTCTCTTTCTACTGAGCCAAAGACCTATGACGAAGCTTGTAAATCACAAGATTGGATTAATGCCATGAAAACTGAATTGGATGCATTGGGCAGAAATCAAACTTGGTCTTTAGTTGATTTACCTCCTCACATCAAACCAATTGGATGTAAGTGGGTCTACAAAATCAACCACAAGGCAGATGATAGTATTGAAAGATACAAAGCACACCTTGTACCAAAAGGATACAATCAAATTGAAGGCATTAACTACTTTGATACTTTCTCACATGTTACTAAACTCACTACAGTTATGGTTTTAATTGTTGTACCTTCTATCAATCATTGGCATCTTCATCAACTTGATGTGAATAATGCTTTTCTACATGGAGAATTGCAAGAAGATGTCTATATGCAGGTTCCAGAGGGGGTAACTTGTGACAGAAGCAATCAAGTCTGCAAATTAAAGAAAAGCTTATATGGTTTGAAACAAGCAAGCAGAAAGTGGTATGAAAAATTGTCCAATCTACTGGTAATTGAAGGTTATACTCAATCCAACTCTGACTACTCCTTATTTATCAAGAAGATGCATAATGAGTTCATAGCTATATTAGTGTATGTTGATGATATCATTGTTGCTGGAACATCACTAACAAAAATAAATAGAATCAAACTCATTTTGGACAACAATTTTAAAATCAAGGATTTAGGCTTGCTCAAATTTTTTCTAGGATTAGAAGTAGCTCATCCATCTCAAGGGATAATTATTTCTTAAAGGAAATATTGCTTAGACTTGTTAGAAGACACATGACTATTGGCTTCAAAACCTGTCAACACTCTACTTGATCCTTCTGTCAAACTTCATAAAGATAATGGGGAACCTCATATTGACATTACACAGTACAGAAGGTTAATTGGAAGATTACTGTACATGAACACTACTAGACCAGACATCACACTTGCTACTCGTTGTAGAGCTTCTGATTGTTAATATCGAACATAATGACTTTCATCTTCATGCAATTTTGAGAGGAGAACGAATATGCTGATTGGTTGGCCAAATTTGGTGCTACTAATGTTCACTCTTTCAAGATTTGGATTGATTGCTCCTCCTCCTCAATTGGATAGCATTCTTCTTGCGGTCGCAGACACCTCCTAGGTGTAGGGGTGTTCAAAAATTCAGATAATTGAACCAAACAGTAATTCGAAATACATTGAACCATATTTTAAATTGAATCATTTAATTAAGTTTTGTACTGAACCACTTTTAAAAAAAAATTACAATTCAGTGTATACTTAGTTCAGAACCAGTTTGAATTTATGAACTGGTTTTTATTAAAAAAAAATATTTAATTTCTTTTTAATGTTTTATCAATATTTTCAATTTTTTTAAGGTCAATATTTTCACCTTTAGAAGTTGGAACTATTCAATAAAATTATTTTTCACAGCTTTACCGTTTCAAAAAAAATAAATTAGAATATGATTTTAAGAAAAGGCCAATTTTTTTTTAACGACAAATATTATTATTAATAATCAGGTCTCTGCACAAGACGAATAGAGAGCCGTAAAAGAGGGGCTAAAAAACAAAGGCGTCATATAAAAGCGAAACATCAATGAAAATACCAATACAGACACCACCTGAACCGGGCGAACAAGTCAGGACCCAATTCGTGTAGGCCCGCTAGATATCCCTACTGGGCCTCTGATCTACAATGATGCATCCAGCCCATATTGCCTTGCCAAATGGCCCAACTCACCCACGACCCAACAAATAAGCCACATGATAAATGCAATCTAGGCGGGAAGGAACAAGCGTCAACATATGATCTCCCACTACCCCCATGACTTAAGAACGTGGGAAAAAATGGGTTTCAAAGGCAAAAACGGTTACCTCTAGCTTATATATATACCTCACTTCTTCCTTATTTATGGACAAGTACCGATATACGAAGAAAATAATCATATTCGATATCAAAAGAACCATATTCTACTGAATATATTCCCCATACTTTTTAGTAAGAACACCACTTAATAGAGCTTCACTTCTAATCTTATTCTATCGAGTAATTTGTTATGATTGTAAGAATATGGAGATTATGATCTAATTAATTATTGTAGGAATTTACAATTATTATTATTGTAAGAAATGAAGATTATGATCTAATTCAATTATTGTAGGAATTTATAATCCAATTCTTGTTTAAAAAAGTACTAAAACTGATTTTTTAAAAGACACCGAAAACTGGTTTAAAACCAATTTAAAAAAAAAATGGTTTAAAACAAGTTTTTAAAAATATATTTTTATTTTTTTATCATAAGCCTAATGACTAGAGTCACACATTTAATTTTATTAGCTCTTTATTTTTATTTTATTTTTTTGGTCATGTAGCATAATGGCAAGACTCACATTTAAATATGGAGAAACGTGAAATTCAAGGTTCGAACTCCGGCCACTACAATAATATCTCTTGTAGCTACCATTTATAGTTACCATTTGAGGTACACTTATGGGACAATTTATTACCTCATTATATTACTACTTTATTGAATAATGAAATGATATGATTTATTGTTTACCTCATTTGAGCTACACTTATTAATTCGGTGCTTTCTAGTCTGAGAAGATAATGGTGATTGGTTCAAATCCAATGTGTGTACTGTGTTGGGCAAAGGAGATAGCATTCGATTTTGGCAAATAAAATGGTTAGGGAATGATAGGTTGCAATATCTTTATCCACAATTGTATAACAAAGCTTTGAATCATGAGGCTGTAGTAACAGATGTTGGCTCTTGGAATGACGGCATTTGGCAGTGGCACTTGCAATGGGTTGGGGAATTGCTATCAACCGAGATGGAAGCTTTATCAGAACTAACATGCATGTTGACAAATATCAGTCCAACGCCAGACAATCCAGATCGCAGGAAATGGATCCCAAACCATGCCGACATTTTTTCGGTGCGTTCAACTTATGCTTTCCTTCAAAATCGCGATGCACAATCGACTTTTGACAGTAACGTTGTGGATGCACTACAAAATTTATGGGAGAATGATGTTCCTTCCAAAGTGAGCATTTTCGGATGGCGGTTATTATTAGCAAGACTTCCGACACGTATGGCTTTGGCGAGAAAAAATATTATTGTCAATTCTCATGAATTTAGTTGCGCGTTTTGTTTCCGAGAAGAAGAAGACATCGACCATTTATTTTTTAATTGCTCTTTTTCATTACAAGTATGGAAGAAAATTTTTAGGTGGTTGAATGTGGAATTCATACCCTTTGAAGAAAGATGGAAGCATTTTAACACTTTTGGCAGTTTGGTGAATCATAAGAAATTAAGGCATATAATTTGGTTAGCAACTACTTGGAGTATATGGCGTGCACGCAATAACATCATGTTTAGAGGAGAAGTGGTTAATTTGTCTTCCTTAGTGGATCAAATTATGTTTATTTCCTGGTTTTGGTTTATAGGACGAATAGGGAATATTTCTTCTTTTGTATTTTCAGATTGGTGTCATGACCCGTTAGTGTGCATTTATAGCATTTAACAGTTTATTTTTTCTTGAATTGTAAGGTTTGAGTACACCTAATACTTCTTATAATTCAATTTTTTCTTATCAAAAAAAAAAGGCTTAAATGCAGTTTTGGCCCCTCAAGTTTCACAATTGCTTGATTTTGGTCCCCCACATTTCAATTGCTTGATTTTAACCCTCTAAGTTTAACAATTGCTTGATTTTAGCCCTCCAAGTTTCAATTGCTCGATTTTGGCCCTCCAAGTTTACCCCCTTTTACATTTGCTAGCCCCCCGTTGACTTTTTTGACTATAAATTGCTTATGTGACATTTTAAAAAAATTAAAAATATGTTTTAATTAAAAAATAATAATATTTGCTTTTATAAAAATGTATTAAAAATTGTTTTTTTAATAAAAAGTTTAATAATTATTTTTTATTTAAAAAAAAGTTTACAAAGTTTTTAAAAAATAATTCATAAAATGTTTTTTTTACTTTTTTATATAACAAAATTATTTTACAAACTACATATAATAAAATAAAAATTCTAATTTAGTTTGTAATAAAAAACAATTTGTAATTTATTTATTTATTTTTAAATACTTATTTAATTTTAAAATGCCACATAACCAATTTTTAATCAAAATATTCAACGGGGGGCTAGCAAATGCAAAAGGGGGTAAACTTGGGGGGCTAAAATCGAGCAATTGAAACTTGGAGGGCTAAAATCAAGCAATTGTGAAACTTAGGGGGTTAAAATCAAGCAATTAAAATGTGGGGGATCAAAATCAAGCAATTGTGAAACATGGGGGGCCAAAACTGCATTTAAGCCAAAAAAAAAAATGATTTATTGTTTGTCAAAAAAATTAATTTTTTTATTATAAGTTATTTATTTGAAGGTTTCAGCAAAAAATTACATAAACATTTTTTTTTTTTTTGTAATAAAAATTACATAAGATTTTTTTTACTTTTTAATAAGATTTATAAAGACAAAATATTTTTACTTCAAAAAAAGATTTGAAGATTTAAAAGGCCCAAAACCTAACTCCTAAAGAAGCTTTAAATTTGCGTAAAGAAGAAGAAAGGTTAAATTGGGCTAAATTCTGTCATTTGTCAAAAAAAAGAAGAAAAGAAAAGAAAGGGAAAAATATAGCAATGGCTAAAACTTCAAACCCTTTCTTCTTTTTCTTGTGTAGCGTTTTTTCCATATGCATCATTATCTCGCTTTCACTGCGAAAACAACAACAACTATCTTTCTCTATCGACCAACTCAATTCAAGGGTTTCACTCTTAGGTACCTTTCTTTATTCATTACTATATTAATCAAACGCACACAACTTCTTTGTCACGTGCTTAATTATATATAATTTGTGGAGATTTTTTAACACTGCATAAGCTGTTCTGTTCCTTAATTATTTCGAATGTTGTTGTTACATAAGTTGTTCTGTTCCTTAATTATTTCTATTTTTTTTTTTGAGCAATTTCTTTGTAGTTGTGTCTTTTGATTATTTCTTAGGCTGGCGATATTATTTTTTTAAGAAATTATTAGGTTTAAATGTTTTGTGCTATAAGTACAATTCAGTTAGCAGCTATATATAGACACAGTTTGCAGAGTTTGAACATGATATTCCCCGTTTCTCCATACTTAGCTATTAAGTTACTTAGAAAAATATTTAAATACTATGTTGAGATCCTCTTCATTTCTTAAAATAAATGGATACTTTTTTTTTTTTTTCCAAAAGAGGAGTAGCAAAGTGCTACTGCCTCAAAATATATATACAGAGAGACAGAAAAAAAAAACAAAAACAAAAAAAGGAGGAGGACTAGGCCAAAACCTCCTTACACACGGATAAGCCTGAAATTAGGCTTACCCAAACTATTATCAACAAAAAAACCACTAATTTGCTGAAGAAGCTCATTCCATATAGTAAACCTATCAATAGTAAGACCAATGTTTGCCAAACCATCTGCACATTGGTTACCCTCCCTATACACATGGGAGACCTATAATTACTCAAATAATATCAACAATTCTCAAAAGACGTGCGTTTATATCATTGATTTAGTCCAAAATTATACTTCGAACATCACCATTTCTTTTAGGTCCCTACCCGTTTTTACTTTTTTAGTCCTTATAGATATATCTTTTGGTTTTTGGGTCCAATAAAATAATAATTATATTGAAATTGGATCATATATTTACTTTTTTTTGTTGTTGTTATTAACCCTCTAATTCCTGGTGAAAGGTTTCAAAGTTCGGGCGCGAGGCTAAGAAAACCTGACCAAACTTTTCTGGGGGAATAAAATCAAATATTCTATGTATTTAAGGAACCAAATATTATATGAATAAATTTTGTTGAGAAGAAATCATAAAGTGGCATATTGGCCGGAGACTAAAGAGAAGATTTTTTTTTAGGGGATTAAAACCAACAAATTGTTGTCGAGCTTGCTGAGTTGGTAAGGATATCGCACTATATGTGCAGGAGCCCGGGTTCGAAGCAGGGATACTCCACTTATTCAACTTTAAGGTGAATTTTTTAGCCACTTAGCTACTTGACAAAAAAAAAACCAACAAATTGTCGATCGAATCGGTAACCCTCAGATTGGTCGGTCCTTCGGTCCAATACCGAGTCTTAAAAAACCCATAAGATTGTATAATTTTAGAGACAAAAAACATATTTAACATTATTAATATTATTATTCTTACTAGTTTTTTTTTTGTGATTATTATTGTGGTTGTTAAACGTGTTCTTCATTTTATGTTAGAATCCATCATTAAGGACCATGAATGGGAATGTAAGGTGAAAGATATTGCAGAGAAATTAGAATCCTACATTGAGAAGAGGGGCCATGAAAGTGGAAGTAAGGAACAGGTTATTGCAGAGACATTGGAATCCAACATTGAGAAGATTGACCATGAATTGGAATGTAAGGAAGAAGATACTGTAGAGATATTAGAATCCATCATTGAAAAAAGTGACCATGAATTGAAAAGAAAAGAGGAAGATACTATAAAGATATTAGAATCCATCATTAAGAAGAGTGATCATGAATTGGGAAGTATGGAGAAAGATATTGCAGAGATAAAGAAGATATTAGAATCCACCATTAAGAAAAGTGACCATGAATTGGGAAGTATTGAGAAAGATATTGCAGAGATAAAGAAGATATTATTAGAACAAATCAATGCTTCTAAACCACAAAATAAGAATGACACTAATCAAGTGAGTTCTTTATTTTTCTTATAAATATTTTTCAATAAATATACTCAGTTTTATTGTTGCTGGATGGTTTGTTAGAAGAATAAAAAATATGGTTTAGCTTTTTTGTTTGTTTTTATAAGTAGTCCAGTGGCTAGAAATTTCAATTCTAAAATGAATAAATAGGTTGTCCGGAGTTCATACCACGACCCCTGCATATATAATACAGCTGAGTTAAGTTGATGGGGGACATGGTTAGAGTGTAACTTGGTGCTTTATAGTGTGTAAGTAAGTGTTAACATGAGTTTAGCATTTCAAGATGGTTCATTGGTAGTTTAAGTGTTAGATCATTTGAGGGAACAGGGGAGCTATGTAAAATATAGGATCTAGATTTTCTGTTGTTTAATTTTCACACAGTTTGACATAGTATTAATTTAAGCTACTTAAAATACAAATATAGGTGGGAACCGATGGAAACAAAACATACAATAGTATATTTCATTATGACTTGATCAAACTATAAATAATCTCTTTTTTGTTGTAACTTGTAGGAGTTCTTTCAAGCTATGGACATTAAATTGTTGAATTTCTATCCTAAACTTGGAAATTACCTTGTTTTTCTAACTTCAAAAATTAGTGAGGCTTGTCTTTTGACCATCAATACTTTAGTAACAATTGTTGACAAGTTACAATTTTTTGCAACACAATTCATCAAGGTACATATAAATTTAGATATCTTTAATTCTAACTTTGTTTATGACATATAATTATTTTGCAACTTCACAAATATATTTCACTTCATTATGTTTAACAGGAATCATACAAGTGTATTAAACCATATATCATTGGAATTGTGAAGGGACTTTTGAAGATCCTTGCATGCCTTGCAAACCTTGCAACCATAGTCATAAAAATATGTATGTTGTTGTTTATTGGACTTGTGAAGACCCTTGTAATCCTTGTATGCTTAGTTATGAAAATAATTGTGTGGTTATTAATAGGAACTGTGAAGGGGGTGATTGGATTCTTTCAATTGTGTTTGAAAGTTGCAAGATATTCAAGCTAGGGTAGTGTTGAAGTATATGTTAGCAATTGAGACAATTATTGTAGTTTTGAATTAGTTGTTTGGAGACAGTTATGCAATTGGCTAATATAGCAATTAGTTAGTTAATCTCTTGCAGTTAAAAGTATACTGAAGTACATATATATGTCTGACAACCTTGTGGACCATAAGATACTTTTTTGTCCTCAACACAAGTTGTTAAAAATTTCAAAATAATATTTTACTGATCAGATATCATGCAAAACTAAATTTGTACAATACTTTAAATATTGTCTTGTGTTATTCTTTTATATTTTGACTAATTATTCTGTCATACTTGTTTAGTATTTATATTTTACAAATTAAATAGAGTGTATTGGATTGAGATTTTATGAGACAATTTTTGCAAAAAGAAGTTTTGGTGATTTTATGAGATTTTGTTGGACTATATTGATTTTGTGAGATTTTTACAAGACTTTTTTACCATCAAGATTTTTAACACATGATTTGAATGGATTTTGAGAGATTTTTTTCAAAAGACTTTTTACAATCAAGATTTCATAATACTTTATATATTAGGAAACTTTTGTATATTAGAAAAATTTTAAAAGAATCAATAAATTTTAATAAAAGAAATTATATTTTACTAAATTTTAACCGGTATAATGATGATGAAAGTAAAAAATCTTGGAGAGTTTGAAAAAGTCTAAATTCTTTTGGTGAGATTATTGAAAAAGTGAACAAAGAAAAGAAGAAGGGGTGCAGTGATGATGAACCTTGAAAGTAATAAAGAAGAAGAAGAAATTTGATACAGTGCACTGCAAACAAAAATTGATACAGTGATGATGAAAATAAAAAGTCTTGGAGAGTTCAAAAAAGTCTCAAGAACTAAAAAGTCTCTCAAAATCCATTCCAAACAAGAATCCATCAAAATCGGTATACTTTTGAATACCAGTAGACATTTTAAAAGTAGTATCAAATCTCAATTGAATACCAACGGATTTTGTTGCCCTAAAAAAATCTTGTTTGTCTTAATTGAATACCACAAGATTTTTTTATCATAAAAAAGTCTTTTAAAATCCCATGAAATCTCAATCCAATACACCCCCAAGAATACAAAGTTATAATTAAATTGATTAATACAATGGGTTTGAAAGGATAGAATAAGATGTAGAGAGAGAATAGAAATATTATTAAAAACATTTAAAAGAGAGTAAGAAATTGAAAATATATTTCATTTGCATAATTAATATAAAAAAGTTGATCTGCTCTTATATTAGGCGATCCAATTTTATTTAATTTTTTAGTTACAATTTTATATGTGCAATTTATTTTATGGGGTAAAGTATCCATAAAAAATTTATTTTATGGGTTTTTCTAACATACACTTAAATATTATTTATTTTATGAGTTTGTCAAATATGCGTTTTTATTTTATGAATTTGTCTAACACTAGAACTTCGACCCGTACGGTGTACGGGTCTATTTAGTCTAATATGAAACCAAAAAAATATATAATAATTGTAACATTAAAAATTAGTAACAATAAATTTAGAAAATTTTCATACAACAGAAATTACGGTATATTACGAAACACTTTTTTATAGGTTACATTGGAAGTTTTATTCGTATCTTCACCGTCTTCGTCGATAATCAATATTTTTAATCTTTATCTAGAAGTAACTCTTGAAATCGCAATAAACATCTGACCAGACAGAAGATATATTTCAACATGCTTAAGAGATTGTCATTGACACTTATTAATAGTCATCGCAAAAGAAACAATTAAAAAAAATTGACTACGTTGAAATTTAAAAGGAATTCTTACGTTAAATGGTGTCAGAGACAATCTAGATATGAAAACTTGATCACCAATATTACTTCTTGAAATAATTGTTCCTTCAATAACACGTTTTCCCATTCTTGTAATAGTAAGTCTTGTTCCATTGCAAAATCCTAATTTTTTATTCAAATTCCTTAATAGCATAACTGGAACTCCAACTTTAAGTCCCAAACTTGTTATTTGGAAGCTCCGACGTAGAAATTGTGTTAAAAAAATTCGGGAGCATGAACATCATCTACTACCTGATCATCTACATTGTGTGCGAGTGAAATACCATAACTCAAATATATTTTTTCTTCATCAGAATTAAATCCAACAAATAATCATTTATTTGTCGACTACAGAATTTTTAGGAGCTAGTATAGCTCTATTTTGGAAATATGGTATATCTTTCATGTTTGTAAAATATGTAGATATATATGTGCTTTCAACGATAGAAGAAGCAAGAAGCAAGAGATCACCTGGATTTGGAATCAGTAAATATGACGGAATGTCAAGTTCTAAATAACCGTCGTTGTTATCTCTAATTTCTCCATCGCCAACACCCAAAACCCATTCAAAAAACAATGTACTTTGTTCAACGTCTGTACTCGAAGCACCACTAAGAAGTCTCATGTTTTTACTCAATGTTAAAACTTCACAAAAATTCCAAAGAACCGAATAATTGATAGTAGTATGAACAACTTCTAGCCTTGTACCTTTGGGTATTACTGGTAAAATTTGTCTGAAATTTCCGCCCAAAACAACAACTTTTCCACGAAGGGAATGTATTTATTTTTCATATCAACAGACTTGAGAATTGCTAGATTTCTAATTTTCGGTTTTTAATTGTTTAAACCGTGTAATAAAAATTGACGGTGCTTAATTGTCGTATGAAATCTTTCCTGTATGAGAATTGATGGTGCTTAACACTTTGTGGACATAATTTTAACCACAATTGGTCTACTTGCCATAGTGGTTGAAATGTTGTATCCCAATGAAGGGTTACGGGTTCGATTCCTAGTCAAGACAAAATTGTAATTTTTTTTCTAATAAAAAACTGCAAGATAAAAGTGGAGGGAAAACAAATTAGGTTTAGGATTTGTTTGTGTATACAAGCTTATATTATAAGAGATGTGTTGTTCATAACCCGAAAATCTCTGTCCCTAACCCTCCCTCAACCTCAGGTTTCACACTTTTGTCCAACTAACACAGACAATCTTTTTCTCACCCCAAAGAATTTTCTTTGTTCTATTAACATATACATTAGGATGAGGAAAAAGAGTAGAAGTTGAAAACTTTTAAAGAAAAAACAAATAAATTTTAGAAATAATGTTTGAACAGTCAAAAAGAAAAATAGTGTTTGAATTCTGTAAGATATCTATAATCTATAATCTATAATCTATAATCTATAATATGTAAAAAGCCAGACATATTTCCCTTTCTCTCTCCTCTCCTCATTCAACCTCATTCCTCACATTTAATGCATAAATTAAGAATATTCCTCTTATTCCTTTAGGCTCCAATTGGTAAGTTTTAACGGACAATTAATATTTTTAATTCCTCTTAACTCAATTTTCTGTTATATATATCTGGTCTAACAATTTCTTATAATTTCTTATGATTGTGCTATCTTCAAACTGTGGTGTGTATTTTATTTAATTTTCTCTTTTTCTTCGATCAAGCAAGGATCCACATTTTGAAATTATTTATTTTATTTGTCATTGAATTCTTAAATGTATTATTAATTTTTTTTTGTGTGTTTTTGTGTACCTAGATCTAATGGGCATGGTTACAGGTGTTGAAGTTGATGAGCTCTGTGAAAGAAACATGCAAGTTCAATCCTAAATAGTTCCTAATGGGTAAACTGTCAAATACCCTCCTGAAATTTTAAAATTTGTCAAATATACCGCTGAAATTTGGAAATAGGCAAATACTCCCCTAAAATTAAATTATAAAATGTCAATCAAATTGTCCCCTGTTCCGTTTACTCGGTCTATTTCGGGGGGTATTTCCCAATTCCTAATGCATGTATACAATGTAGTCATATTTTTTGTTGGTATTTCAACATTTAGAAGAATTCTAATGTTGGAGATGATAATGTTATTCTATGGTTTGTAATTAAAGTTTTCAAGTTGAGTGAAATTTTGTTGCGTTGAATCTATTATCTATTATTTGAGAGCCCCTTATAAAAAACAATTGTACACGTGGTATCTCTCATTCTTTCTCCTCCCTTATTGTTTTAGCCATGAATCTATTAAATGCTTTATATGGTTTTTTGTTTTTTTTTTTTTTATAATTATGCCTTTTTTCATAAGATTAGTCATTACGGCATATGATTTGCTGTAAAATAATTTATTCTTCATTTAGCATTCAATATCATTATTTTATTGGATTAATCTTTCATTTCGAAAAAAACTGTAAAATAGTTGTCATCTATCATTATTTTCGCAAATTAAATATTATTGCCTTAAATAATGATATTACAAGAGGTGCCAACTTTCACGTCTATTCATTTGGCAGTAATATCATTTTTATTGCCTTAAATAATATTTTCACAGTAATATCATCATTTTTATTGCCTCAAATAATATTTTCGCAGTAATATCATCATTTTTATTGACTTAAATAATATTGACTTAAATAACTTATTGCCTTAAATATTATTTTCGCAGTAATATCATTATTATTGCCTTAAATAATGATATTACTGCCCCATAGATTAAACACATAATGGAAAAAGACATTTGATGTATATATCAAATCAAGGTTAATTATAATTTGATGAATATCATTATCATTACTTTTAGACTTAAATATCAATGTTGAAGATCTTAAAATTCTTTCTTTGGTCGAGATAAGATCAACAAATCTATTAATATATTATTTGGGAGCCTTTTCTCAAATGATAGTGTATATGTGGCGTCTCCAAATGCTTTCTTCTTCCATATTGTTTTGGTCATAAATGTATTTAATATAATTCTTTATTCTTTATATGACAATATATGATTTTTAGTTTTTTCGTTTTTTTTTTTCTTTAATCCCATATTGATTGGCAATTAAGGTTAATTATAATCTCATAAGCAAATTAATTAAATATTGACCAAGGTATATTTGTGGACAAAAAACGTCTATGTATAGCTGGAAATCCCAATTTACCTTTAATTGTTGTACGTATATTTATTGTTGTACTATTACGGCTAATTTATCGTTACAGAAAATCAACGAAATTGATGTGTTTCTTTATTACTAGCCACTAATTTGGAAATTTCAATGAGACTTTACAAAATTTTAATATGCAATAAACAACAAATTTTTAAAAGAAGATTAGAAAAACAAGTTTTAAATTTTTATTGAGTGATAAAATCTTCTACAATATCTTTATATTAGTATTATATACACAAGTATACAATAAAATATAGTTATTTTTTTGACGAAAAAAATAAAATATAGTTTTTGTTTAATTTCACAAATATTATATTTCTTTTTTATTTTCGAAAAAAGCATACATCTCATATTTATGCACATTTACATAAATAAAATGAGTGTACACGTGTTTAGAAAAATAATGTCTGGTATTCTCTTTTAATTTATTTTTAAAAATTTCAAACTGGGAGGTTTTATTTAATACTACAATTTTGCTTTTATAATTCAAATTTACAAATTTAGAAAATTACTACTACTGTATAGACTTTTTTTTAGCATTAATGTACAATTTTAATTTCCTGCTATTTTATCTATAAATCAAGAAAACTAATTAATGGGATTATTTTATGTCTTTGCCTATAAATAATGCTTTTTAGACTTACAGTTTTTACACCATTTTTGTAAGCCTTCTCTAAACCTCTATTTTCTTTGTTCTTTTTATATTGTTCTTTGTGTTCTTATTTTTTATTTTTATTCTTATATATTACTTTTCTTGCAATTATATATTTTCAAATCATGCCTATATGTTTTTAGATGAATATATGATGTATATTTTTTTTATCAGTAATTACTCCAAAATTATTATTTTTATTATGATTTTGTCAATATGATATTTTGTATTGGATTTAATCATTATTATATTTTATTATGCCTTTTCTCACTTATCTCACTTATGATTGAAATACAAATAAATTTGAAAATTGGAAGGAAAAGGCACATGAGACGTGGCCCAAATACTCTATGTTTCTAAAATTAATTACTTATTGTTAGACATGAGTACAAAAAGAGAATGCATCAATTATATTTCAAAATTATAGAAGGCCATTTGTGTAGAGATAATTTGAATTTATTGGCAATTATTATAGACAAATGAATTAATTGTCAAATGCATCAGAGAATAGAATGCATGAAAAGCAAGTATTTTATAAGAGAGAGAAAGAGAAATAAGTCTGGCTTTATTCATATTATAGATTTGATAAAAAAAATACGAACTATAAGAATCTTCTCTAAGAAAACTCATGACACTATACATAAATTTTACAGTGTTATTTTAATTATTATATTATATAAGATTATAAATATAAATATTTATGTAATTGTCAATCTTCTTTTTGGTTTACAATGTTGACAATGAGGATCAACCTAATACCTCATGCATACTACCCAACTCCCTCACCACTAGACCAAATATAGTGGCTTATGTAATTGTCAATCTTCCATTAGCAATTAAAATTTTAATTTTTCAATTTAAAGTAAAATTTATTAAAATATATTATTTATAAGTCAATAATTCTATAAACGCATTTTTACCCGTGCTTGGCACGGGTCTGGATATTGATTATCAGATATATAACGCCACTAATTTTTCCTTTGGAAACTCTTTGGACATCAATGCATTTTATAATTTGTGCGATACGAAAGTGGTTTTTCTTTTATAATGTGAATGTGGTTTATTAGCTTTGCTTCTACGTGACATTAATGTGGCATTTGAATGGATGCAATTGTTTCCCAATAGATTATATTTTTTATTTGAATTTTTGTTTTGAGTTCGGTTTTAATGTTTTTTTATTTTTATATGGTTGTAGAAGAACGATCACAACAAGGAGATTAAAATGGATGAAAGACTTTTGAGACATGTTAGAGGAAAATATAGATAAATTAATGCAGATAAATCTTTTGTTAGAAAATAAAAAATTTATTTTATTCTTCTCTAAGATGATTAACTTAGAATAAATCACTCTTTTGTTTGTAAAAAAAAAACATAATGTTTTATTTCTTTTGTCACAAGATTTACTCTACCGAATAATTAAACAAAGAGTAAAATTGAGACCAATTTTGTAATTCAAATACATGTGAATTTTGAATATGATTATAAATTAAAAACACTTAATTATGTCCCAGAATTTTGACTTGACTTCTCCTACCATAACTTTTTCAACTTAATAATGGACATTTATTAAAAATTGAACTACAATAAATATCACAATTCTCAATTAATTATTCAGATCGTGAATTAAAGGAACGAAAATCAGATCTTCTTAATTTCTTTTTTTTTGTTTCAAATTGTTAGTTTTTCTATACATAATCAAAATAATCAATGATTTTTTTTTTTGACTTCTAATGCAAATTTTTTTAACACTCTGTCAACGTACTAATCATATACTTCTACATGTCAAACTTTACACGATTCTTAAAAAAAACACTACACGATTCTTCTGATTTTTTTTAAGGAAAACACTATTCAGATGCAATAAGAATATAATAGTGAAATATCCTAGACTTAATGAGTTACGAATAGTTTTTAATTAGTCAATTCAATTTCAAATTTTAAATGACTTTTGGTAAAAAAGAAATGTAAATGTGTTTTCTAGAAAAAAAATTCAAATGTTATTATACTCCTAAATAATTACTTTGATCCTAAATAATTCCTTTAAAAAATATATTCAAATTCATTTTTATATTAACTTTTATTAAAAAGAATTTAAGGTAAATGAGATGATACTTACCCTAAGACATGAAACACCTTAGAGTTCAAAGAATAGTTGCATTTTTTTTTTAATTATGAAATTAAATGTTTCATTAATTCATATAAATTCATATTTTCAATTTTTGTCAAAAAAGAAATCATATATTCAATTAAATGTGGCAAAAATAGTAGTTTTTTTAGGTTTCATTTCATGTTGCTAAGTGTTGTAAAAAAAAATTTATGTGCTAAGTGTTGATTATGCATCTTTTTCAATAAAAAGTGGTTAGTATACTTAAGTATGTAGAAATATTTGGACAAAATCGATGAACCCAAACTTGACATATTGGTGTGGCAAAAAAAACACGTTCACAAATTTCATAGTTGAAAAAACATGTTTGATACTTGCAGTTGCTATCGGCAAGACCAAAGCCAACTACAGAAGCTTATAAACCATATTAAATGTGTTGCACTTATTTGTTTTCACAAGTTTTGCACAAAGATCTTATGTTCTTTTAACTTTGCAAATTTTGAGTCACATCGAACATAATTCTGAAGCTGATGTCAGGATTATAGCTTGAAACTTGAGAGGTAATTTCTAGATGTGTTTCCAACAATTCATAATTAACAACTTTAACACTTTCATTGTTTGAGTTGGGTAGAATTTCAGCATACTATTAGTGCAGCCTGCAGGATATGAAATAAGCAAATTATACAATTACAATTTATGCAAAATCAGAATTTACATAATTCGTTTGGGGCTTACATATGCAAAAGGTACATGTACTTACGGGTCATTTGAGTTTTAGTCCCTTTATTTTAAAAACCTTTCATTTTGTCACTGCACTTTCATTTTATTTTAAAAAAATAGTTCATAAGCTGACTTTTGTGCTAATATCAAGAACAAGTATCCAGATTTTAAATTCTATTTTTTTTCATGTCATCCTTGAGTTAAAGAGACCATTGGTGATTTGATTTCAACAATGATGTGATTTCTAAATCGGTGGAAGGTGTACTTTGAAAGTGAAATTGTTGTAAAGAAATGTTTAAGATGTATCTCAGCTCTTGCGCAACATTATGCTGGCAACATGTTATTACCCAAAGAGATGAATGAAATTCATGTGGATATGCTCTGGTGAATAACTTAGTGGAAATAAGAACAAAAAAAAATGTCAAGCTTTGGAAGGTACTGAAATATAACATATTTATTAGAAATCACCTCACTAATAAGATTGACATAGGAAAATGTCAAGCTTTGGAATGGAATTCATGTGGATATGCTCTTGGTGTTGTTGTGTTTGTATATTTTATTATTGTTGTTATAAGAAAATGACATGTTGTTCTATTTGCTTTGTACATTGTGGTCAATCGGCTGCGGTTTCATATATGTGTCATTTAATTGCCTTTAGTTAGGGCAATTCTTAATCTCTTGCCTTTAGTTAACATTCTATATGTGTCATAAGCCATTCATATAAATTCCTTCAAAAAAAAAGTCATTCATATAAATGACAATAGCTCGAAGAATTTTACCCAAACTCCACTACCAAGACCAATGTTTAATCTTACCACCGAATCAGTTTCATTTGATTTGTTTCATGATTTTAAGTTTTGCGTTATAATCACTATAACAAGCTTTATCTTGAATTTTATTTGTTTTGTAATATTATACTTATATTGAATATTAACATTCAATATTTGATGTAGAGTAATAAGTCAGAGTAGCAAACAAGTTCTTCAATAGCCAAGTTTTTGGCCAATGTAAGACCTCTATAAACAACATAAAGTTTCGCAAGCATCATGTCAGACGACTCACGAATGATGCCAGAAAAGTCTGGTAAGTAAAAATATAAAGACTTAAATTCACTTTTGGTCCCCCTATTTTAAAAAAAATGAAGTTTTAATCCCCCTATTTTAAAAACCAACTTTTTGATCCCCCAATTTTAATTTTTTGTTAGTTTTGGTCCCCCACTCCATTTTGGAGTCAATTTTGCTGATGTGACCCTATTACTAATGATGTATCAGCGCCTAGTGGACAAATTTCTTTTACATGTCATTATTAAAATTTTAAATTAAATAATTTATTTTAAAAAATAATAAACATCTAATGTGTTTATCATGATCTTCATTGTTCATCATCATCTTTATCAATAAACCCAAATTTTTAGAAAACACCTTCATCAAAATCAAAATCAATCTCAAACAAAACAAAATCATCATCTAGAAACCTAAAACATACAAATTTTTAATATACCATCAAACATACAATTGATCTTTGAGGAAAAAAAGAAGTAAGCACAGTATAGTAGATAGAGCACCCAAATTAAAGAAGTATGCATTTTAATCAAACAACCAACTTGTGGATATATGCTGGAAAATTGAACCTAAAATTGTGGGGATATATGCAGGTTCCCAAATGCGTGAGGTGTCGACCCCTGGGTTGGGTTAGGTCGAATGAGGGAATTGATAATCAGATTGTGAATGAGAGAATTTTGGGATTTTTCAAGATTTGAAAAATTTAGGGTATAGATGTGGGGATTTAGATTTTTTGAGTTGATAAAGATGGTTTAGGTTTCTTGAAGATAATTTTGTTTGAGTTTATTGATTTTGATGAAGGTGGTATTTGAAAATTTTGGGTTTATTGACAAAGAAGATGACAAACACGATAAACAATATTGAAAATCATGATGAACACATAAATGTTTATTAATTTTTAAAAATAAATTATTAAATTTAAAATTTTAATAATGACATGTAATAAATTGTCCACTAGGCGCTGCCACGTCATTAGTAATAGGCTACATCAGCAAAAATGACTCTAAAATGGAGTGGGGGACCAAAACTAACAAAAAATTAAAATTGGGGGATCAAAAAGTTGGTTTTTAAAATAGGGGGATGAAAACTTCATTTTTTTAAAAATAAGGGGACCAAAAGTACATTTAAGCCAAATATAAATTGTATCTGACAAAACCCTCATAACTAGCTCTAATCCGAGAACCTAATCAACTACCGTCAACGTTGAGGACCACACAACAGAAGTTTTCATTGTTCCATTTGATGAACCTGTACCAACGTGATTATAGGAGAAAAAAGATGTGAAAATCTCGACCAAGTTCTGGATGTTGAAGGATAGCTAATTTAAGGACAAGATTCATTTTTTAAATAAATTAAATTATGATATCTCCATATACACCAAACACCAGCCGAGAAGGAATTAACTTGGGGACAAATGGAGCCAACCTTGAGCCAATCATGTGCGTCAATTAAAGAGAAGAAAGTTCAGTCATTGAATTCAATGTGGTGCCAAAGGTTTCTAGAGAATGTATAGTCCTGAACACAATGAAGGAAAATCATTTCCTGGAGGCCACATCGAGTAAAAATAGAGGAAGTGTCCAACTTCCGATGATTGAGTAAGGATAAAGCAGGAACCGAATTATGACAGGCTAACCGTACGAAAAAAAATGATATTCGCATGTAACTATTTTACTTTAAATAAAATGCAAAAAGTCAAAAGTTTAGAAATAAAAAGATGATCTTCGAATGTAACTACTCTACTTTATTTTATGTGTGCAGCAAATTTGAATTGTGTTAAATTGTTTTTGTAATAAAAATAAATTTAAATGTATATTGGTCTTCATATTTTCATAAAAGTAAAATTTAGATCCCTTATTAAAAAAAAAAGATTTTTTGGGCTTATTTTTTTTTCCCCAAAATTTTAGTCATTATTTAATTATTGGCATTTTAATTTTTGAAGTAGCAAAATTTGTTACACAGATTTTTAAAGACAAAAAAATTTGGTGACTTATTAAACATATATATTAGTGTAATTTATCATTTTTTGTGTTAGATAATTATGAAATTTAAAATATTAAAATCTTAATTTTTATAGTTACTTTTTAACCCGTGCTTGGCACGGGTTCGGATACTAGTATGTAATAAGTCAGACTTATTTGTCTTTCTCTCTCCTCTCCTCATTCAACCTCAAGCATTTGACATTTAATGTGGTTATTACAATTAATGACTCTACTAATTCTAATTATATATATAAAAAACGTAATACTATTGTTCAAATATTTTTTTTAACTTTATGTAGATTCTTTATGTTTTAATTTATTTATTTTGTTATTAATAAAATAATAGTGAATTATTGATAAAATAAATTGTAATTATTATTATTTTATAATAAAATGGAATATGCCTTATATTCTTTTTTTTAAAACAGTAATATTATAATATGCCTTATTTCAAAAAGGAATGAAATATGCCTTACCGTAAACATTATGGAAATCTTTTTTTTAAAATAGTAATATTCTAATATGCCTTATTTCAAAAAGGAATGAAATATGCCTTACCGTAAACATTATGGAAGAGGCTTATTTTTAGGAATGAAATATGCCTACTACTTATTTTTCCTATTTATATATAATGTTCTGGTTGGATGCAGTGTAAATATACCTTATTTTTAGGAATGAAATATGCCTTACCGTATAACGAACCGGAAATCCCTTCTGCTGCTGTTTTTTTTTTTCTTAGCCTTGGACACCACCGTAAAAGGCTCTTCCATAGCAATTTGATCACTTTCATAATTTCCACGGTCCATTTTACTTTGGTTTAGCAAATTCATATCAGACTTTATTTTCTCGGTCTTAGGGTCAATTAATTTGAATTCTTTTAAATTTTTATATTATTATTGTTTCAAATTTAATTATTTTTAAAGCCAACTATATATTTATTTCGTACACAACAATTTTTTTTTAAAAAAAGTTTTTATTTTTTAAACAACAAAAATTATTATAATCCACATATATAAATTACAATGATTAAAAGTTAAATATAATAAGTTCCTAATCCTATAGGGTCACGTAGAAAAATATAAGTGCCTCATATGCCGATTATAATTTTATATATAGTAACCTTAAAAAAAAAAAAGGTCTCTTTATGTCTTATATTTTAGAATGAAATATACCTTATTTAATAACATGTTTTTAAAAATAAAAACGGAATTAATATATTTGTCTTTAATGAGTATAATTAAATATTAAAGATAAAATTACTCATATGTCCATTTTTTTTCTCTCTCTCTCTCTATATATATCATCTTTGTGTGAACATTACAACTCATAGTTTTTCGACTCTTTTCTCTTTAGTTGTTTTCGTTTTATGTGATTTTTTCTCCAACTTCTTATTCTTTATTTTGTTCTTCTTTTATCATTTAATGATTTTCTCTACTTTATTTTTTCAGGAATGTAATTGAAAGAAAGCTTTGGAGAGAAGATTTAAATGTGTCTTTTTGATCTCAAGAATGCTTTGAGATGTGTCACGGAATCGAAAAAATCAATTATTGATGAATAATTTTGTAATGACATATGTAGACTTTTAAAATTGATATGTATTATCTAATTGTACTCTATCAATTTGTTTCACATTTTTTTATTCACTAATATCATGTGTAATAGATCAATATTATTTATTTGTAGAAGAAAGTGTAGATTTGTTACATTAACTTGATTATTTTTGGTTTCAACAATTAGTGATTACTTTATATTTTTATCAACACATTATCTTAAGTGGGTTTGTTTTATGTGGATTATCATAATTGAGTTTGGAAAAAATGCAATTTTTACCCTTACGTACAGTTGCATTTGAACAATCAACTCATTAACAATGATTTATCACTCTTATGTTTTGATCGCTTTTTTTATGATTTATCACTCTTATGCTTGATTCAAGATAAAGTCTGAATAGCTTCCATATATTTTTTTTAGTTACAGCTTCCATATAGTATTTTAATAGTCATACAACATCAACGTAGTTATTTGATTTTTATTTTTTTATTAATGATAAAATTGAACTACAAGTTTTAAATTAAAAACACAATATAAATAATGAATTTTATAAAAACAAATTCGTTTATATTATTTCTATGTCAAGTTTCTAAATTTATTTTGGTATAATAGAAAGTATGATTTATAAAATATAATAATTTTGTATAAATTATTTCTATTTTAATTAAAAGAAAATCTATTTTTTATATTATTTGGGACTTTTTTCAAAGTAATTGTACATTGCATTATGAAAACAATTATCTTCTCATGTGATTTTGGCAATTAATTCTCATATATCTCATATTCACTAACAACATTTTTGGCTATTCATACTCACGATGAGTTGACATTTCATCACTAACATTTCTTTCTGACATTGATTACCTCAAATTAGTCACTTTACTCATTAAGAAATACACCTCACAATTAGTACCACAATATCTCATATCATTATTTGTAATTATTTACAATTATTACTTTATATTTCCTGGATGTACATTACATTTTATATATACGTGTATTCCATGTCAATGAAAATCATCAAAGTCTATTTCTTTATATTTGGTTGGTATTTTCTACATCTTTTACTCAAGTTATTCTGTAATCATTTTTTCATTTTTTTTTTTGTTTTTTTCTTTCAGCTAACAATTCAAAGGTAATTTCTTCATCTCTTTTGTGTGAATAGTATATATGATGTTCATTTTCATCGGCTTCTTTGTTGGCTTATTTGTACCACTGTTTTTAAAATTATTTTGATGGTCCTTAGAATGTTCAATTCAATGATTTAAAAATTGAAGGAGCTAGCATGTTAGCAACTGGCCCAATGATGACCCAGGATGGGACTATGGCCGCTCCTATGTTGCGCGGGTACTCCATTTTAGACAGAGTACCGGTACCGGTTACCGGTACGCGTATGGTACTCCCATGGTACGTATCTTCATTCAAACATATAATGAGAAATACATGGCAATAAATAAAAATGGTGAAAAGTTCATAAATATGACGAGAAATATATAATGAAAAATATAATAATTAATTTTTATTATTATACATATTATGATCCATTTTATAGAAAACAAATAAAATATGACTTGAGAACAAAACAAATAAAAATTGTGTAATATATAGAATAATATGAAATATCATCAAATTAACATCCAACAACAAGAAGAAAAAATAATCTTTTATGCACTATTGTTGAAGAAACGAAATTAAATGAAAACTTATTAAATGAAAATATTTAAAATATTTATTCCTTAAAATTAGCATCAGTTACTAATCAATTTTAATCTCATCTCATTCATAAATAAAATTAAATATGTCAGATCACATAGTTGTACTACAAAATTTTTTATTTAATATTGTGATGCATCTCTAAAACCATCTTTCATATATCTATCTATATAAAGGCATATCAATCAATTAATTTTCTACAACAACCACAATTTTTACCATCTCATTGTTGTTATACTTTTTTATCGTACTTTTTTATATGTATATTGTTTTACTCTTATATTTAATAATATTTTTCTAACACTTTTTATTCCTAATATTTTTACATGAGGATCATGCTATTGATAAATGTGATTATCTTTCAAGGTAACAAAGTTTGACAAAGGTTATAAAACGTTTTGTTATTCCAAACCATATGGCCATGTTGTTATATCCTATTTATTTTAATGTAAGATGATCTATGTATGCAGCAACTATTCACTAATATCATGTTTTTTACTAATGAAATAGTAAAACCAAATTATATCAAATTATATTGTGAAGACTAATATGTAAGTATGGTCTAATATTGATTACCGGACATATAACACCACTAATTTTTCCTTTGGAAACTCTTTGGACATCAGTGCATTTTATAATCCGTGCGATACGAAAGTGGTTTTTCTTTTATAATGTGAATGTGGTTTATTAGCTTTGCTTCTATGTGACATTAATGTGTCCTTTGAATGGATGCGATTGTTTCTTATTGGATTATATTTTTTATTTGAATTTTTGTTTTGAGTTCGGTTTTAATGTTATTTTTATTTTTATATGGTTGTAGAAGAATGACCACAACAAGGAGATTAAAATGGATGAAAAACTTTGGAGACATGTTAGAGGAAAATATAGATAAATTAATGCAGATAAATCTTTTGTTAGAAAATAAAAATTTGTTTTTATTCTTCTCTAAGATGATTAACTTAGAATGAATCACTCTTTTGTTTGTAAAAAAATAAAATCAGAATGTTTGATTTCTTTTGTCACAAGATTTACTCAACCGAATAATTAAACAAAGAGTAAAATTGAGAGCAATTTTGTAATTCAAATACATGTGAATTTTGATTATGATTATAAATTAAAAACACTTAATTATGTTCGAGAATTTTGACTTGACTTCTCTTACCATAACTTTTTCAACTTAATAATGGACATTTATTAAAAATTGAACTACAATAAATGTCACAATTCTCAATTAATTATTCAGAATCATGAATTAAAGGAACAAAAATCAGATCTTCTCAATTTCTTTTTTTTTTCTTTCAAATTATCAGTTTTTCTCTATATAATCAAAATAATCAATGATTTTTTTTTACTTCTAATGCAAAAAAATTTAACACTCTGTTAGAGTAGCAAACAAGTTCTTCAATAGCCAAGTTTTTGGCCAATGTAAGACCTCTATAAACAACATAAAGTTTCGCAAACATCATGTCAGACGACTCACGAATGAAGCCATAAAAGTCTGGTAAGTAAAAAATATAAATTGTATTAGATAAGACCCTCATAACTAGCTCTAATCGGGGAACCTAAATAACTACCGTCAACGTTGAGGACCACACAAGAGAAGTTTTCATTGTTCCATTTGATGAACCTGTACCAACGTGATTAGAGGAGAAAAAAGACGTGAAAATCTCGACCAAGCTCTGGATGTTGAAGGATAGCTGATTTAAGGACAAGATTCATTGTTTAAATAAATTAAATTATGATATCTCCATACACCAAACACCAGTCGAGAAGGAATTAGCTTGGGGACACATGGAGCCAACCTTGAGCCAATCATGTGCGTCAATTATAGAGAAGAAAGTTCAGTCATTGAATTCAATGTGGTGCCAAAGGTTTCTAGAGAATGTATAATCCTAAACACAATGAAGGAAAGTCGTTTCCTGGTGGCCACATCGAGTAAAAATAGAGGAAGTGTCCAACTTCCGATGATTGAGTAAGGATAAAGCAGGAACCGAATTATGTCAGGCTAACCGTAAGAAAAATATGATATTCGCATGTAACTATTTTACTTTAAATAAAATGCAGAAAGTCAAAAGTTTAGAAATAAAAAGATGATCTTCGAATGTAACTACTCTACTTTATTTTATGTGCGCAGCAAATTTGAATTGTGTTAAATTGTTTTTGTAATAAAAATAAATTTAAATGTATATTGGTCTTCATATTTTCATAAAAGTAAAATTTAGATCCCTTATTAAAAAAAATGATTTTTTGGGCTTATTTTTTTTTTCCAAAATTTTAGTCATTATTTAATTATTGGCATTTTAATTTTTGAAGTAGTAAAATTTGTTACACAGATTTTTAAAGACAAAAAAATTTGGTGACTTATTAAACATATATATTAGTGTAATTTATCATTTTTTGTGTTAGATAATTATAAAATTTGAAATATTAAAATCTTAATTTTTATAGTCACTTTTTAACCCGTGCTTGGCACGGGTCCGGATACTAGTTATGTAAAAGAAAAGACAAAATTTAAAAATATTATAATTTTTTCTATTAATGTAGAAATATAAAGTCAAAGATTTTATCAAGAAATAAAAGGATAGTGAATAAATTTTGTAAATGTTTTCAAAAATTAAATAGTGTAACCTAATCTCTCTCCTATTGAATATTGAATATAAATACACAACTTTAACGTTGGAGTAACAAAACAAAATAAACTTGCAGAAAACTATTGTTTCAATGGCGAATCAAATGTCAAAATCTTTCTGTTTCTTTGCCATCATGGTTTTACTTGTTGCAGGTAATAATCTTTTCCACCATTGTCATATTATATAATGTTATTGTTATGCGTCAAAAAAAAAAAATTGTCATTGACTTATTGTTATTAAATTATAAATTATAATGGATAAACTCTTTATCATTCACCTCTTTGATTAAACATGTGTCCGGTATGTGATACCAACATGACATAACACAATGTGATTACATTCAATTAATTAATCTTTTTAAATTACAACTGTTTTGTCATCATGTTAGTATTCGAACGTGTCAGTGCTTCATAGATGATAATTCTCACTAATTTTTACCTTTTTTTTTCTTTTTTTCTTTTCGAAGTCCAATTAATACAGGTAGAAGGTGAATGCACCAAAGTTGTGGGTAATTGCGCCGCAGCAAATTGTGCTTCACATTGTAATTCCTATGCAAGAGGTGCTCGTGTTTTAGGATCATCGTGTTCATTCAACAACTTATGCACTTGTACTTTCGATCGACCACCACCAGGATCAGAACAACCTGCGTGTGATGTTGGGATGGGACTCTGCACTCGTGACTGTCAAGATGATTGTTGCAACAAGAAGTGTGTTAGTAGATTTCCCAAAACTGGTCATGGGATTTGTATCGATGCTTTTAACGTGTTTCTTTGTCTTTGTTCTTATAACCGTTGACTTTATTCTTAATTTAAATATATGCAATAAATATGTTGTAGAAATAAAGTGATTTTATTCACCTTTTTAATATATGATTTCATTCCAAAATAAAGTGATTTGTTCTAAAAAAGGAGTCGTGCTCATGACACACATAACAGCAGAAATATATGTTTCAAATTCCAAGTAGGAGTTAATTTCACTTCTTTTTTTCATTGTATGTATGTTTTTTTTTTTTTTTCATATAATAATATAGTTTAAGAGTTTTAGGTGTTAAAATCTTAAATTTTGATACTATACTTTAAAATATTTTATGTAATTTCAGGTGTTTAAATTTTAAATAGTAAAATTTTGTTTAACTTTTTAAAATTATTCATAATGATCCATTTTTTTTTATGATAAAGTGGATGTTACCAAGAAGAGGGGAGACCACAAAGCAGAGAAGAGTACCGGAATTACTCGCAAAAGAAAAAAAACATAAAGAGAAGAAAAACACGAAAACTAAAGACCCACAGGAGTCACCATCAGACACCCGTCCGCCCAAATCTAGAAACCAAACGGAACAAGAAAAAATAAAAATGAACAAAGGAGCAAGAAAAAGGATAAAACCATCCATCAAGCAGAAATGACCTTTTTTTTTATAAGCAAAAAATGAATTATAAAAAGTATAAGGGGTACTTAACCCTTACAATTCAGAATAGATACTATACTTTATTTTAGAACAAAATGATATATTAAAATCCAAAAAAAATCACAATAGAATAGGGAACAAATAAGATTATTATCACCAAAAAAAAAGAAAAAAGAATAGGGAACAAATGAAATAGGAATTAATATATATTTATTGCATATATTTCAATTCAAAGATACAAGGAGAATAGCCACAAAGATTATGACCAAAGGCATTAGTACAGCTTCCACGACCTGATTTACTATTCTACTGTTGGGTTGATTGTAATGTGAATAATGCTAGCAACACATTTTTTAACAAACACACTTCAAAACACTCTCTTTAATTGGTTGAAATTTACATGGGTCCCATAAAAAAATGTGAAGAAAAAATGTCAATGAAATTATATTTGAAAAGTCTCACATTGCTTAGAAAAGTGAAGAGTGGAGGAGCTCAATGTTATATAAAGAGACCTCAAGTTTCTTGTTTCAACACACTAAACAGTAGCACCCGTAAACACTTTAAGTTTATATTTGTGTATTTTTTTTCTTCTTTCTCTTATGATTCATGGACTTTATCACATGTGTTTGAAGAAGAAATATTTTTGAATCCCTAGAGTAGTTGAAGGTGGAGTTGTTCATCTTGGAGACGGGAAAACTTGTGAGGTTCAAGGTGTTGGTGTAAGCCCTAGAGGCCAATTATTCATAATTGCATGATACTTGTATTGGATAATTTACTTATTAAATAAAGGCTTTTTCTTTATTATGTTTATGTGTTAAATAATAATAGAGTCCCTAGAATAGTAAGTTCATTGAATGGAACGTTAAGTGTGACTTAATCGTGAGAATCCATTACACATAAGAACACTATTCTTAAAACATCCGTAGTCAAGCTTTGCTGTGAATTGGGATAACATCAAAACATAGAGACTATTATGTTGGTAGACTGATGATCACATCTCACGGATCATAGATAAAGAGTTATCAAGTCTTCACATAGATATAAATATTAAGAGTAATATTTATATCGGATTGACCCACCATGAGAATACTACATAGTATGTTATGAAATGTCATAAGATATTCTCATAGTGATAAGTGGTGTATTCCACCCTTCGACCTGAAACCACTATGTTCCCTAGATGTAGGAGTGTAGTACTTTGTCGCCATTCAAAGTTATCCGTAACAGGATGACTATAAAGTTGGTTGATGGGTATTCCACGAATCATGCTAAGGGACATGAGTGACCTAGATGGAATTTACCCCTCCTACATAACAGGAGATATGTCTATGGGCCCAATATTGAACTTAACAAGGGTGACGTACTATGCCTTGTGTTCAATATAGACATAAGGGTAAAAGGGTAATTATACACATGAGTTTTATCACGGAAAGGTTTGTCAGATCACGTGACATTCTTGTGACTTGGGTAGCAGTGATGTGTTGCTAGATACCGCTCACTGTTTATAATATTAAGATTAATATTATTGCCAACGTCATAAGAACCTACAGGGTCACACACATAAGGACAGTCGATATGGAAGAAATAAGTAAGACTTATTTTGAGGGTGCGATTAGTGAAAAAACAGTTTTGGGCTTAAGAAGACCAAACACCGTTTGGCCCAACTGACCACACAAGAAACTCTATAAATAGAAGCTTGTGTAGTTCAGTTTATGCTTGCTTTTTCACAATTCGTTTTTCAGAGAAACCCTAAAACTCTGAAACCCTAACCGCACTACCTAAGCCTTCATCTTGTAGCAGCTAGCACTGAAAGTTGAAGACCTGTTCGTGTGGACTAGCTAGAGGTGCTGCCGTCGTGTGGTGCTTGTGATCAACGAAGAGAAGCAAAGAGTTTGCTGTTTCAGTTCTACAAAGGTATAACGTTTAACCCTGGTCATGCCCATTCGCAAGGATCCATCGAAGGAAAAATTTTAATTTCCGCTGCGTTTTTCACTCTGTTTTAAATGCGATTTTCCTTCACAAGGTATGGGTGATTTTCTTTTAACACGATGCGAGGTATTTTCTTGAACTTTGTTGCATAGATAGTAGGTAGATACTTGTTAGATAGTTCTACTATTATGGGTTATGCATCAGTTACTAGTGGTGATTCTCATGTTTTGGTTAAGTTGTGGATCTTCGTGTGGGTACTTGTTAGTGACATGAGTTTAGTTGGACTAGTGAAACAAGATTTACTAGGTGATGTAACTAAACTGGAATTGTTGGAGCCTAACAATGGCCTGAAGTTGGTTTCAGAGCAGTTTGAAGTTGTTCAAGTGACACATGGGCATCAGTTTACATGGATGCAAGGTGTGTGATGATAGCGTGCGGGCATTGTTTGGCATTGATGCAAGGTACGCAGTTATCTCGATGGCTGATGAACTTCCGGACAAAGCCAACATAGATGTTTCACCATAAATTTTCAGCAAGGTTTCGAGATGAAATTCTTGGGATGACTTAGTTCCAAGTGAAGAAAATTCTTGGGATTGTCGGTGTAGACAATGAAGATTAAAGACCATTACAATCAATGTGAAGATTGTTGGGGTTGATTGCAATGAAAGTCCCACATATTGCTAATGAAGGAAAAAAGGTCAAGGAAATTATATTTGAGAAGTCCCACATTGCTTAGAAAAGTGAAGAGTGGAGGAGCTCAATGTTATATAAAGAGACTTTTTGTTGACTTATTTAATCGGGATCCATCTTGCCCAGTTTTTCGCGTAGGTTCCGATTCCAGTGTTAGATTTCTGAGATAAATCTTGGTTTCTGCAGTCTGCTATTATGTTGGCATACTTTATATATACTAAGTGAACTTCATATGCTTATTTAATTGGAATTAATGGTTTATTGTTGATGCATGATTTATATATCTTTTTAGATGATTATGCAATGATGTGAGTATATCTCTATGGATTAAATGATGGTGAATATGTTGATTGAATCATGGTGATGAATTACTTTGTTGAGATTCTTGGATTATGTTATCCAATATTGGTGAAGTTAATTAACTATGTCGTTAATTAAACGAGGTTGATGTTTATGATTTAGGATGAACCATATGTTTGGTATATGCACATTTCATGCATTCATAAGTTGTGCCTATTGATGAGTATCCTAGAGACGATGATCTAGTTTACTGTTATTCTAGAGACGATGATCTAAAACATTTGGATTAAGTTATCCAATATTATGATGAATTGGTACCACATGCATATAGATATGCATTAGATGAAATGATATTATTATGTGACATTAGAATGCATTAGAAAATTATGTGGCATTCATAATTGATAAATGATATTTTTCTTTGTGTATCCCTTATTTGTTGGATGTTAGTATTCCTCAAATTGGTGAATGAGTATGTCTGAGTATGTCTGTTACATACCTGAATATACTTAATACATGTGTGAGTTGTCTGAATTGAATTTATTCAACTGCATTTATTTGATTTAGTGTTTGATACTCGTTGTATCCACTAATATTAATTATATTATCTAACCCTCTGTTTTGTGTACTTGCTGAACCGTTGGGGTTCAGGTTTCTCAGGTTATGTGTTTATGGTCGAGTTGTCGGTGAAGCTCCGCTCTGATTATGACACGGGGAAAGGTCTATCGAGTTTTGTACTTATATTCTTATTTTATTGTAAATTTATTATTTTAGAAAACAATTTTTATTAAGCGAGGTTTATGCTAATTAGCAATGTTCTTGAAGTATGTAATACCTTAAACCACTATTTTATATTTTATCTTCGACTTCGAGTCTTTTTAATTTTATTATCCGCCGCTTATTTTGAAAAAGAATTTTCTATAGTTAGATTTATTTAAATATTGAGTTTGGGTGTTACATGTGGCATTGTGTATATTTAATCGTACCTATTAAATTAAATAAAATAATAAATAAATGTCAATCAATAACATAAACTAACTAATAATTATCTACGAATTAAAAATATAAACTAACACAATTTTTTTGTTTTTTTGTTTACAACTAACACAATAATTTTTTTACACCAACGATGTATCAAAATTAATTTCATTTATCTAAATTGTAAATAAAAAAAGTTAACATAAATATCACTTACTATATAAAAAATAAATTGCCTCAAAAAAAAATATAAAAAAACAAGGATTGATCCAATGAAAATGTTGTTTAACCACAATCTAAAAACAAGGATTGTAGTTTGTAGATACAAATAAATTTTTTTTGACAAAAAAAAAAAAATCTATTATAAAATTACTATAAAAAAATAGCCCACCGCCAATTTTTACTCCACTTCTATTCTTTCCCCCACTACATTTTCGTTTCCCCCCCCAATTTTTTCTTCACTTCCATTCTTCCCCCCACCCCCACTAAAATAAAATAATTATAATTATAATTATTATAATAATTAAACACTACTATTTATTATAAAAAAAAAAAAACTCATTCTCTCTCTGTTCTTGAATTCTCAAATCTTCTCTTCCCTATCTTCGTTTCTGCTCTCTCAGAATCACAAATCTCAAATTTTCTCTTCTCTATCTCGTTCCTCACTCTCTCAGAACCAACTCAAATTTGCTATTTCTCTCTACAAAGAATCATCTCACTCTCACCCACTCACACAAACACCCAAAGAAACACAAAACCTAGAATTAGAAATCAAATTCCAAATAAAACCCAAAAAGCCAGAAAATAGGAAAGAACAGAACTTGAATAAGTAGTTAACAATAACAATAACATATACCTTGAGAGATAGCATATAGCAGATCAGGCCGATTGAAAAGAGGAAAGGAAGAGAGGAGACATTGAATCAGAGGAAACAATAAATTGAACTCACTCACTGCAAATGCAACTCTTCACAGCACCAACTCTATGATTTAGAGGAAAAAGAGATTCTAAAACGAATTGAATGGACGTAAAGGAAAAAAAAAAAGTAAGTTTCTTTCAACTCTTCCTAAGATTCTGATTCTCTGCGAAAAGTATTTGCTTTTTGTTTGTTTTTTTTCTATTTTTTGAAATTGAATCTTAGATTCTCTGATTTTTGTTTTACCTTTTTTCCTTGATTTGGGGCATAAATGACAGTTGCGGTCAATGCGGTCAAAACGCCGTTGTGTTGCGGAAAAACGCCGTTGCGTTGCGGCATCACGTGTGATTTGAGTTCACACCGCAATTGCGGTCCGATGCGGTTGCAGTGCCTACCGCATCCGCAATATTGCGGCCGCATCAGGTGATGCGGTCCGCAATTTAAAACCTTACTGAGTTCATCTTCAATTCAAGGTGGGTTTCCTTTAAGTAGTCTTAGCAACCATAAGACCAAGGAATAGGGTTTTGATTTTGTTTAATAAGTTAGATAACTTAGATACATGAGTTAGAAATGTTTTTGGTGCATGTCTGAAACGAATGAGTATTTCCCTAACCCATGAACTCATTTTGTGTTGTGAATATATATGTTTAAAAATTAAGGTTATCATGAGGTTAGATTTAGGAGTCTTTAAGCTTTGTTAATGAATAATTTGAAAGCTTGGAAACTTCATGAAAACTCACCCTTTGCAGTGTTAATTGATTGGTACCCAGCTGTTACAAATATTTTTAGAAAAACTGGATTTTTATAAGGGGTAATCGGTTACCACGGGGCTGTAATTGATTACCATAGTTGCGTAACCGATTACCAGTTCATTTTCACTGCAAGAAGTTGATAAATTTTACCGTTTTAATGCTCAGAAGACTCCTAATTCGTACGGTAATGATCCTTAAATAGTAAACATGTTCGCATACCTTTTCAAACATCAAATTACAACTATATAATAGGAAAGTAAACTCATGTAAGTTTCCTTGGGATGGGTAATTATGTTAAGTTATTGGAATTAGTGTAGTTGATCAGTTAGTGGTTGATCCCGAACCACAGATTATGTAGCCTTGGGCTATGAGACTAGCGTATGCTAGGAGATATTCTACACTTTTAGTGAGAATCAGTTTAGTTAAATTGTGAGCTAAGGTGGTTCTCTGATCTATATTTAATGTTAGGGACCATAGCACGACCTTCGAGAACCACTCACCTCGAAGTGTCCGTGAGTTATAAAAACAACCAAGATAAGTTTGTGTGATATACCTTTATTTATATTATGTTATTCTTTAATGAATATGAGTTACTAGTGATCAACTATTTGCAGGACCCTGGTGTTAGTACACCAAGTAGAGGGTAGTAAGAAATTCACTGAGGCTTAGTAGTCTCACCCCACGATTATTTGATTATAGGTAACGGGTTGTTCGTTCAAGAAGTTAAGGATTGGACGAATCAGCGAGACTTTTTTAATCTATAAAGTTGCGACGAAGCAGAACAAGCGGAGCAAGAAGGGGGGCCAAAATCAAAGCAAAATCAAGCCTTAATAATAATAATGATAGATTGTATAGCTAGAGTACTTTCATGTACTAACCTACTTATCCTACAAATGATTTCATTTTCCATTTCAAACAAAAAACCTATGAAAAAAAAGGGATGTTTTGCTTATATGTGATAATTATTATGGGACAAAGTCCACATACAACAAGTTTTATATTTGTGCTTTAGTTTTTTAGTGGTATAAGAGTTAGTTTGGTGGTTAGAATAAGTGAATGATAGGTAATTGGGTATACTCCTTCCAGTCCTATATATAAGAAAAAGATTACTTTTTATATACATTGTAAAAATGATGTTATATAATAGACTATATACATCACTTTTACAATGTATATAAAAAGTAATCTTTTTCTTATATATAAGAATAAGACTAGAGCGAGTATTCTATTAAAATTCAGCGTTTAATAAAACAACATGATATATATGATAGTTAGTTGCCTCAAAATAGGATGTAACTCCTCTTTTCATTTAATAATCTTTTCACTTGCTTCAATGACATCTGAGTTCTTTGAGTTGTAATGGCAAAGTAGATTTTGTAAACCTAATAATTCATCTTTTGCTTATAAAAAATCATTAAATGTAATGCTCTCTCCCGTCTTTTTTATAAAAAACATTCTAGGGATAAAAATTTGGTACTTTTTATAAGAAATTTTGACCAATTTTCAAATGTTTTAGGTGTTTAATTTCACCTATGCTCTTATTTATTATGAGAGAAAATTTAAAAATAAGTTAGTTGAATTAAGAGTAATTAAATAAAGGTATACATGGAATAAATTTAAATTTATAAGAGTATTAAATAAAAATATCTATGTACAATGTATTTTCTTGATCTGTGTATTTTTTTAAACTGTTCCTTATAAAAATGATCGAAGAGAATATTAAATTATCACTCTCTCCTAATGTAAGTGTATATCAGTTGGTAACTACCTGACAGGCTGAGACTTTATTTGTAGGGGTTAGAGTTCGAACCCTAGACTTTCTGTAACGACCCAATTTTCGTATTATTATTTTTTTATGTGTTAAAATATTTTATTTAACGTGGCATTTTAATTAAGTTAATAACTAGGGTTATTTATCGAGTACTTTAGTTATTAAGCGAGTAAAGTGAGTTAACGCGTTATTGGGCCAAGCCAATTGGGCTTGAGGCCCAATGGGCCTTGTGTGTGTGTGGAGCGCCCATATGGGCATAGTGAGGGAAGAGAGAATTCATTTCTCATGTTTCTTTTGTGTTCTTGAGAGGAAGAAGAGAGAGCTTGAGGAGCTAGGGCAAGGGGAAAGCTAGAGATTCGAGATCTTCGTCGTGTTTTCTTCGAATCCAGGTAAGAGAGTAGATTTCATATTCGTGGGTGACTCGAGGAAGGGGAGAATGTCGATTTCTCCTCACCCGAACTTCCTCCACCCCATTTTCGTTTTAGTTTGAATGGATTTTCTTAATGGAAATCGATTCCAAGGTTCATAACATGTTTAACATGCTTTTATCATGATGTATGAACGAATTTATTGGATAAAAACAAAGTTTATGGATGATTAAACTCAAGAACTTTGTGTTCTTGAGAGTTTTGAGTAAAAGTGTTCAATTCTTACTTTTTCGATGTTTATGATGTAGATCTATGAAATGAACCGTCCTTTTGTGTTTACACATGTTTGTTACACTTGAAAACAAACTTATTTGGGATTTAGAACATCAAACTTGGATTTTTTTGAGTAGATTTCTTTCCTCTGTGTTAGCAGGAGTCATCTGCATGATAGTAGGGATTCTATGTGCTAGTAGGGGTTCTTGCATGATAGTAGGGGTTCTATGTGCTAGTAAGGGTTCTTGCGTGATAGTAGGGGTTCTATGTGCTAGTAGGGGTCCTTGCATGATAGTAGGGGTTCTATGTGCTAGTAGGGGTTCTTGCATGATAGTAGGGATTTTATGTGTTAGTAGGGGTATTACCTGAACTGCATATGTAGTAGGGGTCCTCTAGTATAGTAGGGGTACTCTGTGTTAGTAGGGGTATTACCTGAACTGTTGTTTGATGGTTTTAAATGCTACTGATTGTTTATAACCATGATTAATTGTATTGTGATGAATTGTTGATTATATGTATGGAATATAATTGTTGTTGATTGTGTTGATGATGTTTGTTTAAATGTCAAAGAAGTATATTAAGGAGTTAATCAACTTAATAAAGAAGGATATTAGAATTATATTATTCTAATAAAGAAGAATATTAAGGTATAGTGTTATCTTAATAAAGAAGTAATGTTGGATAGTATTCCACATTAGTAAATGAAGAGCTTAATGCTAATTAAAATGATTGTGAGTGAATTCATGAAATACATACATGCATTCATGAATATATGTGATATTGGATATTCCAATAAAGAAGGATATCGGATTATATTTATCCGATAAAGAAGGATATTAGAGGTGAGATACTCTAATAAAGAAGATGGTACCACATGCATTAGAAATGTCTAGGATGACATAGCATGAATGTGAAGCATTAGATTGCATTAGGGATTATGTGTGCATTTTATGATAAATGATGTTTGACACATACTTGGTAAATGTTGATTGTTAATCCGTATGTGAGGAGCAGAGTCCGTCATGACTATAAAATGAACAACGCAGGGTCCGTCATGACCATAATCTGAACAATGTATTTGTGGTGTTAGATTACATTAGGAACTTTATGTATATTCCTATTTGTAATTGAGTTATGTGATATTTGTTGATGTTTTGGTATTGTCCGAGACGACGTGAAACTATATATTTGGTGTATTTCGTGGATGATTGATTATGTGATAAATGAAGTATATGCTGGATATATGAATATGCATGAATGATGATGATGTATGTGTATAATGTATGATTATGCATGTTTTATGAAGAAGTGTTTAAGTACCATTTATTTACACTTGTATATTTTGAGTGTGTTGTCTAACTCTCTTTTATGTGTTATGTGCTGGACCGTTGGGGGTCCAGATTTACATGTTTTGTGGTATTCGATGTCGAGTCGTCGGTGAAGCTCCGCTCTGATTGTGACACGGGAAAGGGTTTTATATTGTATATAAAGTCTATTGTCTAGGTTGTTTGTATAATCAATAAATACATTATTTGATTCAAAGATTTGTATAAACACTGTTTTTACTAATTAATTACATTAGTATTATTTTGATAGAGGAGTGTAATACTCGAACCGATATTCAATAAATTAAATGTGATTTTCCGTTGCGTATTTTGAAAAAGATTTTACTAAGATAGAAATATATAAATAATGGGTTTGGGTGTTACAATTGGTATCAGAGCCCCGTTGTCTTCGGACTGTGTGGGTTATGTGTCGATTAGAGCAGGTCTGTGCAGTCAGACCAAGTGAGTATTGTGTGTCAGTCGTGTTTGTCTAACAATTTTGTTGTGTTTGTTTTGTGAAATCACTTATGTTGTTCATTTAGGAACTATGAGTGGTGTGAATTGGATTAATCGATCCATTCTTTTGTTGAGTAATGGTGTGAGTGCTATACTCCTATGTTTATAATAGTTGTATATGCGTAGAGTTTAACCATTTTGTAGTTTAAACTTGATGGATTGATGCTTATTGCTAATTGTTGATGATCCGGCATGATATAAAACTGCATGTGATGATCCGGCATGATATAAAACTGCATGTGATGATCCGGCATGATGTAAAACTGCATGTGACGATCCGGCATGATATAAAACTGCATGTGGTAATGATTTGAAATAATTTTAAAAACTAATATTATTTCTTGAAGATTTTGGTGAAAATATAGAGTTATTTTCTTTTGGGTAAGTGAAAATTAAATTTTCAAAATAGTGAGAAGAATAGGATGTTAGTGTATTCTAGTATGTGGTTGATATATGTTTTGTTTATAACATGTACTAGACTAATACTAGGAACTTGAATTACTATAAATTTTATGAGTAAAAACGTGAAGGTCTCACGATTCTATGTTTTGATTGTTGATGCATAATTCTAATTGTACTTTCAAGTATATAATGATGTTATATGCTTGATGTTGTGGATTTTGTGGATTAGTGAGTCGAGAAAACGAGAGTTTAGTGAGCGTAAGTTCAAAACCGTAGCAGAGCACCCAGATTTTTGGATGTGCTCGCTAGGCGAAGAATGAATCTCGCTGAGTCTCGCTAAGTCTTGCTAAATCCTGTGAATGTTTTTGACTTGTCTCGCCGGGAGCTCGCTAGCTTTTGCTAAGCGAGGGAGCCAGACAAGGAATTTATTTTGTTGATGTCTTGTTCTAAGTTGATTAGATGTGAGATTCTTGTTTTCTTGTGTTTGTTAAGACTAGAATAAATGTGAATATGAATTGTTGCTATGCAATATTCATTTTCTTGTGTTGTTTGATTTCCTAACTTTGAAAAGTGAGGGAAGTATAGGTTACTTGGATGCCTGCATGATTTTGTGTAAGTGTTTAGGTATCGTGGGTTAGGTTTTGTCCCCTGTATGCGACATGCGTGTAAACGATGTCGATACTAGTTTCTTCTTTTGGGAAGAATGTGTTTAGAGACGATAGAACAGTTAGGTGTGAGCACCGGAAGTTCTAGTGGAAGAGTAGGAGTGAGTTTGAGATAAGTGGGGGAGAAGGTTATATCCCTCCGAGATGTTTCGAACGTGAGAAGATTGGATGAGTAGAGATGTTCTCGAAGCGGAATATTCAGGAATTGGCGACGTTGTTCGAAGTGGAATGAATGGGCGCAACAAGTTGTGAGAAACTACTAGAAGGGAAGTTGTCAGACCAAGTGTTTCGCCGTGGGGCGTTAGTGAGATTGGTTAAGTGAGATGAAGAGTATTCGGAATGATTGGAAATCGTGTGTTGCACTAAAAGTATGGAGGCGTGTTTTGTGGACCAAAGTTGAAGTATCTGTTTGATCAAAATGAGTCGAATATGAAGAAGAGGGAGTGATTAAGATTTTGAGGAGGTGATGATTTTGAAGTAAGTTGTCATCCAAGTGGATCGGATGTTGTACCGGATTCTTGAGTAAGAAGCTTTATGTGAGTCGTGCATATGGTAGTATGTTGAATTGGTTGAACAATTTGGAGTTCTAAGTCTAGTGTGTGAAGTGATTTTCAGAAGAGATTTGAGAAGCTTAGAGAAAGAGATGTGAAGATTAGTGAACCGTTGGTGTTAATTAATCAAGGAAGGGAAGTAAGTTTTAAAGTAGATGAGAATGGAATTGAGAAATATCATAATAGGATTGGTATGCTTGTTGAATCGTTGGAAGTGACTTGTGTTAAGTGAGAATTTGCGAAAAGGATTATCGCACATGTGAGTAGATGTCGTGTTTTAGCACATATAGTAAGGAGTTGAAGGCTATGCCTAAAGTAAGTGTCAGAGAGCATTTTGTAGTGCCCAAAAGATAAGAGTGAGTAAGTATTTGCTAAGGAATTTGGATCCATGGAATGGAAGAGTCGGTAGAGACTAGTTTTGTTAGATGCATCGTGGATGTTGATGTGGTATGGTCACAATCGGTGACAATGAAGTAAAGGATTTTAAATTGTTTCATCATGGATGATAGAACGGTAGTGACTTGGTGCATAACTTAAAATGTATTTGGACGAGAATTTTGGAAATTTTCTAGAGATGTCATATTGGGATTAGACAAGGAGTCATGAGTAAGAATACTAAGACAAAGGTTGATTAAAATTTAATGGATAGAATTAGATTGTATGACGAATATTTGGAGCTTTGTAGATTAAATTCAAGAGTTTGATTTTGGTATCGAACGTACTAAGGGAGAGTTTAAAGATAGCTGTCCATAGAGAGATGATGATTGGTAGAGGTCGGAGGTGAATAAGAATTCGATGAGTGAATAAACGGAGAAGATTATGCTTGTTGCAATGCAAGATGATGAGGAACATCGATAGATGGATTATGGGCGAATTGAAGATGTCGTTTGGAATCAACGAGATAGAGGTTATGATTGTTTGGAGAACCAATTTTAGGCGGTAGCCTAATTTTGAAGTAGCAATTTGCTAAGGGATTAAAGAGAAGTGGTATTGGAAAATGTTTGCGTTAAGGAATGCAAATATTGGTTGAGAGATTACTTGGGAACAGAGTAGTCGTATTGGATTCGACTCAATGTGAGAAAGGAATTTGACGGTTGGAGACAGTAGTTTTTAGCATGTGTCAATGAAGTTTGAGAATGTTGGTCATCAAGTGATTGTTGGAATTGAAATATCGAGTGATAAGTTGGAATAAGATTCGAATATGAATAAGTGGTGTAGCACAGTTAAGTGATTCATGAGGGAATCAAAGATTTATGAGAATTATGGAGTTGTGGAAGTATTCCACGGAAGTATCTTTCGGAGAGTGTTCGATTGGTTGTACCTGTTTTGGGGCAGAGTTGTGAGTACCGTAGAATGTGAGTCTGTGGATGTTTCGTGCGAAGTTGACGTTTTAGCGGTTTGATAAGAATGGTTTATGCCGATATCATGATTGTTGACTATCTATCGACAAATTGAGGAACTGGCCGTCCTTGATCTCTTGTTGATAAATGGACAAAAATTGTGTTGGATGGGATAAACTAATTTTGTCATACTTGGTAATGTGTAGCGTTTTGAGCGTTTCGTTGGAGGGTCGGATACAGGAGTTATCCGGAGTTGTTAGTCGCGTAATTTTCGAGGGCGAAAATCTTCTAAGTGGGGGAGATTTGTAACGACCCAATTTTCGTATTATTATTTTTTTATGTGTTAAAATATTTTATTTAACGTGGCATTTTAATTAAGTTAATAACTAGGGTTATTTATCGAGTACTTTAGTTATTAAGCGAGTAAAGTGAGTTAACGCGTTATTGGGCCAAGCCAATTGGGCTTGAGGCCCAATGGGCCTTGTGTGTGTGTGGAGCGCCCATATGGGCATAGTGAGGGAAGAGAGAATTCATTTCTCATGTTTCTTTTGTGTTCTTGAGAGGAAGAAGAGAGAGCTTGAGGAGCTAGGGCAAGGGGAAAGCTAGAGATTCGAGATCTTCGTCGTGTTTTCTTCGAATCCAGGTAAGAGAGTAGATTTCATATTCGTGGGTGACTCGAGGAAGGGGAGAATGTCGATTTCTCCTCACCCGAACTTCCTCCACCCCATTTTCGTTTTAGTTTGAATGGATTTTCTTAATGGAAATCGATTCCAAGGTTCATAACATGTTTAACATGCTTTTATCATGATGTATGAACGAATTTATTGGATAAAAACAAAGTTTATGGATGATTAAACTCAAGAACTTTGTGTTCTTGAGAGTTTTGAGTAAAAGTGTTCAATTCTTACTTTTTCGATGTTTATGATGTAGATCTATGAAATGAACCGTCCTTTTGTGTTTACACATGTTTGTTACACTTGAAAACAAACTTATTTGGGATTTAGAACATCAAACTTGGATTTTTTTTTAGTAGATTTCTTTCCTCTGTGTTAGTAGGAGTCATCTGCATGATAGTAGGGATTCTATGTGCTAGTAGGGGTTCTTGCATGATAGTAGGGGTTCTATGTGCTAGTAAGGGTTCTTGCGTGATAGTAGGGGTTCTATGTGCTAGTAGGGGTCCTTGCATGATAGTAGGGGTTCTATGTGCTAGTAGGGGTTCTTGCATGATAGTAGGGATTCTATGTGTTAGTAGGGGTATTACCTGAACTGCATATGTAGTAGGGGTCCTCTAGTATAGTAGGGGTACTCTGTGTTAGTAGGGGTATTACCTGAACTGTTGTTTGATGGTTTTAAATGCTACTGATTGTTTATAACCATGATTAATTGTATTGTGATGAATTGTTGATTATATGTATGGAATATAATTGTTGTTGATTGTGTTGATGATGTTTGTTTAAATGTCAAAGAAGTATATTAAGGAGTTAATCAACTTAATAAAGAAGGATATTAGAATTATATTATTCTAATAAAGAAGAATATTAAGGTATAGTGTTATCTTAATAAAGAAGTAATGTTGGATAGTATTCCACATTAGTAAATGAAGAGCTTAATGCTAATTAAAATGATTGTGAGTGAATTCATGAAATACATACATGCATTCATGAATATATGTGATATTGGATATTCCAATAAAGAAGGATATCGGATTATATTTATCCGATAAAGAAGGATATTAGAGGTGAGATACTCTAATAAAGAAGATGGTACCACATGCATTAGAAATGTCTAGGATGACATAGCATGAATGTGAAGCATTAGATTGCATTAGGGATTATGTGTGCATTTTATGATAAATTATGTTTGACACATACTTGGTAAATGTTGATTGTTAATCCGTATGTGAGGAGCAGAGTCCGTCATGACTATAAAATGAACAACGCAGGGTCCGTCATGACCATAATCTGAACAATGTATTTGTGGTGTTAGATTACATTAGGAACTTTATGTATATTCCTATTTGTAATTGAGTTATGTGATATTTGTTGATGTTTTGGTATTGTCCGAGACGACGTGAAACTATATGTTTGGTGTATTTCGTGGATGATTGATTATGTGATAAATGAAGTATATGCTGGATATATGAATATGCATGAATGATGATGATGTATGTGTATAATGTATGATTATGCATGTTTTATGAAGAAGTGTTTAAGTACCATTTATTTACACTTGTATATTTTGAGTGTGTTGTCTAACTCTCTTTTATGTGTTATGTGCTGGACCGTTGGGGGTCCAGATTTACATGTTTTGTGGTATTCGATGTCGAGTCGTCGGTGAAGCTCCGCTCTGATTGTGACACGGGAAAGGGTTTTATATTGTATATAAAGTCTATTGTCTAGGTTGTTTGTATAATCAATAAATACATTATTTGATTCAAAGATTTGTATAAACACTGTTTTTACTAATTAATTACATTAGTATTATTTTGATAGAGGAGTGTAATACTCGAACCGATATTCAATAAATTAAATGTGATTTTCCGTTGCGTATTTTGAAAAAGATTTTACTAAGATAGAAATATATAAATAATGGGTTTGGGTGTTACACTTTCTACACTTAAATGTGTGAATCTAACCACTAAAATACTTGACAAAAAAAAAGTCACTCCTCCTTTAAAACCAAAAATAAAATAAATTTATTGCCCGCCTCTCACATATAACCTAATTAACTTATTGGATGATATTATATGTTACAAACATAACTAGACCATTACCCCTGTGATGCACATCGCACGGGTGTTATTCTTTGTTTTATAATATAACGTCAAAAATATAAACAGTAAATTAATAATTAAAATAATCAATATTATCAAAATAATAATAATAATAATAATAATAATAATAATAATAATTTATTCTTTGTTTTATAATGTAACCATAATAATAATAATAATAATAATAATAATAATAATATGACTCTATACAAAATTTATTTGGAAAAATAAAGTTTAAATAAATAACATAAGGGGAAGGAATCTAGAAGTAAAATCTGAGAACATACATGATTCATTAAGTTCTTCGAACTTTATAATCAAAAGCCAAACAAACAAATCAACTATTAAGCATAAATATTGCTTAATAGTTTTTAAATATAAAGAACATTATAAAATAATAGGAAATTAAGTAAAAAATTTAAAATCAAACTTTATATACCAAGTTAAGAAAAAAAATTGTAATATAAACTTAAAATGTATTTAATATTTTAAAAGAATATTTTACTTGAAACTTTTGTTTTTGTTTCTTGATCTGAAGCACCGTTTGCATATTCTTAATTTTTTTTGTTTGATTCAAATGCATTTTTGCTGATAAATTGTAATATTCTTTGCATTCTATCACGAAGTATTAATGGAATCTAAATCGCATAGTAGTACAATGCTAAAAGTCTGGTTTTATGCAACAAATAAAATATGACATTAATCTTCCAAGAGCATGTACACTAATTGTATTAGAGTCCCCACAATGAGTCTTTGAAGTGAAAATTAAGATATAAATTAAATTTAAGAAGATACTCCCATACAATCTTTAGAGTCTTAAACCAAATTAATTTTTGATAGAGTTTTCGACATTTCAAAATCGTCAAACCCATTGATAGAAAACATATGAAAACATACTCCATCTGTCACATATTATAAGCAAAAATGAGTCGAAGAAACTTGATGTATTTGGTTAAAAATTTGGACCAAATACAAAGAAAAAGCAATAAAATAAATGGACGGAGGGAGTACTAATGTTAACCCAAACAAATGGACTTAGTTACAATAAAAAAAAAAACAATAAAATATAAAATAACTTAAAAAATGAAATTAGTTATATATTTACCATATAGCCAGAACTAATATCGCTTGAAGTCAATTTTTTGATTAGAGAATGTGTAAAATCAACCAAAAAAGCGTCACAATGAATTTGCATACTAAAACCATCAACAACTAGTTCGTCAATCGACCAACACCGTACCTTATACAGATAAAGATCAAACAAAAGGTTATTAGCATGAAATATATAAAGATCGGACAAAAATTAAAGTTATGCACAAAATAATAACAAAATAATTTACATAATTTATATCGAATATAATATCATAAACTTAAGTTCATTAGTCATTACGTTGAGATATATATGTCCTTCTCTCCGACTTAGTTTAGGTACCAATAAAACCTTCAACGTTTGTTTTGTAAGAGCGATTTAAACAACATACAAATTTATTTTAAGAACATAGAAGTGATTGTAAACACACAAAGAAGAACAAAATTGCTCTTCACATATTTATAGTACTGTGAAGCATCTATGTCCAATGTGCATATGAAAAAGAAGAACGTATGAGTGGTATATGAAAAGGAGAATGGTCATGATTACATGATGCAGCTTGAATGTTGATTAAAAGCTTTGAGTGGGTTATATTAAAAAGTCATTGGTATATAAACATTATAAAAATATATAAATGTAGGCATATATGAAAAGTATATAGAGATGATAATTATGTAAGTAGAAAATATGTAGTATTGTAGAGTAATTTAATTGGATATAAGTGGTTGATGTGACATTGTAGAGTGTTTTCATTTGTTTGTGGATTAGGATTTATAGAAGTAGTAGGAGAACTATTTAAGAATTATATAAGGGGGTGTATTGGATTGAGATTTTATGAGACAATTTTGTCAAAAAAAGTCTTGCTGATTTTATGAGATTTTGTTGGACTATATTGATTTTGTGAGATTTTAAAGACTTTTTTACAATCAAGATTTTTAACACATGATTTGAATGGATTTTGAGAGATTTTTTTCAAAAAACTTTTTACAATCAAGATTTCATAATACTTTATATATTAGGAAACTTTTGTATATTAGAAAATTTTTAAAAGAATCAATAAATTTTAATAAAAAAAATTATATTTTTTTCGGAATCCAAATATTTAAACAAAAAAAAACTTACATTTTTTTTTACGTATATGTTTCTAATCACAAATAAAAACCACTACCACCATTGATGGGAAACAGAAGCAGATGAATGTAACGAAAAAAAAATTGTTGTAAAAAGTTGTAATGAATCAAAAGTGTTGGGTTTCAAGTATGAGTGTTTAAGTCTTACATCGACTATGTGTGGGAAGAATGTTGGATTTATAAGAGAGGTGACCCATTAACTTAACATCTTAAGGTTTTGGGTTGGGATGTGGCGTCTCCCTCTCTTGTGTGGTCTTGGAGCATTGGCCCATTGTTTCTCCCGAGCTCCCCCGGACTCCCCAACAACTGGTATCAGAGCTCTTGGTTTGATTCAGGGAGAGGGAGTTCCGCTGTGAAGTTTAGGCTAGAGAAAACTGATGTTTGGCTTGTGGAAAATCAAGTCAAGGATGTGGTGATGCAATCTGGGTTACACAAGGTCAGCCTGGAGATGCGGTGGTAATAATACTCAACATCAGTCTGGAGAGGCGGTGATAAGAATACTCGGGTTACGTCTGAAACAACAACTTATTATGATGTGGAGGTGCTAGTGGAAGTTGGGAATCGGTGGAGTGTTGAGTCATGGACTTTGGAAGCTCCTATCACATGTGTTTGAAGAAGAAATATTTTTGAATCCCTAGAGCTAGTTGAAGGTGGAGTTGTTCATCTTGTTGACGGGAAAGCTTGTAAGGTTCAAGGTATGAGTGAGTTTCTTTTAACATGATGCGAGGTATTTTCTTGAACTTTTATGCATAGATAGTAGGTAGATACTTGTTAGATAGTTCTACTATTATTGGTTATGCATCGGTTACTAGTGATGACTCTCATGTTTTGGTTAAGTTGTGGATCTTCGGGTGGGTACTTGTTAGTGACATGAGTTTAGTTGGACTAGTGAAACAAATTTTACTAGGTGATGTAACTAAACTGGAATTGTTGGAACCTAACAATGGCCTGAAGGTGGTTTCAGAGCAGTTTGAATTTGTTCAAGTGTCACATGGGCATCGGTTGACATGGATGAAAGGTGTGTGATGATAGTGTGCGGGCACTGGTTGGCATTGATGCAAGGTACGCGGTTATCTAGATGGTTGTTGAACTTCCGGAGAAAGCCAACATGGAAGTTGCACCATAAATTTTCAGAAAGGTTTCGAGATGAATTTCTTGCGATGGCTTGGTTCTATGTGAAGAAAAATCTTGGGATGGTTTAGTTTCAAGTCAAGAAAATTCCTGGGATGGTTTAGTTCCAAGTGGAGTGTACTATTTATGGTGGAGTATGATAATTTAATTTGTCGGTATAGACAATGAGAATTAGGATTGTCGGTGAAGACAATGATTGTCGGTATAGACAATGGAAGCAGAAGATAATAATTGTCGGTGTAGACAATGAAGATTGAAGACCATTACAATCAAGGTGGAGATTGTTGAGGTTGATTGCAATGTAAGTCCCACATTGCTAATGGAAAAAAAAAAAAGGTCAAAGAAATTATATTGAAGAAGTCTCACAACGCTTATAATGGTGAAGCAATGGGGGAATCAATGTTATATAATGAATCTAAGTTCTTTGTTTATAATTGCACCAGTCAGTAGCACTTTAAGCTTATATCTGACTTTTTGTTTTGACAATGGCCGTGGTTTTTTCTCCGGTCTTGAAGTTTCCATGTTATATTCTTGTGTTGTGCTTGCATTCTTTTATATTCTTTTATTTTCTTTATGCCTGTTTTTCCCAACAAAAAATTTGTAAAAAATATGTAGAATTTGTTAAAATATTTTTTGCAAAAAATATATTTGATAGGTAAAGAAGAAGAACTGGTATAATGATGATGAAAGTAAAAACAGAGCTCTTTCGACGCGTAAACGGTATTTCTATGTTCCTGCTGTCGCAGCGAACTATTAGTTTTAAAAACAGAATTTTCAGAACAATAAAGTTGTTCTCGTCATAATTAAATAAGCCTAATTTATATCAGTTCCATCGGTACACGGTCCTCTCGTTTTGGATCAATTGAACTACTCGGACATAATAAATATAAGAGTCATGCTAACCGGTGCCCCTGGGGCACTGGTTAAGGAAACCAAAATTAGAAAATTTTGAAAAGAAAATAACACTTTTTAAACTTTTGAGAAGTTGACTGTACAAATTCCAATGCCAAATTACTATTTTTGCATCCTTAACTAGTGCCCCGGGGACACTGTTTAACATTTTCCTAAATATAATAAACAAATATGAGTTTATGGTATTCATCTGCTTTAGTGAAACAGCAAGGTAAGCAAACGAGGAAGCCAAAACCAATAAACCGCATAAAATAGGTAGAAGGCATAAAGTAACGTAAACAAACTAAGCAAAGTAGTAAAAAGAACCTGGAGCTTTGAATAAAATAGAAAACTTTGAATTAGAGGACATGAATCACAATACATAGTGCTGGGAATTGAGTACTTTGAATTAATTAATACAAATATGTAAATTGCTGCCGGAAATTGCGGTTGAAAGTAGGTAAATTCTAAGACTACTTCATCAAGTAGATGAAGTGGTACCAGTCATGAATAACATTATAACGAATACGAATTTTACAAAATTCTTGGATTGTTATTGAGACACATCAAGATTAACGGTTTATTAAATAATGTAAATCTTGATGGGTCTCAATAAGATGTCAAATGATTTTCAAAAAATTTTAAAAAATTTATGCATGATTATACATATAAATCCAACAGTGAATTTCGTAAAATTCATATTTTGTCCACGGTGGACCACTTGTGAAGGTGGTCCACCATAGCATTAACAGGAGAAAGTATCCAAAACGTAGAAAATAAAGGTTACAATTATCGCTCGGTATAAGCAATAGTCCCTTTTCTCGATGAGTGGTTTCTGGCTCTAAAAGCTTGGACCCTGATTTTTGCGTCTTCTGGTGTTTTTATAGGCGCAGAATCGTCCTGAGCGTGAGTAAATTGCGTCTGAAACGGTTGAGAAACGATAGCAATTTAGCGACAGATTTGGAAAAATCTCATATATGATGCCATGACGGGCTGGGCTTGTTGGGCTCATGAGTAGGCTGAACATGTATTTTACTCTTTTTCTCTTTTCTTTCTTTTTCACCCTCTTTTTAATCACTTTGACGCACAAAGACTTTTAATCAACATGTACCTGAAATAGACACAAAGTACCAGCGTAACATTGCAAAATCTATGAAATCGAGTTCAAAACATGTGTAAGTCGAACCAAAATAGTAGTGTATTTTACGTGTTATCGCGTTGTCAAAAAATAAATGTTAAATGATATAAAATTCTGTAAATTAAATATTTATATCAGAAATGTACCCAAAAAAAAAGGATGATGCTATATATCACGAAGAAGGTATTCACAAAACAGATCACGAATCACAATTAGTATACAGTTTTTTTTATATTTTTAAAGTACTAATAACACTAAAATCAATCACCCCATGAGTTTAAATAAGCTCCTACCTCATTATCCACGTTTATTTTGTTCTGTTGTGCAGCAGACATAGTTGTCTACCTAAAACATACTTTGTCAGCAAATAGATAACATCTTACCATATTATCCACTTTTATTGTTTATTTTTATGGGAAATCATGTGTATTGTTATCCAAACCTTTTTCCCATTGAGATAAGAGAGTGGAAGGAGCAATTTGGTGTGTCTAATGATTAGAAAATGTCATTCGTGAATTTTTTGTGGAAATTGTTTTCGTGAGATTAAGCATTTTAGAAAAAAAAATTGTATCTGAAATTAAAAAAAAATTATAATGTATTAAATGGATTTGAATGTATGTTGACCATGGAAATATTTTAATATTTATAGAGTTAAAGAGAGGTAAAGTTGAAAGAAGTTTTTTATTACTAAGAAAGTTGAAAGTTAATATACCTAGTATAGAAAAAAAATAAGAAAATTATCAAAAAATAAAAAAACATAAAACTTTTTTTATGTCAAAATGGCTAGAAATTCCACTTTTATTGCATATATAATACAATGTTCCTAACCGCCACCCCTGAAGGCTCCAATCCAATGTTCCTTAATTTTAGTAAATGTATCATAGGAACCAAGGTTGTCAGAACCGGACCGGACATCGAACCGGTGAGCTTACCGGTTCAAGGTTCAATTGGTCGGACCGGGGTTCAACCGGGTCGGACCGTTTTTAATTAAATATATATTTTAATTATTATATATAAAAATATATAAGTAATTACTCAACATTCCATAGTTTTACACATTAAAACGATAAAATGTCATAACGTCAATATAAAATAAAAACTTTAGTACATTACACATAAAATTTCTAATTCAAACCAAATTAGAAATTACATAATAAGCTAAGTTCTAAAAAATATTCACTGACTATTAAAATTAGAATCATACAAAATATATAATATAATATTTATTGACTATTAAAATTAGATACAAAATATCAAAACTATTAACAAAAAGAAAGAAGCAAAATATCAAAAGGGAAATTGAAACATAAAAAAGTGAGGCTAAAAAAAATATATTATAACAAAAGTTCACTTCTTAATGTGACAAATGTTTCTTATTTCTAAAAAAAAAAGTATGAGGTTTGTATGTTTGCACTACACTATTAGTCCCACATTGCTTGTTTCACAAAAAGTTGAGAGGTAGCTTCACTATAAATAAATTGGGTAAGGTGTTGTTGAAATGTACATCAAATCAAAGTGTTTGCAAATGCTTGTGGGGTCAAGTGTTCTCTCATTTAATAATGAGATGAATGCTTCTCAATTCAAGTATAGTAGTTAAAAAAATTATAAAAAGAAGTCTGGTGTTGACCGATTTTGAGCTGGTTTAACGGTTCAATGCCCGGTTCTTTGCTCCCCGATTTTGTCTATTTTTTTTTAAAAAATTCGGGAACCGCTAAACCGGACCGGTCGGTTCACCGGTTTGACCCGGTTCATGGCCGGTTTGACCGGTTTTTTACCGGTTCGTTTCCTGTCCGGTTTTCAGGCCAAACCGAACCGCATAAATGGCCGGTTCACGGTTCGACCGGTCCGACCGGCCGGTCCGGTCCGGTTCTGACAATCTTGATAGGAACTAACTAACACTAATGACACAATTAAAAAAAAGAAAAGCATTGAACTACCTAGCTATATGCATAGTTAATTTAAACACTTGTTGTAGTTTGAATCGTTAATTCAACACATTTTCGTTTAGGTGCTAAAACAGCTTCCACTTTTTGACATTTTCATTCATTATTATATATACATGTTTTCTCTTCGGGCCCATGTATCTTTTATACCCCAAATATTCCAATTTTGCTCTTGATAAAAACTTCGGTTCGCAGAAACCGAAGTTTTTTCTAGTTCAAATTCAGGAAAATTTCGGTTAACAGAAACCGAATTTTTTATTCAAGACAAAAAAAATTCGGTTCGTAGAAACCGAAGTTTTTATTGAAGGGCAAAAAAGTAAAATCCATAGGGTGAAAAAGAACCATTGGGCCTAAAGAAAAAATATCTTATATATATCCTGTGTGGTTTACATGAATATTGCTATATTTATCGTATATGATTGGACCAAAATGAATTAGCAGCAAATGATCATTGTGTACAGTATCAGGAACTAAACTACTGTACCGTCAAAAAAAAAAAACGAAACTACTATATATTCTTTAAAAAAAATTTATTACCATGATTACGCTTGACATTATTGAGTAAGAAAACGAGTCGGTATTAACAAAAAAAATAAATCACAAGAATAGAACATCACTGCCCGCAAAAATATTGTAAGAAATGGTTATGATGTTTTGTTGAAAAAAAAATAACAAACTTACAAGATTACCTTTTTATTTAAAATTGATTTGAATAATAGAAAGTGGACTTTTGGTAAATAACAAGTGGGAGTAGGCTTGCTAATTTACTCCCACATGTTGTTTTAAGTGGGAGTAAGTTAGCAGCTCCCATATATATGTATATATTTATATTTTAGGACCAAGCACACAAGCAAGGGTACCCACAGATCCACCTTCGCCGCCTGATTTCAAGAACGCCACCTCGCAGAGGCTTATAAAAAAAAAAAAAAACCACCAAGCAGAGCCGTCGTTTCTTCTCCATCCTAAAGTTCCACCGGTTCTCTTCACCCTTTTCCAACAACCACCGTCGATATATAGCATCACGCCGCGGTGGTGCGACGAGAGTCTTCTTTGACACTCCGCACCACCTTCTTTCCTAGTAGCAGAACATGGTGGTGGGTGATTGTTGCTGCTTGGTGTTGGTTATTCTGGGAACGATCTAAAACCCTTTAAGGGTCGACTTTCTTTGGCGCGCCTCAAAGAGGGTGGTTTGTCCTCCGTGTCGACTGCCGCCACAGATCGTTTGTTGGTACTGTTTTGTGCTACTTTGATTGGTTCAAGGCTGGGATTCCACAATTGGTTTGCTTCACGAGTGATTATTTATCACTGCTGCAAAGAGGGATTATTGATCACAGATTGTATCAATGGTGGGTTTCGAATCAACACATAGGTTTTTGATACACGTTGTGTTGTTGGTTATCAAGCCCGCGAGGGTATTTGTTAAGAGAGTGGTTTTCATGTTATACTATTGTTCACTGTTGTTCTAGACTTGGAAAGGAGATCACCTCCGTAGTCGTTGTTGTTTTGCTATTATAGGGAGTTTTAATTGGATTGTTGCTGTGTTGGAAGCCAATTCATATCTTTGTGAACTGTTTTGTCGGAAGCTACTCACAAGCTAAACTCATTAAGACCCAATTCGGCCTGATTTGCTCGAAAGAGCTAGGTGCGTAGATACTCCATGTTGAAGGAAGTAGTCGCTGGTGTTTTTGGTAATTCCTGTGCTCGTGGGGCTCTGCATCGTTGGCTGACCATCCCTCGATTTGGCTTTCAATGGGTTCTAGGTTGCTTCAACAAGATTTGCATCATCGAAGGTTGAAGGTTTTGGGGTCTTTCTCAATATCGGTATCTGACTGCAGTCTGACAAGGGACCAGTCTGTCGTCGAATAATAATTCACACTCTAGGTGTCTAGAATGAGTTCGTATCCACAGGGATTGTGCCAAAGCTATTAGTTCGGTTTAGGAATTGATCGAATAAAAGTAAATTAAAGTAAAAGACTTTGCATTCGCTTTGCTTGTTTGAAATGGTTTTGAACAGTTGAAAATAAATAGCAAATAAAGTAAAGAGTAATTGAAAGTAAATGTTTGAGTTGAGATGAGAACAATGGCTAAGTACTTTTCGAATCCCTCCCCTATTCATGCTTGGTAACTGGCGCTATAGCTGCTCACTATTTAGTTAATACTTGGTGATTAATTTCTATTAAGATAAGTTCACTGCTACCATTCCTTATCTCTATTGCTCTTTGATTAAGGTTTAGTCAACCGCGGGTAGGTTTCCCCCTTGTTTTTATAATATCTCTACCCTTAAGTTCAACGTTTAACAAGTTATGTTTTTATAGTATCTCTACCCTCGAGTTCAACGTTTAACAAGTTGTCACGTGTTCACTTACCTTGATTGATTAATCCTAATCATGCAGAATTTAACTATGTGTAATTCTTAATCACAAACCTAACTTCAAATACTGAATTTAATGGTCTCATATTAGTTGGTTATATTATCTCTTTGATTCGGAGTCTTAGATGTGTCACGGGATCCACTTCGACTCTAATTACTATCAAAATATGCGTACGTTCATATATGAAAGTGTATAAATAAACAGAGATAATAACAGATAATAACTGAATAGCAATTGTAAATAGTCTTGTTTGAACCAAATTACATGATCTCAAGCATTCCTAGGGGAGTTCATCTACTTGACCTAACCCAGAGGGATTTAGCTACTAAATACCTTAATAAAACAATAAAGAAAAGTAAGCATAAAAATTAACCTTATGCCTCGGGAGCTCCTTAGACCTCCTTTGCTCCTTGGAGGCTTATAGCTCTCTAAACTTTTGAATGAATAATTGTGAAGGGGGAGAGCTCTATTTATAGTGTTTTTGGACTTGGGCTGCACGCACCATCGTACCGCGATGATATCCATCGTGGCGCGATGAGATTTTCACTTGGCACACAAGATTTTCTAATTCTGCACAGATTTTCAGCATTTCCATCGTGGCGCGATGTCGTGCATAATTAGATTTTTGCCCCAACACTAAAGTTGTAGCTCTTTGTCTTAGCTTTCCAACGCATGGTCACATGCCTCGATCCGACACTTGTAGCTCCAGTTATGGTGTTTTTGGTACGCTGTGGTTTAGAGCGTATTTCTTCGTTTTTTGCCCTTTTTTATGCATTTTCCACTTTTCTTGCTTCTTGGTCAAGTAACTTCGTAACTTTAGGTATTTGCTTGGATTTGGTCTTCAATCACTACTAAAACTACTAAATCCTAACCTAAACTACTACTAAAAACATCATATAATTGATTGTCATCAGTATCATACCTTGATTTCGAACTGTTTATCTTGAAAAAGCAATCATCGATTGCTGCTTGGTGCAGAGAGTAGTGGGTACGTGGACCGTTCCGTGCTGACGGTCGGTGCATTCGCCTTAAGTAATAAGGATTTCTATTTTGTCTTTTAGGATTAAATAGAAGTTGGTATGCTTCATCGTTCTACATTCATATCTTTGGGGTAAGACTTAGTTCCCCCTTGTAATTATCTTATTTTTCTTCTTTTTAATAATAATATGAGCTATAGATTGAGGACAGAGAAAGAGATAGGTGCCAACATAGTTGGGATATATATATATATATATATATATATATATATATATATATATATATATATATATATATATATATATATATATAGAGTCAGGATCCGTTGACACCAGGTGTCAAAATTTATATTGACACCAAATCCTATCCATTTATTTTTATTTGATCTAATGGCTCAATTTCATTCATTTAATATCTAATTTGTCAAACAAAAAAAAAACAGCTAAAACAAATCAAATAATATCCAATAAATCACATCTTTCCTTTTGTGAAATAAATAAAACAATTAATCATCTTCTTCCTTGCTCCAAATTCATTCGCTCTCTCAACAAGCTTCATCAACAAACAAGTATCATGATTAAAACAAAAAATTTGGCATGACATGATAATGGCCTTGAAAAATTACAGTAAAAATAACTGAGTATGAAATCAGTATAAAATTAACAAAAACTTCAGTTCCTAATTCTTTTATTAAACGAGTAACAATCTTCTACCTTTTGTATGACCACCTGAAAAATTATAAAGATTGGTACCCATGGATGTGATTTTGATATAAAATATTTGGAGATGAAAGTTGTGATTTTTTTTGTTATTAATATATGTCGATAAAAAAGTGATGAAATCTTGATATCAATTAAATCTTAATTGGAGTCATTAAAAAAATAAAATAAAATCTTAAGTGGAAATAATAATAAAGGAATGATTTGGTGGATTAAATGGCATGTGATGTTTTAAGTGATCATATATTAGCCTTTGGATTATAAAAAATCAATGGTTAATATTTGGTGTCAAACTTTTATTTGACACCTGGTGTCAACGGATCCTGACTCATATATCTATATATATAAATCCTAAATAGTTCTCCTACCACTAATCCTAACCCTAATTATATTAACCAATCATAGCTTTTAAATTATTTTCTTTTAAAAATAAATAATAAAAAAATTAACAATTATAATTAATTGTTTATTTAGCCACATGCCACATTATTTCTAATGATTTGTCATATGCCACATTTAATTTGAAGCATTCATATGTCTTTTCATTTCATTTCTATTCATACATCATTATCCTTTTCATATGCCCATTTTAATTACCAAGAAATCTAATGGTTTCCAATGAAAAGTTTTTTTAAGCAATGAAAAGTTGTAAAAATTTAATTTCATATAAGCACTTATCTTTTCGGTGGACATTATAAATACGTTTTTATTTCTTTGTTTGTTTTTCAATTCTTTCCACCACCTTAGTCATTTGGAATTAATTGATTTTCTTCTTTACCTATGTGTTTTTTTATCTTCCTTTCACATTCACCTCTTCATCCTTATTATTTTTTCATGTTGTTCCTTTTTAATGTGCTTGCTCATGGTATTAGGTAATAGTTCGTCATTTTAACAATTTTTGTTTCCTCCCATAATTACTTGCATTCAAGATATTTACAGCAGTAGTTTTAATTCATATGCTTTGAATATCTATAAAATCTTTTGTTTTGTAGATATACCAATTTAGATTGGTTGATCTAACAAATACTTTATTTTAATTTTTGTCGTATAAGTATTGCCGTCTTTTTGGTTCGGGTAGCTACGACAATGTTCCTCTAAAGGCTAATATAAAAATTCATGTGAATTCTTAACGTATTGTCTTACATATATATATATATATATGACTTAGGAGAAGAGGATAAACGCTTCTATTTTCACTTTTGTTACATCCTTACTTATGAAAAATGGTAGCTCATGTAAGTATATTTTGTCATCTTTTTAAGTGATTTTAAGATTATTTTATACAAACTTTTGAATAGATTATTTTGAGAGATTCATATAAAGATAATGTGAAGTATTTTCATTTTTATTGTGAGCCGCAATTTTATATCTATTTTACTTTAGTAGTTTTCTTTTATTTGGAAATTGGTTTTTAACACTTTAGTTTATCATTTCTTTATGAAGGAATTTTAATGATTTGGTGGATAAGTCGGTGCACATGCCATGTAAAGAAAGGTAAAATTATTTATAAAACTGTTACTATTGTATTTTGTTACTATTGTATTTTCCATGTTATAATATAAAACAACGCATCACATCCGTGCATCGCACGGGTAATATTTATAATGTAAACACACTAAGATTTTTTTATATAAATTAAATTCAATAAATATAATCTATTTTTTATAATAAATTCAATAAATGTAATAAAATACTCCCTTCGATCTCTTTTATAAGAAATTTTTGACTTTTTATGTTCATTCAATATTTAATGTATTTGGTTTATATTGTTGACTAAATATATTAATTATTCAATATTTGTCCAAGCCTCTCACATTTAACCTAATTTAATTGGCTTATAAATACCCAAAATCAACATTGGAGTTGCAAACCAACATAAACTAGAAAAGAATCAATTTTAAATGGCCTACTCAATGTCAAAATCTTTCTGCTTCTTTGCCATCTTGGTTTTAGTTGCTTCAGGTAATAAACCTCTCAAGTCTCAACCATTGTCATGTTGTTTGTTTTTCTTTTTTCTTGAAGGAACCATTATCATAACTATTAATTAAATTATATATATGATACAATAAATCTCACTAATATTTTCTTCATTTTTTTTTATAATTTTTTTCATACATAGTGCAATTGATACATGCTTCTAATCTTTGCACAAAAGTGGTGGCTAGTTGTACTCAAGTACATTGTCCTACACATTGTGAAAAATATGCAAGAGGTGCTAAAGTTTTAAAAGCTTCTTGTGCATTCTACAACTTATGCACTTGTGTTATGGATCGACAACCACCAGGAGAATATGCACCATGTGATATTGGCCTTGGACTTTGCGATAATTCTTGTCCATATGATTGTTGCAATGAAAAATGTAAAGCAAAGTACCCTAATACGGGTCGTGGGGGATGTGTTGAGGCCTATAATCATAATTTTTGTATGTGTGATTATCGCCGGTAATTGATTGAGTTTATTATTAATTCAAATAAATAAAATAAATTTTCTTATTTCAAATGTATTCTTATTCTTGTGATTTTATTCATCTTTTTAATATATTATTTTATATCAAAAGAAAATATAATAATTATGTAATGAATTAATCGATTGAGATTAGGTCTAGTAGCAAGTGGTCGATTTCTACAATGTGACGACTCAAAGATCAAATTTTTAGCCGTGAGAATTGGATGATTGTTTGAATAAGATTACGGCCCTGTTTGCATTAGCTTATTTTTTAGCTTATGTAAGCTTATGTAATTTTTATGTATTATTATAAGTTTGTCAATGTAGTTTATGATAAAATAGAACCCACTTGGGTTGATGCATTGGTATTGGCTTGGGACCTGAGAGTGTGCTCCTCTTGAGGTCTGAGGTTCGATTCTCTCTGGCGCCAATTTGGATGGGCTAATTTAGCTTCTTCAAAAAAATGTTTATGATAAAATAGCTTATAAAAGTACGATTTTCATTAGTGTGAACTTATAAAATAGCATAAAACTTAATTTATACTACATAAGTTGTTTGCATAAACTCAAAAATAAGCTAATTCAAACAGGGCCAACATCGATCTAATCTAATGGATTAAAAACTCAAGACTTTTTGACCAACCTTTTATTTTGACCAAAATTTTAATGACTTGACAATTTTTAAGTAACGGTAACATAAATAAGATGTGTATGTCACTCACTTTGGAATTTATATGAGGCCAGCCAGACTTGAACATGAATGTGAAGTCTTTGAGCAAAAGAATGATCACTACACCAACAATCAGTCCAAAAACTAAGAGTTCTCCATAACAACATGAAATTCAGCTTTGACACTGCTCCATAGTGATGAATAAATGTGATGATTAATGTAGTTTCTTGCTCTTAAGACCTTGCTTAACAAAATTGCTCCAAGAGACTGTGACCAACTTTCTTTGATTAATATCACCAGACCAAATGAAATTTTTAATCCATCTCTCCAACTCTTTTAAAAGAGTAAATAGTTAGAAGTATAAATAAGCATGCTTTGAATTACTAATTACTAACTTAACTATTTATTTTCTTGTTACATCAATATATCTCAAGTCAAAAAAATAAAATAACTAAGGCACAAATCCTTAGAGGACATGGAGCTTATGGCGAGCCCGTAATAATATAATGTTTAGAGGAAATGTCTTTAACTTGCAATTCTTAGTGGATCAAATTATTTATATCTTCTGGTTTTGGTTTGTTGGTAGAATAGCTTCTAAGTCTTCTCTTGTATTTTCAGATTGGTGTAAAGATCCATTATCTTGCATTTTTAGCATCTAATGGTTTCTTTTAGAATTGTAAGGGTTGGGTACCCCTTGTACTCCTTATAATTTCTTTGCTTATCAAAAAAAAAAAAAAACTAAGGCACAAATCATATCTCCCTAGTTAGGGATGGCAACGGGCGCCCATCGGTGCGGGTTTGACACTTACCAAACCCACACCCGAAATCATCACCCAAACCCAAACCCAAAGACTGTTCGGGTGGCAAAACAACACCCACGCCCACACTCATTGGGTTCGGGTTTTTTCCACCCAAACCCAAACCCACAACACATTTAAAAATAATTTGCAAATTTAAGAAATTAAATTCCAACATAGACTTTGAATTAAATTATAACTAAAATTAAGGTCTTCCAAAGTAATTCAAACATAGACTTTCAAGAAATTACAACATATACTTTCAAGAAATTAAATTACAACTAAAATTTAAGGTCTTCCAAGGAAATTGAGGGAGACTATGGGGGTAATTAGGTAATTATAAAATATTTCGGGTGGGTGTATGAGTTTCGGGTGTGGGTTTGACTGATACCAAACCCACACCCATATTATCGGGTGTCACCCGAACCCAAACCCAAACCCAGTCAAATCGGGTTTCGCCCATTGACTTAGGTTTGAGTTCGGGTGAGTCTCTCGGGTTTGGATTTTTTTGCCATCCCTATTCCTAGTTATTGCATTCGTCAATTTATTTTATTTCCATTAATTGTAATTGTTACTAATGTTGACTCTTGCTTCCTATTTTATGTCAAATGGATCAACTCGTGTATCTCTTGTTGCACTTTGTGATTTTATTGACTCAAAACAAAAAATAAAAAATTTCCCAACCTATCACATTAATTTAACAAATTTTCATTGACTTTCTTTTTGACTCAAATTCAATGACTTATAAATACACACCTTTTTTTTTATAAGATATAAATACACACCTTTAACATTAGAGTAACAAACCAAAATAAACTTTCAAAGAATTATCGTCAAATATAATGGCAAACCAAATGCATAAATCTTTCTATTTCTTTACCATCTTGGTTTTAGGTAAGCCTCTCCACCATTGTCATCTATATAGTTGTTAAATTATATAAATAATAAATCTCTCACTAATCTTTTCTTCTTCAATTTTTTTTATTTTTATTTTGTCCAATCTATCATAGTACAATTAATTACACAGGTAGAAAGTGTTTGCACAAATGTTGTGGCTAGTTGTCTTGAAGTAAATTGTCCTGAGCAATGTAAAATATTTGGAAGAGGTGCTAAAGTTTTAGGATCAAATTGTGATTTTTACAATTTATGTACTTGTACTTTTGAACATCCAGCACCAGGACAACCATTACCTGCTTGTGATATTGGGATGGGACTTTGCACTGATGAATGTCACAATGGATGTTGTGATGCAAAGTGTGCTAGTAAATATCCTAAGTCAGGTGTTGGGTATTGTACGGATTTTCATGATGTTCATTATTGTAGTTGTCTCTACAGGAGGCGTTGATTTTAGTTTTAAATGAAATAAATACAATATATAAATTTATAAATATTATACTATGTATTCTTATGATTTTGTTTTCGCCACTAGTATCATGTTGAATGTGTTAGAGTTTGTTTGTTTGAAGTCTCACATTACTTAGGTTTTCGGGATGTAAAGTGTATAAATATGTGAGGGTAACCTCACCCTTTGAGCTACCTTTTGGGGTTGAGATCCAAGCATATTTAACATGGTATCAGAACTGGGTTAAAGACTGCAATGTGGACATTTGACCCAGGACCACGCTAGACGTGAGGGTGGGTGTTGAATGTGTTAGTTGTGGTATTGGAGTTTGTTTGAAATCCCACATTACTTAGGTTCCCGAGATGTGAAGTGTATAAATATGTGAGGACAACTTATCTGACCCACTAAATCGTTTAATTTGGTTTGAGGTCAAATACGGTATCGAGTGGTTTCAACACCTCCTGATCGCAATTGCGAAAATTGAACCGTAATCATATTTCTAGCAAATTTAGCGTCAATTACCACTGAAGTAACTATCGATTGGTTATGTATTCTTATTTTTATGATTTTATGCTGGTTGTGAGAGGTGTCTACATTTAGTGTGGACTATGTTTGGAATACATAGTAAATAAAAGGCTTAATTAGTAAAATAGTCCCTTAAAAACATATTTTGGTTTCACATATACCTCAAAAATTTCTCAATGAAAATTAGTCATTGTTAATACGAAAAAATTTGTACTTATAATTAACATGGATACCAACCTTAAAAAGGCAAAAATAAAAATCATTAAATGTGTTTCATTTTATTTAATATGTTTTTGGTTTGACTCGTTGAATTTAATTAATTGAATGAAATAGTATTAAATATAATATTTGGTCAAAGTTTTTTTTTTTTTGTAAAGAAGTTGAAAGAAATTAATACACGTAGGATATGGGATGCCCTCAGCTATATAAAAAAATAAAAAATAGAGGTCAACTTTTCAACTATATATTATTGGAAGTTTGTATAGTACATTGGAGTGTTTTTTTTTGTTACATGGTACATTGGAGTGTAATATACATTTAACTTCTAATTTATTAAATTAATAATGATTATTTTTTAGCATAAAAGTTATCCTAACCGCGAGATAAAAATGCATACGGTTGGATTTGGTTCGGTTGGTTTTTAAAAAGTCATCCAAACCAAATCAAACTAATGTGGTTATGGTTGGTTCGGTTTGTGCGGTTTATCACGATATAAAAAGTATGACAATATTTCCAACTTGTTACAAAATAAACATAGAAAAATTTGATTTATTTTATTGTTTATATGATACAATATGCATATACATAAATTGCATATACATAAATTGCATATACATAAATTGCATATACATAATAACTTATTTTTAATAACAACAGTATATAGTTCTGGATCGCGTGAAATAATATGTTTTGATAGCCTATTGTTTTATGAACTCAATTTGGGTTGATTGCTAATAGTTGATAGAGTTAAGTTAAGTATTGCAGTTTGGTTTGGTTTGGTTTTTTGAAATGAAAACCGCAAATCAAACCAAACCCAACCATGCGGTTTAGAAGAAAAATGATCCGTGCGGTTAAAGTTAAATGCGATTTTGGTTTGGATTGGTTCGGTTTGCGGTTTTACTTTTGGATTGGTTCGGATACAATCACCCCTGATTTAGAGAGAATCATTTCATAGGAAAAAATATAATTTAATTATTTATAAATATTATATTATTTTATTATATTTTCTCATAAAAATAATCAACTTTTTATAATTATGAGTAATAAAAATTCAAAAAAATAAAATTTTATTTTTCTGGCTAATTTGGTAAATAATATTTAATTATAATAAGTTTTTAAATGATAAGAAAAAAATCATTCCAAAAGACAGTCATTTAATTATTGATTTATTGGCTTAATATTCCGGTAAATTTGAATTTTCGAATGTACACTATAGAAATTGCCTATATAAATTAGTCTTCGTAGCTTAACCCAATTGGTAGAGATATCGCGTTATATACGTAAGAGTCGGGGTTCGAACACTTCACACTCCACTTATCCGCATTTAAGGTGGAATTTTTATCCACTAGACTACTTGATAAAAAAAAATTGTCTATATTATTATGATGGGTCATTTTTAAATACATAAAAGAAAATAGAAAATGTAAAAATATCTTTTATCTTTTTGCTACATCATCTTCAAATGATTTTTTAAAAAACTAAATCTTATTCTGTATGCTAAATTTTTTTTTTCCTGTTTAATTAATCACTTTTTTTTTTACACCGGATTAGAGGATCGAACCCAGAACCTCATGCGTACTACCCAAATTCCTCACCATTAGACCAAACCTAGTGATTTTAATTAATCAATATTTTAGACCTGCGACATTGCTCTCCTTTGTAAATGGAAATGGCGTTGTCTCAATGAAAGGAACACTATTTGGTATGAGTTTCTTAATTTTCGATATGGTCCTTTCCCAGTACGATCTTCACCAGCAATATAGGATCGATACGGAGGAAAGACTATTTATGGTGGAGGGATTTATGTTCCATGGGAGGGAGAACAGACGAAGAGGCATGTTGGTTCTCTTGCAACGTTAATAGCGTGTTGGGAGATGGTTCTACTATCAATTTTTGGCGCGAGAAATGGATTGGATCAGAACCTCTGTGTTCTACGTTTCCTAATCTTTTCCGTGTTGAGCGACATAAGGACGCTACAGTCGCTGACAAAGGTAGGTGGGACATAGGAATATGGCGTTGGATTTGGGATTGGAGTGAAGCTCTTTCGCCCGACGCAGCAGCAGAGTTGGTTGTTTTAGAAGGATTTTTGGTAGGCATCACAACGCATATGAACGTTGAGGACAAACACTGGTGGATTGCAAACCCCTTAGGTATTTATTTTGTCAAATCTTGCTACTCGATTTTGATATCTATCTTTAGTCAACGTCTACTTCAACCCGACGTCGAGAGGGCCTTACATGAGCTATGGTTGAATGATAACCCTTCTAAAGTTAGTGTTTTCTGTTGGAGGTTGTTGCAAAACAAGCTGGCAACGCGTGACAATCTATCTGCCAAGGGAATTGTCACCAATTTTGTCTCTCGATCCTGTACTTTATGTTTTAATGTTATTGAGAGTTGCGATCATATTTTTTTCTCTTGTCCTTTGGCAAAAAGGGTGTGGGATGGTATTCACTCTTGGATGGGGACTAACTTCATTTTCTTAGAAACTGAATGGGGACACTTTTTGGCTTTTAGAAGCTTTCTTAAGAGCAACAGGCACAACAAAGTTAGACACCTTATTTGGTGTACAACAACTTGGAGCATTTGGTTGTTGAGAAAGAATATTATTTTCAAAGGAGGTGTAATTAGCTTGGATGTTTTGATTTCTAAAATCAAGTTTTTCTCTTGGCAATGGTTTATCAATAGGAGAGGACACAATTCTTGTTACATTTTTTACAATTGGTGCACTAATCCTCTAGCTTGTTTAGAAGGTATTTGATGCTTTTTTGTAGTTGTAAGGGTTGAAGTACCCCTATTACTTCCTTAATACAAATATTTGCTTATAAAAAAAAAACTTATAAATACACTACTTTTTTTTTGACAAGTTATAAATACACAACTTTAACATTAGATTCGTAAAAAAAAAAAAAAAAATAAAAAAAAAAACCTTTAACATTAGATTAACAAGTCAAAATAAACTTGCAAAGGAAATATAAATACACAACTTTAACATTGATTAACAATTTAATCAACTTGTATTTCCACCATAAACCTCCAAACTTGATTTGAGAAACCGCAATTAAAACACAAGACCTTTCATGCGTGTTTACAATAATTCCGTTACGTGCTAGTGCATGACGTGTAGGCAATTTTTGTAAAAGTAGCCTCCAAACCAAAGATGCACATCTTAGAAGGTACATTATTCAACCATAATCTCTTTAAAGCAAGCCATATTAGCAACCTACTTAATTTCTCTGTCCTAAATCATTGGTCCTTTTTTAAATTTTGAGTCGATTTTGATCTTTTTAAATAAAAAATACCGAAGTTAAAATTTAAATAATCTGATTTCAATTTAATGATCGCAAGCAACCTCCCACACACCGGACACCAACCGCTTGCACTAGAACTAGTATTATTAAACTATAAATGATAAATTTAACTAATTTTTATTTTCTATAATGAATTTCATAAAACTTAAAAGTATGGGCCAAAAGTTGCTGTAATTTTTTATAGGACTAGAAATAAGTGCATATAATAAAACACATATTTTAAGGGTGAATGTTATGCATACTAAAAAGAACTTATGAAAATACATATTTTTATGCATACTAAAATTTGATTGGACCAACAACATGGACAAAATGTTGTTCAACACGATTGCAAGGATAAGAAATTCACATTGGCAATTGCTGAAGCATGAAACTTATTCAATCATGACAATTACTACCTCGTTCAGAATGCTTTACTTACTTATATATGAAGAGCTACCACACAAAATGCCTAGTCAAAGTTTAGAAAATCAAAAATATCCTTTGATAAGATTTTACACTATTTGAACATATCTCTGATTTAAAAAGTGTCTTTTTCCACTAGTGACTCTGGTAGGATTTACATTATTTGAAGATATCTTTTCAATAAGTTGAAGGGATTCAAAGGAGGTGTACATGAGTTGGTCGACCCGGTTAAACCCATTCAATCCAACCCAAAAAAATGGGTTGGTTCGGACAAGTGGGTGGATATGGATTTCAAAAATGAAAAACCCATTAAAAAAGTCGGGCTTCGGGTAAAACCGGACCCAACCCAAAAAACCCACTAACCCACTAGTGATATGTTTCTTGAATTTTTTTTATGAAAATACTAAAGATTTTTTCATTTGATTATTAAATATTTTTATATTGAAAATAAGTTATACTATTTTTTACGAAAATCAAAAAGATTGAATAATTTTTATGAACAAATATGATAATTTTTCGCATTATTGTTTAAAAATTTTAAAAAATTGAATAATTTTCATAAACAAATATAGTGATTCATGGTTTAGTCCTTTGATATTAAAAAAAGCAAAAAAAATCATTTGGATAACACGCTATCCAACCCGTAAATTAGTAGATTTACACACAAAAAATTGGTGATTATTTTTTATAGTGAAAAAAAGTTACCCTATTTTTCAAGAAAATACATTGATTGAGTTATTTTTTATGAAAAAATATGATGATTCAATATTTAGATATTTAATATAAAAAAATAGAAAAATAATTTGGGTAACCCACAACCCAACCCAATCCAACCCGGAAATTAGTGGATTTACCCAACCCGGTCTAATGTTATAACGGGTGGTTATTTTACTAAACTCAACCCATAATACAATATGTGGTTTGGGTTATGGTTTTCACCAAACTCAACCCAATCCGGCCCACGTAAACCCCTAATTCAAAGCATTCCACCAAAGGGAGAAGAACAATTACCCAAAAATTTAAGTATAAAATTCTAAAGTTGTCTCATAAAGAATCTCCGATCATGATATGGGATAAGCTGTTTCCTTGAACCGTGAGAATTGGGCTATTCTAGTAAAACATAATTATTTAAAAATGAAATAGCAATAGCAATAATTTCAATGAAAAGAGTAGGATTTGCAAAAAATAGCAAAAGTTTTAAAAGGTTTCATAACAAATTTAGCAAATCTTATGTTCGCTTCATTTCTTGTTATTATTGTGGTAAAAAAGAAACACACCAACTCAAAGCATAATATAATATATATTCCCCTCACCCTAAATTTTTCTTTAACAAAAAAAGGTATATAATATATTGTGGGACTTGTGTGTGTGTATATATATATATATATATATATATATATATATATATATATATATATATATATATATATATATATATATATATATATATATATATATATTGTGGGACTCATAAGTTAATTAAGTCCTGATTTTTAAACTATTTAGGTTCCAAGAGGTGATGCAAATCTAATTTTCAATGTCAAGTGCAATACTGATTAAAAGATAGAGGAGCCAATGACAAGGTAGTGAAGGATAAGGGGAGGTGGAATCAATGAATAAATAGTGGTCAAACGTGGATAAAACAGCATAACTTAGGAAGGAGTTATCGAGGGACCAGGCTCGAGTACAGTTTGTGATTTTCGACTGCACTGCATTTAGCGCCACATCTAAGCCGTTCAATGTAAGATCGGACAGTCAGATTTAAAACTCAATTTTATATTTAATAAGTTAACTAAAGTCTAAACTTAAAATCTTAACCGTGCGTACTGACCGCATACAGTTTGACTACACTGACGCCAAGAATATTTGTAGGAGAGATAACTTAGTGTGAAGGGTGTAGAGTATGAAAGTGAAGACTAGATAATCAAACGGTATACAAAGGCGGTACACTATGAACCGGCTAAGGTGTAAATGATCCGCGGTAACCTTCGCCGTATTTCAAATCCTGAACAAGATTCCAAGAATATTTGTATATTCAACTAATCACTTTGCAAAGTTTACAAAAGACCAACCAGAAAATGAGTACCATCTCCCCTAACCCTCAAAATATGTTGTGCAATTGCAAAACTTTCATAATCCAAAATGGAAGGGGGGAAAAGAATCCAAACTATGAATCACCAAGGAAGCAACAGTAAAATCAGTAGCTTCCTATAGATCAACCCTAACTGCATTGCCAGTATTTCAACTTACATCTTGTATCAACAGCTAGATGTGATCACTTCAATACTGCTACAATTTACAACTCTTGTATGAGAACCAAGATGACGGCCGAAATCAACGTCTGATCCGACCAAAGAATTGATAGAAAATTTTTCTGGCTCAAGCGGATGAATAATTGGAAAAAAGCTTCAACAAACTGTCTTCAGTTTCAGGAGTGAATTTTCTAGCAAATAGGTAACAAGGCTTCTGAACTCCGTTCCATAAGCAAGGCCATCTTTGTACTTCTTTCTGTAGAAAAAAAAAACAAATGAAAATTGTTAAGTCGCGTAATGTATTTTCGACAAATCAGAAGATTGAGAGCACTCAACATACCTTCTCGTCACTGGTGACGTGCACGCTTTCATCAATGGACTGAAAATATAACGGAGTTAACATCAATATGCATGTGCCTAACTTAAAAATAATATGAAAAATGTATTCAATATTCAACTAGTAAAGAATCTAATCATCAATAATGCAGAAAATGACGAACTACAGAAGACACTAAGATTAGGTACAAAGAATCAAAATAGGAAAAAAGGAGCGAGAATTCCAATACTCTAAGCTCAGCTTCATAAACAATCTACACATGCATGCTATATATCTAGTAGATTCTTCCAGTAATAAAAACATGTAAAAAATTTACAGTAGAAGTTATAATTACAGTAATAGTGCTATACCGTAATATTCTTCAAAAGCTCATAAGTAATATCCTGAGTCCTATATGATTTTGGATGCCATTTTTGCTCAGACCAGTCAACATGAGTTACTGACCAGTTTGCAATTCCACTCGGATCGACAATCTGTAACAAACATTACTCAATTAGTTGACGGTGTAAAACTGTTTAAGCAGACTTGTACTACAAGCAAAATTCTCACCGTGAAGAAGGTCGGTAAGTAATGCTCATCTGGAATACAATTCTTCCCATCCACACCAGGCTGTCATATAAAGAATATTCATATTAGTAAATGAACAACTTAACCAGGTTTACAGATTTATCTTATGATGTAAGCACTTATTACAATTTAGATACACGTCTGAAAAGAACTTATTATAACAGTTCATAATCTGTTTTCAGCTTACTTCAATGAACTCTTTAGAACAGCTTATGAATAAAACACTTCATTAAGTTGTGTATCCAAACAATTTCTAAAACTAAATTTTCTTAAAGCACTAAAGATCAGAATTCATTGCTTTACAATAAAATTAAGCTTACGGCTATCTTTAATTGCAGTAAAATAAATTAAGAGTTTGTCAGACGTATCTAATTCTTTATGAATAAAAGAAAATTGCTATAAATTTTACGGAAAGAATATATAAAAACTACACCTCACAGTGACCTTGAAATTTTGAGTAGTACATGTGGTCAGCCATAACAATAACAGCGTGCTGCCGCTTCATAGAGAACCACTGCATGAACAATTTAACAATGTGATGACATATTTAATTGAGAAATACATTTAATAGTATAGATTTAAATGTATTGTAGTTATCGAGCAAGCAGCAACAACAAGATTTAGGCCATGTTTGGATAAACAGCATAATTAAGGTCTTATCATCATATAAAAGTTTATTTCTATAACAAAAGATAAAATAAAGTTAAAATGTTTCAATATAATCTCTAAGTTGTTTTCATGAGCTATCCTAGAGAGTTTATGGAAATAAGTTGAAACAGCTTATGGAGATGTCATAAGCTGTTTCCATAAGCTCTCCAAAACAGTCTAACAAATAAGTCGATCCAAACAGCCCCTTAAGAAAAATGTACCTGAGCACCCTTTCTAAAGTCCTTAATCTCAACTTCAGGTAGCATATGTTCTGAATATCTTCCATTGCCAACAGGACCGGGATCCTTAAAGCTATAATGGAAAAGTAAAGTGTGCATTATTAATAAACGATGCTGTGAAAGAAAATACCAACCAATTCTATTGGGACTAAGGAGCATGGCATACCAGTCCACAAAGCTGATATTTGTATACATCAGATAATCGAAAATATAGTCAAAATTATAAAGCGGCACACAGCTGCAAAACCAATGCAAAAAATCAGAAACTAATATAAGTGAAAAATTAGTAATTGATGCAAAAATATAATAAGAAAATTACCTATCAGAAAGTAAAACAAAGTGCATGTTACGAGGATCTTGTAGAGCATTTGCCAGTAGTCGTCTCTCGGCATCAACCATGGACATTTTCCCCCATACCACCTGTAAGTAACAAGGCAACTAATTAATCTCACACTCAAAGCTTCTACTTAGAAATAAGTCAATAATTTACACTTGCAGCCACCATTGCTAATTTCAGAAGAAATATCTGAACTTAAAAATATATTCTAAAATGAATTCAAACAAAGATACAAAACATTCTCGAAACAATTAAGCTGGTAAAGGTCAGACTAGATTAAAGTTGTAGAGTTCTACCGTCGTGTTGAACTTCTAAGGTTATGCGAATAGATTAAACTTCCAGATTAATCACAGGTATCTATTCTAGTTTGCAATAAGTAAAATGTGAAATTGGGACTTTAACGGATGTAATACATATTTAAATAACATCTTTTAATGAATATAAACATACATTTGACAAATAATTAGTAAACCAAGCAATTAGAACAAAAGTTGTGCACCTGATCACTGCGTATATCTCGATTAACAAAATATCGGCTAGCATGAACTGGTTTAGACTTAGATGCATGCACATAAACGGAGAACTTCCCTTCATGACCCTGTCAGAAAAGAGAGTAGCATGATAATTCAGAAGCTAAGAAAACCAACCAATGAAATCACATAAATAGATTAAGTCTGTTCTACATTTATCACGACTTTACTCTATTCATGCAAATTAAGATTATAAGGTTCAACTATTGAATTGAATAGTACTTCAACTAAGGCTCCAAGATGGAACACATAAGGTTTAGAAGTATCAAGTATCAGAATTTTGACAAACACGATAATATACAGTTGATTGCTAAGTGAGACATTAGAGGTTGCACATCCTAAACCAATCCGCCATTAATCCTTGTCCAAGCTCAGAATTTTGACAAAAACAGTGTTGTCAAATAGCGGTGCTATAGCATAGGGGAATTTAAACAAAAAAATTTAGTTTCACTCTACGCTATTTTAGTCAAAGTTTTGTCAAATAGAGGCTATAGTGGCACCATAGCATAGCAAAATTTGAATAAACCGCTATTTTCTGAAATCTGCAATTGACAATACTAAACAAAAATATAATGCGTGAACGAACACAAACTGATACAATGCATCAAATAATCAATAAATAACTATATAAAACACAAAATAGATAGATAGATAACAAATCCTTACTTGGAAGAAGTTATCCCACAATTTTTCGAATGGTAGAGAACCAGGCGTCAAAAACATGAAGGCGATTTTTGGATTTTCTGGCATAACTATTGGGGAGTTCAAAATATCTCTAAAAACAACATGTGCTGCAATCTCATCATCTGTGTATTCCCTTGAAGGAACCGGAGGAAACCAATGATCGATAGTATTGCATCCTCTAGAATTGAACATGTTACAAGCTGTACGGTTTTTTAGCCGGTAGATATAAGCACAAGTTAAAAACATGATTACAAATGAAACCAGAACAAAAATCCACATTGGCTTTTTCATTGGAGGACGGTGTCGAGATCCAGGCAAGAACTGCATATCACCCAAACTTAGACGCCAAAATTTCGCTGTCTTCATTTCATCTATGTCAATGAATCACAACTTTAGCATCCAACAAATCTTCTTTTCATGCATATTCAGCATACACCAGACTCAAATCACAAGATATCAAGAGAGATAGCCAACAAGAAATCTTCACTGGATTCAAAAGCAGAAAAATCTGAAATCAAAACACAAAAAATGAATACATTAAGAACGAATTAAATCCACTCAATTTTCTACACCGACGTCTTTTACCCAAACAGATAAAGGTTGACATTTTAAAATGAATACATTAAGAACGAATTAAATTGCAGAACGCAACTAAAGTTGTTGCAAGTGCAGTCTGCAACTGCAATTTCAATTCCGGACAGATCAACTACATTTGTCTGCATTTTACCGAAATATAAAGCTTGACAGTGTAGCCAAGGCATCAATGATTAAAAACATAACACTAACAACAATAATTCCAAATGCTATCATTTTCTCAAATTATTATCGGTGTCGACATATAAGTGTACATGTCGTGTCCATGCTTCATAGCATTTAAGCACTTTTGATACGTTCAACAACAACAAAACCTTACAATCTGACTGGAATCAGTTACATGCCATGAAGCACGGAAACTCCTCAGATTAGGCATGTCCTGGTGTCGGACAGGCATCGGTGTCCGACACCAAAACTTATAATTACATTGAATTCTGCCGTTTTCTAAAATTATTATTGGTGTCAACTTGTCGGTGTCTATGTCATGTCCGATGTCCGTGTTTCATAGGTTACATGAATAAAACGACGCCCTAATTTTCTATCATAAATAAATCAAATCCCTAACCAAACCATTCATACATTATTTATAGTACAAAAAAAAAACAAAAAAGAAATTGCAAATTCAAAACTACAGTGATAATCTTGAAAACTAAACTATCCAATTATCCATTAATCCATTAATAAAATAAAATAAAATAATCGTGACTGAAAATACATGAAGGAGTGAAGAGGAAGTGATAAGTAAAGTTACACTTAATTGAAAAATCAAATGCAACGATTAAACTCCTATTAAACAACATAAACTTGATTACTAACATTTAAACGATAGTTAAGAATTGGTAAATCAACAAGAATAAGAACAAATCATGATAACGACAGAGAAAACATGAAATAGATACAATACGACAATAACATTAAGAAATGAGAAATTATAAAGAACATGAAAAAGTAGAAAAGAATTATCGACATTGCGAAATCAACGTACATTTGTTTATGTCTCGGAAGAGAGTGTAGAGAGAGAGAGAGAGAGTCTCTGTTCTGTTTTCTGTGTGTGAAGGTTTGTTAGTTTGGTGATGTTGGGGGGAGAGAGTGGGTTTGGTTTTGTGATTTGATTTGATTTCTTAACGAAAACGAAACGTTTTGTGTTTTTGCGGTGTCTTGTTTTTCGTTTTGTTTGGTTTTTTGGTTTTGGTTTCTCTCTCTAAAAAAATAAAGAGAGAGAGAGAGAGAGAGAGAGAGAGAGAGAGAGAGAGAGAGAAGAAAACAGAAAAAGAGAAGGAAAGGAAAGGAAGTCGAGTGGCAGTGGGTAGTGGCACTGGCTGGGTGGCATGCCAAGATGAAGGAAAGGAACAGTCACTTTTTGCTTTTTTATTTATATTTTTTTGATAAAATCACTTTTTTTTTTTTTTATATAATCACTTTTTGCTTCTTTGTGTTGTGGCTGTGGCTGGTTGTGGTTGGCATGCCAAAAAGATGAAGGAGTATTTCTTTTCTGAAAGGAAAAAATAACAAACAATTTTGTTTTGATAAAAATACTATATTAATTAGTCAAAAACAAAATACTATATTAATGATTATTATTTTGAGGATATAAAATGAGAAAAATTAGTAAAAAAAAAAATCATAAATACTAGTCAAAAATATAATCATAATAATTAATACTTTAACAAATAATGGTCATTCAAATGATATTTTTTTTAAGGAAATGACAATAAATAGTTAAATACTATATATAAGTTTTATTTCTATTTTTATTAATAAAAGAGCTTAATGGACATACATCGTCTTTTACAACGACATCCAATAAGAAATCACATTTTTTATCATGTCATGTAAGTAGTTTCGAAATAACCATACAAAAGTGGGGTGATGTGGCAAATTGATGGATTTTCTTTGGATATATGTGTAAAATTATTTTACACCGATTGTGCATATCTTTTTTTTTTTTTCAAGTAGTCTAGTAGCTAGACTCACACATTTAATATGAAAAAATATGGAATTTGGGATTCGAACCTTAGACACTCCTAAATCCTTAACAAAATATGAGAAAATAGGATATAAATTGAAAATGTAAAATAATTTTACACTGTCATCCGATAGCAATTATATATTACGCAAAATCATCATCATCCCACTTGGTATGATGTGGAGGAATAATAGATTTTTGTTGGACATTCATGTACATATTATTTACATCGACAGAGCATGTCTATTAAACTCTTTTTAAAATATATATTTCATCCTTCGTTCAAAAAATATATATATATTTCATCCAAAATTATATAATATGAGAAAAATAATCCTGTAAAAAAAAAAAAGAGAAAATAAAAAATTTACACTTTCATCTAATAATAACCATGTACAATATTTGGTAGAATGGCTCCACTTCTTCAATGAATGATATTAGTAGTCATTTTACAATTGTCTCTGATAGTTTTTTTTGTTTACACTGGACATGAAGGTCGAACCCAAAACTTCTAGGATAATAAATAAATCTGTCACCACTAAATCTTATATTTGGCGATATTGATTTTTGTGTTAGTTTATACTTAATTAAGTTATTGAAATAGTAAGTGGTTAATAATATATTTCGAAGACGAATATTTCTCCAGAATTTGACTTCAACTTTTAAAAATAACATTTATTAACAGATTTTATTTATCTAGCGATTGAACTTCGAGTTATCACGCTCTATAAATCAGAGAGTTAACAATTCTAAAAGTCAGAATATGCATACATGCGTTACAGGTTGTGACAGAAAAATTAAAACTTCTTACATCAAATTAAAATTTTCAAAGTATTTAAAAATATACTGTAATAAATATATACCTTAGGCTATGATTGGATTGATGGAATGCGATGAAATGGAATGGAACGGAATGAAGTATAATAATGTTCCATTGTTTGGATTTGTAAAATGATAATGGAATGGAATAGGATGGAATGAATTCCTTCCAATACCACCACTTACCTTTAATTTTTTCCTCTACATTTTAAAATATCCAAACAATGGAACGAAAGATTTATTCCATTCCGCTTCATCCCATTTCACCTCACTCTATTCCGCTCCGCTTCATTCCATTATATTTCATCAATCCAAACAGAGCCTAAGTGGCACCAATGTGCTACAATACTATTTATCTACCATGTGCTCCGTAAATACTAATAGGATGCGTTTGAAACACAAAGTTGTGAAACTGTTAAAAATAAGATTTTTCATTAGATGTAAAGCATTGGGGTTCTTAAATTTTAATTTATGATGAGAAGAGTTAAAGGAACACATCCGAAATCATCGGATAAATTTCTTGATGCGGTTATATTGCGACCGTATGTGTGATTAAAGATGACACCACAATTGTAGTGCGATGCAGTTGAAAATACTACCACAATAGCAATACTAATTGCATATACGGCTACAATTTAAAACCATCCTCAGAAATACCTGTTATCCTAAGATAATCATGAAACTCCTCTAGTTACTTCTTCAAGCCAAGATGAGGAGGCAAATCAATTTAAATATATGGTGTTTAGGAGGAAATATATTGAAGTTGCTTACTATCTAAAGGGTGATCTGATGTATGTATTTTTTAGGATATGTATGAAAATAGAAATGTAAATTTCTTTTTGTCTACGTCATGTTAATATTAATTTGATATGCTTTTTTAGTGGTATAACTTTTAGAATTGTGAAATTTTAAATCTATTTTTTATTTTTGTTTTGACATTGAGAAGATGGCTTAATCTACAAATTTGTTTTTTTTAAGAAGTTAAATTTAAATTAGCCTATCCAAATTGGCATCGGATAAAATTAAACCTGAAACCTTAAAGAGGGACATACTCTCAGGTGTCAAGTCAATACTGTAACACTCAAACCCATTATTTATTTATTTCTACCTTTAGTAAAATCTTTTTCAAAATACGCAACGGAAAATCACAATCCAATTTATAGAATATCGGTTCGAGTATTACATTCTTCAACCAAAATAATACTAATGTAGTTAATTAGTAAAAATGCTTGTTTATACAAATCTTTGAATCAAATAATATATTTATTGATTATACAAAACAACCTAGACAATAGACTTTATATACAATATAAAACTCTTTTTCCCGTGTCACAATCAAAGCAGAGCTTCACCGACGACTCGACATCGATAACCACAAAACCTGTGAATCTGGACCCCCAACGGTCCAGCACATAACACATAAAAGAGAGTCAGATAACATACTCAAAATATACAAGTGTAAGTAAACTATACTTAAACACTTCATCAACATTCATGCATATTCATATATCATGCATATACTTCATTAATCTCATTTAATTATAAACTACAAGAAGTTATAATTAAATATCAATAATAATCCACGAGAAATTGAAGCCAATTACATTTATAATCATCAGACAATCAACACATACAACAAGTCTAACACACATAGACAATTATCACAAATTCCAAACATTTGTGTCACATATCAAATATCAAATAATGTACACATATCCTAATGCAATCTAATGCCACAATCTTCATGCTATGTCCCCTAGACATATCTAATGCATGTGGTACCATCGTCTTTATTAGAGTATCTCACCTCTAATATTCGTCTTTATCGGATAAATATAATCCGATATCCGTCTTTATTGGAATGTCCAATATACATCAACAATTCATGAATGCATGTATGTAATTCATGAATTCACACTCACACAATTAGCATTTTGCTCGTCATTTATAATGTGGAACACTATCCGACATTTCGTCTTTATTAAGATAACACTATACCTTAATATACATCTTTATCGAATAACATAATTCGATATATATACTTCTTTATTAGAATAACATACTCTAATATCCTTCTTTATTAAGTTGATTAACACCTTAATATACTTCTTTTGACTTTGAAACAAACATCATCAACACAATCAAAACACAATCATATTCCACAAATATAATCAACAATTCATCACAATACAATTAATCATTGGTTATAAACACCTAATTGTATGTTAGAACACCTCACTCACATGTTACAAGTGCCCTAATGCACATAAAACCATTAACAAAAAGTTGTTGTCCAGTGCTGTTCGCTGAGCGAACGGTGGCGAGCCGTGGCGAAGGCCTCATGTTCGCTGAGCAAAGGCCTGGCGAGCTGTGGCGAGCCGTGGCGAAGGCCTCCTGTCAGGAATGCTCAAACCTTGCGTTTTTCACCCAAATTCACCCAAAAATCTCATTTTTCATGTTATAAACCCCAAATAAGTTTATATTCAAGTGCAACAAACATATCTAAACACAAAAGGACGGTTTATTTCACCGATCTACAACATATACATCGAAAAAGCAAAGATTTAATACTTTTACTCAAAACTCACAAAAACACAATGTTCTTGAGTTTAATCATCTATAAATTCTGTTTTTATCCATTAAATTCGTTCATACATCATGATAAGAGCATGTTAAACATGTTATGAACCTTAGATTCGATTTCCATTAAGAAAACTCATCTAAACTAAAACGAAAATGGGGTGGAGAAAGTTCGGGTAAGGAGAAATCGACATTCTCCCCTTCCTCGTATCACCCACGAATATTAAATCTAATCTCTTACCTGAATTCGAAGAAAACTCGGAGATTTGCTCTTGAATCTCTTCACTTTCCTTTGCCCTAGCTTCTTTCTCTCCTCCTTCTCTTTAACCCTCAAGAACAAAGAGAAAATGAAGTGTTTTCTCTCTCTACCCATGACTATATGGGCGCCCCCCACTAGTTCACAAGGCCTAATGGGTCTCAAGCCCAATAGCTTGGCCCAACTCGCGTTAACTCTCACTAACTCGCGTGTTAACTAAAGCTCTCGATAAATAACTTAAAGTTACTATCTTACTTAAAATCACATCACCAAATAATTAAACACTTACATAGTGAATAATAAATTTGGGTCGTTACAAATACCATGATACCAACCCAGCTGGGTTTTTAATCTACAGAATTGTTGAAATTGATCTCTAATAATAATAATTTAGTTACTTTTCATCATATAATCCAAAAATCTATAGTGCTTGTACAACACATATTCTATATTTTAAGTAGCTGTCACGCTCTTTTTATGTTTGTGGATCCAATTGGTTTCTTTGTGTGTGAGAACTTTGAAGACACTAAAAAAACATATGGGATAGAAGAGAAAAAAATAAATAACATAGAAAATGTAAGAATAGAAAGTTTCATTAGTTTAATATTGCTTAAAATAAAGATTACCAAAATCATAACAATACACTACCTACTCATCTTGGCAAAGAATTAATGAACGATTATTGCACTAAACAAGGTCTTGCAAATTTCATGACCTTGCTAATGCTTCCTTTTAAAAGTAACTATCTTTTACATATCATGTCATCAATTTTGTTTTGCACAAATCATACATATATAAGAGAAGTTCTTTTAGAAGAGTTGAGTAGTTTATTTTTCCTATGTACTTACTAGATAAAGTTAATCAGGAAATTCATCAAGTAACACAAAGGTCAATGGCTTTTGTACATGAATCTTTGCATCTTCTATTGTTTTTCTTATCCCTCTCAACATGTTGTTTGCCATCATCAATTAGCAACACTTATAAAACTACAACACTAGCTCCTTCAACTTCCAAACCTCATAAATTGGTTTCAAAACTCATTCATTATAATTCTATTCACCATCCACGCTACAATCCAAACGAAACAGCCAAAGACCAAATGAAACTTGACATCAAACACTCGATTACGCGTTTAACCTACTTGAAAGCAAGGATCGAAGGTTCGTTAGTCTCTAATAATGATTATAGATCTTCTCTTTCCCCGTCATTAACCGGTAGAACCATACTAGCCAATCTTTCAATAGGCCAACCTCCCGTCCCACAATTACTCATCATGGACACCGCGAGTTATATCTTTTGGACAATGTGCACCCCTTGCACAAGTTGTATCCAATATCCAGGTCAAATTTTCGATCCTTCAAAGTCTTCGACCTATTCTCCATCATGCAGAGAACCATGTTACTTTGACAACTGCAAATGCAACCTCACCAATCAGAGGACATATAGCATCCGTTACGCGGACAAATCCTTCTCATCAGGAACAGTTGGCAGTGACGTAATAGTCTTTGAGACGGGTGACGAAGGTATCACCCGTGTAAACAAGATAGATTTCGGGTGTGCTCATAACGTTATATATAATTCGGATCAAGGGTACAATGGAGTATTAGGGTTAGGATTAAACAGTGGACGTTTGTCTTTGGCCGCACAAATAGGTAAAAAATTCTCTTACTGTATCGGTACCTTAGCCGACAAGTATTATAATTACAACCAATTAATATTAGGTGAAGGAGCAAATCTTGAAGGTTATACCACACATTTCGAAGTGCATTATGGATTAAACTATGTAACCATGGAAGGCATAAGTGTAGGAGAAAAGAGTCTTGACATAGATCCTAGTATTTTTGAGATCAAGAAGAATGGCACAGGTGGAGTTATCATTGACACAGGTAGTACATTCTCCTATTTTGTTGATGATGTGTATAAATTACTATATAACGAGATTCAAAACCTATTTCAAGGGTCTCTTCAACAAGCTAGAGTTCCAAAATTTCCATGGATGCTTTGTTACTTTGGGAGTATAAGTAGGGACCTGATAGGATTTCCAGTGGTTACATTCCAATTTGCTGGAGGAGCAGATTTAGTGTTAGACTCATTAAGCTTTTTTCAACAAATGGGGGATCATGTGTTTTGTATGACTATAAGTCCAATTAGTGAGATTGGCATTGATGTTTCAGTTATTGGGTTATTTGCTCAACAGAGTTACAATGTGGGTTATGACCAAGGTAATGGCCTTATTTACTTCCAAAGAATTGATTGTGAACTTCTTAGTAGTTGATTTACATAGTACCGACACTTCAGATTAAAGGCATATTTGATATTAGTGTTGGATATGTTAGTGTCATGTCCGGTGTACGTGCTTCAATGACTATGAGCAAAATTTCTACACTAAAGTTTTCAACAATAGTTGCTATTGAGAAACTATTGCCACATAAAAAACAACTTTTATGAATTGAAACACGGATCTGGATCATCTCGTCATTTATTCGTTATCAATTTTGTTCTTTTGTGTGCTTCTGTGGATTCTATTAATAAGTTTTCAGTTGTGAACTTGAAAGTGAATTAGATCTAGTTCAAATGCATATGTTCTCTTTTTCTTTATTAATGTGTTCAAAGTTGCTCTTGTTTTGTCAAATTTGACAGTGAAACCATAAGCAGTACCAAGAAGGAAGAGAGAAGAGAATTGTATTTGTGTTGTCGGACATTGACAAGAATTGGATATGCAGTGAAAATAAAATAATTGGAATGGGGTGCACATTGTCCAGAAGGTGCTACTCCCAGTTATTGGAACAAAATTAATTTAAAAATATTTGCCCCTAAATCTATTAAGGTTTTGATGATAACAAAGTATTAATAAACAATTGGAAGGACTAAAAATTTAATTTAAGTGTGCAGATATTAGCTTCAGATAAGCTCTGAGTGAAGCTCAGAAGATATGTATTCAGAAGTTTACAAGCGCTCAGAAGATGTTGAACTTCAGAAGTTACAACCTTCAGATGATGAAGTCGTCAGAACTTCTTAAGTGTCTAAAGCTTCATCAACCTCTGAAGATCTTCTTGAAGTCTATGAAGATTCCCTTTTGCAAGTCAACTCTTCTACCAATGAAGAAAATGACGTTTCAAGCTTGATCAGTACAGCTACTCTCTTTTTGTCTGTCCACTCTTGAGAACGTGGGACATCAGACTTGTTAGCTGAATAAGGAAAGTCTTCTCTGCACATGGTCAAAGTGTCTGAAACTCTTACTTAGTTTTAGAAACAACCAAACTGCATCAAGACAAGTTGCTTGAAGACAAAAGGCTATCTACTTCAACGGTCATTTCTGCAACGACTCTTTTCTAGCTGTATATATACTAGAAGGATCAGTTGTATTATATATACAAGAATTTACATCAAGGGTTATACTGCGCTCAAACTCTGAACTGTGAATACAAGCTCTGAACCTCTGAACTAGTGTTGTTGCACTCTTAGTCCAAATACTTTGTATTCATTGTATTTGCTCTTTAAGGTTCTCTTAAGAGCAGTTGTATACTTTCAACTACTTTATTATCTCTGGTACTTGAGGAAACTTAAGCTTGTGTGCTTAAGTGTGAAGTCTTAAGCTTGTGTGCTTGAGCATTGTTGTGAAGTCTCTTGCTTGTGTGCTTGAGGATTTGTAATCTTGTGTGATTTTAGTGAAATCCCTTGGAAGTGCAAGGGGACTGGACTACTCTCGTTTTGTGGGAGGAACCAGTATAAATTGCTTGTGTGCTTTCTCTCTCTCTATCTTGTTATTATTTGTGTTACTTATCCGCTGCTAACGTAGTTAAGTTAAGAACTTTGAAAAAGTTTTAACTTAGCTAAAACACAATTCAACCCCCCCTTCTTGTGTTTTCACACCTTCAATTGGTATCAGAGCCTGGTTTGTTACTTTCACTTAACAGTGAGACAGTAAAGATCTTGTGAGAACACTTTGTCTGGAGGAGACGATAGTAGTACTAGAACAACTGGTGAGGCCAGTGATGCTGGTGGTGGTCCTAGAAATGCTTTTGGTTTTGACTACTTGAGTAATGAATCACATGAACATAGTGGCAATAGAAAAGCCCCTATATTCAATGGTGATGCATCATTATTTGAGTGGTGGAAGGAAAGACTGTATAGCAATATTACTGCTATTGATCATGAGTTGTGGGATTTGGTTGAGCTGGGAGTAACTTTTGAAAACTTAAATGAACATGGAAGATTGTCCATTGAGCATAGAAAGTTACTCACACCAGCTAACTTAAAAATCTACACTAAGCATCATAGAGTAAAGGACATTGTTGTTGGTGCTATCAGACATGAAGATTATGTCAGAATAGAAAACAAGTCTACTGCTAAATCTATCTTTGACTCTATGTGTGCTACCTATGATGGTAATGAAAAGGTTCAAGAGGCTAAGGCTAGTCTCTTGATAAGGCAATATGAACTATTCACCATGCAACAAGATGAAAGCATTGAGACTATGTTTACAAGGTTTCAAATCCTTGTATCTGGTCTTAAAGCTCTTAAGAGGAGTTATTCCACCTATGACCATGTTCAGAAGATTCTGAGAAGTCTTCCTATTGCTTGGAGACCTAAGGTCACTGCAATAGAAGAAGCTCAAAATCTCAAGACTCTGAGTCTTGAGGCTCTGATAAGCAATCACAGAAGCCATGAGATGGTTCTGAATGCTGATTCAGAAGCTAAGAAGAAGTCCAAGTCTGTGGCTTTACAGTCAACTAGGACTCCTTCCAAAGCTCTTAAGACTCAGCTTCTTGACATTGAAGAGGAATCTTCTGCAGATGGTCAAGAGGAGGAAATGGGTGAAGATGAGTTTGCTTTATTCACCAAGTTTCAGCAATGGAACAGGTTTAACAAAAGAAATTTCAGAGGAAACAGCTCCAGAAATTTTGTCAGCAAGAAGGATGATCAGAAGAACTGCTTCAACTGTAAGAAGCCAGGACACTTTATTGCTGACTGTCCAGAAATGTCTGCTAAAGACAAAAGCAAAAGATACAGCTCAAAGAAGCAACAATTTAAGAGCAAATTGAAAAAGAGTCTGATGGCTACTTTTGAAGAGCTATCATCTGAGGAAGAAGTTGAGGAAGAGGAAGAGGCAAATCTAGCTCTAATGGCTTCAACTGACTCAGATGCAGACTCAGAGGATGAATCAGAATCAGATTCAGAAGTGACAGATGAGGTATTTTCTGACTGTTCTAAATCTCAACTTATAACTGCACTTAACAAGGTCATTGAGAAACATCTCAGAGTGTTAAGTAAACAAAAAGTTTTACAAGAAAAGCTTAACACTCTGACTAAACAGACAGAACACTTTCAAGGTCTATATCAAGAAACTCTGAATAGAGTGAATGACTTTGAAAAGGGTTGTGCTGTGTGTCACAAACCTATTGATGAGCAGGAAATAGCTCTTCAACAGTTTGTGCATCTCAACCTTGGGAAGAGCAAAGCTGCTAATAAAATTTATAATGTTTTGAGACATAGAGGAGAAGGACTTGGCTATGAATATGGTAGAACATATTCAAAGCTGAAGACCTTTGCCAAAAAGGTTGGAAAATCTTGGGTTTATTATGTTGTTCCACCAAGTGAAGAGGGAAAGAATCTTGGTACTTTTGAAAATGAGGATGATGATCTGAGAGATTTAGAAGCTGACAGCTCAGAGGAACCAAGTTCCTTAGGATCTGGAAAGAAAAGTTCAGAAGATAGAAGTTATTCAGAACTTGAGAATATTTGTTCAGATGTTCTGAAAACCTCAAAATCTGAGACTTCAAATTCTGGAACCAAAGGAACTTCAGAACCTGAGGCAGGTCAATCTAAAGATTCAGAAGTTTTTAAAAGAAAAAATTCAAACTCCAAACCTCAGATGCAATATAGGACTCAGATTATTTATGATTCTAGAGTCAGTAGATATAACCAATCAGAACGAAAGATTGGTGATAAATACAAACTCTGGAGTCATAAACAATCTAAATCCTGGAATAATAACAAATTTCAAATAAAGAAAAAGTTTCAAAAAGGCTATTATTCCAAACCAAGATCTTTCTCTAACACTCAACAACATAGTAAGCATTTGTGGACTAACAAGCGTGGACCCAGAAGATGGGTACCAAAAGCTGAAATAATGTACCATTCAGATTTACCAACTAGGAAAGGATATGTCTTACCTAGAGCATGGAAACAAGTCCTATGCAAAGGAAGAAGGGCTTATGTCCTAGACAAATGGCTGACAAGTTCTCAAGTTAACAATCAGAACTTGAGAAGTGAAGAGGAAGAATACTGGGATGACTTTATCATTAACTGTGATGAAGAATTCTACCGCAATGATTAAAGTTGTTTCTCATACAGCCTACCACTCAAGGAAGTATCATGAATCAATCATGGTACCTGGATAGTGGATGTTCAAGGCATATGACTGGTGACAAACAACTATTTTCTAAGTTGACTCTGAAAGAGGGAGGCTCTGTTGGCTTTGGAGGCAATCAAAAAGGAAAGATAATAGGTACAGGTACAGTAGGTAATTCTTCCCTATCTATTAATGATGTTTGGTTAGTTGATGGACTCAAACATAACCTATTGAGCATAAGTCAATTTTGCGACAATGGTTATGTAGTTGTCTTTAATAAGGAATCATGTACTGTAACTAAACAATCTGATAACTCCATTGTATTCAAAGGTCTGAGAAAGAACAATGTTTATAAAATAAATCTGTCTGATTTGAATGAACAAAAAGTTGTGTGTCTTCTGACTTTGAGTGAAGAAAAATGGATCTGGCATAAGAGGTTAGGCCATGCTAACTGGAGGTTAATCTTTAAGCTTAGCAAGCTTGACCTTGTCAGAGGTTTACCAAAAATCAAATATCACTCAAACACACTTTGTGGTTCTTGTCAAAAAGGAAAGATTACAAAATCTTCTTTTAAACCTAAAAACATTGTTTCTACCTCAAGACCATTGGAACTTCTTCACATTGATCTGTTTGGGCCAGTTAACACTGCCTCTATCAATGGAAAGAAGTATGGATTAGTAATTGTTGATGATTACAGTAGATGGACTTGGGTAAAATTCCTAAGAACAAAAGATGAAGCTTATGATGAGTTTAGCATCTTCTGCAAACAAATTCAAAATGAAAAAGGCTACACTATTTTAAAAGTTAGAAGTGATCATGGTGGAGAATTTGAAAATGAACCTTTTGAAAATTTCTGTGAAAAATATGGCATTCTGCATGAATTCTCTTCTCCTAGAACTCCTCAACAAAATGGGGTTGTAGAAAGGAAGAATAGAACTCTGCAAGAAATGGCCAGAACCATGATGCATGAAACTAATGTAGCAAAGTTTTTATGGGCAGAAGCTGTAAACACAGCATGTTATGTTCAAAATAGAATCTATATCAGATCTAAGTTGAACAAAACTGCTTATGAATTGTTCAAAGGAAGAAAACCTGACATTTCTTATTTTCATCAGTTTGGATGTACCTGTTACATCTTAAATAACAAAGTCCATCTAAAGAAATTTGATGCTAGAGGTTATAAGGGTATCTTTATAGGATACTCTGAACGCTCAAAAGCATACAGACTGTATATTTCTGAAACACACACTGTGGAAGAAACTATGCATGTCAAGTTTGATGACAAAGAGCCTGACCAAGTGTAACACCCTAACCCATACTACCCTTAAAAACGTAATTTTAAAAACTTTTCAACAAGTGTAAAGGCAGAGTGCCACGCGGTAATTAAAACACAAGCATACACACAGAGCATCATGAAATTTAACATGAAAAGCAACAGCGGATTCCAATCAAACCAAGCATGCATATATATACATATATATATACATAAGCCATATTCATCCCTAAGGATGTCACTTATACAAGAACTAGCATAACAAAAAGGTAACACCGATATACGATGAAATCCAAGCGTAATCCCCGACTCGATGTTACATTACCAGAGCATTCACTATTTACAAACTCTAGTCAAAAGCTAGTACTAAGAGGAGTAATCTATGCTAAGTCTCCTCACCAAAAGGTACTTCAACACCACGCTAGAACAGCAGTCTAAACGTCGGCACAATCCTCAGCCTGAATATCTGAACCCCCAAAGGTCCAGCAAATAACACAAAGCAGAGAGTTAGAAAACATAATCGCATATCATACGAGCATAAGAAAGACCTTACACTTTCGAACTACATCATACATATTCTAACTCACGCCAAAACATCGCACTAAACGATTATCAATTAATAAAGTTCAACACAATTCAACCAAATAATGTCACGTACCATTTATCAAATATATGCGCATTTACCCTAAGGTATCTAATGCCAATTAATTCACTGTCATGCCATCCCTAGACATAACTAAATGCATGTGGTACCAAGATGTCTCACCAACGGTGGACCAAGAACAGTTTTATATCATGCTGGATATGTCGGAACTTACCGAACCATCTTATCTCCCTTGGATAAGCCAAAACAGTTTTATATCCTGTTGGATAGCAGCTCTGGACTCATGGATTCATCTAATCCGATCCTCGGCTTCATTATGGACACATAATCCATTTTCGTTATTGGAACCCAAGTTTCCAATGTTCACATACAATCATGAATGCATGTATGCATACACATATCAACCATATGATATTCTCTAGCTCGAAGCTATTCTCTAACACATTCACTTAACATTGCACATTAATGCCAAAACATAACATTGCTCACATTAAGCTACAACTTATTGCATACACGTTTTTCATTCATATAACGATTAACAATAAGCATCAACAGTATCAACATGTATCAACAATCATGTAAGGATACCCTTAAACCATGTTACAAGTGCCTAATCACACTTACAACCATCAACAAGAATTGCTGTCACAGAGGCCTTCGCTAAGCGAAGCCTTAGCGAGACATAGCGAACCACGTTCCCGGAAGTCACCTGCTCATGGCGAGCATTGGCGAGCTTCAACGAACTATTCGCTGAGCGAAGGCTTAGCGAGCCTACGCGAACCTCACCCGGAAGTCACCTGCTCATGGCGAGCATTGGCGAGCTTCAGCGAACCTGTTCGCTACAGCGAACTCCTGGTCGCTTAGCGAACCACACCAGAACAGAATATCTGTTCTTGAGTTATCTAAGGCGGTTTAACCTCAAATCAACTCAAAAATTCATTCAAACATGTTATAAATTCATATAAACAGCCATTCCAAACATATATGGTATCAAGGAACATTAATCATCCCTTCCAAACATCCAAATACCTCTAACAATCAAAATCATGGCAATTTCTTGGGTTTTAAGTAACTTTCATAAACTTTCCAAAAATGATCCAAACACATACATATTTATCATGGAATCAAGCTAGTGATTAACACATACAAAGTGATGATGAAGAACATCATACTCACATACAAAAGCTTAATCAAAATCTAAAAGAAATTGAGCGGGAGAGTTCGGGAACGGAGACATAGACAATCTCCCCTCTCCTTACCACTCAAGAATCATGAATTCTAATCTCTTACCTTAAGCAAAGATGATGATCCAAGCCTTCTCTTGCTCAAGCTTTCTCTTAGCCAAAACCCTAGCTCTTGCTCTATCTTGCTTCTACTCACTCAAACTCAAAGAAATGAATTTATGATACTATTCATATGTTTGACTTGCTACTTATACTACTTCTCATGTCATGAACCAAGCCCAAATGGCTTAGGCCCATGCCTCTCACGCCCCTTTAAGCCCAAAACAAGGTTCTCGCGCCTAATAACTTACGATCGGCTAAATAATTATTCGTCGCTCACTAAAATAATAAAAGCCAATTAATAAATAAAATAACATTTAATAAAATATACGAATACGAAAAATGGGTCGTTACAATCCTACCCCCCTTAAAAGAATTTCGCCCTCGAAATTACCTAGAAACAGATCGGGATAAGAATCTCTCATCTTGCTTTCCAACTCCCACGTCGCATTCTCACCAGCCGGTCCTCCCCACACGACTTTCACGGATGCAATCTCTTTGTTTCTCAACCTCTTCACTTCTCTTCCTTCGATTCTTAAAGGCACAGTCTCGATGGTCAAGTCATCCCTCACTTGAACATCGTCCGATTCAATTACGTGTGTCGGATCAGACACATACTTGCGCAACTGTGATACATGAAAAACATCGTGCAAATTCGCCAATGATGGCGGTAATGCAATCCTATACGCAACTTTCCCAACTCGCTTCAAAATCTCAAACGGCCCAATAAACCTCGATGTCAACTTCCTTGACTTCAACGCACGTCCTACTCCAGTAGTCGATGTAACTCGTAGGAATACATGATCCCCCTCTTGGAATTCAATATCCTTCCTCCTCTTATCATGATAACTCTTCTGTCGACTCTGAGACACTTTCATCTTCTCACGAATCATCCGAATCTTCTCTGTTGTCTCTTGTACAATCTCTGGTCCAAGAATTGCACTTTCTCCAGTTTCATACCAACACAGAGGTGTCCTACACCTTCTCCCATACAAAGCCTCAAACGGTGCCATTCCGATACTAGAATGGTAATTGTTGTTGTATGTAAACTCTACCAACGGCAAACAAGAATCCCAATTCACGTTTTGCTCCAAAACACAAGCCCTCAACAAATCCTCTAAGGATTGTATCGTCCTCTCCGACTGACCATCTGTCTGAGGATGATAAGCTGAACTCAACCTCAACTTCGTTCCTAAAGCTTCTTGCAAGCTTTCCCAAAATCTGGAAGTAAATCTCGGATCTCTATCCGAAATAATACTTGTTGGAATACCATGTAGCCTCACAATCTGCTCCACATAAATCTCGGCCAACTTAGGCACCAAAGTACCTTTCCTGATAGCAATGAAGTGAGCACACTTCGTCAAACGATCTACTACTACCCAAATCACCTCGTTACTTTTCTTGGTCTTCGGTAAACCTCCCACAAAATCCATTGCAATGCTATCCCATTTCCATTCGGGTATAAACATTGGTTGTAACAAACCAAACGGCTTCTGATGTTCAATCTTCGATTTCTGACAAGTTAAGCATGAATAAACAAATTCAGAAATTTGCCTCTTCATTCCCGGCCACCAAAACAACTTCCTCAAATCCTGATACATCTTGGTTACTCCAGGATGAATACTCAAACCACTTCTGTGACCTTCTTCCATGATCATTCTCTTCAATTCGGGTACATCCGGTACACAAACTCTTCCTTGAAATCTCATGACTCCACTTTCGTCAATCTTGATATTGGTCTCCTTACCTTCATTGATGAGTACCATCTTCTCCATCAATTTCTTATCCGATTTCTGGCGTTCTTTAATATCTTCAAGAAAAGGATTCGTCAATCTCAACATCCCAAGCTTCACACTTGAAGAAGTAACCTCACACACCAGACTCAAGTCTCGGAATTCTTCAATCAACTCTAACTCTCTCACCATCAATGATGACATATGCAAAGTTTTCCTACTTAATGCATCGGCCACTACATTGGCTTTTCCGGGGTGATAACTCAATTCAAAATCGTAGTCCTTTAAGAATTCGAGCCATCTACGTTGCCTCATATTCAACTCCTTCTGGTCGAATAAGTACTTCAAACTCTTGTGATCACTAAACACTTCAAACCTCGATCCATACAAGTAGTGTCTCCACACTTTCAAAGCAAACACCACTGCGGCTAACTCCAAATCATGCGTCGGATAGTTCCTCTCGTGAACCTTCAGTTGCCTTGAAGCATATGCTACCACATTACCCCCTTGCATAAGCACTCCACCAAGTCCTAACTTCGAAGCATCGCAATACACGACGAACGACTCTTTGGCATCAGGTAAAATCAACACGGGTGCAGTAGTCAATCTTCTCTTGAGCTCTTGGAAACTCTTCTCACAAATACCGTCCCAAACAAACGCTTGATCTTTCCTTGTCAACTTGGTTAACGGTAAAGCCAACTTCGAAAAACCTTCGATGAATCTTCTATAATAACCGGCTAAACCAAGAAAACTTCTAATCTCTGAAATAGATTCCGGCGTTCCCCACTGTGACACAGCGTCAACCTTCGCAGGATCTACCGCGATTCCTCCACTTGAAATTATATGCCCTAGGAAACTCACCTCTTTCATCCAAAATTCACACTTAGACAACTTGGCATACAACTTCTTCTCCTTCAAGACTTGTAAAACAATCCTCAAGTGCTCCTCGTGCTCTTCCTCGGATTTTGAGTAAATCAAAATGTCGTCAATGAACACCACCACGAATCTATCCAAAAATGAATGGAAAATTCGGTTCATATACTCCATGAAAACTCCAGGTGCATTGGTCACACCAAACGGCATAACTGAATACTCATAGTGCCCATACCTCGTCCTAAATGCAGTCTTAGGTATGTCTTCCGTCTTCACTCTAATCTGATGGTATCCAGATCTCAAATCGATCTTACTAAACACACAAGCTCCAACTAGTTGATCCATCAAATCATCTATCCTCGGGAGTGGATATTTATTCTTGATCGTCACTTTGTTCAACTGACGATAGTCTATACATAATCTCATGCTTCCATCTTTCTTCTTCACAAGCAATACTGGCGCTCCCCATGGCGAAACACTCGGTCGAACAAACCTCTTCTCAAGCAGCTCTTCAAGTTGCTTCTTCAACTCATTCAACTCTGACGCTGACATTCGATACGGCGCCATCGATATCGGACTAGTTCCAGGTACTAGGTCGATAGAAAACTCTACCTCTCGCTTTGGAGGCACGTCAGATATATCATCCGGAAACACATCTGGGAATTCACAAACGATCGGTAACTCTTCTATCTTAACTCCTCCTTCGAGTTTCAATGATGCAAACATCATGAACATCTCGGCATGTTCTTTCAACGCTTCCGATACTTCCTTCCCGCTCATCAAATGCAAGTTCTCCTCCGGCCTCGGAAAAACAACGGCTTTCTCACGACAGTTGATATGAATTCGGTTGAAGATTAACCAATTCATACCAAAAATTACATCCATACCACTAAGTGGAATACACACTAAATCCATACCAAAGTGCCTATCAAAAATGGTTACGGGGCAGTTACGACATACTTGTCGGGTAATCACTGAACCATTAGCAGGAGTTTCTATTTCCATCCTACCCGTCATATCCGTTAAAGGAATACTAAGACGCTTCGCACAATCCAAAGAAATAAAAGAATGCGTCGCTCCCGTATCTATAATCGCAATTAAAGGAGTGTTATAGATGAAACACGTACCTCTAATGAGATTGTCCTCAAGGCTAGCATCCTCTCCACTCAAAGCAAACACCTTGCCCATCACCTTCTTGGGCTTCTTACAAGTCGGACTCTTGTGGCCTTCTTCACCACAATTGAAACACACCACCCTTGTCCTACACACTTCGGTCTTGTGGCCCAGCTTTCCACAATTCTTACACCTATCTCCTTTCTTAGGGCAATCATAAGACATATGACCCCTTTCTCCACAGTTGTAACAACTTCCATTCACCGGCTTCTTACCACCACTGGTATTCCCTTTACCGCGGTTGTCATAAGGTTTTCCGCGCTCTTGTCCTTTCCCTTTTCGGTCATTCGCAGCCTTGTAGTAGTTCACCTTTGCCCTACCATCTTCATCACAAATCCTACTTTTGTTCACAAGGGTCGCAAAATCCCTTATCTGCGAAAATCCAATCATATGCTTGATGTCTGGACGTAGACCACTTTCAAACTTCACACACTTGTCGTTCTCCGCTTCCAAAATGTTGTAATGCGGGCTAAACGCACACAAAGTCTCAAACTTGACGGCATAGTCAGCTACCGTCATATTTCCCTGTTTCAACTCCATGAATTCCACCACTTTCTTATTCTTCACATCCACAGGAAAATACTTAACCAAAAATTCTCTTTTAAACATTGCCCATGGTATAGCCATACCACCGGGTCCTAGCCTCAACTTGGCGTTCTTCCACCACACGTTCGCTTCCTCACGCAACACATATGTCCCAAGGGTTGTCTTCCCTTCCTCGGAACAATCCATTGCTTCAAAAATTATTTCAAGTTCCTCCAGCCACTTGTGAGCTCCATCCGGGTTGTAACCTCCGGTAAATGTTGGCGGTTTCTGCTTCATGAACCTTTCCAACCTCATCTCTACCTCTCTTCCAGGTTGATGATCTCTAACCACTATGTTGGTGAGTGCGGCCAAAGCCTCCGCAATCTGAGCATTCGTTCTCGCAGCAGCCATGATTCCTGAACGAATCACAACTAGACGTTAGAAAGTACTAACAGTGTTCCCTACACATGCTCATACGGGGAAAAGAAAAGTCCTAATTGGTTCACACGAACCGACCTGCTCTGATACCACTATTGTAACACCCTAACCCATACTACCCTTAAAAACGTAATTTTAAAAACTTTTCAACAAGTGTAAAGGCAGAGTGCCACGCGGTAATTAAAACACAAGCATACACACAGAGCATCATGAAATTTAACATGAAAAGCAACAGCGGATTCCAATCAAACCAAGCATGCATATATATACATATATATATACATAAGCCATATTCATCCCTAAGGATGTCACATATACAAGAACTAGCATAACAAAAAGGTAACACCGATATACGATGAAATCCAAGCGTAATCCCCGACTCGATGTTACATTACCAGAGCATTCACTATTTACAAACTCTAGTCAAAAGCTAGTACTAAGAGGAGTAATCTATGCTAAGTCTCCTCACCAAAAGGTACTTCAACACCACGCTAGAACAGCAGTCTAAACGTCGGCACAATCCTCAGCCTGAATATCTGAACCCCCAAAGGTCCAGCAAATAACACAAAGCAGAGAGTTAGAAAACATAATCGCATATCATACGAGCATAAGAAAGACCTTACACTTTCGAACTACATCATACATATTCTAACTCACGCCAAAACATCGCACTAAACGATTATCAATTAATAAAGTTCAACACAATTCAACCAAATAATGTCACGTACCATTTATCAAATATATGCGCATTTACCCTAAGGTATCTAATGCCAATTAATTCACTGTCATGCCATCCCTAGACATAACTAAATGCATGTGGTACCAAGATGTCTCACCAACGGTGGACCAAGAACAGTTTTATATCATGCTGGATATGTCGGAACTTACCGAACCATCTTATCTCCCTTGGATAAGCCAAAACAGTTTTATATCCTGTTGGATAGCAGCTCTGGACTCATGGATTCATCTAATCCGATCCTCGGCTTCATTATGGACACATAATCCATTTTCGTTATTGGAACCCAAGTTTCCAATGTTCACATACAATCATGAATGCATGTATGCATACACATATCAACCATATGATATTCTCTAGCTCGAAGCTACTCTTTTATGAATGCGGGAACACAAATCCTAACACATTCACTTAACATTGCACATTAATGCCAAAACATAACATTGCTCACATTAAGCTACAACTTATTGCATACACGTTTTTCATTCATATAACGATTAACAATAAGCATCAACAGTATCAACATGTATCAACAATCATGTAAGGATACCCTTAAACCATGTTACAAGTGCCTAATCACACTTACAACCATCAACAAGAATTGCTGTCACAGAGGCCTTCGCTAAGCGAAGCCTTAGCGAGACATAGCGAACCACGTTCCCGGAAGTCACCTGCTCATGGCGAGCATTGGCGAGCTTCAACGAACTATTCGCTGAGCGAAGGCTTAGCGAGCCTACGCGAACCTCACCCGGAAGTCACCTGCTCATGGCGAGCATTGGCGAGCTTCAGCGAACCTGTTCGCTACAGCGAACTCCTGGTCGCTTAGCGAACCACACCAGAACAGAATATCTGTTCTTGAGTTATCTAAGGCGGTTTAACCTCAAATCAACTCAAAAATTCATTCAAACATGTTATAAATTCATATAAACAGCCATTCCAAACATATATGGTATCAAGGAACATTAATCATCCCTTCCAAACATCCAAATACCTCTAACAATCAAAATCATGGCAATTTCTTGGGTTTTAAGTAACTTTCATAAACTTTCCAAAAATGATCCAAACACATACATATTTATCATGGAATCAAGCTAGTGATTAACACATACAAAGTGATGATGAAGAACATCATACTCACATACAAAAGCTTAATCAAAATCTAAAAGAAATTGAGCGGGAGAGTTCGGGAACGGAGACATAGACAATCTCCCCTCTCCTTACCACTCAAGAATCATGAATTCTAATCTCTTACCTTAAGCAAAGATGATGATCCAAGCCTTCTCTTGCTCAAGCTTTCTCTTAGCCAAAACCCTAGCTCTTGCTCTATCTTGCTTCTACTCACTCAAACTCAAAGAAATGAATTTATGATACTATTCATATGTTTGACTTGCTACTTATACTACTTCTCATGTCATGAACCAAGCCCAAATGGCTTAGGCCCATGCCTCTCACGCCCCTTTAAGCCCAAAACAAGGTTCTCGCGCCTAATAACTTACGATCGGCTAAATAATTATTCGTCGCTCACTAAAATAATAAAAGCCAATTAATAAATAAAATAACATTTAATAAAATATACGAATACGAAAAATGGGTCGTTACACCAAGTGTCAGAGCTTGTGGAAGGTTTGTCTAGATTTCAGGTATCAGAGGATCAGTATTCAGATATTCCAAACTACTCAGAACATCCATTCTCTGAAGAACCTCTGAACATGACAATTCCTACAGACTCTGAACAACAAAGAACTGAAGCAGCTACTGAACCTGCTGTTGATGAGTCTGAAGATGATGAACCCCCTAGAAACACTTTCAAATACAAATCATCACATCCAGAGGAACTGATCTTAGGCAACAAGGATAGTCCAAGGAAGACAAGATCTCAACTGAGAAATGAGGAATCTTTAGTTGGTCTTATCTCAATGATGGAACCTTCAAAGGTTGATGAAGCTCTGAAAGATGATGCTTGGATTGTAGCAATGCAAGAAGAGCTGAATCAATTTCAAAGGAATGATGTATGGACTCTAGTGCCTAAACCTTCACACAAGAACATTATTGGAACAAAATGGGTATTCAGAAACAAGCTGAATGAACAAGGTGAAGTGGTAAGAAACAAGGCTAGATTGGTTGCACAAGGTTATAGTCAGCAAGAGGGGATTGACTATACTGAAACCTTTGCACCAGTTGCTAGACTTGAGGCTATCAGGTTACTTCTATCTTATGCTGTTAATCATGGAATAACTTTGTATCAGATGGATGTTAAAAGTGCCTTCTTAAATGGTTTTATTTCTAAAGAAGTGTATGTTAATCAACCTCCTGGTTTTGAAGATGTCTCAAACCCAGAACATGTTTTCAGATTGAAGAAATCACTGTATGGTCTGAAACAAGCTCCAAGAGCTTGGTATGATAGACTCAGTAATTTCCTTCTTGAAAAGGGTTTTGAGAAAGGGAAGGTTGACTGCACACTCTTTAGAAAAACAACCAAAGAAGATATTTTGATCATTCAAATTTATGTTGATGATATTATTTTTGGTTCAACTAATGCTTCCTTGTGCAAGAATTTCTCTAAGATAATGCAGGATGAATTTGAAATGAGCATGATGGGAGAATTGAAGTTCTTTCTTGGAATTCAAATCAATCAGAAGAAGGAAGGAACTTATGTTCATCAATCAAAATATACCAAAGAACTTCTGAAGAAGTTCAACCTAGATGATTGCAAAATAATGAACACTCCTATGCATTCAACTACCAACATGAGCAAGTCAGAAGATGAAGGAAAAGTAGACCAAAAGGTCTACAGAGGTATGATTGGTTCCTTACTCTATCTGACAGCCTCTAGGCCAGATATTTTATTCAGTGTTTGCTTATGTGCAAGATTCCAGTCAGATCCTAGAGAATCTCATCTTACTGCTGTAAAGAGAATCTTTAGGTATCTGAAAGGAACAACTAATCTTGGACTTCTCTATAAGAAATCCAATGATTATGTGCTAAATGGATTCTGTGATGCTGACTATGCTGGAGATAAAATTGAAAGAAAATCCACAAGTGGCAATTGTCAATTTGTTGGTGAAAACCTTATCTCCTGGGCTAGTAAGAGACAAACTACTATAGCTTTGTCTACAGCAGAAGCAGAATACATTTCAGCAGCTAAGTGTTGCACACAACTACTCTGGTTAAAATATCAGCTAGAAGATTATCAGGTAAGCAGTCACAATATTCCTTTATATTGTGATAACACTGCAGCCATTCATTTATCTAAAAATCCTATCCTACACTCTAGAGCCAAACATATTGAAATTAAACACCATTTTATCAGAGATTATGTTCAGAGAGGCATTATAGATATTAAGTTTGTTGATACTGAAAATCAATGGGCTGACATATTTACTAAAGCCTTACCTGTTGAAAGATTTGATTTTATAAAGAAACATCTGAACATGTTTTCAATCTCTGAATGAAAATATTTTTTGGCAATTAAAGTGTAAGAGGTTATGTATGTCAGAACTTATCATTCAGAACATCTGAAACACAAGCTCTGAAATACTTAACTCTGATAGATTATTTTTAAAACTCAGAGGCTCTGAACTATTTAAGTGGAAAACGTTTAGTATTCGCTGCTGAACAGTTGTCCATTAAAATAGCAGTTACCAAGTAAACTTCTGCGCGTGGTCTACGTGTGTCAGGTAGTGGGTGGTTAATGATGACTTTTAGTATTCAAATTTTTGTCAATAAGCGTAACTTCCCAAATTTGCCATTTTTGTGATAACTGTACGCATTTAAATAAACTTACACAATATACTTGCACACTTTTCACTTTCACAACCTACACTTTCTTTTCTCTCTAAACCTCCAACAAAAATCTTCTTTCTCTCTCATTAGTTCCTACCCTTACCTAAACTCCATCATGGCTGGTTCTTCTTCTTCTTCAACAAAGATCCCTCCGTTTATGTTCAAACATCTTCAGATTGTTGGGAACGAGATGGAATTCCCAGAATCTCAACTAACGTTACTTCCTGAGAAGATGGGCGACTTTGATAGTCTGAAGGAAAATGGGTATGATGTGAAGCCGTATTTCTCTGCTCAAGGATGGAATAAGTACTTCGACATGTTGAATGGTCCTATCTACCCAGATCTCTTGAAGAAATTTTGGATGAAAGCAAGAGTCTTCTCTAAGTATGAAGCTAAGCAAGAAGAACTTGCAGCAATTGAAAGAGATCCTAGTCTGAAAGGAAAAACTAGGAAGGAGATGGGTTTATTGGAGTTCACTGGTACACAGATTAGGTCTAACATCTGTGGTATCAATCTCACTTTCTCTCCAATTCATTTTAATGCCTTGCTGGGTTTGAATAACTCTGGGTTAGTACTTGATGATTTTGAGAAGGATACAAGGTTCAGAGAAGAACTTCTGCACAGGATGTGCATTGATATGAAGCTGAAGGGAAAGGTTAAAGGTCTGACAGAAGAATGTAGGGTTCTTTTCAAGATTATTTTATCAACTATCAGTCCAAGAGTTGGTGGCACTGATACTATCTCATGGCCCCATCGTCATCTGATATACTTCCTTCTGACTGAGAGGAAAGTCAATCTGGGTAAATACTTCTTTGAGAGGATCTGTGAAGCCATCTTCTTAAGCAAGTCTCAGAGGAAAACAACCATTGTTTATCCTAGACTGCTTTCAGATCTTCTTTTCCAAGGTCACATCGTTCAGAATCTGAAGAAGTTCTATCCAGAACTTATGGCTCAGAAGCTCTCGCCAGAAGTTCTGAATGCAAGCTTTTTGACAAAGATGCATTTAATCAACACCAAGCTGGTTCAACCTAAACAAGAGTTTAAAGTAAGTCTTGAAGATCGTCTGTATGTGGATGGATATCCGGTAATCTCTGAATTAGATGCTGAAGAGGTTATTCAAGATTACCTGAAGGTTCTTCAAGGTGAAGGTTATACTGTTGATAGGAGTATGGTTCCAAAGGCTCCAGTAAACATGTATAGACCTAAGAGGAAACCCAAGAGGAAAGCTGATTCTCAGGATGAACAAGTTAAGCCAGATCTTCTTGCTCAGAAGAAAATTAAGGTTGAGCAATCTATGGCTGAACAAAGAACCAAGAAGAAACATGAAGATGCTGCTGACAAGGCTGCTGAAGCATCATCTAAAAAGCCAATTATTATTGAGGAGGATAGCTCATCAGATGAGACTGAATCTGATGATGAAACTGAATCTGATGAAGAAACTCTTGGTGCCAGGCTACGTAAGAGACAAGTTCCTGATCCTAAAGGTAAGTCTCCTAAGTACATTTTTAATGAAGCTGAAATTGGAATAGGTTTTACCAAACCTCTTAGAACTATCCATCCCAAATCTATTAACATTTCAACTTCTGATAACCCCCTATCTGAACTAGAAAAACATCTTAGCCCTGACCCCCTAAATAATCAACCTTTTACTCATGAAACCAACAAATCTTCATCACCTCCTAAATCAAAATCACCTCAACCCCAACCACAAAAAGAATCACCTGACATTCCATCATCTGAACCTCAACCAGATATTCCTACTACTGAACCAACCTCTCCACACAAATCTCCTGAACTAACCTCTGATCACATATCTCCTGAACCAACCTCTGAACAAAATTCTCCTGAACCAACTTCTGAACCTAATCCTAATCCAAGTGCTGAACATGTTTCTCCTGAACGTATTCACACTTGTGCTCCTAAACCTTCAGAGGCAGAAGTTGTTATCATTGACAACCCTGCTAATGAATCACCAAAACACTCTCCCATTCCCAATATCTCACCCTCATCCTCTGACCTATTTGGTAACCTCTCCAATCAGCTTTATGATGATTTACTTAGGTTGTCACATATTAAGGACAGGTTCTTGGTGTGTCCCTCTGATGTGGATATGGAGGTATCACTTCTCAAGGCGAAAATCTGTAATGCTCTGGATGCAGTGGGTGATGATATCAAGTCTGTTATTGGAAAACGGGATATGGGGGTGGTTCATCTGATGAAGGAAGGCTTAGCAAGGGCTGGTTTGAAAAGGTTAACTATGTATAGTCATGAAGAGAATGAGCGTGCCAAGTTTGTTGCCGTATCTGCTGCTGTGAGGCGTCTGACTGCTTTTAAGGATTGCTGGGTTGATTCCAAACTTTTCCAGAGTCTTGAAGATCAGAGGATTGAAAATGAACGTATGGCTGAAGCTGCTGCAAGGATTGCCCAACTAGCTGATGAGCTGAACCAAGAGGATGCTCCGGATGCTGATGTTCTTATGATTGATTATCAAGAGGATGGTGAATCCTCCTCTGATAAAGGAAAAGCTCCTATGGATTCAGATCAGCTAAGGATTCTTCAGGCTGCTTTGAGGCAACAACAAGAAGCTCTTGAGAGGCACAGATCAAATCATCAGAATCTAGAGTCCAAGGTGGATAAGCTTGACTCCAAAGTGGACTCCTTGAATGACAAATTTGACATCCTCTTAGCTTTTCTTCAAAAACCCTAGGATTCTATGCACCTTTATAAATGTTTATTTATCTTTAGTATCTTCTGAACATTTTTTTTTGTCTCTTTGAATTTTAACATTGCTATTTTGGTTCGTTATTTCATATTTTGGTGTGGTTTATTCTTATTTATTTTTAGACAAGAAAATAAGAACACAAGCTGAATTTAAAAGAAAAATTTTATTGATGATCTGACAATGCTGAGTACATTGGTAAAAAGAAAAAGACGACCTAATCCTAGTCAGATGGATAATACTCAGAAGAAATCTCAGATTTCTCCTCAGCATCATCTGATGAAATTTCTATCGGATCTGGGTTCTACTCTTCTTCTTCTTCCTGTTCTTCTTCTGGAACATAGCCAGCCAAGAACTCAACATAGTCAGCGTCACCTTCATCTTCCTCAGCCTCAGAGTCTGATGAGATGATAATGACTTCAGCGTCTTGTGGTTTCTTATTGTCTTCTTTATCTTTTTCATCTCTTTCGCGTTCTTCCTCTTCTTTCTTTCTATGAACCTCAGCAATACGAGTACTAAATCTTTTCATTCTTCTTGATTCTTCTTTGTATATTCGTTTATATTTTAGTGTGAAGAATGTCTGTTAACAAAGTTCTTCTTTTATAGATTTTTTTTGGCGCGTTGGTTTTCGTTTTTGAAATAAATTCACCTTTGTAACAACCAATTTCCTTCTTTGACTGTCTTGGTTATCTAAATTTTTTTTACTTTTTGATAATGACAAAAGGGGGAGTAGTTACGCATTAATTGAAAGTTGATAAGTTTCAAAAAGCTGAAACCACTTTTGTTTGTTAAGTTATTAAAAGTTATCTTTTAATTATTTTACGTATTTCAATGCGGAGATTAAGTAATTTAAAACTGAAATTAAATTTCATAAGTAAGGATAAGTTAAAAGTGCAATTTTAACTTAGCCTTATGAGACTCAGGGGGAGAGCTTGCAAACCTCTCGCTCTGAAGAAAGATATGAAATTTGTTTTACTTTAAATACTTAAGTCTTACACTAAATTAAATTTTCATGGATAAAACTTAAAGCTTAGGCTTTATGGAGTATCAATCTTAGGGGGAGCTTGCAAACCTCATAAACCTAAGAGAAACATGATAAGTTAATTTAATAACAATTGTCAATTAATATTTATGTTTGTCATCATCAAAAAGGGGGAGATTGTTGGAACAAAATTGATTTAAAAATGTTTGCCCCTAAATCTATTAAGGTTTTGATGATAACAAAGTATTAATAAACAATTGGAAGGACTAAAAATTTAATTTAAGTGTGCAGATATTAGCTTCAGATAAGCTCTGAGTGAAGCTCAGAAGATATGTATTCAGAAGTTTACAAGCGCTTAGAAGATGTTGAACTTCAGAAGTTACAACCTTCAGATGATGAAGTCGTCAGAACTTCTTAAGTTTCTAAAGCTTCATCAACCTCTGAAGATCTTCTTGAAGTCTGTGAAGATTCCCTTTTGCAAGTCAACTCTTCTACCAATGAAGAAAAGGACCTTTCAAGCTTGATCAGTACAACTACTCTCTTTTTGTCTGTCCACTCTTGAGAACGTGGGACATCAGACTTGTTAGCTGAATAAGGAAAGTCTTCTCTGCACATGGTCAAAGTGTCTGAAACTCTTACTCAGTTTTAGAAACAACCAAACTGCATCAAGACAAGTTGCTTGAAGACAAAAGGCTATCTACTTCAACGGTCATTTCTGCAACGACTCTTTTCTAGCTGTATATATACTAGAAGGATCAGTTGTATTATATATACAAGAATTTACATCAAGGATTATACTGCGCTCAAACTCTGAACTGTGAATACAAGCTCTGAACCTCTGAACTAGTGTTGTTGCACTCTTAGTCCAAATACTTTGTATTCATTGTATTTGCTCTTTAAGGTTCTCTTAAGAGCAGTTGTATACTTTCAACTACTTTATTATCTCTGGTACTTGAGGAAACTTAAGCTTGTGTGCTTAAGTGTGAAGTCTTAAGCTTGTGTGCTTGAGCATTGTTGTGAAGTCTCTTGCTTGTGTGCTTGAGCATTTGTAATCTTGTGTGATTTTAGTGAAATCCCTTGGAAGTGCAAGGGGACTGGACTACTCTCGTTTTGTGAGAGGAACCAGTATAAATTGCTTGTGTGCTTTCTCTCTCTCTCTATCTTGTTATTATTTGTGTTACTTATCCGCTGCTAACGTAGTTAAGTTAAGAACTTTGAAAAAGTTTTAACTTAACTAAAACACAATTCAACCCCCCCCCTTCTTGTGTTTTCACACCTTCACCAGTGTCCATGATGAGTAAGTGTGGGATGGGAGGTTGCCCTATTGAGAGATTGGCTAGTATGGTTCTACCGGTTAATGACGGAGAAAGAGATGACCTATAACTATTATTAGAGACTAACGAGCCTTCAATCCTTGCTTTCAATTAGGCTAAACGCGTAATCGAGTGTTTTATGTCGAGTTCCATTTTTTCTTTCGCTGTTTCCTTTGGATTGTAGCGAGGATGGTGAATAGAATTATAATGAATGAGTTTTGAATCCAATCTATGAGGATTGGAAGTTGAAGGAGCTAGTGTTGTAGTTGTATAAGTGGTGCTAATTGATGGCAAACAACAATTTGAGAGGGTGGAGAAGGGGTGGATGTTGAGTTAACTAGAAGGGAAGGTTTGAATAAAGAGTTTTGGAGGCAGCTTCATCTCAAAGAGAGTCTCTTAAAACAAAAATCAAGAATGCGGTGGGTTAAGGAGGGTGATTCGAATACACGTTTTTTTCATGAATCCATCAAAAGTAGAAGAAGAAGGAACCAATTGGTAGCTTTGAAAGATGGAAACCAATGGGTTCAGGGAGTGGATGAGGTAAAGGGGTTTTGTGCAGAATTTTTTTGAGAATAACTTTAGGGAGAGTTGGGAAAGTAGGCCGAATCTTAATGGAATTCAGTTCCAATCTCTTAATACAACGGATAATCTTTTGTTATTGGCACCTTTTACCCTAGAAGAGGTTAGGGAAGTGGTTTGGAGTAGTCCAGGCCCAGACGGTTTCAATTTTAACTTCTTAAAAACCTGCTGGGAGATCGTCAAATTTGACATAATGGACTTCTTTTCAGAGTTTTACAATAAATCATCTCTTCCAAAGGCGATCACGGCATCTTTCATAGCTCTCATACCAAAGAAAGATCATCCGCAGGTACTGTCAGATTATCGCCCTATTTGCTTGGTATCTAGTTTATACAAGATTTTGTCTAAAGTTCTAGCAGCGAGATTGAAGAAAGTTTTGGGCAAATTAATTTCAAAAGTTCAGTCTGCTTTTCTACGTAACAGGCAGATTTTAGATGGAGTACTAGTGGTCAATGAACTCTTAGATTTGGCAAAACGCAGGAAGGATAAATGCTTGTTTTTTAAAGTAGACTTCGAAAGAGCTTATGATACGGTGAATTGGAACTTTTTGGAATATATGATGGTTAGAATGGGTTTTGCGGAAGGATGGAGGCAATGGATACGAGCTTGTGTTTTTCAAAGTTCAATGTCTGTTTTGGTGAATGGTAGTCCTACGGGAGATTTTAATGTCGGTAAAGGTTTGAGGCAAGGAGATCCATTATCACCTTTTCTGTTCCTGATTGTTGCAGAGGGCCTTACTGGTTGATGAATACTCATCAGTCGTTATTTTTAGAGTCTTTTTAATTAAGTTTTTAATATAATTTTATTAGCTTAGTGTTTAATTTAGAATCATTTTAAATAAATTGCAATTTTTGGTTTATTGAGTCAATTAAGTGTTTTTCTCTATTAAAATAATATTTGGTGTAGTTTCTATTTTCTTGATTCAATTTAATAGGTTTATGGTTAAGTGTGGTACAAATAGTAAAAGAAGAGAAAGACCTTGATAAAGCTAGGCCAATTACAAGAAGAAAACATGGGCCATTTGCCTTGACCCAAAACCAAGAAGAAAGGGAATTAGGTTGGCACTTGAAAAGGGGATTCAAACACATCACTTAGGAGGAACACGCAGCAAGGCTGGAACAAAAGGAAAAGAGGGGATCAAGAGGCACGCATCACGAACGAAAGAGAAAACGGAGGAACAGTGCACAAGATGGAGAATGAAAATAGCATCACGAGGAATTGAAATATGGCTGCAGGCTTGTGACTCATTTTAGTTCTTTGGTTCAATTTTCTTCTTCCCTTTGTTTCTTTATTTTACTATGTGTAACTAATTCTCATGATTGGTCCTTAGGGGATTTTGATTATTATTTCTTTTGAACTATGTGATTCTCATTTGAATTGATATATGAATTACGAAGTTAGTTTCTTTGATTATTCCTTATGCTTAATGCTTTATATGAATTAGCTACTTATATGATGAATTCAATGATTTATTTTACTATGACGATAGGAATGTGTTGGATATTTGTGTGTTGGCCTCATTTTGCTAAAACAAATATACAAGCAAGATGTTGGACCAAATGTTTCAACATGTTGGGTACAAAAGATGTTGGACCAAATGTTGTAACATGTTTGGGTACGACAATCAGATTGCCGAAATCTCGCGCATTTATTACACGTATCTGCTATATATGGAAATCCACTCTACAAACGTGTATATCAATACTTGATCTGATCAAGACGTTATTAGTGCAGATATGTTCTTATCAAGACTTAATGGAATGATTCAACACATTGTTTATTTCCTAAAGAGGATAAACTATTTTAGGAAAGTTTTTATTAAGGTCTGATTTGCTTAGCTGGACGTGACTCAAAGACCAGCTGTGTTCTGAAGCTTATCTTGGAAGATCAGGAGCGTGCTAGCTCTGTCTATATAAAGAAGACTCAAGGCCAAGATTTTATTGAACCGAAACCATTGTTCATCAAAGATGTAGTCTTTAGGGTTTCGTGTCTTTAAGCCACTCTCTAGGAGAGTTGGTGTAAGTGAACCACTCGGGTTGTGAGATGGTCACTATGTCCTTACTCAGAAACCTTTAGGTAATGAGTAGAGTATTGTAATATCTCCGAAGCTTTTAAGCAAGGAGATAGTGTTTGTGAGCCTCACACGTATTGATTTGATACTTGAGTAGGACTGTGTTTTATTGAGTTGTAATGTTTTAAGGTTACTCCTAAGCTTTGAAGTACGGAGTTAACTGTGTGTGATTTACTCAAAGCTTTTAAGCAAGAGTAAAATATGTCACGGTGATTGTCGCCACATTTTATTCAACATTATATGAACAACACAGGTTGTGTTGGCTGTGTGGAAGTGAGATGGGATCTCATGTCTAGGAGTTCCTAGGCAGAAGTTGCATGAGTAGTGTCGAGGTCATAAGGCGTAAACCTAGGATTTGCTGGAGGTCTTAGTGTAAGACGTAAACCGAGGGTTTGCTGGAGGTCTTAGTGTAAGACGTAAATTCAAAGGGTTTGCTGGAGGTCTTAGTGACTAGATCTATTAGTGGATTTCCTTCCTGGATTGGTATCCCCCAGAGTAGGCAGGTTGGCTGAACTGGGTTAACAATTTCCTGTGCAGTTTATTTACTTGTTGATTTTATTATGTTTCGTAAGATGTTACAACATTAAGTATGACATTCTCTTTAAATTGAATGTTGGAACATCTGATAAAACATTATTTCTCAGTATCCGTTTTTTAATGTTATATGCCTTGCCGTATTGTTCATGTCAGACCAGATGTCTCGACATTCTGTACAACATCTGGTTCTGCTATACCAGAATTTCAATTGGTATCAGAGCAGGTATCCTGTTCTGTTTTCTGGATGAGATCTTAAGGAAGATACTTTCTGGTTATGGGCAAGTAAGGAATACTGAAAATTTGTTTGAACTTGGAGAAGTTCACATTGATTGAATGGTCCCTAGAAGTGGAGGATGGACTATTCATGATAGGGTGTGTATTAGACCTATCTTTTGTTGTTCAGGCGTGTAGATCTTGTGATGAGTTGTTGTATGGTTTGATTTATTTTCAAACGTGTGTTATTGTAGTGTGCCTGAAGTTTGTTGAGGAGTTTTGTGGTTTGAATTCCGCTGCATATATATCTGATGGAAAACTCCTGGTGGTTTTGTTTGTTGAGGATGCACCACTCTGTTCTATGATGTAAGCCCTGGTGTGGTGATGCTCGAGGAGAGTTTTTTAATTAACTTGTTAGAGATGCCAAAGATACTTGGGGGTGATCTCAAGTCCACTCATAAAGGCACTCATGTATGAGTTTGTTGAAAAGGGGTCTGAAGGAAGTTATAAGCAATTTATTTTTGCTTTAAACTCTGAAAAGTCAACGTCCAGTGTCTTTGATAAAGGATTTCTCGGTGTGTTTCGTTAGAAGGGAATTGATGTCTTACCAGATGTTGGAACATCTGACGGAACATCTGACGAGCAGATTCTGCAGAATCTTGTTGGATGACAGTAGGGCATGGCAGATGCTTGGGTGCTAAACAAATGTGTGTGTTGGTTACATATGTTTGGAACCTTCTCCTGACCTGGAAGAGGAGGCATCTGTGTCTGAGATGGTTTCTACGCTAGAAACATATCTTAGATAAGTTTGTTGGGACATGATCAACATATGGTTGACCTCTTGGGTTAGTTCATGTCTGATCCAAGTAAGTGGTAGTTGAAGTTGTGTGCAATGTTGATGTGTTATATGATGTTTTAACCATGCATGTTATATTCTTGTGATAATATCTAGTTATATGAATGCATGATTAAACAAGGAGGATTTATTTTTTTTGGGACCAAAGGATTATGGTTCTCTGGTATTTTCGGTGAAGTTAATTCTTTACCTTATGCGTTAAAGATATCTTTTGAATTAAGATTGACGAAGTTTTTACTTCCCTTCAAGATGTGTGTTTGTGTTGAAGTGAAAGGAAGTAAATGTTGCATCCCTCTCTCCATTGTCTGGTGCACACTAATCAAGGGAAATCCATCTGATGTATTTAATGCTTCCACTAAGGTCACAAGTGAGTTTGTTGATGAGTCTCTCAAAGGATCTGCTCTGAAAATGATGTTGTGTCGAATGTTGGTACATCTTTGGCATCTAAGACTGATGTTGTGCTAAGTACTGTCACATCTGTGGTACCTGATATTATGTTGGATCAAAGTGTTCCAGATACCTGTTAGAGGGAATCTCCTCTATAGGTTCAGAAGAATGGCATCAAACATCTCAAAGTAAGACAAGGGGTTGGAACATTAGAAGAAGTTTTTGAGATGTAAAATATGCACGTCCCTGCATGTGTAGATGATTTGATATTGAAGGTTGATCAACTACTGATGGTTGATTCTCCTGTGTCCCCTTGGAAGAGTTATGGACTACTATGGTATCTTCAGACCATAGTTCAGGATGAAACCGATGGGATTGAGATTGATGTCAGAATTAATGTTGAAACATCTTCTCCAACATCTGCTTCTTCAGCCAAGGAAGCTGGTTCTACTCAGGGTGGAGTACAAGGTCAGGCAACTGACCTAATCTGGAATGACTTTTTGTAAGAATAATTGTCATGAGTGGATGTTATCTGTTGGTGCCATATATGTGCAGAAGAATGATGTCAGATCTAATGTCCTACCTTGTGTGAGAAGGTAATCCTATCTGACAAATGATAAATTCTTTAATGGGAGCTAAGTATATGTATATCCTTTGTTGAAGTTATGCATAAAACTGATATATTTGTCTGAAGAGCTGTGCAATTATGTAGTCTGAACTTTATTGTTCGGAGAGTATATTTCTCTTCATGGTATTCAGGTGTTTTGAAAAACCTGGATGATCTGCATTGATGGTACTCTATTGGGAGCTTCTTGAAGGATGTCTATGCACAATGAGTCCTTTTGAATGATGATTTATGAACCAATGTAATTGGGTTCCAAAATCAGAAGCTGATGTCCCAAATGATGTTGTAACATCATATTTACTGATGGTTGTTCTGTGGAAGGTGCCTGAGACTTTGCATGGGAGTGCTCAAGCTATGTGGTCAGAAGACGTGTTTCTGACTATGTGAATCAGAATGTGGAGGTTCTGATCTTGTTTTAATAGTATGCTCTAGCAATGCATGACTATTTATTCCACTAGTATCAACAACTACTAGTGAATGTAAGGGCAGAAGAATATTGTCAAATACTGAGGTTTGATAATTGTCTTTGGTTTTCTTCTGTTGCATGTCACTCTAGAAAAGGGTTGATAATCAGGATCTTAGTCAAGCTTTTAAGCAAACTAAGATGTTTTGGACTTTGTGCGTGACTTTACGCCTTGTATGCATGACATCCTGCCTATTCAAAAGGTCATGATACATAGTGTGGTTCTGCTATGACATTGATCAGATGTGTCCTTGTTAACTGAAGAGGTCAGAATGCTTGGATGTATTCTCAAGAAGTGAGAGTATCTGACTCAGAATCGACTCTACTAAGGGAGTTGGTGTTGCCCTTCAACATGAAAGCATGAAGTCTTTCGCATGTTTTCATTTAGTGCTCGAGTTTTCATCTTCAGCTGGAGCCCTGATTATCTATGACAGGTAGAGTCATGTGTTTTTCTGTGGATTGCATTGGTACATATATATTGTCTAGAGTGTTGTACAAGCTTCTGGAGATCTTTGCCTCATATGAGAATATGATGTCAGACAACATGTTGTGACATTATGAAATTATTAACAAGGCATGGTTGATTCTAGTCATGTAAAGCTGAATAATTATATCAGTTATTCACATATCTCTCGAGTCGTTAAATGGTTGAGTCTGGGAGAATTTATTTTTCTCTACAGTTTTTTTTGGAAGGACTTTCCAAGAGTCTTCATTATTGAGAGATGTCACAAATGTGATATTCATATGTCTTGGTATGTGTCACTAAGTCTAAGTGAAAGGAGAACACTTCGAATCAAGTGGAAAACAGTATGTTTGAAGATGTGTTGATAAATGCAAGTAAAAGACGACAATGTCTGACTGAATGTTAGAACATTATTCGAGACATGTTTCCTGTAAGATCAACAAGGAAGTGAAATGGACAGTGTGATCAACCTCGTGTCAGAAGGGAATGCATAAAAGGTCTGTGAATACTTTGAATCCATCTGAATCTACTTCTATTCTGCTTGGTCAACAAAATGTGCATCATCTAGGAAACCTATTTCTAAATCCATTATCCAGGTTAATCTTATCTCTCAAAAGATCCTAGAAAAGCCTATCTATGTTTGTTGATGATGTTAATAAACCTACCAAACTCGTTTTGATAACCTCATTGATTCAGTTGTCACCCCATAATGTTGAGTCAAATGTTGTTACATCTGTTAAAGGTTTTTTTTGTCAGTTCAAATGTTGTGGGTAGTGTTGAAACATCTGTGAGATCTGTCTCTGAAATTGTAATTCTAGATAAACCAAGATTTCTTAAAACCATAGGTCAGTCTAGTATGAATGTTGTGGTTGTTGATGACATTTTTTTTGAATTTTTTTCATGTGTCATCTTTCAAAGTTGTTGATTCTGTCACTTTGTTATTCCCCACTAAAGTTGTGGTTGTGTCCCCCAAAGAAACCTCACCTGAGTCTGATGTCACATCAGATGTTGAAACATCTTGGACCAACCTGTTCGTGTTGTTGAAACCTGTTCTATAATTCCCAAGCTGATGCTAATATGGTTCTGAGAGTCACAAACCTGATTGTGATTTGGAGTATTGAAGATTATAATGTGGTGGAAGAAACTGATCTTGATGATCTTCCACGTGACCAAGCTATTGCTCAAAGTATGATTGAAAGAGAACTGGTCATGCTATGACTGTTTGTGTGGATGTGCATTCTGCTGAGAAGTACTATACGTGTTCAGATGTGTTGTGATCAGATGCGATAATGCTCAGATATGTGATACTTAAATGTGATTATGTGACAGTTTCAGATCTGCTTCTGAAACCTCTAGCTTTATGTTCTCATGAGATATGTTATGCTATGATGTCACTCATGTTGTCTACACATCCTGATCTGATTTTTGATAATTTATTTCTCTCTGATGTGTGAGAATTTATTTTCCTCTGTATATGGGAGTTTATTTCTCCCTTTGTGCTTTAAAGGAGAAAGAAGCTATGAGAAGTATTGCTAGTTCCTGACATTATTATCTCTGCTGGGGTGGATGTTGCTGATTCCACAAACATAATTGTAGATGTTCTTGTTGCTGGTGTATCTCAGACAAAAGATGTTATTGGTTCCGTTGTTGATAAACCAAAACAAACTGTTCCTAAAAAGGATGTTGTGCCAGACGTTGACACATCTGTGGACCAACCTAAGGCTGATGTTACTATTGTCCAGAAACCTGTTCAAGAAACTATTGTGGTGAAAGATGTTGGGACATCTGTTGACCCATCTGACTCATCTAATGAAGAAACAGGGTCTGATGAAGAGAATTCTACTGAGGTTGAAGAAGGGTCTTTCAGTGTAAAGAAAGTCATCAAATTGTGCCACTTAATGAAGAAGTGGTTGATTCTGAAAAGAATATGTATGAGGTTAATGTGCCTGCTAGTAAGAAGAAACAGAGTCTGAAAAGAAAGGAAGCATCTTCAAGTGACTCTAAGTATGATGTTGAGGAGGATGTGCCAGACATCACACCCTCTGCCTCAAAGAAGAAGTCTGGTGGGAAAACGATCCCTCAGAATGTGCTTGTTGCTCTCTGTGACAATGTTTCCTTTCATCGTGCTTCCTTTGCACAAAGATGGGATCATGTGTACAAGAGGAGTTTTTGCTAGATGGATGCTCAATGCCCTGATTGGAAGTCCACGTGCTTTGATACCATGCTGGAAGAAGCTGTGCTACCATATGTTGCAACATCTTTTCTAACATGTGACATATTTTGTGATTGCTCCTATTTGCTCTGATACCACGCTAGATAGACATGTTGAAACATATTTGCTAACATGTGCTATGTGTTGTGCTATCATGTGTTGAAACATCTTTGTTGTCAATGCTCTGATACCATACCGGAGGAACCTGTGCTATCTGATGTGCTACTAGATGGTGAAACATCTTGTTCATCATGTTGAAAATTTTGTGCTGATGAAGTGTGATCTGTTTTAGGCTATTTGATGATGACTCCACTGCTAATCTATATCTGATGAGGTATGTATCCCATGGTGTTGTCTTTGTTTGTAGTAGCTCTGTGCACTATGTTCCTGGATATCTCTACTATTGTACTATTTGATTAATGCATGAAGACCCTATTTTGTCTACACTTCTGACTAAAAAGGGAAGTACTTAAGTAGTTGGTAGACATGATATGTTTTGCTGCTAATGTCTGTTGTGCTACCTGATGTTGACACATATGCATGCTCTTTTAGTGGTTGGATGTGTTCTACTATATGATGTGGTGTCTGATGCTTAGACATCTGCTAATCTTGAGTGGTGTAGTATTGAATATGTGCTGCTGTATGCTTATGTGCTGATATGGATGATAAAATTGAGGGGGAGTAAAAATTGTTTTCTGATGATCATTCTGATAAGCATGTGCCAAAGTATTTGGATGAAGTAAAATTAATTTTTGCTATGATTCTGATTTTGAGGGGAAGTAGCATAATGTAGTAAGTAGTTACTATTCTGTTGTGCAATGATCTATTTGTTTGCTCTGGATGATGTCCTGCCATATGTTGGAACATCCTGGTTGCATGAGAACTTATTTTTCTCAGCTTTGTGGGAATCTACTCTTCCCAACTGCTATTTTGTGGTTTGCTTAAGGAGTTGTGATCTGTGATGTGTTTTGTGTGCGGTAGCAGTATGTGATGTATGGTATCTGATGATTATATGATGTGGAGGACATTTGTTTTTTTGTTGGTACGTGATGTAATGCTTCTGCTATTTCAAGACTATGGATTTGTTATGCTCTGATATTCTGCACTATGGATTTCTGTGATGTTCATTACTATTGCTCTTAATGCATGAAGTTTTTGTTTGGCATATTTTGTGGCTAAAAAGGGGGAGTAGTTTGTGTTTGTCTGCTACTTTATAATGTTGTATCTGATGTTGTGACATGCTAGTCTAGCCTGTCTATGAAGAAGTAGTAGTCTAGCCTGTCTATGAAGAAGTAGTAGTGTGTGCAGTGACATGCATGAATTCAGGGGGAGTAAGAACCAGTTTTTCTGATGGCCTGATGAGATGCATGAGCTGATGTATTCAGGGGGAGCAAAAATATGTTTTTCTCTGATCTGATATTAAGGGGGAGTAATGCAATATCAAGTTCTTTGCCTATGTGTGCTTAATGTATGGATGTTATGATGCGCTACAAAATGTTGAAACATCTTGATGCTGATGTGGGAATTTATTTTTCCCAAGTGTGCTTGTGAGAGTTTATTTCTCTCTACTGAAGGATGAAGCTAAGTATGTTATGATTCCGCTGCTGTGTATGCCTCTGATGGTTTATGGTAAAGTTTATTTCTTTACCCTGTGCGTTATTTTCATTTGAGGAATTCTTTTGGAAGTAACATAGAAGATGTTCTACCTTCCTTCATATTTGTGTGCTCACGTTGACTTGAAGGATTGTATGGTTTTTAAATCTCTCTATGCTAATTAATGGGCTGAAGTTGTTTTAGCCAAAAATTGCCAAAGGGGGAGATTGTTGGATATTTGTGTGTTGGCCTCATTTTGCTAAAACAAATATACAAGCAAGATGTTGGACCAAATGTTTCAACATGTTGGGTACAAAAGATGTTGGACCAAATGTTGTAACATGTTTGGGTACGACAATCAGATTGCCGAAATCTCGCGCATTTATTACACGTATCTGCTATATATGGAAATCCACTCTACAAACGTGTATATCAATACTTGATCTGATCAAGACGTTATTAGTGCAGATATGTTCTTATCAAGACTTAATGGAATGATTCAACACATTGTTTATTTCCTAAAGAGGATAAACTATTTTAGGAAAGTTTTTATTAAGGTCTGATTTGCTTAGCTGGACGTGACTCAAAGACCAGCTGTGTTCTGAAGCTTATCTTGGAAGATCAGGAGCGTGCTAGCTCTGTCTATATAAAGAAGACTCAAGGCCAAGATTTTATTGAACCGAAACCATTGTTCATCAAAGATGTAGTCTTTAGGGTTTCGTGTCTTTAAGCCACTCTCTAGGAGAGTTGGTGTAAGTGAACCACTCGGGTTGTGAGATGGTCACTATGTCCTTACTCAGAAACCTTTAGGTAATGAGTAGAGTATTGTAATATCTCCGAAGCTTTTAAGCAAGGAGATAGTGTTTGTGAGCCTCACACGTATTGATTTGATACTTGAGTAGGACTGTGTTTTATTGAGTTGTAATGTTTTAAGGTTACTCCTAAGCTTTGAAGTACGGAGTTAACTGTGTGTGATTTACTCAAAGCTTTTAAGCAAGAGTAAAATATGTCACGGTGATTGTCGCCACATTTTATTCAACATTATATGAACAACACAGGTTGTGTTGGCTGTGTGGAAGTGAGATGGGATCTCATGTCTAGGAGTTCCTAGGCAGAAGTTGCATGAGTAGTGTCGAGGTCATAAGGCGTAAACCTAGGATTTGCTGGAGGTCTTAGTGTAAGACGTAAACCGAGGGTTTGCTGGAGGTCTTAGTGTAAGACGTAAATTCAAAGGGTTTGCTGGAGGTCTTAGTGACTAGATCTATTAGTGGATTTCCTTCCTGGATTGGTATCCCCCAGAGTAGGCAGGTTGGCTGAACTGGGTTAACAATTTCCTGTGCAGTTTATTTACTTGTTGATTTTATTATGTTTCGTAAGATGTTACAACATTAAGTATGACATTCTCTTTAAATTGAATGTTGGAACATCTGATAAAACATTATTTCTCAGTATCCGTTTTTTAATGTTATATGCCTTGCCGTATTGTTCATGTCAGACCAGATGTCTCGACATTCTGTACAACATCTGGTTCTGCTATACCAGAATTTCAGAATGAATCATCGATCTAGGAATAATTGATCGATTAACTTTCACTTAAGACATTTCGGATTGTTAATTGAGATTTTAGAGATTAAAGTTGGTAATCCTCAATTGATCATAGATTACCTAAGACATTAGGAATCGATGATCAAGGGAGAGGATTATGTTACCAAGACATTGGGCATAATCATTTTTGATTTAATCTAATCGTGAAACTAAATTGAGTAAATTTGTAATCATACATGAAATTACCAAGAGAAGTAGTAATTAGATGAACCAAAAGGATCAATCGCTTTTCTTTCATTCAATTTGAATCACAAGTTATTTCTAAGTTTATGATAAAAATCCAAACCAAGTTAAACTCCCCCCTTTGCATTTTAATTATTAATCCTAAATTAATTTAATTGTTTTGTCGACATTGAAACAATCCCTGTGGATACGAACTTTGATTTTATTACTTGACGACTATTTAGTACACTTGCTAAATTTTTATCACTGGTCTTATGAACAAAGCGGTGGATACAGGTCTCTTTCACGGTTATAAGGTCAGTAATACTATTTTGTTCCATACACTTCAATTTGCTGACGACACTATTATAGTGGGAGAAGGAAATTGGGATAACTTGTGGAGTATTAAAACTGTGTTAGTGTCTGGCTTGAAGGTTAATTTTTTCAAGAGCAAACTTTATGGTATTAACCTCGACAACAGATTTTTGCGCTCCTCTTCATCCTTTTTGCATTGCGGGGTGGATCATTTACCCTTCAGATTTCTTGGTATTCCGGTAGGAGCTAATCCAAGAAGAAAGGCTACTTGGTCACCTATTTTGGATGTCATGAAAAAACGACTTAGTATTTGGAATGGTCGTCATTTATCCATCGGAGGTAGAGTCACCCTTATTAAATCCGTTCCATCCAGTTTGCCACTTTATTTTTTCTCCTTTTTTAAGGCACCGGCTTGTGTGATAAAAGAATTGGTTTGTATTCAACGACACTTTTTGTGGAGTGGTGGTTTGGATAGTCACAAAATGTGTTGGGTTAGTTGGGACCAAATCTGCCAGCCAAAAGAGAATGGAGGTTTGGGAATAAAAAACTTAGAGTTGTTCAATTCATCACTGTTATGTAAGTGGAAGTGGAGATGCTTGAATGATACCGAGTCGCCATGGTATGATTTATTGAGGTTTCGGTACGGCTCCCTTGTAGCTAATTTCTTGTATGGTGAAGGAAGGGATAATCTTAAACATGCTTCAATTTGGTGGCGGGACTTATGGTGTTTGGGAGGAATGGATAATGCTAACTGGTTTGGTAATAATGTTAGTAGTATTTTGGGTGATGGCAACAATATCATATTTTGGAAAGATCAATGGATAGGTACGGCATCGCTGCGAGTCCTGTTTCCATCTCTTTATGTGAAATCCACACTACCAGATGGTTATATTTCAACCATGGGCATGTGGGAGCGAGATACATGGAAGTGGAAGTTGAAGGTGTGAAAACACAAGAAGGGGGGGTTGAATTGTGTTTTAGTCAAGTTTACAACTTTTTCAAGTTCTTAACTTAACTACTACGGCAGCGGATAAATAACACAATAAACACGATAAAAGAGAGAGAGAGATCACACAAGCAATTTATACTGGTTCCTCTCACAAAACGAGAGTAGTCCAGTCCCCTTGCACTTCCAAGGGATTTCACTATAATCACACAAGATTACACCTGCTCAAGCACACAAGCAAGAGACTTCTCAACAATGCTCAAGCACACAAGCTTAAGACTTCACACTTAAGCACACAAGCTTAAGTTTCCTCAAGTAATAGAAAAGTATATAACAATATACAAATGCTCTTAGATGAACCTAAAGAGAGCAAATACAAAGAGTACAGAGTATTTGGCTAAAGTGCAAAAACACTTGATAAGAGGTTCAGAGCTTGTATACACAGAATTCAGAGTTTGTTCAGCGCACGTTCAATTCTTGATAAAATATTGTGTTGTAGCTGATTCTTCTAGTATATATACCACTAGAAAAGAGTCGTTGCAAAAAGAACCGTTGGAGTTGATAATCTTTTGTCTTCAAGCAGTCTGTCTTGATGCAGTTTGGTTGTATCCAAAACTAAGAAAGAGTTTCAGTTACTTTGACTACTGCAGAGTGGACTTTCCTTATTCAGCTAACAAAACTGAAGACCCACGTTCTCAAAAGAGGACAGACAAAACAAGCGTAGCTGAACTGATCAGGCTTGAAAGGTCCTTTTCTTCATTGGTAGAAGAGTTGACTTGCAAGGAGAATCTTCACAGATTTCAAGAAGCTCTTCAGAGTTTGATGAAGCTTGTAGTCAGACAAGAAGTTCTGAAGTCTTCATCCTCTGAATGTTGTAACTTCTGAAGTCTAACATCTTCTGAGCGCTTGTGAACTTCTGAATTCACATCCTCTGAACTTCACTCAGAGCTTATATGATGCTTATATCTGCGCACTTAAAATAAATTTTTAGTCCTTCCAATTGTTTATTAATACTTTGTTATCATCAAAACCTTTATAGATTTAGGGGCAAACATTTTTAAATCAATTTTGTTCCAACAATCTCCCCCTTTTTGATGATGACAAACATCAGTATTAATTGACAATTGTTGTTAAATTAACTTATCATGTTTCTCTTAGGTTTATGAGGTTTGCAAGCTCCCCCTAAGATTGATATTCCTTAAAGCCAAAACTTTAGGTTATATCCATGATATTTTAATTTAGTATAAGATTAAGATAATTTGAAATAAAACAAGTTTCATATCTTTCTTCAGAGTGAGAGGTTTGCAAGCTCTCCCCCTAAGTCTCATAAGGCTAAGTTAAAATTGCACTCTTAACTTATCCTTACTTATGAAATTTATTTTAGTTTCAACTAACTTAGTCTCCGCATTAAAATTCGTAAAACAACTTAAAAGTAACAACTTTTAATTTAACGGATAAAAGCGAGATAAAAGGCGTGGTTTCAGTTTTGAAGCTTATCACATATCAATTAATGCGTAACTACTCCCCCTTTTGTCATTATCAAAAAGTAAGAAAAAAATTTATATAACCAAGACAGTCAAAGAAAGAAGAGTGGTTGTTACAAAGGTGAATTAATTTCAAAGACAGAAAACAACGCGCTTAAAAGGTTATAAAAAAGGTGAACAAGTTAACATGCCTGCTTCACGGAAAAACAAGAATAAACAGGGAAAACAAGAAAGAGTAGGAATAATGAGAAGGTTTAGCACACGCATTGCAGAGTTTAGGAGAAAGAAAGAAGACGAAAAACGCGAAAAAGATGAGAACGATAAAGAAGACAACAAGAAACCACAAGATGCTGAGATAATAATCATCTCATCAGATTCTGAAGCTGAAGAGAATGAAGATGATGCTGACTATGTTGAGTTCTTGGCTGGCTATGTTCCAGAAGAAGAACAAGAAGAAGAAGAAGAAGAGCAAAACCCAGATCCTATAGAGATTTCATCAGATGATGCTGAGGAGAAATCAGAGATTTCTTCTGAGTTTTATCCATCTGATTAGGATTAGGTTGTCTTTTTCTTTTTCTTTTTACCAATGTACTCACCATTGTTCGATCATTAATAAAAAATTTTCGTTTAAAAGCATCTCGTGTTCTTATGTTCTTATTTATCAAAGAAAATTAGTAAAAAAAATAACAAACCACATAACAAGAAAACAGAACAGCTTAACATAAAATTGTTTAGAAGATAACAGGAAAACAGAAAACATCTTAAAAACAAGTGCAGAGAATCCTAGGGTTTCTTAAGGAAGGCTAAGAGTTGGTCAAATTTGTCGTTCAAGGATCCCACATTGGAAACTAAACCATCCACCTTGGTTTCCAATGTTTGGTGAGCAGCTCTTTGCCTTTCCAAACCTTCCTGCTGTTCTCTTAGGGCTTCTTGAAAGATCTGCAACTGATTAACCACCACAGGAGCTTGATCTTGAATCAAAGGCGCTTGTTCTTCAACCAAAGGTGCCTTGCCTTTATCAGAGGGTTCACCTTCCTCTGGATAGTCAATCATCAGCACATCCTCTTGATTCTCAAAAGCAAGCACATCATCCTCTGAAAAGTCCTCGGGTTGCAACTCATTTGCCAACTGGGCAACTCTTGCAGCAGCTTCTTCTAACCTTTCAGACTCAGACCTCTGAGCTTCAAGACTCTGAAACAGCTTGGAGTCTATCCAGATGACTTTGAAAGCGTTCAGACGTTGTTCAGCAGCAGCAAGTGCTTCCAGCTTAGCACGTTCAGACTCAGCATGATTAAAAGAGGTTAACCTTTTCAATTCAGCCCTAGCCAGACTTTCCCTCATGAAGCTTATCACATCCAAGTCTCTTTTTCCAACCACAGCCTTAATTTCCTCAGCAGCACCATCCAAAGCATTGCAAATCCTTGCCTTAATGCTTGAAACTTCCAAATCCATGCTTGAAACTTCCAAATCCACATCAGAAGGACAAACTAGAAACCTGTCCTTTAACATAGATAATCTAACCAAGTCATCATGAAACTGAGTGGATAGATTACTAAAAGGGTTAGATGATGAGGATGAAGGATTGGGAATGGTAGAGAAGTTTGGTGTTTCAGTAGCAGGGTTGTCAACAATAACAACTTCTGCCTCTGAAGGTTTGGGGGCACAAGTATGAATTGTAACACCCCGAACTAACTACCCTTAAAAACGTGATCTTAAAAACTTTTTAAAGATAAGTAGCCGGAGCGCTACGGAAAACATTTTATAAAACGATCGTGCACATGACACGAAACGTCGCAGCGGAAAACATAACATAAAGGATTTTCAAAGCAATGAACAAAATAGTTCAAAAGATAATTCATTTACATAAAACATAAGTTAAGATGTTCGCATCGATATACGACGGAATACAAACGATCCCCGACTCGATGTTACAACATACCAGAGCACTAATATACATCACAACCAAACTAACTTAACAAAACTATACAAAGGTAGTCTACACTAGCTCCTCACCAAAAGTGCTCCACACCAAAACGATCTGCAGCTAAAACTCGATCGAAACCTCGACCTGAATACCTGAACCCCCAAAGGTCCAGCACATAACAAATAGGTAGAGAGTTAGTAAACATAATCACATACATACGAATATAGAAACGCACCTATATTCAACCTATCACGTAATACTAACTCACACACATGCCTCGATAAGCAATACACCAAATAACACATACTCACAAATACACAACCAGATAGTTTCACGTCGTTTCGGACAACACAAAGAACTCACATAACACATAACACATAATTGCACATTTACTCAAATGCGACTAATGCCAAACATTCAATGTCATGCCAACCTAGACACGACTAATGCATGTGGTACCAACTTCTTTATCAAGGAACTTACCATTGATATTCTTCTTTATTGGACAAGTCCAATATCCTTCTTTATCAGACAAGTCTGATATCCCTAAGTAATGCATGAATTTATGAATGCCATGCATTTACCAAACATATGATAATCACTTAGCACGAAGCTACTGCTCACCACATGGATAACATAATCCATTAAACTTCTTTATCAGACAAACTGATATTCTTCTTTATCGGACAACCCGATATACAAAAACACATATACTTCTTTGACATTTTATATAAATGCCATCACACAACACAAATATTAAACATGTATCAACAATCATGCAAGGATACCCTTAAACCATGATACAAGTGCCTAATCACACTTACAAACATTAGCAAAAATTGCTGTCACAGAGCTGTTCGCTGAGCGAAGCCGTAGCGAACCCGTAGCGAACAACATCAGAGGGTTACAGGTACATGGCGAACAGGTAGCGAACTCGTAGCGAACATGTTCGCTGAGCGAACAGGTAGCGAACCACACCAGAAAATATCTGTTCTTGAGTTTCTAAGGCGGTTTAACATTGAATCCACTCAAAAATTCATCTAGACATGTTATAAATTCTTATAAACAGCTAATTCAAGCATATATGGTATCAAGGAACATTAATCATCCCTTCCAAACATCCAAATACATCAAACAATCAAAATCATGTCAATTTCTTGCAAAATAAGCAAAGTTGCATAAACATGCAAAACCATCATCAAACATATACATATTCCCTCCTAGATGTTCATTAAGCATACTAAGATGAAAAGACATGTTTATGATAAAGAAACTTCACCCAAACCCCAAAGAAATTGGATGAGAGAGTTTAGGAATGGAGGCTAGACACCTCCCCTCTCTTGGATCACCCAAGCTTATGCTTAACCACTCTCACCTTAGATTGAATGATGATTCTTGGCCTCTAAATCTCTTCTCCTTGCTCGTGTTCTTCTTCTTGCTCTCCTAGGTTTTGCTCTTGCTTCTAAGCTTACAAACCTCACTTCTCATGAAAAATGAATTGTGAAACTATTCCTTAGTTTGACTTGGTACTTATACCACTCTCTATTGTCATGAACCAAGCCCAATGGCTTAGGCCCATTAAGCCCTATCACACGCCCAAGCCCACTAACACGACAAAGGTTTCGCTCACAAACTTATGTTCGCGATAAATAATTATAGGTCGCGTAAATAAATATTTAACACTAACCCAAAATATAAGCACATATATAAAATATCGATTTACTAAAAAAATCGGGTCGTTACAACTCTACCCCCCTTAAAAGAATTTCGCCCTCGAAATTACCTAAGAGATAAAACAGAGAACGAACCCTCAACGCGGCATCTTCGGTTTCTTGCATACCGGACTCTTGTGACCTTCCTCGCCACAATTGAAACAAAACACTTTCACCCGACAAGCATCGGCCTTGTGCCCAAACTGCCCACAATTGAAACACTTGTCGCTTTTCCTCGGGCAATCATATGACATATGACCCCGCTCTCCACATTTGTAACAACTTCCACTTCCTTGCTTCTTCTTTCCACTTCCATTGCCCTTGTTCTCATACGGCTTACCACGATCCAAACCTTTTCCTTTCCTATCATTCAGAACCTTATAGTAGTTGGTCTTGGCTTTGCTATCTTCATCACAAATCCTTGCCTTGGTCATAAGGGTCGGAAAATCCCTGATTTCAGAAAATCCAATCAAAAGCTTGATATCCGGACGAAGTCCACTCTCGAACTTGACACACTTATCCTCTTCGGCTTCCACCGTGTTGTAGTGTGGACTAAACACACACAAAGCTTCAAACTTAGCCGAATACTCGGCGACTGATAAATTTCCTTGCTTGAGCTCCATGAACTCGATTACTTTCTTATTCTTCACATCAGCCGGAAAGTACTTCCTTAAAAATTCCCTTTTGAAAGTTTCCCAAACGATGGCAACACCGTCCACTCCTATCCTGAGTCTCACATTCCTCCACCAAACGATTGCCTCCTCTCTAAGGGCATAAGTTCCCAAAGTAGTCTTGTTCTCCTCAGAACAACTCATTGCTTCAAAGATGATCTCCACCTCATCTAACCACTTGATAGCCCCCTCCGGGTTATAGCCTCCGGTAAACAGAGTTGGTTTATGCGACATAAACCTTTCCAATCTTTTCTCACTATCCCTTCCCGGGTCATTATCCCTTACCACCAATGTAGTCAAAGCAGTCAAAGCTTGTGCAATCTGAGCGTTGGTCCTAGCAGCAGCCATGATTCCTGAACGAATCACAACTCGACGTTAGAATGTATTAACAGTGTACCCAACACATGCTTCATACAAGAGAAAGAAAATCCTAATGGCTCACATGAACCGACCTGCTCTGATACCACTATTGTAACACCCCGAACTAACTACCCTTAAAAACGTGATCTTAAAAACTTTTTAAAGATAAGTAGCCGGAGCGCTACGGAAAACATTTTATAAAACGATCGTGCACATGACACGAAACGTCGCAGCGGAAAACATAACATAAAGGATTTTCAAAGCAATGAACAAAATAGTTCAAAAGATAATTCATTTACATAAAACATAAGTTAAGATGTTCGCATCGATATACGACGGAATACAAACGATCCCCGACTCGATGTTACAACATACCAGAGCACTAATATACATCACAACCAAACTAACTTAACAAAACTATACAAAGGTAGTCTACACTAGCTCCTCACCAAAAGTGCTCCACACCAAAACGATCTGCAGCTAAAACTCGATCGAAACCTCGACCTGAATACCTGAACCCCCAAAGGTCCAGCACATAACAAATAGGTAGAGAGTTAGTAAACATAATCACATACATACGAATATAGAAACGCACCTATATTCAACCTATCACGTAATACTAACTCACACACATGCCTCGATAAGCAATACACCAAATAACACATACTCACAAATACACAACCAGATAGTTTCACGTCGTTTCGGACAACACAAAGAACTCACATAACACATAACACATAATTGCACATTTACTCAAATGCGACTAATGCCAAACATTCAATGTCATGCCAACCTAGACACGACTAATGCATGTGGTACCAACTTCTTTATCAAGGAACTTACCATTGATATTCTTCTTTATTGGACAAGTCCAATATCCTTCTTTATCAGACAAGTCTGATATCCCTAAGTAATGCATGAATTTATGAATGCCATGCATTTACCAAACATATGATAATCACTTAGCACGAAGCTACTGCTCACCACATGGATAACATAATCCATTAAACTTCTTTATCAGACAAACTGATATTCTTCTTTATCGGACAACCCGATATACAAAAACACATATACTTCTTTGACATTTTATATAAATGCCATCACACAACACAAATATTAAACATGTATCAACAATCATGCAAGGATACCCTTAAACCATGATACAAGTGCCTAATCACACTTACAAACATTAGCAAAAATTGCTGTCACAGAGCTGTTCGCTGAGCGAAGCCGTAGCGAACCCGTAGCGAACAACATCAGAGGGTTACAGGTACATGGCGAACAGGTAGCGAACTCGTAGCGAACATGTTCGCTGAGCGAACAGGTAGCGAACCACACCAGAAAATATCTGTTCTTGAGTTTCTAAGGCGGTTTAACATTGAATCCACTCAAAAATTCATCTAGACATGTTATAAATTCTTATAAACAGCTAATTCAAGCATATATGGTATCAAGGAACATTAATCATCCCTTCCAAACATCCAAATACATCAAACAATCAAAATCATGTCAATTTCTTGCAAAATAAGCAAAGTTGCATAAACATGCAAAACCATCATCAAACATATACATATTCCCTCCTAGATGTTCATTAAGCATACTAAGATGAAAAGACATGTTTATGATAAAGAAACTTCACCCAAACCCCAAAGAAATTGGATGAGAGAGTTTAGGAATGGAGGCTAGACACCTCCCCTCTCTTGGATCACCCAAGCTTATGCTTAACCACTCTCACCTTAGATTGAATGATGATTCTTGGCCTCTAAATCTCTTCTCCTTGCTCGTGTTCTTCTTCTTGCTCTCCTAGGTTTTGCTCTTGCTTCTAAGCTTACAAACCTCACTTCTCATGAAAAATGAATTGTGAAACTATTCCTTAGTTTGACTTGGTACTTATACCACTCTCTATTGTCATGAACCAAGCCCAATGGCTTAGGCCCATTAAGCCCTATCACACGCCCAAGCCCACTAACACGACAAAGGTTTCGCTCACAAACTTATGTTCGCGATAAATAATTATAGGTCGCGTAAATAAATATTTAACACTAACCCAAAATATAAGCACATATATAAAATATCGATTTACTAAAAAAATCGGGTCGTTACATGAATACACTCAGGAGAAGCATATTCAGCACTTGGTTGAGGTTGAGGTTCAGGGGTTGATTCAGATGATGAGATGTCAGAGGTTGATTCAGGATAAATGTGTTCAGGAGATGGTTCAGGAGATTTGTGGTCAGCTTTTGGTTCAAGAAATTGATGTGGAGAGGGTTGTTTTGTGGGAGAGGTTGGTTCAGTGATTTGAATATCTGGTTGAGGTTCAGATGGTGGAATGTCAGGTGATAGTTGTTGTGGTTGTGGTTGAGGTAGAGGTGATTTAGGTTTATGAGGTGAGCTAGATTTGTGGGTTTCATGATAAAGAGGTTGATTATTTAGAGGGTCAGGGCTCAGATGTTTTTCTAGTTCAGAAAGAGGGTTATCAGAGGTTGGAATAATTGTTGGTTCAGGAAGTATAGTCCTAAGTGGTTTTGTATAACCTATTCCAATTTCAGCTTCATTAAAGATGAACTTAGTAGATGTACCTTTAGGATCAGGGACACGTTTCTGACGCAGCCTAGTATTGAGAGTTTCTTCGTCAGACTCAGTTTCTGATTCAGAGGATTCACTTTCTTCACTTTCCTCTTCATCATCAACAGTGATAGGCTCCTTTGATGATGTTGCAGCAGCTTTTCCAGTCAAAGCTTCATGTTTCCTCTTTGTTCTTTGCTCAGCAACAGCTTCTTCTACCTTAACCTTCTTCTGAGCCAGAAGATCTGGTTTTTCTTGTACAGCTTTCCTCTTTGGTTTCCTTTTTGGATTATACATGTTTACAGGAGCTGGAGGGACCATACTCCTATCAACAGTATATCCTTCTTTTCTCAGAACTTCCAGATAGTCTTGGATGATGTGCTCAGCATCCATTTCAGAAATTACTGGATATCCATCCACATACAGACGATCTTCAAGACTAGCTGTAAACTCTTGTGGAGGTGGAACCACTTTGGATGAGATGAGACGCATCTTGGTGAGAAAGCTGGCATTCAGAATCTCAGGAGTGAATTTCTTTTCAACAAGTTCTGGATGGAACTTCTTCAGATTCTCAACAACATGACCTTGATATAGAAGGTCTGAGAGTAATCTTGGATAGGCTATAGCTGTCTTCCTCTGAGATTTGCTTAAGAAGAAAGTAGATCAGATGACGATGAGTCCAGGAAATTGTATCAGTACCACCAACTCTTGGACTGATAGCAGCTAGTATTATCTTGAACAGCACTCTGCAGACGTCAGTCAAACCCTTGACTTTACCCTTCAGTTTCAAATCTGTACACATCAGAGCCAGAAGATCATCTCTGTACCTTGTGTCCTTCTCAAAAACATCCAACTCTATCCCAGAGTTATCTAGACCAAGCAACGCATTAAAATGAATAGGTGAGAAAGCTAGGTTCATACCACAGATGTTAGACCTAATTTGTTTTCCAGTGAATTCCAATAAACCCATTTCTTTCCTAGATTTACCTTTTAAACTAGGATTTCTCTCAATAGCAGCAAGTTCTTCTTCCTTAGCTTCATGCTTGTCAAAGACCTTAGCTTTCATCCAGAATTTCTTCAAGAGATCTGGGTAAATAGGACCATTTAGCATGCTGAAGTACTTATCCCAACCTTGAGCGGAGAAGTAATGTTTCACATCAAACCCATTTGCCTTTATACTGTCAAAGTCGATCATTTTTTCAGAAAGAAATATGAGCTCAGATTCTGGAAACTCCATCTCGTTCCCAACGATTTGGAGATTTTTGAACATAAAAGGTGGAATCTTTGTTGACGAAGAAGACGAAGTACCAGCCATTGTTGGAGATTAGGGTAGGGTTTGGAAACTAACGAGAGAGAAAGAAAGTTTGTTGGAGGTTTAGAGAGAATATGAAAGTGTAGGTTGTGAAAGTGAATAGTGTGCAAGTGTATTGTGTAAGTTTATTTAAATGAGTACAGTTAACATGAAAATAGCAAATTTGGGAAGTTACGCTAATTGACAGAAAGTTGAATACCAAAAATCATCATTAACCACCCACTACCTGACACACGTAGACCACGTGCAGAAATTTACTCGGTAACTGCTATTTTAATGGACAACTGTTCAGCAGTGAATACTAAACGTTTCCCACTTAAATAGTTCAGAGCCTCTGAGATATTTAAAATTCTCTATCAGAGTTAGGTACTTCAGAGCTTGTGTTTCAGATGATCTGAATCATAAGTTCTGATATACATAACCTCTTACACTTTAAAAGCCCAAAAAAAATTTTCATTCAGAGATTGAAAACATGTTCAGATGTTTCTTTATAAAATCAAATCTTTCAACAGATAAAGCTTTAGTAAATATATCAGCCCATTGATTTTCAGTATCAACAAACTTAATATCTATAATGCCTCTCTGAACATAATCTCTGATAAAATGGTGTTTAATTTCAATATGTTTGGCTCTAGAGTGTAGGATAGGATTTTTAGATAAATGAATGGCTGCAGTATTGTCACAATATAAAGGAATATTGTTACTGCTTACCTGATAATCTTCTAACTGATATTTTAACCAGAGTAGTTGTGTACAACACTTAGCTGCTGAAATGTATTCTGCTTCTGCTGTAGACAAAGCTATAGTAGTTTGTCTCTTACTAGCCCAGGAGATAAGGTTTTCACCAACAAATTGACAATTGCCACTTGTGGATTTTCTTTCAATTTTATCTCCAGCATAGTCAGCATCACAGAATCCATTTAGCACATAATCATTGGATTTCTTATATAGAAGTCCAAGATTAGTTGTTCCTTTTAGATACCTAAAGATTCTCTTTACAGCTGTAAGATGAGATTCTCTAGGATCTGACTGGAATCTTGCACATAAGCATACACTGAATAAAATATCTGGTCTAGAGGCTGTCAGATAGAGTAAGGAACCAATCATACCTCTGTAGACCTTTTGATCTACTTTTCCTTCATCATCTGACTTGCTCATGTTGGTAGTTGAATGCATGGGAGTGTTCATTATCTTGCAGTCATCTAGATTGAATTTCTTCAGAAGTTCCTTGGTATATTTTGATTGATGAACATAAGTTCCTTCCTTCTTCTGATTGATTTGAATTCCAAGAAAGAATTTCAATTCTCCCATCATGCTCATTTCAAATTCATCCTGCATTATCTTAGAGAAGTTCTTGCACAAACCAGCATTAGTTGAACCAAAAATAATATCATCAACATAAATTTGAATGATTAAAATGTCTTCTTTGGTTGTTTTTCTAAAGAGTGTGCAATCAACCTTTCCTTTCTCAAAACCCTTTTCCAGAAGAAAATTACTGAGTCTATCATACCAAGCTCTTGGAGCTTGTTTCAGACCATACAGTGATTTCTTTAGTTTAAAAACATGTTCTGGGTTTGAGACATCTTCAAAACCAGGAGGTTGCTTAACATATACTTCTTCAGAAATGAAACCATTTAAGAAGGCACTCTTAACATCCATCTGATATAAGGTTATTCCATGATTAACAGCATAAGATAGAAGTAACCTGATTGCTTCAAGTCTAGCAACTGGTGCAAAGGTTTCAGTATAGTCAATCCCCTCTTGTTGACTATAACCTTGTGCAACCAATCTAGCCTTGTTTCTTACCACTTCACCTTGTTCATTCAGCTTGTTTCTGAATACCCATTTTGTTCCAATAATGTTCTTGTGTGAAGGTTTAGGCACTAGAGTCCACACATCATTCCTTTGAAATTGATTCAGCTCTTCTTGCATTGCTACGATCCAAGCATCATCTTTCAGAGCTTCATCAATCTTTGAAGGTTCCATCATTGAGATAACACCAACTAAAGATTCCTCATTTCTCAGTTGAGATCTTGTCTTCCTTGGACTATCCTTGTTGCCTAAGATCAGTTCCTCTGGATGTGATGATTTGTATTTGAAAGTATTTCTTGGGGGCTCATCATCTTCAGACTCATCAACATCAGGTTCAGCAGTTGCTTCAGTTCTTTGTTGTTCAGAGTCTGTAGGAACTGTTGTATTCAGAGGTTCTTCAGAGAATGGATGTTCTGAGTAGTTTGGAATATCTGAATATTGATCCTCTGATACCTGAAATCTAGACAAACCTTCCACAAGCTCTGACACTTGGTCAGGCTCTTTGTCATCAAATTTGACATGCATAGTTTCTTCCACAGTATGTGTTTCAGAAATATACAGTCTGTATGCTTTTGAGCGTTCAGAGTATCCTATAAAAATACCCTTATAACCTCTAGCATCAAATTTCTTTAGATGGACTTTGTTATTTAAGATGTAACACGTACATCCAAACTGATGAAAATAAGAAATATCAGGTTTTCTTCCTTTGAACAATTCATAAGCAGTTTTGTTCAACTTAGATCTGATATAGATTCTATTTTGAACATAACATGCTGTGTTTACAGCTTCTGCCCATAAAAACTTTGCTACATTTGTTTCATGCATCATGGTTCTGGCCATTTCTTGCAGAGTTCTATTCTTCCTTTCTACAACCCCATTTTGTTGAGGAGTTCTAGGAGAAGAGAATTCATGCAGAATGCCATATTTTTCACAAAAGTTTTCAAAAGGTTCATTTTCAAACTCTCCACCATGATCACTTCTAACTTTTAAAATAGTGTAGCCTTTTTCATTTTGAATTTGTTTGCAGAAGATGCTAAACTCATCATAAGCTTCATCTTTTGTTCTTAGGAATTTTACCCAAGTCCATCTACTGTAATCATCAACAATTACTAACCCATACTTCTTTCCATTGATAGAGGCAGTGTGAACTGGCCCAAAAAGATCAATGTGAAGAAGTTCCAATGGTCTTGAGGTAGAAACAATGTTCTTAGGTTTAAAAGATGATTTTGTAATCTTTCCTTTTTGACATGAACCACAAAGTGTGTTTGAGTGATATTTGATTTTAGGTAATCCTCTGACAAGGTCAAGCTTACTAAGCTTAGAGATTAACCTCCAGTTAGCATGGCCTAACCTCTTATGCCAGATCCATTTTTCTTCACTCAAGGTCAAAAGACACATCACTTTTTGTTCATTCAAATCAGAAAGATTAATTTTATAAACATTGTTCTTTCTCAGACCTTTGAATATCATGGAGTTATCAGATTGTTTAGACACAGTACATGATTCCTTATTAAAGACAACTACATAACCATTGTCGCAAAATTGACTTATGCTCAATAGGTTATGTTTGAGTCCATCAACTAACCAAACATCATTAATAGATAGGGAAGAATTACCTACTGTACCTGTACCTATTATCTTTCCTTTTTGATTACCTCCAAAGCCAACAGATCCTCCTTCTTTCATAGTTAGCTTGGAAAATAGTTGTTTGTCACCAGTCATATGTCTTGAACATCCACTATCCAGATACCATGAGTGTTTCATGATATTTCTTTGAGTGGCAGGCTGTATGAGAAACAACTTTAATCATTGCGATAGAACTCTTCATCAAGGTTAATGATAAAGTCATCCCAGTATTCTTCCTCTTCATTTATCAAGTTCTGATTGTTAACTTGAGAACTTGTCAGCCATTGGTCTAGGACATAAGCCCTTCTTCCTTTGCATAGGACTTGTTTCCACACTCTAGGTAGGACATATCCTTTCCTAGTTGGTAAATCTGAATGATACATTATTTCAGCTTTTGGTACCCATCTTCTGGGTCCACGCTTGTTAGTCCACAAATGCTTATTATGTTGTCTAGTGTTGGAGAAAGATCTTGGTTTGGAATAATAACCTTTTTGAAACCTTTTCTTTTGAAATCTGTTATTATTCCAGGATTTGGATTGTTTATGATTCCAGGGTTTGTATCTATCACCAATCCCATGTTCTGATTGATTATATCTACTGACTCTAGAATCATAAATAATCTGAGTCCTGTACTCCATCTGAGATTTAGAATTTTTTCTTTTAAAAACTTCTGATCTTTTAGATTGACTAGCTTCAGGTACTGAAGTTCCTTTGGATCCAGAATTTGAAGTTTCAGATGTTGAAGCTTTCAGAACTTCTGAACTGATGTTCTCAGGTTCTGAACAACTTCTATCTTCTGAACATCTTTCTCCAGATCCTGAGGAACTGGGTTCCTCTGAGCTGTCAGCTTCTAAATCACTCAGATCATCTTTGTCATTTTCAACACTACCAGGATTCTTTCCCTCTTCACTTTGTGGAACAACATAATAAACCCAAGATTTTCCAACCTTTTTGGCAGAGGTCTTCAGCTTTGAATATGTTCTACCATATTCATAGCCAAGTCCCTCTCCTCTATGTCTCATGACATTATTGAAATTCCTGGCACACAGTGGACAGGTGTTGCTCAAGGTGTAGCAACACTTGTCTGTTGTAGACAGATGTTGTTACTGGTGCGCCAACACTTGTCTATAAACAGAGCAAATAACATAAAACAATACAAACAGTAAAGTAAATAACACACGAGAGTTGTTAACCCAGTTCAGCCTAAAGCCTACTCTGGGGGATACCAATCCAGGAATGAAGTCCACTATCAGCAGTATTACTTCGAAGCTAAACTCACCCGTTTACAACTTCTCACTTAATCACTACCCAATGACCCTTCTACCTAGGAACTCCTAGATATGAGACCCCGTCCCAATTCCCACCTTAACAACACAGACAGCGTTGCTATTCAATTCCACAATCACAACAGGTGGAGACACACTCCTAAGAAACTAGGATTCACTCTTGCTTAAAAGCTTGCGAGTAAACCACACAACACAATAGAACAATCTCCGTACTTCAAAGCTTAGGAGAAGTTCACACTTACAACTCAATAACACTCAGGTCCTAAGCTTGCATCAATGAGACACAAGAAAGGCTCACAATTAACACTCTAAAATCCCTAAAACACACGCTTTGTAAGAACACGATTTTAGATGCTTGAAACCATATGCTTGCCTTCGTATTTATAGTAGTAGAACGACTTGGGCTTCAAGACAAAATTAGGGCTTCTAGAATTGCAGCAGCAGTGATATATTTTTGAAACCAATAGTTATATTTTTGAAACCGCAAAAATATATTTTCCAAAAATATAATTCTTTTGGAAAATAAAACTAGGGTTTAGCTGCCTCATGAAACACATTAAACACGTGCGCCTTCCTCTGTAAGAAACCTTGAAACAATTCTTTAAACAGATCTTCAAAAGATTGAGTAGAAAATAAAAACATCCAGCTGGCGCGCGCAGAACAGAGTCAGGTGTTGTTCCAAAGTGTAACAACATTTGTCACAACACTTGGGGTCAGCACACTTGTCTCAACACTTGGCTAAAATATGTTTTTGCAAAATGTAGCCAATTATACAAAAACCCAACAATCTCCCCCTTTGGCAAATTTTGGCTAAAACAATATTAGACCAGTATATAGAGAGATACAGTATTACCTTTCCTTCGAGTCAACATGATCACACAACTAGGATAGAAAGTAACACACAATAAAAACTACTTCCAAGATAGTCAAGTAGTATCAGAGGCAATGCAGCAGCGGAACACAACTAGCCTCATGGAACAACACAAGGAAACATAGATTCCCATAAACATCTGAGAAAAATAAATTCTCAGTCATAGTAGATAGTGGATTCAATAGTCAGGTGCCATAACACTTGGCACATCATTTGTCATCAAACATATTCAGGCGATCAAGAGATAATATCACTCACACTCCCCCTGAATTCATGCATATTGCTCACACTCCCCCTGAATTCATGCATATTGCTCACACTCCCCCTCAGTACGAGCATACGAACAATTGTCACCAGATGTGAGAACATCTGTCGTCACACTTGTCACTCAGACTAACTACTCCCCCTTTTTAGCCACAATTTAGACAAACATCATGAATAGGAAATCATAGTGTACCAGAACATAGAGAATATCAGTGTGCAGTCATTACAGACCATAGAGCACGCACAGGTGCTAGAAATTCAGGGCCTTGCCCATAAGGAACAACAAAAGAAACACCAAGAAAATCAACAATAGTACATCAAAAACAGATATAAGGAAACATCAGAAATCAGATTGAAGAACTTTCATCAGAGTCCTCCATCACATCCTCAGAACCATCCTCAGACTCACTAGCCTCTTTTCCTTCTTGTCCATCTGGCTCACCCTCAGCCATTTCAGCAGCTTCCTCAGCCTTGAGTGCCTCAATCACACGGTCTATTTTCAGCTTCCTGGCCTCAAGTGCTCTGCTGGTCTCAGTCAAGTCTGCAATTATCTGCTTCCTAGAGAGTACACCAGTCTGGACAGATGTGCCAACACCTGCTGCAACATTTGTCCCATCCAGCAGTCTCTGCTCAATAACCAACACCCCTTTCCTTTTACAAGGAACATCAGTACTTCTCAAAATATCTGGGTGTTGCTCAAGTATTATATTGCATAGCAAAGTAGGGAGAGCAACTGGTTTCTCAACAGCATATGTTAAAGCATGGCTCAAAGTTTCTTGAAAGAAATAAGCTCCATAGTCAAAATTGGCCTTGGTACCCACAGCATAGATAAACTTTCCCAATCCTCTTGCAATATCACCTGAGTGAGTGGTTGGTACCCAATTATGGGCAGCAATCCTATTTAAAACAGCATAGAATGGTGAGAGGGAAGTTGCAGATAGCTTTGCCTTGCTTGGCCACACTTTAATTTTTCCACCAGTGAGGACCTTGCAGATTTCATTATCTGTGGCTTTTAGAGGAGCCACTTCATCAGAACTTCTTTGGAGATATTGGTTTATCACAATAGGGGAGAATTGAACACACTTTCCACGAACAAACACTTGCCGGTATTCAGGACTTGCTGGATCATTACAGTCTGCAGCCACGTTAATCAAAAATTCCTTGACAAGCCTGTCATAGCACTTGTCCAAACCAACCACAGTTTTCATCAGACCTGCATACTCAAGAGCTTCTACAACACTAGGACATTCAAGAATATCATTCTTCAAATTCCTTTCCAGAGCCAACCTCCTATGATATACAAATTTCCATCTTGCAGATCCATTTTCCAGATGGAATGACACATTATCCAAAGGAGCATAGGGAACAGTTTGAGGGACCTTCTTCCTTCCTATACTCTTTCTAGATGTGCTGCCAGATGCCGCAACATCTGTCTCTGGTTCAAAATCAGAATCACTATTTGGTGGAGCTTTTCTTTTCTTAGTTTCAGTCCTAGGAACCACTTTACTGACAGGTTTTGGAGGTCCATACAGAGGCTTTTTACCAGTAACTTTTTCAGCCCTAGATGGTTTGGGTGTTTGGACAGGTGTGTTAGTAGCCTCTACAGTTTTACCAGCCCTACTTCTAGTCCTCCTAGCCACACTAGCTTCTGAATGTGCAGGAATAGCCTTATCACTAACAGTAGTTTCATTTTCATTAACAATTATTACCTCAGGAGTTTCATTCACAACTTTATCAGGAACAGCTTCTTTATCAGTAGCCTTAGGTGGGGGACTCTCATCAGACTCAGAATAGTCCACCAGATTTTCTTGTGCCAAAGATGTGGGAACATCTGGCACCACATTTGGCGCAGCGCCATGTGTTGCAACATTCGGCGCAGCATGAGTCTTAGGAGCAGTTTTCTTGAGAGACTCATCAGCAACAGCCTCATTGGTCTCAGTGGAAGCACCAATATTAGCATCAACAACAGTAGGGGGGTTAGGAACAGTTTTCCCCAATTTTTCAGACATAGCAGGGTCCTTTAAACCTAGGGTCTCAACAGGATTTTCAACATTAAGACCTAAATTAACAGAAGTCTTACCAGATGTGTCAACATTCTCTTCTGCAGGATCAACGATAGGAGTAGGAGCATCACTAGACGGTAACGGATCAACATGCAGTTCAGACATGGTATAGGACTTACTCGATTCCGTTCGCGATTTTTTGCTCTTCTTCTTTGATTTCTTAATTGAAGAGGAGGGAGATGAAGGATTCGCTCGTGATGACCGTTCCTTCTTCGCAACTGACTTTCTTCGCATCTTTGGACTTGTGAAAGGAATGGAGTTAAGAGGAATAGCGTTGATTACTTCTTTTTGTGTCGATGGAGCAGCATTTGTCTTGCTTGGTGAAGATTTGACAGAATCAGACATGATTGTTGAGTAAGAGTATCTGAAAAGAGCAGAAATTGGAGAAGTGTTGATGGAGAAGTTAGATCGGTTTTGAGCGTGAGAGAGAGAATAGATGAAAAGTAATGATTGTGGTTGAGGGAGGTTGTGGGAAGTTGAATGAAAACTTCCTTGATTAGCGTGTAACTTTAAGTGAAGAGAGGTAGTTACACGCATTGCATGCTGTAACTGCTATTTGTCTTCAAAAAGGCAAATTCCAAGTTTGCCTCTTAAATTTTCAAATTGACTTGCATCCAACGCTTTAGTAAAAATGTCTGCTAATTGTTCTTCCGATGCAATGTGCTCAAGTGTAACAATTTTTTCTTCTACCAGCTCTCTTATAAAATGATGACGTATGTCAATGTGCTTAGTCCTACTATGTTGAATAGGATTTTTAGAAATGTTTATAGCACTAAGATTGTCACAGTAGAGTGTCATGACATCTTGCTCCACACTATACTCTTTCAACATTTGTCTCATCCATAACAATTGAGAGCAACTACTTCCAGCTGCTATATATTCTGCCTCAGCTGTTGATAGAGATACACTATTTTGCTTCTTACTAAACCAAGATACTAGATTGTTTCCCAAGAAAAAACATGCACCAGAGGTGCTCTTTCTATCATCAGCACTTCCAGCCCAATCTGCATCACAATATCCAATTAAGGTAGAATCATTACCATGAGTGTATAGAATTCCATAGCCACATGTGCCATTGACATATTTGAAGATCCTCTTTACTTGAGTCAGATGACTCATCTTGGGCTCAGATTGGTATCTAGCACAAACACCAACTGCAAACATGATATCAGGCCTGCTAGCTGTGAGATATAGTAAGCTCCCAATCATACTTCTGTAGAGACTTTGATCCACATTAATCCCTTTCTCATCTTTGGTAAGCTTCAAGTGTGTAGGTGCAGGTGTCCTTTTGTGACTACCACCTTCCATTCCAAATTTCTTCACAATGTTTCTTGCATATTTTTCTTGAGAGATAAATATGGTGTCTTCCATTTGTTTGACCTGAAGACCTAAAAAATAAGTTAGCTCACCTACAAGACTCATTTCAAATTCAGATTGCATTTGATGCACAAAGTGTTCCACCATTTGTCGCGACATTCCACCAAATACAATATCATCCACATATATCTGAGCTATCATTAGCTTTCCTTTCTCTTCTCTTACAAACAAGGTTTTATCATTTCCACCCTTCTTGTATCCATGGCTGACAAGAAATTCAGTCAATCTTTCATACCATGCTCTAGGGGCTTGTTTCAATCCATAAAGTGCTTTCTTTAGTTTGTAAACATGGTTAGGAAAGCTTGGATCTACAAACCCTTTTGGTTGCTCAACATATACCTCTTCATTTAGATAGCCATTTAGGAATGCACTTTTTACATCCATTTGATATAGCTTGAATTTTAGAATGCATGCCACAGCCAAAAGTAATCTTATGGATTCCAAGCGAGCAACTGGAGCAAAAGTCTCATCAAAATCTACTCCTTCTATCTGGGTGTATCCTTGTGCTACAAGTCTGGCTTTATTTCTAGTGATCTCACCATTTTCATCAGTTTTGTTCTTGTACACCCACTTTGTACCAATAACATTTATACCGTCTGGTCTAGGTACTAGATCCCATACCTCACTTCTTTTGAACTGAGTTAGTTCCTCCTGCATAGCATTGATCCAGTATTCATCAGTCAAAGCTTCTTTAACATTCTTTGGTTCAATCTTTGATATGAAACATGAATTGGAAATTGCTTCTTTTGATCTTCTTGTTGCAATTCCTTGATTTGGATTTCCAATGACAAGTTCCAGAGGATGATTCTTCTGTGTTCTAGTAGATGGTCCCTTGTTTGATCTAGGAACCTCTGTAGTAGACTCAGAATGTTGATCAGGTTCAGGTTCAGTTTGATCATCATCAGGTGTTGGGACAGGTGTTATGACATCTGTCTCTTCAGCTGGATCTGCACTTGTTGTATCACTGTCATCAACAACAACATTAATTGATTCCATCATAGTTCTTGTTCTGGAGTTAAAAACCCTGTACGCTCTGCTGTTGGTTGAGTAACCTAAAAATATCCTCTCATCACTTTTGGGATCCAATTTTCTCCTAGGTTCTCTATCTGCCAAAATATAACATTTTGACCCAAACACATGGAAGTACTTCACAGTAGGCTTCCTATTCTTCCATAGTTCATACAATGTTGTAGCAGTACCTTTCCTTAATGTTACTCTATTGTGAATGTAACATGCTGTATTCATGGCTTCAGCCCAGAACTTATAAGGAACATTTTTGGCATGTAGCATTACTCTAGCAGATTCCTGTAAGGTTCTATTCTTTCTTTCAACCACACCATTTTGTTGAGGTGTAATTGGTGAAGAAAATTCATGAATTATTCCTTCAGCAGCACAAAAATCAGCAAATTTAGAGTTTTCAAACTCCTTACCATGGTCACTTCTGATTCTTACAATACCACAGTCTTTCTCTTTTTGAAGTTGTACACAAAGATTTTTGAATTCTTCAAAAGTCTCAGATTTTTCCCTAATGAAATTCACCCAAGTATACCTAGAGAAGTCATCAACAATAACAAGAACATATTTCTTACCTCCAAGACTCTCAACTTGTATGGGCCCCATCAGATCCATATGTAGTAATTCAAGAACTCTAGAGGTGGACAAGTGTTGTAACTTTTGGTGCGACACTTTGGTTTGCTTCCCAATCTGACATTCACCACAGATATTGCCTTCCTGTATCTGTAAGATTGGTAGTCCTCTGACAGCTTCTTCTGATATGACTCTCTTCATGCTCTTTAGGTTAAGGTGTCCTAATTTTTGATGCCACAGCTTAACCTCTTCATTTTTGGTTAAGAGACATGTAGACACATTACCTTCTTCAAGAGGGATCCATAAGTAGCAGTTGTCTTTTGATCTAACACCCCTCATAAGGATGTCTCCTTCATTATTGCTGACCAGACATTCATTTTTTGTAAAGTTGACTTTCATGCCTTGATCACATAGTTGGCTTATACTGATTAGATTGGCAGTTAGTCCTTTTACAAGGAGAACATTTTCAAGTTTTGGTAGACCATGGTCAATCAGTCTTCCAATACCTTTGATTTCCCCCTTTGCTCCATCTCCAAATGTCACAAAACTTGTGGCATAGGATTTTACTTCCTTTAAATATTTTTCAACACCAGTCATGTGTCTAGAACAACCACTATCAAAGTACCAATCTTCTTTTGATGAGGCTCTGAGAGACGTATGGGCAATCAAACCTTTCCCACTGCTTTCAGCTGTATACTCCTTGGTATTGATTGCATCATTTTTTTGCTTCCATTCCATCCTTGTTTTAGTAATGGATGGATCAGACTCTTCACTTGGATAACCATACAATTTGTAGCAGTAAGGCCTTATGTGCCCCTTTCTTCCACAGTGGTGACATCTCCATGAGTGGTACCTGCTTCTAGGTCTAGGTATAAATCTAGGTCTCTGCCATCTTTGCTGATGTGGTGCCACATGTGGTGACACTTGTCTCTGCTGTCTAGGGGCCAGGTGTGGCGACATCCTGTCATGCATTTTTGGAGAAGGTTGTTTACTTATTTCAGGCATATATTTCCCTTCTTTGTTGTAATCCATAATCCTATTAACATTTTTGTATTCATACCCAATGCCTGTTTTGGATCTACTAGGAGCAGGCAAAGTTTCCAGGATTTCATCTAAATCACTTCCTTTGAATAGCCTAAGAACATGCTTCTTTAAATCCTCAAGATGAGAGTTTAATTCAGTTACCTCTTCATTCAGATGGGCTATCTCAGTCAGTTGTTTGATCTTGTCAGCTTCTAAGTTGATGATAGTTGCCTTCTGTTCCTCAATGATTTTTAAACTATCTTCCCATTTAGTACTAAATTCAGAGATGCTTGACAGATTAGCAGCTTTCTCAGTTTGCAACTTAGTGATTGTCTCTTTTTGCTCTTCAGAGACTCTGCAGACTTCTGCACTCTTCAGACACAGCTTTTTATATGATTCAGCAAGTTCATCAAAGGTTAGTTCTTCTTCACATGATTCAGTGTCAGATGTGCAAACACTTGTCAATACATGTATAGCTTTTGCAGTATCGGCTTCTCCTTCAGAATCTTCATCTGACCAAGTTACAGTTAACCCCTTCTTTTGATTCTTCAGAAAGGTTCCACATTCACTTCTAATGTGACCAAACCCTTCACATTCATGGCATTGAACACCTTTATTTGGAGCTGATTTCTCATCTGTTACAGGTTTTCTGAAATTCCTGTAAGTGTTGCGACCAATGTCAGCTGCACCTGTCTTAGAGCGTTTGTCCATTCTCTTTGGCACCTTATTAAATTGTTTTCCCAAAAGAACCATTGCATCAGAGATGCTTTGTTCAGATTCTGTGTCACTCAGTTGATCTTCTTCCTCAGCATTTGAAACAAAAGCAATACTTTTGTTTTTCTTATCCATCTTTTCATTTGTGGCTACCTCATAGGTTTGTAGTGAACCAACCAGTTCATCTAGCTTCATATCTGTGATATCCTTTGCTTCTTCTATAGCTGTGACTTTCATGTCAAACTTCTTAGGTAGAGACCTGAGCATTTTTCTTACCAGCTTTTCTTCAGGTATCTTTTCACCCAAGGCATCAAATTGATTGTCAAAATCAAGTATGGTCATGTGAAAATCCTGAATGGTTTCATCATCATTCATTCTTAGATTCTCAAACTTAGTTGTTAGGAGTTGTAGCTTAGACAGCTTCACTTTAGAGGTACCTTCATGAACAGTCTCAAGAATTGTCCAAGCTTCCTTAGCACAGACACACTTTTTGATGAGTCTGAATATGTGCTTGTCAACACCATTATATAGTGCATATAATGCTTTTGAGTTTGCAAGAGCAAGCTCATCTTCTTCTTTGGACCATTCTTCAGCAGATTTCAACTCAAGAGTTGGTTTACCATCTTTGTCCATCTTCACAGGTGGAGTCCATCCTCTCAGAATTGCCTTCCATGTCTTGCTATCAATTTGTTTTAGGAAGGCCATCATGCGGGACTTCCAATAGTCATAGTTTGAAGCGCCAACCAAGAGAGGTGGTCTGGTAACAAAACCTCCTTCTTTGTCCATCCTTGCCAGAAACGATTTCCCTGGAGCTCACCCTAAAATTCAGAACAGGGTGCCTGCTCTGATACCAATTGAAATTCCTGGCACACAGTGGACAGGTGTTGCTCAAGGTGTAGCAACACTTGTCTGTTGTAGACAGATGTTGTTACTGGTGCGCCAACACTTGTCTATAAACAGAGCAAATAACATAAAACAATACAAACAGTAAAGTAAATAACACACGAGAGTTGTTAACCCAGTTCAGCCTAAAGCCTACTCTGGGGGATACCAATCCAGGAATGAAGTCCACTATCAGCAGTATTACTTCGAAGCTAAACTCACCCGTTTACAACTTCTCACTTAATCACTACCCAATGACCCTTCTACCTAGGAACTCCTAGATATGAGACCCCGTCCCAATTCCCACCTTAACAACACAGACAGCGTTGCTATTCAATTCCACAATCACAACAGGTGGAGACACACTCCTAAGAAACTAGGATTCACTCTTGCTTAAAAGCTTGCGAGTGAACCACACAACACAATAGAACAATCTCCGTACTTCAAAGCTTAGGAGAAGTTCACACTTACAACTCAATAACACTCAGGTCCTAAGCTTGCATCAATGAGACACAAGAAAGGCTCACAATTAACACTCTAAAATCCCTAAAACACACGCTTTGTAAGAACACGATTTTAGATGCTTGAAACCATATGCTTGCCTTCGTATTTATAGTAGTAGAACGACTTGGGCTTCAAGACAAAATTAGGGCTTCTAGAATTGCGGCAGCAGTGATATATTTTTGAAACCAATAGTTATATTTTTGAAACCGCAAAAATATATTTTCCAAAAATATAATTCTTTTGGAAAATAAAACTAGGGTTTAGCTGCCTCATGAAACACATTAAACACGTGCGCCTTCCTCTGTAAGAAACCTTGAAACAATTCTTTAAACAGATCTTCAAAAGATTGAGTAGAAAATAAAAACATCCAGCTGGCGCGCGCAGAACAGAGTCAGGTGTTGTTCCAAAGTGTAACAACATTTGTCACAACACTTGGGGTCAGCACACTTGTCTCAACACTTGGCTAAAATATGTTTTTGCAAAATGTAGGCAATTATACAAAAACCCAACAATTATAAACAAGATTAGCAGCTTTGCTCTTACCAAGATTGAGATGCACAAACTGTTGAAGAGCTATTTCCTGCTCATCAATAGGTTTGTGACAAACAGCACAACCCTTTTCAAAGTCATTTACTCTATTCAGAGTTTCTTGATACAGACCTTGAAAATGTTCTGCTTGTTCAGTCAGAGTGTTAAGCTTTTCTTGTAAAACTTTTTGTTTACTTAACACTCTGAGATGTTTCTCAATGACCTTGTTAAGTGCAGTTATAAGTTGAGATTTAGAGCAGTCAGAAAATACCTCATCAGTTACTTCAGAATCTGATTCTGATTCTGATTCTGATTCATCGTCTGAGTCTGCATCTGAGTCAGCTGAAGCCATCAGGGCTAGATTTGCCTCTTCTTCTTCCTCAACTTCTTCCTCAGATGATAGCTCTTCAAAAGTAGCCATCAGACTCTTTTTCAATTTGCTCTTGAATTGTTGCTTCTTTGAGCTGTATCTTTTGCTTTTGTCTTTAGCAGACATTTCTGGACAATCAGCAATAAAGTGTCCTGGCTTCTTACAGTTGAAGCAGTTCTTCTGATCATCCTTTTTGCTGACAAAATTTCTGGAGCTGTTACCTCTGAAATTTCTTTTGTTAAATCTGTTCCATTGCTGAAACTTGGTGAATAAAGCAAACTCATCCTCATTCATCTCATCCTCTTGACCATCAGCAGAAGATTCTTCTTCAATATCAAGAAGCTGAGTCTTAAGAGCCTTAGAAGTAGTCCTAGTTGACTGTAAAGCCACTGACTTGGACTTCTTCTTAGTTTCTGAGTCAGCATCCAGAACCATCTCATGGCTTCTGAGATTGCTTATCAGAGCTTCAAGACTCAGAGTCTTGAGATTTTGAGCTTCCTCTATTGCAGTGACCTTGGGTCTCCAAGCAATAGGAAGACTTCTCAGAATCTTCTGAACATGGTCATAGGTGGAATAACTTCTCTTAAGAGCTTTAAGACCAGATACAAGGATTTGAAACCTTGTAAACATAGTCTCAATGTTTTCATCTTGTTGCATAGTGAATAGTTCATATTGCCTTATCAAAAGACTAGCTTTAGCCTCTTGAACCTTTTCATTACCATCATAGGTAGCACACATAGAATCAAAGATAGATTTAGCAGTAGACTTGTTCTCTATTCTGACATAATCCTCATGTCTAATAGCACCAACAACAATGTCCTTTACTCTATGATGCTTAGTGTAGGTCTTTAAGTTAGCTGGTGTGAGTAACTTTCTATGCTCAATGGACAATCTTCCATGTTCATTTAAGTTTTCAAAAGTTACTCCCAGCTCAACCAAATCCCACAACTCATGATCAATAGCAGTAATATTGCTATACAGTCTTTCCTTCCACCACTCAAATAATGATGCATCACCATTGAATATAGGGGCTTTTCTGTTGCCACTATGTTCATGTGATTCATTACTTAAGTAGTCAAAACCAAAGGCATTTCTAGGACCACCACCAGCTCCACTGGCCTCACCGGCTTCACCGGTTGTTCTAGTACTACTATCGTCTCCTCCAGACATAGTGTTCTCACAAGATCTTTACTGTCTCACTGTTAAGTGAAAGTAACAGACCAGAGCTCTGATACCAATTGAAGGTGTGAAAACACAAGAAGGGGGGGTTGAATTGTGTTTTAGTCAAGTTTACAACTTTTTCAAGTTCTTAACTTAACTACTACGGCAGCGGATAAATAACACAATAAACACGATAAAAGAGAGAGAGAGATCACACAAGCAATTTATACTGGTTCCTCTCACAAAACGAGAGTAGTCCAGTCCCCTTGCACTTCCAAGGGATTTCACTATAATCACACAAGATTACACCTGCTCAAGCACACAAGCAAGAGACTTCTCAACAATGCTCAAGCACACAAGCTTAAGACTTCACACTTAAGCACACAAGCTTAAGTTTCCTCAAGTAATAGAAAAGTATATAACAATATACAAATGCTCTTAGATGAACCTAAAGAGAGCAAATACAAAGAGTACAGAGTATTTGGCTAAAGTGCAAAAACACTTGATAAGAGGTTCAGAGCTTGTATACACAGAATTCAGAGTTTGTTCAGCGCACGTTCAATTCTTGATAAAATATTGTGTTGTAGCTGATTCTTCTAGTATATATACCACTAGAAAAGAGTCGTTGCAAAAAGAACCGTTGGAGTTGATAATCTTTTGTCTTCAAGCAGTCTGTCTTGATGCAGTTTGGTTGTATCCAAAACTAAGAAAGAGTTTCAGTTACTTTGACTACTGCAGAGTGGACTTTCCTTATTCAGCTAACAAAACTGAAGACCCACGTTCTCAAAAGAGGACAGACAAAACAAGCGTAGCTGAACTGATCAGGCTTGAAAGGTCCTTTTCTTCATTGGTAGAAGAGTTGACTTGCAAGGAGAATCTTCACAGATTTCAAGAAGCTCTTCAGAGTTTGATGAAGCTTGTAGTCAGACAAGAAGTTCTGAAGTCTTCATCCTCTGAATGTTGTAACTTCTGAAGTCTAACATCTTCTGAGCGCTTGTGAACTTCTGAATTCACATCCTCTGAACTTCACTCAGAGCTTATATGATGCTTATATCTGCGCACTTAAAATAAATTTTTAGTCCTTCCAATTGTTTATTAATACTTTGTTATCATCAAAACCTTTATAGATTTAGGGGCAAACATTTTTAAATCAATTTTGTTCCAACAGAAGTTTGACTGGACAACCGAACTATCCGATATTGAATCAGAAACAGTTCACGATTTGTTGTTAATTCTGGATCAGGTTAGGCCGTCAAGGGAGACACGGGATCGGCGTAGGTGGAAACCTCATAAAGTTGGTTTTTTCACTGTCAATACAGCCTATACAGCGCTGCTGCCCAGGCCTGGAGAGTGCAGCATTGAGCCAATCACGGCGAATGCATTGAAACTTCTGTGGTTAAATAATGTCCCCTCGAAAGTAAGTATTTTTGGTTGGAGGTTGTTGCTCGGAAAATTACCAACTAGGGAGACTTTGTACAATAAAGGTGTCATTACAAACAATCACGAGAGAAGCTGTGTTTTTTGTTTCAATGTAGCTGAAGACATTCCACATATGTTCTTCAACTGCAATGTTGCAAAGCAAATTTGGTGCAAAATATTCAAATGGATGGACACACGTTTCTGCTCCTCTGCTGATGTCCCCAATCATTTCATTCAATTTGGAGTCTTAATAACAGGAAGCAACAACGAACGATTCCGTCACATTATTTGGTTGGCCACAACTTGGAGTATTTGGCGTATGCGAAATAATATTATATTTAGAGGAGATTTTGTTAATGTTTCATCTTTAGTAGATCAAATTATTTATATTGCTTGGTTTTGGTTCATCGGTCGATCAACGAACATTGATAATGTAGCTTTCCTTGACTGGTGTAACAACCCCTTAGCTTGTTTTCGTTGTATTTAAGGTGATTGTTTTTGGATTGTAAGGGTTGAGTACCCCTTGTACTCATTATAATCCAAATCTTGCTTATAAAAAAAAACAATTTGAGAGGGATAAAAAAAAAAAGAGTAAATGAAACTAGATTCCCTCATTTTACCCCCTAGGTGTACAGCAGGACATGTGACTGTGCAAATATGATGACGTGACTTGTACACGTAAAAAAAATAATTTATATTTATTTTTGAAATTCCACGTCAGATAATAATAATTTTTTAAAAAAAATTAAAAATCAAAAATTTTTTTCCTACAAATTTTACTCCCAGAATAAAAATGCGAATTTTCTTATTTTGCTCCCAAAATAAACATTTACTCCCAAATAAAGTTTATTTCCAAAATAAAGATTTATTTTCAAATTTTATTGAATTAAAAAAACAGAATCTTTATTTTTTAAAGACGAAATTTTTTTTTCTTATTAATCTTTTAGAAGTAATTTAATATGACATAAGAATTGATGTTACTGCATAGTTTGTTTTTAAAAAATAATGATTATGTTTTTTTTTTTAATTCAAAAAGATTTGAAAATAAATCTTTAAAATCTTTATTTTGGAAATAAACTTTATTTGGGAGTAAATTTTTATTTTGGGAGCAAAATAAGAAAATTCGCTTTTTTATTTTAAGAGTAAAGTTTGTAGGAAGAAAAAAATTGATTTTTAATTTTTTTTAAAATTATTATTATTTGACGTGGAATTTCAAAAATAAATATAAATTATTTTTTGCAGGGGCAAACAGAAAAAAAATCTGTGTAAAAGGTAAGTGAAAAAATTCGCTTATTTTGCAAGGAATAAATGGTCATTTATCAAAAATAAAAATAAAAAAAAAAAACAATAGAAGATGCAAAGATTCATGTTCAAAAGCCATTGAGCTTTGTGTTACTTGATGAATTTCCTAACTAATTTTTTCCTAGTGAGTACATAGGAGAAAGAAACTACTCAACTCTTCTAAAAGAACTTCTCTTAGGTATGACTTGTGCAAAATAATATTGATGACATGATATGTAAAAGGTATAGTTACTTTTAAATGGAAACATTAGCAAGGTCATGCAATTTGCAAGATCTTGTTTAGTGCAATAACCTTTTATTCTTTGCCAAGATGAGTAGGTAGTGTGTTGTAGCACTATAGATTTTTGGATTATATGATGAAAAGTAACTAAATTATTATTAGAGTTCAATTCAGCAATTTTGTAGATTAAGTCATCTTCTCAATCTCAAAACAAAGATAAAAAAATAGATTTAAAATTTCACAATTCTAAAAGTTATACCACTATTTTTCATCCTTGGAGGAGGGTTCCTCGACAGGAGTGACAGCATAGGGCGTCACAATTTTAGGGGCACCAACTTTATTTATTTTTTACTTAGTGTGTATGTATGTGTGTGTACTCGCGTATGTGTGCGTGTGTGCTTCCGTGCGTGTTAAAATTAATAAATTATATAATTATTATAACTAGATTTTAATATTAACTTAGTCTCTTATGATTTTAATAGTGAAATCTATTTGAAGAATTTAAAGTTATCAGATAAATTCTAACAATTGAATCTATTTGATGTGAACTTTTCGATATTAATATGATCTGTAATTTTTCTTTCATATTATATATTTATAATTATATGACTTATAAAAAAAAATGGACACTAAAATTATAACTTGCACAAGTGACTCAAATTCTCGGAGACGGCCCTGCAACCTTGCATTGGAATTTCATTGCCAACTAATTTTAACCTAATTTTAGTTTTGGATGTATGTTGACAGTCATTATACGATGTTTTTAGTCCCATTTTAGGGTAGTTTTAGTAGTAATTGAAGATCAAAAGTAAGCAAATACCTAGAAAAATGAAGTTACTTGGCCAAGAAGCAGGAAAAGTAGAAAAAGCATAAAAAAAGGGAAAAACGTAACAAATCGCGCGCACCATCGTACCCACGATGAGATTCAACGCGGCACGATGAAAGGCGGTTTAAACTGAAGAAAATCTGCAACAAATCTTTCTATCGTACCACAATATGATCCATCGTGATCATGATGAGACGATTCTGAACAGTATCGTGGTCACGATGGATACGATGGAGTGTAGGAAAAAGCCCAAATCCAGCTGAAAAACTATAAATAGAGCTCTCTTCCTTCACAATTATTCATTCAGAAATATTGAGAGCTACTCCAATATTCAAGTAGAGTTAGGAGAAATCTAAGGAGGAGATAAGGAAGGCCAAGGAACTCCGAGGCAATAAGGTTCCTTTCTTTTATTGTCTTTGTAATTTTATTTTCCTAGGTTAGATCGAGTAGATGAACTCCCTTGTGAATACTTGAGACATGTAATTTTGGTTCGAAAAAGTTTATATTTGATTGTTATTAAGTTATTTTCTATAATTGTCTTGATTTAATGCTTTGTTCGTAATCTTGATCACGTTATAAAACAAACCCATAGGAATTAGCTGATACCGTGATAACAAACTAATAGTCCCGAAATTAAAGACAATTGAACCGACCAACCATGAGACCATTAAATTCAGTATCTAAGAAAGGGGGCATGATTAAGAATCTCATGTACTTAAATTCTGCAATGATTAGGTAATTTAATCGGAGGTAGAGAACTTGTCAAACATTGAACTTCTAAAGGTTAGGACGCACTCTTTAGAGGTTGAACCCGGTAAAGGTGATGATACTCCCTCCGGTCCTTATTATAAGAAACACTTTGACAAAATCACACAGACCAAGGAAGGTAAATTTTCTCATTAATGATTCTAACATTTTATGTTATATTCCAAAACTAACCTTTGACTAGCATGGGAAATAGACTTCTCTAATTAATGCACTAGCATTATAATGAATTATTTGATTGTATTTAATAAGGGTACAAATGGAATTGTGTCAAAGTGTTTCTTATAAAAAGGACCAAATAAAAATTCCAAAGTGTTTCTTATAAAAAGGACCGGAGGGAGTACTATAAAAGCAAGGGTAAACCTATCAAAACATTGATTAGACTTAATTCATATTTCAATAGAAATAAGAATAGTAATACTAGGCTTATTTTAATGGAAATTAATCCAGTAGATTATAACCAGTAATGAAGAAAAATATAACGCCAGTTACCAAGCAGGAATAAGGGAGGGATTCGAAACACTTAACCACCCCGTATGTCTACTCACACACTTATTTATTTTAATTGTATTTTAATTCTCTGTCATTTACTTTAATTGTTATTTACTTTTATCAGTCAAACTCCACAAACAAACAAAGCGAATGCAAAGCATTTATTTTCTAAATTCCTAAGCGAAACTATAAATTTGGCACAATCTTTGTGGAGACGATAACTTATCATTCATTAGTTTAATTGCTCAAAATAAAGATTACCAAAATCATAACAGTACACTACCTGCTCATCTTGGCAAATAGTGAATGATTATCTAAACAAGATCTTGCAAATTTCATGACCTTGCTAATGTTTCTATTTAAAAGTAACCAAACCTTTTACATATCATGTCATCAATTTTATTTTGCACAAATCATACCTAAGAGAAGTTCTATTAGAAGAGTAGAGTAGGAAATTCATCAAGTAACACAAAGGTCAATGGCTTTTGTACAAGAATCTTTGCATCTTCTATTGTTTTTTTTATCCCTATCAACATGTTGTTTGCCATCAATTAGCACCACTTATACAACAATAGCTCCTTCACCTTCCAAAACTCATAGATTGGTTTCAAAACTCATTCATTATAATTCAATTCACCATCCTAGCTACAATCCAAACAAAACAGCCAAAGAAAAAATGGAACTCAACATCAAACACTCGATTACGCGTTTAGCCTACTTGAAAGCAAGGATTGAAGGTTCGTTAGTCTCTAATAATAGTTATAGATCATCTCTTTCTCCATCATTAAACGGTAGAACCATACTAGCCAATCTCTCGATAGGCCAACCTCCCATCCCACAATTACTCATCATGGACACCGGAAGTAGCACCTTCTGGACAATGTGCACCCCTTGCACAAGTTGTACCCAATATCCAGGTCAAATTTTCAATCCTTCAAAGTCGTCCACCTATTCTCCATCATGCAATGAACCATGTTACTTTGACGAGTACTGCAAATGTGAGCTGGCGACGTACAGTGCCAGTTACGCAGACAAATCCTTCTCATCAGGAACAATTGGCAGTGACATGCTAGTCTTTGAGACGGGTGACGAAGGTATCGCCCAATTACCCAATATAGAATTCGGGTGTGCTCATGACATTATATATAATCATGATCCAAGCTACAACGGAGTACTAGGGTTAGGATTTGACGGTGGACGTTTGTCTTTGGTCACACAAATAGGTCCAAAATTCTCTTACTGTATAGGTAGCTTAACCGACAAGCATTATAATTACAACCATTTAATATTAGGTGAAGGAGCAAATCTTGAAGGTTATACTACACATTTAGAAGTGCATCATGGATACAACTATTTAACTATGGAAGGCATAAGTATAGGAGAAAATTGTCTTGACATAGACCCAAGTACTTTTGAGATCAAAGAGAATGGTACAGGTGGAGTTATCATTGATACAGGAAGTCCATTCTCCTATTTTGTTGATGATGTGTATAAATTACTATATAATGAAATTCAAAATCTATTTCGAGGGTCACTTCGACAAGTTAAAGTTCGAAAATTTCCATGGATGCTTTGTTACTTTGGGATTGTAAGTAAGGACCTGACAGGATTTCCAGTGGTTACATTCCACTTGGCTGGAGGAGCAGATTTAGTTTTAGATTCATTAAGCTTTTTTGAACAAACGGGGGATGATTTGTTTTGTATGGCTGTAGGTCCTACCAGTGAGTTTGGCATTGATGTTTCAGTTATTGGGTTATTAGCTCAACAGAGTTACAATGTGGGATATGACAATGTTAATGGACTTATTTACTTCCAAAGAATTGATTGTGAACTTCTTAGTAGCTGATGATTATGGATCCATATATTCAGAAATTTCTCAAAACCAGTTGATTAGGTTTCACTTTACAGCTACATCAAACTCAAAAGAAAATCTATATAGCACCGACACTTTAGATTGAAAACATATCTGGTATCCGATATTTGTCAATGTTTGACACAGACAAGTGTAATTACATTCAATTATCGATGTGTCAATGTCATGTCTGATGTATATGTTTCAATGCGTAATTTTTTTTTTTTTTTTGTGGGTCTAATAGCTCTTTTTTACAACAAAGAATGCCACAAAAACACAACTTTTATGAATATAAACAAGTAAAAACTCCATATATTAAATGAACAATTCATAACCTCTTGGTGCAGTTTGTCTATTGTTTATATTTCTATATCTATGTTCCTATTTTTATGCGTGTTATCGTATTCTTTATATATTTTTCTATAATCTTTTTTTATTGACCAAACTTTCTCTAATTTTCTTATTCTTTCTGTTTTTTTTTTTTTAACTAAACTTTTTAAAATCTTTTTATTGTTTTTTGTTTTGTTGCTACTTTTATGGATAGATTCATATTTTTGTTTTGTTTCTATCTTTTATGTATATCTTATTAATATTTTATTTTGTTTATATTTTTATGCATATCTTATTAATAGAGTAAAATTCCAATAAAGAGTATACAATTTTAATTATTATTAAAAAATAAATATGGACATAAGGAGAAATTAGTAAATTTGTAGTAGTCAATTTTATTTTTTTTATATATATATATATCATAGAAGTAAATTAGGAAATTTATTAAGTAACACAAAGGTCAATGGCTTTTGTACATGAATCTCTGCATCTTCTATTGTTTTTTTTATCCCTCTCAGCATGTTGTTTGCCATCGATTAGCACAACTTATACAACGGCAACACTAGCTCCTTCAACTTCCAAACCTCATAGATTGGTTTCAAAACTCATTCACTATAATTCTATTCACCATCCTCACTACAATCAAAACTTAACAGCGGAAGACCAAATGATACTCATTGTCGAACAATCGATTAAGCGTTTAGCCTACTTGAAAGCAGGGATTGAAGGTAAGATAGTCTTGAAAATTGATCATAAACCATGTTACTGTGACTACCGCAAACGCGACCTCGCTGATCGATTTACATACAACAACACTTATGCAGACAAATCCTTCTCATAAAAAACGATTGACAGTGACATGAATTAAGTATTTGAGATGGTTGATGAAGTGTAACATGAATTAAGTATTACTCCGTATTTTATTGTTTACTAGTTTTAGTCAGTTGTTATTTTCCCTAGTTAGATCCAATGATTTTATTTTCTTGTTTAAATTAGTTATTATTTTCCTATTTCTATGCAAGCAATGATTGGTAAAGTTTGTTACCAACTTGCTTTTAGATAGTTATCTAAGTGAATGAAATAAACAATCAAATTCATATCAAATATATTCTTTTTATCTAAAATTCTCATTCAATATTATTCTATTTCAAATCAATTTCCAACTTTGAATTTTATCGGATCGTTCCTAGAATCCACTTTTTTTGTGTCTCGAACGTATGACCCATGTAACCAATATAGAATCCGGGTGTGCTCACTAGGGTTGGGAATAGGCCAGGCGGCCTACAGGGGCCTTTGGCCTGGCCTGTATAAGCCTGGCCTGGCCTGGTTATTAAAAATGTCAGGCTTAGGCTTTGAAAACGGTCTGTTTACATAAATAGGCCAGACTTAGGCTTCTAAAAAGGCCTACGAAGCCTGATAGGCCGGCCTGTTTATAATAATAATTATTTATATAATATTATTATTTATATCTTATAAAAAAATATTATTTATAATAATTATTATTTTTCGTAATCGTATTTGTTATTTTATTAGTTTTAAATTATTGTGTTAATCATATTATTAGCTTTTTCTTAATGTTGTAGAAATTATAAAAATTTAAATGTAAACTTTTTAAGGTCTGTTTAGCCTATTTAAAAAAACTATATAGAGAAGCTTTAATGTAACACAAGTTTTTAAACAGGCTACAAGGCCAGGCCAGGCTTTTAAAAGGCTCAGGTCAGGCCAAAAAAAATAACATTTGATAGGCCGCAGGCCAGACTCAGGCTTGAAAAAAAATCGTAGGCCAGGCTTAGGCCTGTCAAGGCCTGGCCTGTTCCCAATCCTAGTGCTCACGACATTCTATGTAATATTAAGGTTAGAATTAAATAGTGGACGTTTGTCTTTGGCCACACAAATAGGTCAAAAATTCTCTTATATTATTATATAATGAAAATTAAAACCTATTTCAAGGGTCGCTTTGACATGCTAGAATTCGAAAATTTCCTTGGATGATTTGTTACTTTGGGAGTGTAAGTAGGACATGATAGGTTTCCAGGAGTGTGATTATGGTGCATAAGCCCAAACTTATGCACCATGCATAAACTTACTTCCTACACCCACCATATTTGTTTCCTACACCAAAAGTCAATCAAAGGTCAACCAAAGGTCAGCCCGAGCCCAAAATTAGGCAATTCATTACTCGCGCCCCCCCCCCCCCATATACTACCCCATTACTTGCGCCCCCCTTTTGCTTAGCGCACTCCCCAATTTTTTTTTTCCCTTTTCTCCTAGATTTCTTGTGAGCCCCCCAATTTTTTTTCCTCCCCTAGATTTTTAGCGCGCCCCCAATTTTTTTCCCTCCTCCAAACTTCTAGCGCACCCCCCCAAATTTCTAGCGCGCCCCCCCCGTTTCCAATTAAATAATAACTTTTGTTCCTTTGAAGTATATATTATAAAGATCCATTTTTAATTAATTTTCGTCATACACCCCCTCGAAGCCCAACATAATAACGAATGGTTCATGTATATATAAAGCATACTTGTCAAACATACAATTTAATTTTAAGTTTTATCAATCATAATCACAATATAAATAAAATTTCATACATTAATATTATATATATATATATATATATATATATATATATATATATATCGATTTTTCTTTACGATAAAAAAATGATCGAATCCAATATTTCATGCATACTATCCAAATTGTTTTCAACTAAACTAACTCTAATTGCTTTATATGATTTTTTGCTTTATGCAGCATGGTTTTGTAAAATGGTTATGTGATGTTTTACTTAATAACAATGATTTCAATGTATAACATCTTGGCACTAATGCCCATATGAAACCATTTAACTAAAATAATGGTTTCAGTGTATAACGCAATGAAACCATTTAACTAAACTAATGGTTTCAGTGTATAACATCTTGAAACCAAATAACAAGACTAATGGTTTCAGTGTATAACAGTATGAAACAATTTAACTAGACAAATGATTTTAGTGTATAACATCTTGAAACCAATTAAAAGGACTAATAGTTTCAATGTATAACATCTTGGCACTAATGCTCATATAAAACCATTTAACTATAATAATGGTTTCAGTGTATAACAGTATCAAACCATTTAACTAGACAAATGGTTTCAGTGTATAACGTATAACATCTTGAAACCAATTAACAAGACTAATGGTTTCGGTGTATAACATTTTGACACTAATGCTCATATAAAACCATTTAACTATAATAATGGTTTCGGTGTATAACGCCATGAAACCATTTAACTAGACTAATGGTTTCAGTGTATAACGGTATGAAACCATTTTTGCTGTGGAATGATTTCAAAGAGTTGTTCTCCAAAAACATATTTAACCCTTAATAAAAATTGTGAAATAAATTTAAATTTTTAAGACCATATAAAACCGAAGAGAGTGAGGTATCCCCAACCGTTCCAAATAATTCAAAATACCCTAAATAAAATTTTGGAAATTTTTTATTAATATCTTATATTTATAAAAGCATATTTACCTCATTTAATTAACTAAAAATAGTTCCAGGTCTCAGAAAAATACCAAACTGGTCCCAAAATTCTCAGAAAATTATTTACTATTTTTATGTAAAAATAATAAAAAAATTTGGAGTCTCCTTGGCTCCGCACGCGCCGCCAGTGAGAGTGGACGTGGACGCGCGTCACTGTTCATCATCTTCCTCACCCATTTTCTGCAGAAACGGGTCACGACGACCCGGTTCGTTCTCCCTCAATAATCAACGAAACTCGACGTTCTTTATACCATTTTGATCGTCGTTCGATTTTATGAATGTTTCCGGAATTAATTTTCGAAATCGGTGATCTAATCGCATGTAAAATGTGGCCGAAATTGAGCATGCAAAAATATAAAGTTCTTTAGTTATGATTATTACATGTGTAAAATCATCTGATGGCTGTGAATGACTTATGCACCATACATAAGAAAAGGCTTATGCATATTAACTATTGCCGATTTCCGGTGGTTACATTCCACTTTGCTGGAGGAACAGATTTAGTGTAGGACTCACTAAGCTTTTTTCAGTAGCAAATCATCCAGCAAGTCTAACACTAAATCAATTTTCGAATTCTAGCTTGTCAAAGCGACCCTCGAAATAGGTTTTGAATTTCATTATATAATAAGAGAATTTTTGACTTATTTGTGTGGCCAAAGACAAACGTCCGCCGTTTAATCCTAACCCTAGTACTCCGTTGTACCCTGGATCAGGAATATATATATATATATATATATATATATATATATATATATATATATATATATATATATATATATATATATATATATATATATATATATATATATATATAAAATGTCGTGAGCACACCCGGATTCTATGTTGGTTACACGGGTGATACCTTCATGAGACAGAAAATGTGGATTCTAGGAACGAACCGATAAAATTCAAAGTCACAAGTAGGAATTCTAATGATTCGGAATAGTGTGTGAAATATGAATATGAACCACAATTTGATATTGACATTGAAATTGAGAATACAACAAAATGAAAGAAGGATGACAATGGCATGGAGCTATGCTTCTGACAAGATGAACAAAGGAAGAAAAAAAAAACTAGAGAAGAAACTATGACTACCCTTTTCTAAAATCATTTTCTTCTCTCAAAACGACAAAACCTAGTCCAAAAAGTCCCTTAACAATTTCCTAATACACATTTTGTTACATACTACATACATTCAAAACTTCTGAAGAATTGCATAACTAAAAATGCAATAACCATCTAAATTTACATCCAAAGTTACACAATGGAGTATAAGAGTTTGCAAACATCATAACAACACAAGATACTATAATGAAACATTAGCATGTACTTTTGGTGGCTGTTTGGTAAATTCTTGATGAAAATTTGGTACATCCAAACAGATAGTACCTATAAAATATAAAAAACTACCAACAATCAACGAAATATGGTTGAAAAATAGGTTGGCAATGAAATATTACTTAGAATGAAACACACTGAAAACCGATGTTAAAGAATGAATTTAAATGCAACCTAAAAAAAGATACCTGGTTGATGTGCATTAACTGCTTAGATAAAAAAACATGATCAAAATTGCAACGGAATCCTTAAAGCCGTTAAAATTTGGTCTTCTGATTTTCCATCCCCTGCATAGATATACGCCATAATAACTAATTATAATGATTATCAATTAATTTATTTCCTTTCTATCATTAAAACAGTATTCCAAAAACATCAAATACAATTTTCTATCTTCTGATAACTTAAAACAGATTGGATCAAACGTGGAACCGAACCAAGCCGGCCAGACGGCGGCAGTGCGCACATGTGTGATGCTCAAGAGTAGTACGTGGTCCTCCGTTTACAAAACAGGGTACCCCTTGGGGCACTTCCCATATTCAATATAATATCCCTCGCCTTTCACAACCAAAGTTTTGTCTATTATATTTCCTTTCCTACCCTATGTAAAGTAAATCGAAACAAAAAAATATGATATATAGTTTTGACTCAACCCATTTATAGATTGCATTCAACAGAAAGGAGAAAATAATGATGTTAATTAGAATTGGTCAGATGATACATTTAGATAGCTTAGAAATAAATGTTTTCCTTTTCTAACACATTAGTAAAAAAATTCCCACCAAAATCACTAACCAAGAGTGACAGTCCCTAACTCAAGTGTTGTCAATCGCAGATCATCGGAAATTGTGGTATGTTCAAATTCTGCTACGCGACAGTGCTATAGAGCCGCTATTTTGACAACACTTGCACTAAATAGTGTATTTCTAAACAATAGTGATTTGTTCAAATTTGCTATGCTATAGCTACAGCGTCACTATTTGACAACATTGCCTAACTCCCATCACCCTAAAATTATTCACCCAAACCATCAAGAATATTATCACTCACAAAACAAACAACAGCAAAAACAATAATATATAACTTGGCAACACACCACAATGATGTAAGAACTAAAACCTGTTGTTCCTTTAATTTGCTCAACGTTTTACACGCAGCTGGCTCTTCCATGCCTCTTCTCTGCCGCAGGCAAGCAGCCACCACAAAGCTTTTCCTGTTTGCTTCCTCAGCCATAGTTAGCTGTCGCTGCTTCTATTTTAGAGGCCAACCACTGTCTCCCCGATACGAGATAAGAGATTATGGAAGGTATGAGATCAAATCACCAACTGCAGGAAGAGGAAACAACATAAAGAAGAGCAGAATAAAGATATGTGAAATCTAAAGACACAAAAGACCTAAAAGTCTTGGTATCTTTTGGAATGCACTGAATGCATTTTCACAGCCACATGCTTGTTAATGCATCATTTTTTTCTACAACATATTGTACTCTAAATTTCTTCAACTTATATTCTACACTAATATAGTCATGTAAGCCATGCCAAATTTGACCGGTTTCACTACAAAAGTCACAAAGGGATGGTAAATAATTACGCATACAGGCATGCACACAACACACACTCCTTATAAACTTAATTATATCAAAAATATGTACCTGCGGAATTCATCCGTGTGCTCCTTTTGCTGGCACTACCAAGAGAGATGTTCCGTGTTAAATGAAAGCCTTTAATTTGTATTCCAAATGTTTCAGTTCATAGGATCTATCAGGTCAGAAAGCATTTCCTTTGCTAATTGATTAGCTTCCTGCACTTCCCCTTTGGTACAAAGTGCAGCAATTCTAGAATAATAGAAATCAAAGCCACGCAATCGTGATCTTTTCAAATGACTATCCTTATTTGTCATATGATTCCTTACATCCCTAGTATCACAAGATTCAAAATCTAAATCGCTTTTGCAAGATGAAGGTAGAGACGTAGAAGATTTTGAACCAAAATCCTTCGATTCATACATCTTCTGTGGTTTATCAGATCTTTGATTAGAAGTAGACAACCTTTGAACAGGAAAAAACATACATGCAATTTCATTGAGAACTGTAACAGCTTCTTTTATACTTCCTTGTTCACACAAAGTGGCAAGAAAATCACATATTGACTCGGTATCAACCTCGCTGTTGACTATGTTAATCATCTCGGCAACATTCTTGGACTGGAGCATTTCTCTCAAGACACTCCTGGATTCTTCCATCCTTCCCTTGGTACATAGACCTCTAATCAAATACAAGAACCCCAAAAAATCTGGTAATATATCCTTACCCTTGAACTTGTAATAGAATTCGAGGGCACCTTCCATGTCACCTTTCTGGCAATAGCAATTTATTACAGCGCTAACTGTCATATTGTCAAACTCGACATATTTTTTCTCCATATCATACAGAAGCTCAAATGCCTTCTCTAATTGTCCAAACTTAGATATAGCATCGAGTAATGAATTGTAAACTTGTGTTTTTGGTTGAAATCCATTGATGACCATTTTTGTGAAAACATGTTCTGCGTCTTCTAAATATCCCTCCCTACATAGAGCATAAATTAATGTGGCATAAGCTATTTCAGAGGTCATCAAATTAAGTTTCTCTAAAGAATCAAATAGCCTAAATGCTTCAATAAGACAACCCTCATGGCACAATCCATTTATTATTGAATTATATACGACTATGTTCAAATCCTTCCCTTTATTTTCGATAAAGGCACAAAGATCCAATGCTTTATTGAGATATCCTCCCTTGCATAAGCCATGAACCACAACGGCATAATCGACATACATGACCAGTAAATTATCCTGCACCCCCATGAGAAGCTTATATGCATCTAAAGCTCTACCCTCCTTTATGAGAATCTTGAGAATGGAGACAGGAAAAGTGACTGCTGAAGAATTGTCCACAGTTTTTCCAAGAAATCGAAGGGCACTATCGACATCTTTCAGACAAAGGTATCGTGCAAGAATCTTTTGAACCTTTGGTTCGATTAGACCGTACTCTTTCAGAAAGCTATTCAAAAGGGGAAGAATTTGATCCCTATTCCCAACAACACAAAGAAGCCTTCTCAAAAGTGAATAATAAGACTTGCATGTGACAGTTAACCCGTTCTTTTTCATCGCTGTACATAATTGATTTGCATCATCGAGCAATCCTCTTTTACATAATAAAAATATGGAATCATTACATACTGCATTATATATATCTGGCCCCAAACCTTCCATTTTGCAAAGTAAATCTAAGACCAATTTCGAACTACTTTCTTTGAATATTGTCTTCATTAACAACCTATATGTACCTGTATCCAACACGAGACCATTGCGGTCAAGTTCAAGAAATACTTCAATGGCCATTTCTACCATACCCTTCTTGCAAAGGCCATTAATAATACTATTGTAGCATTCATATGAAGAGATTGATGTCTTTCTGAAATCATCAAATACCTCAAGTGCCTCATCGATTCTACCAACCTTGCAATAGCCATCAATCATTGTGCAGTAAGTAATCAAATTCGGAACCAGATCCATTTCCAGCATTCTTTTGTAAAGTGCATAAACATCTTCAAAAGCCCCCATCATAAACAATGCTCTAATCAGCACATTACACATTACAACATCCATGGAGATATCAGCATCTTCCAACCGCTTCTTCGTTTGCAAAATCCCCAAAACATTCTCTTCTTCGGTATACCCATGCAACAACGTACTGTAGGTAATCACATCCGCAGTCATGTTTTTCGCAAACTCATCTGCCTCTTTTGTCCTCCCATACTTTGACAAACCATTTACAACAGCATTATACGTAACAACACTAGGATGTATCCCTCTCTTCTCCATGTCATCAAACAATTGAAATACGCGATCAAAATCTCCTATCCTTCCAAACCCATCAATCAAAACCACAAACACAAATTCATCCAACTCAATTCCCATATCTTTCATCCTTTCGAAAACACCAAATGCTTCCTCTGCTTTACCCTTCTTACAATATGCAGACATAATTGCAGTATAAGTAACCTTATTAGGTCTAATCCCTTCTTTAATCATCTTAGCTAAGAAAGTAAAAGACTTTTCAACATCACCTAACTTAGAAAAACCATCAATAAGTATAGTATAACTAACAAAATCATGATTTATACCCTTTTTCACCATTTCTCTCATCCTCCTAAAAACCTCAACCAAAACCTTTTCTTCAATATACCCACAAACCCAAACACTATACAAAACAACATCCAAACCCAATCCATCTTCCTCCATCTTCCGAACCAAATCACAAACTTCATCAACCCTCCCCATCTTACAAAGAGCATTCACAATAGCAGTACAAGTTATCAAATTCGGCCGCCACGTGCTCCTCAACCGTGTGACATTATCGAAAAACCACATCGAAAGTTCTGGTTTTCCGATCCTACAAAAAGTCGAAATAACTGAACTACAAACAAAATCATCAAAAGGGTACACATTTCTATACGCATCCATCAATTCAAGAACCTCAATAGCCTTACCCACATGACCCAAATAGCAAAAATTTTGAATTACGCTACAAAAAACAGAAGAAGATAAAAAAACACTATTTTTTACCAAACAATGTTGCAAAACAGAGAGAACTCTTTCTGGGTCTTGGCGCGTGAAGCATAAACCACGTATAAGCGCGTCCCACGCGCCAAATGGGGTGTGAGGATTTTTCTTCATGAATCGTTCTGCTTGTTCGAAATGATGAGAATTGAGAAGTGCCCATGTGAAGATTTTGTGGGTTTTGTGAGTTGTTGGGAATTTGTTTGTGGTGAATTGATTGAAAAGGTTGATGATTAGGTTGAATTTGCGAAGATTGAAGAGGAAATGGAAGAAGGTGTTGATTGAATTTGGAGTTGGAATGAATCCACGTTTGAATGAGGTTTGAAGTGAAGATGTGAAGGGTTTTGTTGAAGGGGACAACATAGAATGGAACAAGAAAAGTGTTTGATTTTGAAAATGTTTTGCATTACAACGTTGTTGTTCTGAAATCAGATTTTGGGTAGAAGAAGAAAATGAAGTGAAGACTGAGTGAGAAATCACAAATGAGAACTGAGAAGAAACATACCCCCCCTCCCCCAATCACACACACCCCTCCCATATTGGGCTGACACAAATACTTCAATTTTGTCACACGATCCATTCCAATCTAACAACATAGAGCTCTTCTTTTTGCACCCCCATTGATTCTCATGCGCCTCTTGAAATTACCAAAATAACCCCTCGCTATTTAAGATGTGAACCGTGTTCGCATTCTAGTGAGCGAGTGTTATAAAAACCTGATTGTTGAGTGACACTCAACCTGCAGTGCAATCACCCCCATGAAGAATTTTGAAAGAAAAAAAGTTTAACTACACATTTGGTCTTTTACGTATTGTAGGACTAACTTGAAACCTAAAATAAACGCTATTTTTAAACGTAAGGGACCAAATTGAAACATAAAATAAATGTAAGGGACCAAATGTATAGTTAAGTCAAAGAAAATGTTCACTAAATACAATGCGAACTCATCCTAGCATTTCACATTGGGTTGGCGATGCTTCTCTTTATGAGACTTTTCCGCAACTCTTCTCAATCTCTCGTCAAGCATCACCTACAATACGCGAGATGGGAGAATAGGTGAATGATTGTTAGTATTTGTGCATCAAATGGAGGAGGCATTTCTTTACTTGGGAAGAGAAACTTGATGGGATCTTTGGGAGATTATTGAAGCGACTTCAATCACTAATGAACCAGATTCATGGTGTTATGCAAATGGAGGAGTTTATACGATTAGTGCAAATTATTTATAATTGTATAAAAAAATTCTCTCTGCCTCCTTTGGATTTGAATTTGTATGGGGTTGTCCCTCAAGTTTGGGGTAGTTGGGCTCAGTCAAAGGTTATTGTTTTTTCTTGGCAATTGCTCCTTGGTCGGCTTCCAACGAGATCAAATTTATTGCATAGAGGGATTATAGGGAGTGGTGTGACCGCTTTGTGCTTGTGTTGTTCCAAAGAAATTGAATCGGAGAACCACCTCTTTGTATCGTGTACCTTGACTTGGAAAGTTTGGTCTTTGATTCATCGTTGGTTTGGTATTATTTCAGTGGTCTCATCTACTATCTCCTCTTTGTTTGATAGTTTTCTATTGGCATGTCGGAAGGGAAAGCAAGGTCTTAAAGGTGTGCTTCTAGTTTGGCATGCGGTGGTTTGAAAAGTTTGGCGATCTCGAAATGATAGGATATTTTGTGCTAAAGAACCTAATGTTCTCATGCTTATTTCACTTTTACACTTTTTAAAATGGTTAATATAGTAAACTTAACTCATGTTTTGCATTAAATCAAGAAAATATACGACACTTAACTAAAATTCTTAAACATTGCGTAAACAGTTATCTTTGCTTATATTTGTGTCCAGAGGGAGTGTGTTCTTTAAGACAAAAAAAAAAAAAAACTATGTGCTTCAAAAAAGAGTTAAATAACTACTCCCTCCGTCCCAATATATAAGATCTACTTTGACTAAATGTACTATTCATTTATCTTGTTTTGACCGTATTTTTTTTTTAATAACATATAGATGTAAATATTAATTAGCATATGAGATATTGTTTGATTTGTTTGGATAAGTATTTTCAAAACATGAATTTTTTATATTTTTACAAATACACAATTTAAGATATTAGTGATTAAAATTGTGCATTGACATACGTGCATTGATCAACTAAGTTTTATATTTTGGGACGGGACGGAGGGAGGGAGGGAGTACGTGCAAATGTGCAATACAGTACTCCCTCAGTCCCAAATTATAAAAGAAAAAAGCCCATTTTTTTTGTCCCAAATTATAAGGGAGAAAGTCATTTTCAATAATGTTTTTTCCTTATTCTCATAAAATTAAATGCAAATTGCATTTAATTTTCTCTCTCTACCATTTTCTCAATAAACAACAACCAATAAAAATTGTTTTTACATCTTCCTATACAACTTATTCCAAGGAAAACCCACAAAAACATATTTCAAATTCTTATGTTTTACTTTTTCTTAATAAGTGTGATTTTTTTATTTTCTCTTATAATTCGGGACGGAGGGAGTATGTTATAAACTTATAATTATGTTATGATGATTGTTACCATGTTGGAGTAACTAATTAATGATGATGGTATTTTTTTTTTTTTGATAATGTAGATGATGGTATGTTTTGATCCTAACGACAATATGTCATATGTGTGTGTGTTTGTTGTTTTGCACATTCTTTTACGGTTTACATGATTTTGAATTGCTCACCATTCCTTTGTTTGTGTTTGACGCTTTCAATGACGTGGATGTGCCATATGTTACGCGTGTGTTTGGTTCTGCGGCGGAGAGAATTGATTTTGGCAGAATTGATTCTGTAAAATTGATTCTGGCCAAAATTGATTTTAAGCTGAAGTGGTTTATGTTTGGATATATTCATGAAAAAATGAGTTGAACAAAAAATTTGAGTGTAAAAATCAATTCTAGAATCAGAAGCTACGATTTCTAGCTTCAAGTAGAATCAATTTTGAAGGCAGAATCAATTCTACTTTTGAGAAACCAAACAAGTCAGAATCAATTCTACACGTCAAGAATCAATTCTGGATGCTCCAGAATTGAAACCAAACATACACTACATCCTTGTTGAAAGTCTCACTCTTATATGTGACACCGGATTAGAAATATTTTGATTTCTTGAAATCAATTATATTTTGTACTCGGTCCTTAATATATATGGACTAGATACATTAGATTCTCAATAAATCTAAAAATTAATTTTCTTTTTATATTAGGGACCAGAGGGAATATCTATTTATGATAAGGTGGTGAACCTTAGTTTATACTACTAGTAGTAGTCGTAATCATGCTACAATTAATAAAAAATGGAAGTCAATGGAAATTATTCAATGCCACAATTTGCAATTTATGCAATATTTTTTCCTGTCTTTAATATAAGAGATATTTTGCTTTTTAGATTCATTGCAAATCTAATGTATCTAGTCAATAATATGAACTAGATACATTAGATTCTCGATGAATTTAAAAAGTAAAATTTTTCTTATATTAAGGGAGTATATTATTAATTTTTTTTTTTTTGACTTAAGGGGGTATATTATTAGTTATGTTGAGGTAAAACAATAAAAAATTATAGTATATTAGAGGCGTACATATTACTCTAATGGTAGCATACGTCTCGACTTGGAAGCAAATAAAACGCAACACCGCATCACATCAACAAGATAATAACTGATGCATAAGAAATACGTGAAGAGTCATATCCACAATGAATGGAAAATTGTAAATTTTGTTTAATAATATAATTTTTTTATTATCATGATATTGATATAAAATTTCCACCGCTATTAGCGATGATTAATCTCCGTCGAAGAACTTGTGTGGCACACAAAGTGAGTTATTTCCTTCAATCAAATTTTCTCCATACGCATGAGACAAAAATTGAATTCTTGACCACATGCTTAAGAAGATCAATGACCTTACCACTTGGATCAATTCATTGTAGATTAATTTTTATCTAATATGTATAAAAAAAATAAGTGTACGTATGTAAAAATGTAATTTAATAAATATTACATTTGATTTTGATAAGAATTTTTTTTTTTGTCAAGACATTTTGATCAATTTATTTTTACCAAAAGATTATTCATTTTTACCGTGAAGCTAATAAAGTTGTTGATGCATTGGCTGCATTAGGTTGTGCTTCAATAGGAATTAGCTATTATGAAGACACTCTAGTTGAGATTGAGCATTTGTGTTTATATGATGTAATGGGAGTTTCTACTCCCCGAGTTATTTTCGTGTAATTTTCTTTTTGGCGTTACGCCCCTCTTTAATGAAAAAAAGAAGTTTGCATTTTCTATAATTTAGTCAAGAGTCAATACCCCGTGTTATAAGTCAATCTTAATGTATATTCACATATACTTCATCCGGTCCTAAATATAAGAGAAAATCTACTTTTTAGATTCATTAAGAATCCAATGTATTTGGTTTATAATATGGACTAAATACATTAGATTCTCAATGAATCTAAAAAGTAAATTTCCTCTTATATTTAGGACCGGAGAGAGTATCAATCAAGGGACCTATACTATACGTAATCCTAACAATATGATATTATTTGAAAGTGTTTCTGTCTCTGTCCCAACCCAAGCATCACGGTGAAGTCAAAAGTTCATCCAAAAACAAAATCCAAAGCCAATGCTAGAGACTTGTAAAAGAAATTGTTTTAGGTGAGTAGGTGTGCTAACTGTCACAACTAATCATAAAATCAGTATATATCACTAAAATAAGATTTTTTTTTTTTTTTGGTAAAGATTAAGATTATTTATTTATTATAGTAAAAAGGTCATTGAAATTCATATACACATTAATATTTTAAGTAAATTCTAATAGAACCATTTTTCACTTCATTAAGTGGTCCATGGTGGATCAGTCATGAATAACATTATAACGAATATGAATTTTACAAAATTTACTGTTGGATTGAAAGTTTATAACATTTGGATCATCCATAAAAGATTTTAGAAAAATTGAAAATCATTTGATATGTTATTGAGACCCATCAAGATTTACGAATCGTAAATCTTGATGGGTCTCAATAACATATCAAATAATTTTCAATTTTTCTAAATTTTTTTTATGCATGATCTATATGATATAAATTTTCAATCTAATGGTAAACTTTGTAAAATTCGTATTCGGTAGATTACTTGTCCACGGTGGACTACTTGTGAAGGTGGTCCACCGTAGCATTAACCTAATATTTCATGTTCGAATTCAAATAAAAGTGTTTGTCTTAATAATATCAATATACTCCCTCTGTCCCATTTTATAAGAGCTAATTTGACTAAACGACACTATTCACTTATCTTGCTTTGACCATATTTTTTTAATAATATATAGATATAAATATTAGCATTAAGATCTTGTTTGATTCGTTTTGATGAGTATTTTCCAAATATCAGGTTTTTATAATTTTTACTAATATAGAATTAAAGATATTAGTGATCATTTTTTTTTTGGTTACATATAAAATTAACATTTTAATAAACACTTTGTGGTTTTTCTTAATTGTCAATTTAATGTACTTTAAGCTTCTTATTAAATTTGAGTAAAAAAAAATTTGACCGGAGAGTAAATTTTTTTTATGATTAATAGATTACTTTCTCTGGACAGAATTATAAGAAAAAAAATATCTTTTAGATTCTTTGAAAAAAATAATGTATCCAGTCTATATTATTGACCAGATAGATTACTTTTTCAATGAACCTAAAAAGTGGTTTTTTGCTTATAATTTTGTCCGGAGAGAGTATGTGCTTTGTAGTAGAGATCCTTTTAATGAATTCCCCCTCTTTAATTGTAAAAACAGCTTACACATAAGTTCTTATGTGAAAAACACTTCTTGAATATCTTAGAATTTAGAAGTTGACTTTAGAGTCGGCCCATCCGAGGCTATATCAATTAGTTGACTTTTTTGTTGATCAGAAACTTAGCGTCGGATAGCTATAGAGTCGGACTTAGACTCGGTCATAACCGACTCTAATATAGAGTCGAATGCCTTTAGCCGACGCTACAGTTTAGCTTCAAGTGTTTTAGCCTCAACCCCGACCCCGACGCTAATCCGACTCTAAATAGGGGTTAGCGTCGATTTTAGGCCCTTTAGCTTGGGCTTTCGTCCGACGCTAAATGATGCTTTTCTAGTAGTGTCTGTTCGTAAAATTTGTGAAAAATGTCGATTGATCCGCAGGCGAGGTCAAATTATAGTAATTTGTTCCAATCCAAAACATAAACAAAGATAAGGATAATATTTTCACAAAAGCTTGCTATTAAAAAGAAAGTACCGAATGCAAATAAAAAAAAATGATAAATAAAATTCAATTTTCTTATCTATTTTCTTAATTAACCTTATAAACATATATTCATATACTATCTCTTATCAAATGTGTGACTCTTTAGCACACACATACTCACGCTTAGCACTAGATGTGTGGCTACAAATGATGAGTGATCCGATAACAAAAACTTGATATAATAGGTGGTCCAACCAAATCTTAGAGGTGACTCTGATGTCATATTAGAATTTGAGTTGAACTTAGCGAAATATTACAAAACCAGTTTTTAAAGTAATGATTACGTCCACTTATAAATATATATTCAGATCATCTATTATCTAACAGAATAGGTATTAAATTGACTTGTATGTCTGTGCAATAGGTTGAGTGTGAATTTCTCCAAGTTTTTCTAATTTGTTTCTCAAGTTTTTAATAAATCTTTGGTATATTGCATATGTAAACATATATCCCTTGCCTGATTAATGATTATATTTTATATTTAATTAGTAATTTACTTGAATTATTCAATGGTTCAAGCTAGTATCAGCTTAGCAAAAAGAAAAGAAAGACCAAGTCCACTTGGTCACTAACCCATCTCCCACGGTTTGGTTAGAAATTATGGTGCTTGAAAATAATATTAGAAAGTGACTTTTCTTATTTTATTTGAGCTTAGTCATTACATTACACTACTACAAAATTTCATACTTATAAATACTTTTATTAGCAGTATAAGGTTTCAACTTGTGTTTCAAAAATAGAAGCAATTCAAAATAGCCACCCTTTTGTGACAAGATATACACAACACAAACAAAGCTTATTCATCATGCATCAATAGTCAAATCTCTATTGCCTATTGGCTATAGTATATTCACTAGATATTGTTAAATATATACATATATAACTATATAAAAGTACTCATACACTTTGAAGATCCTTTATCAATAACCTTGAATGAAGCAGTCTTACAACACGATACATTGAAATTCAGCCCTTATAATTTCGATTCAACTTTTGTTGTTTCGATTCGTTCTATTCAAAAAGCAAAGATGGGGGGTTGTTTTTCTTCAAGATCATCATCCACATCAAAGAAAATTAGATTGGTTCATCTAAGTGGTTATGTAGAGGATTTTGAGCAACCAATTTCAGTTAACCAAGTAATCACTAGTAGAAATCCACCAACTCATTTTGTTTGTACATCTCTTCAACTTCTTTCATCTTGTTCAAAACCATTGAAGGGTGATGCACAACTTCAGCCTGGAAATGTTTACTTTATGTTACCTTATTCAATTCTACAAGCCGATGTTTCGCCCGTTGATTTGGCTTCGCTTGCGAAAAGGCTCACCGCAAAGGCGAAAACTAGTAGATTAGATGACAAAAAGTCATTGAAAGCTACTAGAGTAGATTTGATAAACAACCAAGGTTTGAGCAATGTTTGGAGTTCGCCTTCGAGGAGCCCCGGAAGAGTTGCCGTGGCTGAACAATTCGCTATGACGTATGGAGGACGAAGCAGCACGAGTAGAGCTCGACTATGGAGACCTCTCTTGGATACTATTAGAGAAAAGTCATTCAATAGGAGTAGTGAATCAGATTTGAGAGAAACTCATTGAAGTTTGATAGATCTTCTTGGATTGAGGTAATTAATACATGAAAGAAAGAAGGCATGTTAGGTTGTTTGATGAATCTTCTGATTAAGAGGACAAATTATTGAGAATTTGCTTTTGAATATTTCTTGTTTTTGATTTTTCTATGAAGGTTTCTAAAAGCTTTTGTTGTTTCAATTTGTAGATTTCATGATGTCGTCTATGTTCATTATCACGGTAATAACTCAGAATCACGGTGACATGCCATGATTTTGTAGAAACTACATATTGTAGTTTTTGTAAAATTATGGTGGATTACCGTCACATATACCCACCAGGAAATTAGACTTTTAGGAGACATGAATTATCTCACAATCTATAAACCTCTTAATCTTCTACTTAATCATGTTCTTTGTAATAACAATTATGGAGCAGTCAGATCAAGAAAAATTTCTTCAGTTAAATCTATAAATTTTTTGTAAGTTTTTCTACTGCATGATTAGAATATACAATACAAACAATTTATAAATTTTAATTACTAGTATAATACATAGTTTTAAATTACACTCTGCGATATAATGGACTTTTAGGTCTCTGCAACTACAATTTCCATCGCATCAACCATGTTTTCCTGCATTTTTCCGCAGTATAAAGATTAATTCACAGCGTATCTACAACCGAAATTTAAAAATGTGGGATGGTGTTTTAACTCAAAATTTTGTTAAGAATCTGGTAACCAAAATTGTACTTAGACCCACAATGTGTTTCCTTCTAAGAATGAAACAAGAATTAGGTCTACCACAAAGTAGACTTTAATTTAATTTCTTTAGTTTATAAATATATTGTTATGCCTAACTAATGATGACTTTAACAATAATTCATCTAATTGAATGTTTCTAAAATTATTATAGTAATGCTTAATTGGTAAACTATATAATAAATAAATTACAAGGTTACAATAGGAGAAGGTGGGACCAACTTTTGAATAGGTAAACAGTCCCAATCTCCTTCTTTGCTTTGTGACAATATGAAATGTTTAGGAATCCAAGTTTCTCCTTTGGATTCTCTTTCTTTTGCGATTTCTCTTTGTTTTTCTTCCACAATTTTCTTTGCTTCTCTTGCCTTTTCCCAATCTTTGTTTATGATGGCTTGGCTTAACTCACTCCATATAATAGCTGATTCAGTTTGGCATACACTCTGATGAAACATGAACAAGAGAATCTCAGACTAAATTCAGGAAAATAAACATATATTACCTAATTAATTGAAGCATAAATACAGACACAAACACGTCGATATTGATAATAATTTGAGAAAATGACATTTTTTAGTGTAATCATATGTGTTTGTGTTGTGTCGGTGTCACATACCGATGCGTGTATGAAATCAGAACACACATTATCTCAGGAGTGTTCGTGTTTCATAGCTAACTAATATTCGTTTGTTATTATCGAAGTATCATATGCATATGCAAGAAAAATCATGACTCCTATAATTGCTTTTTGTTCCGACTTCAGGTCCACTGCACAACTTTTGTCATGTATTGTCTGATTTGGATCCTATGAAATCCCTTCACTGTTTTGTCCATAGTTAAAATGTGTGGTTGGATTGAGGAGAGTGGGTGTTTATAAGCTAAAGTTAACTTCAAATTCAAGTAATGTGATATTTTTTGGTGTATATGTATAGGGACATGGACATTATCCCCTCAATCAAGGCTAAGGGTCAGTCAACCCTTGTGCTTCTATTAGGCCATTCTTTTAGCACCAATGTTTCGAACTCAAGTCTGCTACACTGTTTTCCAAAGGCATTGTCTCCTTTGGCTTCGACCTCATGGTGTGTTCGAATAAGTTGGATAAGGAGAGTGAGTGTTTATAAATTATTCTTAGTCTCGATTTTCAGGCAATATGAGATTTTTTGTGTACAGGAACACTTTTCATTCTCAAAATATTCTTACTTTGAGTGGAACAAGGTCAACCAAAATCTTTGTGCAGAGAAAAAGATTCAACTAACACATATACTCCAAACATTCAACTAATAGTATAACAAAAACACATGGAAGGAACACATGCGCGCGCACATACACACACACATATTGCGTGTTAATCGTTACCTCTGCATTGTTGACACTAGGAGTTTGGAGCCTTGAAATGACTTTTTTAGCATCATATATTATCCTTTCTTCACCATTATTTGTATCTTTCAGTGTCACAGTACTGCATCAAATGATAATATCAGAAACATAGTATTATTATTATACTATATCATCATCATCAAAATATTACAAATAACAAATTAAAAGATTAAAAGTGAGAAACATTACATACCTATCCCAATGACCATTAACTTTATATAGAATCTTAGATTTCAATGAATCAATAATATTTCCCTTTATGAATCTTCTATTTCCACCAAATCCAAAGAATGATTGACTTATGTAACATAACTCTGCCACAAGACCTGTTTCTTTACACCTGATATTGACATTACCAACCCAATCTGTTCCAGGAACAGGAAGAATTCTTATAAAGAGATTTGGAGAATTCATTTCATATGTTTCTCCATGATTTATAAGCTTCAACTTCCTTTTTCCTTGTACTTGAGCTTCTACTGAAGTACCTGCATATTTTATTTATTTAAGTGAACTTCAGACGTGGATGTTTTAGACAGAGTTAACTCAAAATTTGACGGAAAAGACGAATTTATAAACATGTGATCTAGCCTTCCAACTCAATTGGGACTTTATTGAATTTATCTTTTGTTACAGAAATAGATTATATACACATAAACACGAATATGACAAGCATTTATGCTATAACTGCTTAATTAAATTGTTTATCGAAACAAGGCTATACAGTTAAAGGATTTAGAAGTGAAGATAGATACTGACCATTGAACTTTGCAAATGGATACTGACACCATATGATTTCTATGTTTTCCTTCTCATCAGTTGCATGGAGGGCAGATACAGCAGGGTGATGTGAAACCTGCAAACATTCAAATACAATCATCTTCATCACGTCATGTACAACTACAAGAATACAACCATTTTTTTTGTTTTATATTACCCTTCTGGTTTTCAAGAAAAGGGAGTCCCAGTAATCCAGGATTCGGCCGTGAAGTAAGTAAAATCTGGCAAATAATTATTCTCACCAGGAATCGAACTCGGGTTCTCCTAAACAAATCATCCTTGGAGAAACTCATTAACTACTTAACACCGAAAATACTACATAACACCGAAACCTCATATTGAAGACATGTCTATATATCCGACTAACACATGACACTATTAGTATCTGACACGACACTGACACAAAAATAAGCATGTAGGAAAATAGAAAACCATGTACCTGTTCTAGTAAGACATTAAGATTTCCCTTGGAAACATGATGAGTCTCTCCAAGAATGGGATTATAAGGAGCAAGACCAAACATTGGAGGGCGAGTGGTTGATATGCTCCATGCTACAACAGATATGAGTCTTTCAATTGGACTCTGTTCAGTGTTGCATTTGCTTAATAAATCTGAAGCTGTTGAATATACTGATTCACCATAGCATTGAAGTTGTGACTTTGGAAAGTTGAATAGTGGTGGTAACTGCACTTAGGAACCAAGAACACAAGGTTATTTTTTTATGGATCATATGTATCCTGCATTTATACTCAAGACAAAACATTATCTTGTGGTTTGTCTGATTCATTGTTCCAAATTTGTTTAGTCTCATGAATAATTTTAAAATTAAATACGGTACAACTGAATTTATCATATTCAATGTCTTAATTTTTAGCAAATCAAACGTACTATTACCTAACTATTTGAATTACTAACTAAGCTATGATCAAACATTATTGACTTTGAGTAGTATAATATCTTTGAAAATATTGTAAAATAAAATTATCTATGATATGAATTTAACTACTATACAAAGTATCATGGAAAAATATGATTGGATAACCGTATAATTTTTTTTTTTTGTGAACTATTGGTTGAACTTGAAAGGAAAAAATAAAAGATTTTTATTATGCCCATTGACCAATGGTGTATTCAATTCAATTTATGGGTGTTTGGGTGCAAGAGTTCCAACTGGTCCTTGATCTTGAATTATACACATTGATGTAGGCACTGCTGTTGTACAGGTATGTGTATGGGGGTACACAGAAACTCTGATTATCAAACATGTGCAAATCAGAGAAAATTAAAATCTTAAAGCATAGTTTAAAATAAAAAAATAAAATTATTTACACCTCAAAAGTAGTCTTTTTTATTTTTCAATTAAAATAATAAATTCTTTTACAATCACTTTTAAAGCATTTATTAATCACAATTTCTCAAAAACATGTTTTTCGATGTCACTTTTTTATAAAACGTACAATTCCACAAAAATTGACCCAATAACACTTAGATGATACAACACGGATCTATTATAATATCTTAGGTTCAAATCCGAGTTTGGGCATACATCAATATTAAAATTCTTAAAAAGAGTTTGTCACTCATTTAAGTCGCACAAGGTAAAGAAGATAGGCATGACAACAGGGTTGTGTGGGGATAGGTTGTACCACCCCCACCCCCGTCTCCACTTTCCTGTACCACCCTTGCTACCACACCAATTGACCACTCATCCCCGACACCACTGTACAAACTATCATTTAAAAAAAAAATTGTTTCGAAACACTTTTTTTTCTTAAAAAAAATAATCTCTTTCAAAACTCATTTTCTTTTTATGTAGTATATGTTACTATCTTAAGAAGGATATATAAGTAGGAAAAAATGTTAAATATAATGGCAATATTGAATTTTAAGTAGAACCGGGCGGAGGTGGGTGCAGGGCAGGTGAATTTGAAATTTGGGTTGGATCGGTTTTTTTCCTCTAAATTTGTTGCGGGTCAAGGTGGGTCTTGCTCCATTTATAAAAAACGCACTAAAGTCTAATATTTGATTTAAAAAAATGAGTGGTAAATAATAAAGGGTTTTTTTTTTTGACAATCAATAATAAAGGGTTAAATATATTTGTAATCTCTATAAAAAATTATGTCCTTTAAGTTTAATCTCTATTAAATTTTAATTATGTCCTTTAAATTTAACCTCTATTAAATTTTAATGATAATTTTAATCCTGGATCATAATGCAGTTTGTAAGAATAATTCTTATTTTGATTTTTTTTTAAAAATGAATATTTTTAGTCTCATTATAGTCCCTATAAATAAATGCAAATATAAAGTAAAATGAATAAATTTTTACAGTTGATTAAACATAAAAACTCATGAATGATATAGAGAATAAATAAAATTTAACACAAAATGTACAAGAAACGGCGATAAATGAGATACTTTTTAATTGTTTGCAATAGAAAATAAAAGTAAACAAAATAAAAAAATCTCTTTTTTTTTTCAACAGCGAAAAATTAGGAGAAAGTACAAGAAGTGCTACTAAATTCAGTATTCACCAATAAAAACAAAACAAAATAAAATAAAAATACAATCTCAAGTTTTACAAACATATTCATAAAATAAACAAAGTATCCCAAATTTTTTGGCCAAGAATCAATGTCAAAGAGATATTTTTAATGGCGTCAAATACCTCTTCCACCAAAAAAATGCAGTAATATTATATTTTTCGTATCAACGAGGAATCAAACACATGCTAAATATGAAGAAAATCACGAAAAATATATTTTTAGTTTGAACACACGCTTCAACATATCAATTTCGATTGTATACTAAAATTTAAACCCTGAATATATAAATCTAACAACCAAACTACCATCAACTTGATTGTTGATTATAATTATTATTTTAGTAAAAAATAATGGCTATGTTCATAATTTTTGTCAATAGAGGGAGGAAAACATAAAATTCATATTCTATTTTCTTTTGTTCCTATCTCTTCTCTAAATCAAACAATAAAACAGTGAATTTTTCCCAAAACAAAATAAACTAACAAAATTTCTTGCAAAGAAAAAAATGAAACCATGAAAAGTATGGGTGTGAAATTAAACTTGCCTGGAAACGTGTGAGATCAGATCCTGGCCGTACATTCTTAAAGAGACTTAATATACGCTGTAAAAGATTAGGAGCAGTGTAATTTTCCTCTGAATCTGAATCCCCTCTTAATGAAAATGGCTTTGTCAACACAATATTTTTTGTAACCTCCTGCATCTCCATATAATAAATTGAAAATTTAAAAGATTTGAATTTGATTAGGGATTAAGTGCACACAAATTCATGATTTTCAAAAAACAAAAACAAAAAAAAAGTGCACACAAATTCATAAACCATAATCTTATTTTATTTTGTTTATTTATAGCCTTTATTAGGCTAATTATTACCGGATTCACGGATTTTGTCACAAGCACTATTAGAATTAATACGTTATTAATATGTATGCAATTAAATTTAATGAAACAAGAAAGAATTGATTTCTTACACCATTTAGTCAAGAAAGTGCGTTTGTTTTACTTTGCAAAATAGAAAAGATGGATGTAAAAAGAGGGTGGCTAATTTTGAATTTGAAAGTTGTTAGATTGAGATTAAACAATCTAAATTTTAATATGGATTTTGACTTTTTATAGAATAACGAGATTTAAATTTGGTCTGTCCTATATTGATTCAAAAATCATCAATGTGTAAGATTATTTGAAAATACTAAACGAAATCTTAACTATAGTGAATTTGAATTTACCAGTTTTCTATGCAATATCGGACACAATTCAATTTTAATAAAGTAAATTAATCCATGACACATTCCAAAAAAAATAAATTAATTCATTTGATATTTTGATCGGACGGTTCAAATTCAAAATAACATCGTGTGATTGCAAACAATATATTTCTCTTCAAGTGCTATACTTTCTCCATCCTAATCTAACTTATTGAGTTAATCTATGAATTGAAAGTATGTATCTCGTTTCATTAATTTAACAGCTAATATTTCGTTGGAGAGATTTTATTATTATAAAAATAAAAAATCTTTGGAGAGACTTAAAAAAGGAAGTTGGTGATACATTTGGAGGCAATAATTTTTCAAGAGAAAAAAATAGTAAGGGACAATTTATTTTTTCTTATTATAGAATTTATAATTTATGGGCAAATTATGATTGACAGGCCTAAAAATTCCACATTCCAGTTGGATATCTCATCTTAGAAAATTCTCTAAACTCTATAGAGATGGGTGACCATTAAAGTTAAACTAATAAAAATGGTAGCTTCATCCAATTAAACTCCTTCAACTAATCTAATGGATGTGAGCACAAATGGGTCATGGGGATGCATCATATTTTTTTTTATTACGAGCAAAAAATTTAAGAAAATTTAAGTGAGTTTATCGGGGTTAAGGTAAGCCTCAAAACTACGATTGTTTAATGAAAGATCGTTCACCAACAATATTTTTACATTGACATGAGTGTAACCACACTCTTACGACAGATAAAAATCAACTTCTTACTAACTAAACCAACATGCACGCATTAGCGGGTAAATACATAATACTACTAACTAACTTAATAATTAAGAAATGAAAATATTATTGTTGTATGCTTTTCCGAGCGTTATGTTGACGAAAAGAAAAAGGGAATCAACTAAAGTATGACATTCACATTCACATGTACATTTACATATGCAAAAGTGATTAAACATTATTTTAATAGCATAATATATAATATTAATTGAACGATCCACTAGCTAGTAAATATCAAACATGACATCAACAAAAAACAAAGGTTGCCGGAAAACAGCTTTTAGTTCTTTTTTTTTTCCGGCCACAATTTATATGAAGAAGCTATAATAGAAAAGAGCATAGAAAAACAAAGAGAAAAGATGAGAAAGTGTGTACCATATATATCTGAAAATAGAGTCTTGAGGATGATGAAGGGATGAATGAATATTGTTGATGCTTTGAGAAAATAATTTGTATCTAACATGAAAAGGTGAGAATGAATATTGGTGAAGATTTTTGATATCAAAATTGGGAATGGAAGAAAATTATATATATGGAAAAAGAGTTCATATTTTCCTTTGCTACTAATAAAACAGGAAAAAGATTCAATTCATATCTGGGTATAGTGGTGGATGCTTTGCTTTGTTTTGCTCATTTAATTTGCCAACCCCCTACCCTCTTTCTTTTGTCCTATTTGTTTATAAAAAAATAGTAAAATAAAAATGTTTTTCTAGCATTAAAATTAAAATAAGACAAATCCTAAATAGTGTTCCGGGATACTTATTAAAAATGCAAATTTAGTAAGTGTTTTTCATGAAAATCGTGTAGTCAATACAATAAAAATCTAAATTTTGATGTTTTAAATGTATAATTTTTTTTATTTCTTTTCTAGTTCCTTAAATAATGTCTCGTGACTAGACCTGTCAAAAATGAGTTGGGCTAATGGGTCGGCCCATTATCCCAAGGGCTTGGGCGGATCGGGCCTAAAAATCCGAGCCCAAATGAAATCGGGCCTTTTTGGCCCAAGCCCATTAGCCCAAATGAAATGAGTGACACTCAACAATGTAAATTGAATATAAAAAATTCACCTACAAATATTGTCTCGAACAACAAAAACAACACTTAGAACACTACATCTAAATTTTGTCCTTTTCAAAAAGGTCATTTTTGAAAACTTGTTGAAATATAAAGATTTTCGGTGAGCTTATTTTGGCATCCTATATACTTCTCGCGCTACCTTCTCACTTTCATGTTTACCCTCCTGCTACTCAAGTAGCGCTTCCGTTACTTAAGTAGCGGATGTTATAAAAATGAGAAAAATTAGTCTTTAGCATAAAAAATTTAAGATTTTACACGTCTGTTACTTAAGAAGCAGACTCACTACTTAAGTAGAGGATTGATTCTGCTATTTAAATAGTCAATGTTTTAAAAATGAGAAATTTGAGAGAGAAAAAATCCCTAACATCCGCTACTTAAATAGCGGACGTAATAAAAATGAGAAATTTAAGAAAAAAACACCCATAGCATAAAATTTTCAAAATTTATACGTCGACTACTTAAGTAGTGAAAATTGATATTTTGGTAATTTTACATGGCGCGTGTGAAAATTTTTAAGGTGCCAAAAGAAAGGGAAAAATTGCATTGGATCCATATTGAATGACCCATTAGGATTTCGGCCCATCTTATTTTGATTTGTGAGTCTCACTTCTACAATCCACAACATAAATGAGATTTACTTTTGTCACTCTACCAGGTACTCGTACGTCCTACGTCTTTCCCATTTTATCCTTCCGCTACTTAAGTAGCGGACGTTATATTGGTAGGGTGTTTTTGGAGGTGTCCGCTACCTAAGTAGCGGACGAGAGTATTTTGGTAAATTTGTAGGGCGTGCCGAAAATGAGTAGGGTGACAAAAGTAAATCTCAACGTAAATAAGAGATCAAGACCATGAATTAATGTTTAAAAAAAATTCTCAATCCACCCTTATACACTAAGAAATTTTCTCATCTCACCCCTATGTTTCTTTTCTATCCCCTGCGTTTCTATTTTTGTCATTGGATAAATATTTTGGAACGCATTTTCCGAATTTTTTTTCCCTTAAAAATAAACCTCAGAATGTGTTTTTCGATTTTTTTTCCGTATTTGACGCATTCCGAGATTTTTTAACAAGGGAAAAAATGAAAACGCATAAAATAGAAAAAGAAAACATAGGGATGCGATGGGAAAAAACAAAGATAAATAAACTGACTTACCAAATTAACCCTTTCTGCAGTAAGCCAACAAGCAACAACCGTGAAATAAAAATCAAGAAATATGAAAAATTTGGTGGTGTTTTTGTGTTTATAATTGGCTAAATTATATGAGATATATTTTTATGCTAAACATTAATCGTTGCTCTATATATATAGTTTAACTGTAATAAAAGTATATTTCTAAATTATAACTTTAATTAAGGAACAAATCTAACAAATATATTAAACAAAAATATAAATTATAATGGATATATTGTAAAAAAAAACTATAAATCCTATTGAATAATGATATTTTAATAATATATCTTATTATAAATATAAATTTAAAATATATTTTAATATAAAATCTTCAAAAAATATTTAAACATATTATTCATCACTTACACTCGGCTAATTAAGTTTTTATTGTATTTTTACAAAAAAAGAAGTAAGTTTTTATCGTACCAAACAACTAATTGTACCAAAATTAATTTTTTATTTTGAGTGAAGAATTATTTTAGTTCTCACAATTTTTTGACAGTCTAATTTAATCTTTTATAAAAATAAAATTTAAATTACTAACATTATCAATTTATATATATATACACACACACCTAGGAAAATTACAATTGAATGGAAAGCAAACGGACAATAAGTTGAGCCGCTAACCCTTTTTAAATGACAAAATCAATGATTTTAAATAGTACATCTAGAAACCTAGGAGACGAGACACAATATTGCTATGCATGACTCTTTGAGAGTTTGAGTTCTTTTCAAAATATTCAAAGCATCTGTTGCTAATCTCTTATATTTTTATACCAACGACGATTTCTCAAATTTTTAATTTTTTTACAGGAATTAATTTTTTTTTTCTGTTATAATTGAAGATTATTTTGTTCTCGATATTAAAAATTGTGACTTGTATCCGAAGAATGAGAGTGAACTCTCTCTATTGTTATTTTCTCAATTTTTCTTAATTATTACATATCTACCATCCAATTCAATCTTTCTTTTTCTCTCTTTATGCTTAATTAATGGTGGATATGATATGATTGAGAAAAATTTAAACAATTTTACAGAAGAGAATTCCCCCTGCCGAAGGAAATCATGTTATAAATGGGCTATTTTGGAGAAAAATAAAAGTTAGAGCCCAATCAATAATTTTTAATTGAAAAAAAATTAAATGTTTCTTCATGGAAAAGTTTTATTGCCTCCTTGCTTTGCTTCCCACATGATGTCAGAAGACTTCTACTCTAAGGTTTATGTCAGAAGACTTCCTGTTTTGCAGCATCTCTGATGACGATACTGAGGTGAGTTTTATATATTTTTTTTTATATTTTTTTTTCTATTAGAGAAATTTCATGTGAGTGATATAAAATGTAGAAGTAGAATAAATAAGAAATGATATTGCTATTCATGTTGGTGGTTTCTCAAAATCTATTGATCATTTTGGTCAATTCACTTATTCAGTAGGTACCTTTTGAGTACGACGTTCCTTTCTGTAACTCATTTGCCTCTTATGTGTTTGGGTTATGTGGAACGAAATCGACTATTTCAAAATTCATAAAAGTCTTTACCTCAATTGTTGGACAAAGTTAAACTCTATTCTATTGGTTATGGTTTCAAATTACCATTGTTGGTGGTCGAACCCGTTTACTTGTTTGGGCATCGCATAATTCTATTTGTTTTTGTTCGTGATTGACGCTTTTGTATTCTCTCGTAGTCTTTTTCGGTACACCTTATGCTGAGGAAAATTGATTTTAGTATTAACATATCTCATTTTTGCCTTAAAAAAAATGTTGATTGCATTATAAGTTGTGAAGCCCCGATACTTCAAAAATGGCGAAGTATCGTGTCCGATACGTACTCGATACCGATACTCGTCCGATATTCTCCGATACACGTATCGAAAAAATATCGGAAATTAATATTATTTTTTTAAAAAAAATATAACCGATACGTGTCGGATACTTCTCCGATACACGTATCGGAAAAGTATCGAACAATTAATGTTCTTTGATGATGAAAATGTAGGAAAGAATACTGATACAATTTATGTTTTTTCTTAAGTATGAAATGTTAGAGTATGATGTTACCAATTATGTTTTTGGGTAGTACGTATTTTTTTTTTATAAGCAAATTGTTAATATATTATATTGTTATGTTAGTTATTTTCCTTGTCAGGACTTGAACTCTGGATCTCAAATTTCTTAACTCTTAGCTCAACTAAATAACCAGTTAAGTTACTCATCTCACTCCTCTTTTTGGATAGTACTTAACTTAAGATATGTAATTGTTACTTATTTGCTCAATTTGAGTAATTTGAATGTTAATTTTTTATCATTATTGATTTTTAATTATCTTTGTATATGTGCATTTATATATATTTAATTTTAAATTTAATTTTTAAATAACGTATCGCTGCCGTACCGTATCGAAAATTTTGAAAATTTTTCCGTATCGCCATATCGGTGTCCTATCGTATCGGCAGGGGCGGATCCAGTGTGCAACCAGAGGGTGCACCTGCACACCCTGAAATTTGAGAAATTACACATGATACCCTGTATTATTTCTACTTTGCACCCCCTCATATTTTTCTTTTGCACCTTGCACCCAAAGATTTAGAAAATCTGCACAATTTATTTTGTCTTATTCGCTTATTATACTAGTATATGATAAAGTGATGGATGACATTGGCAGAATGAATGACAGGCGTACAGAGTACAGTCTGACGCGGTGTCGCAGTCAGTCTTTTCATCTGTATTTGTATAATAATTAATATTTTAATTTTGTTCAAAATAAATTGCAAAACAAGCCCAAACAAGAATCGAATATTAGTATAAAAACTTCCACTACAAGCTTAGAATCATATTCTAACCAAATAAAATTCTCATTCTTCTTTAATTTTAGTGGATTATCACTTCATTTAAGAAAAAAAAACTCCAATTTTTCTCCTTTTCCAACCCAATACCCTTCATGGCTTCTGTTGAATATATAGTTGTGTCTCGTTTGGAGTTTGTTTGAATTCTCACATTGCTTAGGTTCCCAGACTGTTGAGTGTATAAATATGTGAGGGCAACCTCATTGGGATTAAGATCCAAACATATTTAACATGGTATCAGAGCCGGGTTAAAGACTGCAATGTGGACATTTGACCTAGGACCACGCTAGGCGTGACGGTGGGTGTTAAATATGTAGTTGTCTCGTTTGGAGTTTGTTTTAAGTATCACATTGTTTAGATTCTGAGTGTATAAATATGTGAGGCAACTTCACCCTTTGAACTAACTTTTAGGGTTGAGATCCAAACATATTTAACGGCTTCAAAAAGCTCAAATAAAAATTCCTCCAATAGAAGTACGACCTGAAGACCCACATGTTCGATTTGTATTTATCTTGATCCACCCTAAAGAAGTAGTAGTTGAAAACAAGCATGAAATGATTTAATTTGGGATCTCAACTATGATTACCATCAACATGTTGTTCAATTTTGTTGGGTTTTTGTATGTTGGCTACATTTTGCAAAAAACATCATTTAGCCAAGTGTTGAGACAGATGTGCATACATGTGAAACAACACTTGTGTAGGCTGACTGCGCGCCTGGAGGCGTTATAATTTTGTGTGTAATCTTTCAAAGATTTGATTGAAGAATATCATCGACCTATCTTGTGCGCCAAGTAGCGCCTTACACTTGTAACTTCTGAAGGCAGCCGAACCCTAGTTCTATTTTCTAAAGGAAGGAAATAACTTTAGAAAATATATTATTTGATTTAAAAATATATCTGCTGCAGCCGCAAATTTTGAAAGACCTAATTCTGTCTTGAAGCCCAAGTTATTTCATAGCTATAAATACGAAGACAGACACATGGTTCTAAGTATCTAAAACCGGGTTATTAGAAAGCGTGTGTCTTAGGGTTTTAGCATGTTATTTGTGAGTCTTCCTTGTATCTCATTGATGCAAGCTTAGGACTGGTTGTCTATTGAGTTGTAATTGTGAACTTCTCCTGAGCTTTGAAGTACGAAGTTAGTTCTTGGTTTATTGTGATTTGCTCGTAAGCTTTTAAGTAAGAGTGAATTCTAGTTTCTAGGAGAGTATCTCCATCATTGGTCCTTTAAAGTGTTTGGTAACAACGTTGAGTGTGTTGTTAGAGGGAATTGAGACGAGTTCTCTTATCTAGGAGTTCCTATGTAGAGTATAGCACAAATAATGTCTAGGTGAGAAGACTTGTAGAGTGTCTGCTGTGGTCTTTGAACTAGAACTATTATTGTGGATTCATTACTGGATTGGTATACCCTATAGTAGGTGTCGTCTTTATTATTAGTGTTTTGTGTGTAGACAAGTGTTGACACACTTTGCTCAACATTTGTCTACTGTGTGCCAAAAATTTCAGATTTGTATTTATCTTGCACAAAATGTTGAATTTTTTGGATAACATTAATTAATAGGTCGCTCCCTATATGGTGATTATATATTCTTTTTTTGTTTTTTGTTTTTGTTTTCACCACCAGTTTAATCTGGTTCGGGGGTCAGTTCTGACATCAAGTGGTTCTAGCCTCCTCCCGATCGCAGTTGTGGGGATCGAACCGCAGTTCTCCCTACCAAGTTCAGCGCCAATCACCACTGAACTAACTAACGATTGGTGATGATTATATATTCTGATCACCCTATTACGTCAGAAAACTCAACATGATGGCAATAACTCTCATTCAGTGTCAAATTTCCTCTTCTACCAAGTTAAAGTATTCTGCTATCACGCAAGGTACAATTTAAATTCCAACACATTAGCCATAATAGATGTAATTTACTACTGCATCCGCTCCTTTTTATTTGTTGTTTTAGATTTCTGTACATATGCAAATGTACAACTTTGATCACTAATATCTTTAATTATCTTTTATAAAAAATTATGAAAATTTTATATTTTGAAAATACTCGTCGAGACAAATTAAACAACATGTTATATACTAATATGTATTTTTATATATTAGTAGAAAATTATGATCAAGTTAGATTATATGAATAATGCGCACGATTTTCAAATGATAAATAAAAAAGAACGGGGAGAAAGTATAAAAGTTTTATTATGAATTTTATCTTGGGCAAACAAAATAGCATTGATAGCAAAAATAGTAGAGGAGATAACTATGCTCTAACTTGACTGCTATTGGACCAATAAGCTTGTTGCAATAAATTCAAAATCGCGAAGGAGGAGAGATGATGATGCAACATTATTGAGTAAAGTTAAACCCGAATTTTCTTAGCAAAATTAATCACAGTGAAAAATAAAATAAAATTTAGTATTAAAACCACACATACTGCATATAGAATAAATAATATAGCTTGTAACCAAAAAAATAAAAAAGAATAAATAATATAGCTTATAAAAAAATAATAATAATAATATAGATAGAATCCACATTTTTTAATATAATCATCAATAAACAACTTGTTATACATGAGTCTAAAAAAATGAAAGGAGGAATACATGGCCTAGTTGGCCTAGTTATGGACATATTTCATTTATTTAGGTCAATATATAACTGCATATTTATAATTAAAAACAAGAAAGAAAAACATTACTACATAATATATAATAACAATTATAGGTGGACAGACTTAAGCAATCGCTGATTCATGTAGTTGGATATAGCAAATATCCGGCACTAGCCAGCTCCCTCAAGGGAGCAACCTAAGCGACCGGTTACTTGCGGAAGGCTTTGATCGGAGCAGCTGATACAAAATTTTGAATAGGTGAACAATCCCATCCTACCTCTTTGCTGTGAGACACTTCAAAATGTTTAGGAATCCATTTTTCTCCTTTTGACTCTCTTTCTCTCATTAGCTTCCTTTGTCTCTCCTCCACAGCTTGCTTTGCTTCTCTTGCTTTATCCCAATCTTTTCTCATTATGGCTTGGCTCAATTCACCCCAAACATGTAATGATTCAGTTGGCCACACACTCTAATGAAAAAGAGAATTTTGTGTCACATTCACTAAAACATGTCACTTCATTAATAAAACAATTTTAACATGTCACTTGAGTATAATTAATAAAACAATTTTTTTATAAATCGGCGACATCGATACATACATGATAGTGACATGTCAACGTTAATAATAATTTGAGAAAATAAAATTATTTTAAGTAAATAATTTAGAAATTTAAGTTGGTTTAGAATTTACATTAGTTGACTTTTTATTTGAATTGTTATTTAGTCGGACTTTTTAATCTTTTGGATCTTGAAGGTCATTAAAATTATCCATTAGAAAATTTATCTTTAAACCCCCCTCACATTTCTAACAAGCCCCCCAAAATTTCATTTTTATCCTTAAACTCAGTTCGGAAACTAGGTTCCGAATTTAATTTTGGTTTGGATTGTAGTTTCCGAAACCAATTTATATAGGCAAATTTTGGAATATAATTTCCGAATCACTACAGGAACCAAGGAGCAAAACAACAAAAGTTGAACAACACGACCAGAAGAAACTACATTATGAACCAAAATTAAATTTGGAACGTAGTTTCCGAACTAAGTTCAATGGTAAAAATAAAATTTTGGGGGGCCTAAAAGAAATGTGAAGGGCTTAAAGGGAAATTTCCTATCCATGTCCATTACAAGCACTATATGTAGTGTCCTTGGGGAGAGGATTACTACCACTTACATCATAGTTCTACAAAAATATAGAGAAAGAAAAAAATTAAAAAGAGAGATGATGATTGATGGCTCAGATTGAAACATGAGAGTATCCAGTGAAATTTTCATCGGAGGGGATCCATTCCCAGTGTCCTTGAGACCCTTTAGAAAGAACCCAAATGAATGAAATCTATTTTATTTAACTAGTTTGTAATTCCTTTAATTTTCTTTATGTTTTCAGGTAAAGTAGTTTAAACGCTTCAATGTTAAAGCTTTTATTGAGAGTCGAGCTACGGAAATGGCTATCTATAAGCTGAATTAAGATGTTCACCGAACAATGATAGATGAATGAAGACTACAATAAGGTTTGAATAAGTTATTGGTGGTTTTGCCTAAAAAAAAAAGTCACCGGAGGTTTAAAGTTCAAGGGATGAAACACAGAATAAAAATTACTTTAAAAGAGAACTAAAGGAGAGACAAACTTGCTAAACAAAATTAATGTTAAAAAAAAAAACATTTTATATTTTTAAAGTATTGAATGCACATGTTTTATTAATAAACTTAATCCGTAAAATAAATAAAAAAAAAAAATTCCCTAAAAAAATAAAAATAAAAAGATGAATTGATTTTAGTACCTCTTCATTCTTGAGAATAAGTAGCCCTGAATTGCCTTTTGTTGCATCATATATCACTCTAACTTCCCCATTTATTCTATCCTTCAGCTTTATAGTCCTACATAACGAAGTATAGTTTTTTTTAGGCAATTAGAAGAAATATTTTAAAAATATGTATTTAATTAGAAGAAATATTTTAAAAATATGTATTTAATTAGAAGAAATATTTTAAAAATCGGATCGAAGATCAAACTAACGACACCAGCGAGTCATAGTTCAATTGAAACCTGATTAAACCGGTTCAACTAGACTACACGTTAATTGGCCGGTTTTTTATTGAACCAATTGGATCGATCTGATTTTTAAAACACTGCATAGAAGTAGTAAGAGAATACCTGTCCCATTGACCATCAAGTTCATACAGAGCTTTGGAAGATGAAGAGTCAAAGATCTTCCCTTTAATTACTTTATGATTTCCACCAAGTCCTAGAAAAGAAGGACTTGATTTGTAGGATAACTCAGCCACTAGGCCTGTCTCTAAGCATCTTAGATTAACTGTACCAACCCAATCAACACTAGGAACTGGAAGAACTCTGTATAAAAGGTTAGCAGAGTTCATCTCATATGTTTCTCCATGATTTAAGAGCTTCAGTTTCCCTTTACCATTAATTTTACCTTCAACTGATGTGCCTGCACATTTGATTAAGAAAATCAATCTAGACAACTTTTCTGACGGTGCCAGGTTTCGAACCAAGTAACTCAAGGTCGAAGAACATTTCCTCAATCAAGTGACCTCTCGGAAAACAGGCATCTACACAACTTTTTACGGTAAGAGAATTGCACTATAACTTAAGTACCATACTTATTACAGTATAGATCAATGAAACACCGACACACATTGATATTGTATATGATACACATATTGACACGTAGACACCATTAATAAATTAAGGGTCGTTGCCCTCAGGGCAATGATTAAGGATACAAAAATAGAAATAAAAGAAAAATTTTCAATAAAAAAAATTCTTTTTAACATTTCAATGCATTGAATGCATTTTTTTTAAGAATATATTATCATTTTTGCTTTCTTAACTATTGTTCCGGGGAACCGTTTAACATTTTCCATAAACTAAAATAAATAGAAGTTATTGAATGTTCTATATGTGTCGGTGTCAGAAATGTGTTAAGACACTGAACATGTCTTCAATCTGAAGTATAAATGTTACATAGTCAAGCATAGGGGCTCCTTCCTACCCTTTTTCCGCTAGGCCCATTCATATGCTGGATTATGATGGGAGGATTACGGATCTGCATGGTTTTAAATTGCAGTTGCGGTTCGCGGATGCGACAGCTATTGTAGTTATTGTGATTGCAGTGAATGTGGTTGTTACGACGCGTTGCGGTCGTTACGACGTGAAATAATTTTAAGTTTTCACGGACTCTATCAAGTTGCATTAATATTCACTACACTATTACTCACACTAGAAGTCTTATTTTGTTTCGAACATATTTTTAAAAGGCTTAAATATCACATTAGTCCCTGTATGTTCCTGTGTTTTTGGTTTTAGTCTATGTATGTTTTTTTTTTTAAAACACTCACTGCATTTTCAATTCCTTTTGGTTTTCGTCCCTCTCACCTCAAAAATGCTGACGTGTCTAACGGCGTGACATGTGGCATGCTGACGTGGCAAATGAAGGACCAAACAAAAAAATAATATTATTGAAGGACCAAAACCAAAAAATAAAGTTTAAAATCCAAAAAAACAAAAAAAATTGTTTTTACTTTAACGTTTTTAAATTTTCAAATAAATACAAAAACCAATTTTTTTTATATAAGACAAGTTATATTATTAACAACTTTTTAGTGCCTTAATGGTCACTTATTATTTGTTTGTGCAATATTAAAGCGCCGTTTGGATTAGCTTATTTTTGAGCTTATGCAATATAAATTATGTTTTATGCTATTTTATAAGTTCATACTAGTGAAAATTGTATTTGTATAAGCTATTTAAACTACCTTGACAAGCTTATAATACTCCCTTCGTTTTAGAAAATTTTATTTTTTTTCAAATTACTTGTGTTTTTTATAATTTAAGGTTATATTTTGTCTATTATACCATCATGTAAATTTCAAATATTTAGGAGTGGTTGTTGAAACCGAAAAAGATTTAATATATATTTGAAAAACTATATATATTTTTATTTTTTTTGGTACATAACATATTAAATTTATATTGGAAAGAGAAAATATGTGAAAAAAAATATATTGGTGAATTAAAATAACGGTATAATAGGAAAATAAGGTGCAAAAATACACAATTTCTTGTTTTTTTTTCCTAAAACGTCAAGTAATTTGAAACGGATGGAGTAATACATAAAAATTGCATAAGTTGTTGCATAAGCTCAAAAATAAGCTAATCCAAACGAAGGCTAAGTTGATGTGCTATTTTTAGCACATTGTCATTATAGCCAGATTTTTTAGTATGTTCTAAACCAAATTTAGCACATTGTGAGCAAGTTTTACACTATAGGCTTATGAATTTTAAATTTTAGCACTCTTATATATATATATATATATATATATATATATATATATATATTAGGATTTGCTAATGTACACCCACTATTTTTTATGAAGGTGTGCATTAGCAACACACACTTTAAGGTGTATTTAACTACTTTTTAGTTATCATTTGCTAACACATACCTTCTAAAAATTAAGTAGGTGTATTATAGCAAATGGCTATAGGAGTTGCTAACATAAACCCACTTATTTTTTAGAAGCTGTGCATTAGCAACATGCACCTTAGGGTGTATTTAACTACTTTTTAGTTATAACTTGCTAACATACACCTTAAAAATAAGCGGGTGTACGTTAACAAAACCCATATATATTTATTTTAAATTTTGCTTTTTATTTGAAAAAAAATTTGGGTTTTTTAAAAGTAAAAAACGTTAAAAAATTGTTTTCTTTTTTAGGGATTTTGTTTTTTTGGATTTGGTCCTTCATTAATATTTTTTTTTTGGTTTTGCTCCTTCATTTGCCACGTCAGCATGCTACATGTTACGCCGTTAGCCACGTCAGCATTTTTGAGACGGGAGGGACGAAAACCAAAAGGAATTGGACATGTAGGGAGTGTTTTAAAAAAAAATACAGGGACTAATGTGATATTTAAGCTTTTTTTAAAACGTATTTAAAATATATAGTTGAGATATTGTTATGGGTAAGATTATTCATTAAATTTGACGTAAATTAGGATTTATAATTTCATAAATATGAATTTTTGGCAAAAATATTTATACAAATATGACCGAAATCTTCTAATGCAGTTAGAATACGACCGCACACTTCATTGAAAATCACACTACAATTACAATGCAATGCGATTACAGTAACTACTGATAAGTAATACTTATACAACAAATTGCAAGTGAATGAGATAGAAATACCATAAAATATAGGAACAGGTTGCTGCCACCATATCATTTCAATGTTTTCCTTGTCATCAGTTGCATGGAGAGCAGTTACTGGAGGGTGGTGTGACACCTGCAGATACATGAGGGAATGTGTTTGGAAGAGTTTATTGAGAGCTTATTTGAGCTTATGAGAATAATTTTTGTACAAATAAACTAATGTCATGAAAAGAATTAAATAAGCTTATCATCATTTCCATAAAGTAAAACTGGCTTCTTTTCATTAGCTTCTCTAACAAGCTTATGGAATTTATGACACTATACTGATGCATGACACATAGACACCACTAATAATTTAAGAAAACATAAGTGATTAAATGTAACTAGATGTATCAATGTAGGATACTGACATGTGTCAGCCACGGAGCCGGCCCAAGTGACTTAGAGGCAGGGCGTGAGTGTTGTACGTGGATTCCCTTTGCAATTGTAAGGGACAAAAATCACCGAGACAGTTCAAACATGGTGACAAAAATACATCGCTTAATATATATAACCTTTCGTTTCAGTTTTTTTAGGCCCAACTTTATAGAACTGAATGTATCTGTTGTGGGCCGGGGCTAGTCAGACATTAGACACACCTTCAAGTCGAGATGTCGGTGCTAGATGCACACAACTCAAATTGAAGGTGTACTTGTTATCCAACATGTGTTGGTGTCGTCACCAATAAGACATGCAACACATGTGATTACAGGTTGCTGCCACCATATCATTTCAATGTTTTCCTTGTCATCAGTTGCATGGAGAGCAGTTACTGGAGGGTGGTGTGACACCTGCAGATACATGAGGGAATGTGTTTGGAAGAGTTTATTTAGCGCTTAATTTGTACTAATAAACTAATGTCAATAGTTTTGGAAAACAGTTCAAGAAAACAATTAAGTAAGTTTATCATCAGTCTCCGATTATTTGGAGATCTTGTTCGAACATTAAAAATGACTCGTAATAAAAACTGCAAAAGAAAAAAAATTCTTTATTTAAATTATAAATAACATAAAAAAAGTACATTAAGAAAATATTTATCATCATATATAAAATTAAAAGGTTACATCATGCAAAAAAAGAATTTGAATACACTCAAAAACACTAGGCTACCACTAAAACTAGCATCTTTTCATTAGCTTGTCTAACAAGTTTATGTAAATGATGACACTACACCGGCAAGACACTGAACACATATACATATAAATAATTTTAGAAAATATAAGCGATTGAATATAAATAATTGTGTCAATATAGAACATTAGACGTTTGTCAGCCACTATACACACACTTTCAAGCCGAGATGTTCGTGCTAGATGCACACAACTCAAATTGAAGTCGGATTCATTGCCTAAACTTGTGTTGGTGTTGTCACCAATATGACACATGCATGTGATTACAATTAATCACTTTTATTTTCTTAAATTATTACTTATGTGTATGTGTCAGTATCATATCAGATGTATGTTTGTGAATTGTGATTCTTTTAACTATAGAGTAAGGTATATAGATAGGAAAGTTTAGAATTAAGGGACATGTACCTGTTCAACTAACACATTAAGATTTCCCTTTGAAACATGATGTGTCTCACCAAGAATTGGATTATAAGGAGCAACCCCAAAAGTTACAGGGCGTGTGGAAGATATGAACCATGCTACAACATATATCAACCTATCCACTGGATTCTGTTCTCTGTTGCATGTGCTTAGCAAATCTGAAGCACTGCAGTACACTGATTCACCGGTGTATTGAAGTTGTGATTTTGGTATGTTAAACGGTGGTGGCATCTGCGTGAAATTATATAGATTAATCTTTTGAAATAACTGAAATTTATTTAAAAAGGTTTAAATATTATTTTCGTCCTCGTATGTTCACGAATTTTTGATTTTAGTCTCTGTATGTTTTTTTATTGCAAATATATCTCTGAATGTGTAAATTTTGTTGGTTTTAGTCCATCTCGTTAAAAAACGACTAAAACCAAAAATTCACAAATATATTCGATGAATTTCAAAAAAATATTTGACGAATTACGAAATTCCAAAAAAATATTTAATATTTTACTCATTAATTAATTATCAGTCTAACCACCTTTTATGAAGGGTTGAAGAGGTAATCATGTGCTCTATTGTACCATAAGGGAAGTGCGAACAAACTATCGTCGGTTGAAAGTGATGTACTTGTGCTACACATGTTTTTTTTTTAAAAATATGTACTATGTAGTATGTACTACATGAATTGAATATGAATCAAGAATTTAATTTATATGCACCGTCAGTCTAAAGTTATTTTGCACATGCGTTCAATAATATACCGACACATCATGTATGGTAATTAAAAACGCATGATGTGTCACATTCATTAAATGATGTGGCAACGCGTCATTGGATGTATGTGTAAAACAAAATTACACCGACGGTGCACAACAATTAAACTCTATGAATCAACATGATGCACACTTTTCATTTTGTATTAAATTATAAATGACTTTTTGGAAAAAATTTGTACTAAATAATAAGTCGTTTTATATTGTTAATAAAACATTTAATGCTATTTTTTTTTATATTATACTATTAATTATTTATTACTCAGTGTTTTCTCAATTTTTTAATTTATTTTTTTCATACCATAAATAAAATACAATTTTGTAAATCAAACTCATAATTTTTCTTTTGGTATAACATTAATTAGTAGTATGCAAAATGTGATGTACAAGTTGGTGTCAGACTCCACAAGGTTAGTAAATGATAGGCCAAAAAAGACACGTACGTGGACTTTCAATACCTCCATTTGATTGTTAGGAAATTTAATTTTGGAGTAAATTGTTGAAGGCCAAGTCTACAGTCTAAGCGTGTGTTTGGTTCTGCGGCGGAGAGAATTGATTTTGGCAGAATTGATTCTGTAAAATTGATTCTGGCCAAAATTGATTTTAAGCTGAAGTGGTTTATGTTTGGATATATTCATGAAAAAGTGAGTTGAACAAACAATTTGAGTGTAAAAATCAATTCTAGAATCAGAAGCTACGATTTCTAGCTTCAAGTAGAATCAATTCTGGAGGCAGAATCAATTCTACTTTTGAGAAACCAAACAAGTCAGAATCAATTCTACACGTTCAGAATCAATTCTGGATGCTCCAGAATTGAAACCAAACATACACTAAGTCTTTTACGGTAAATCACTTATGAATACGAATTTTATAAAATCTCCGGTTGAATTGTAAATTTATATTTTATATGTTAAATTTCACAAAAATCTAAAATAATTTGATATGTTATTGAAACAAATCAAGATTAACGGTATTCAATAAAAATATATAAACTGTTAATCTTGACGAGTCTCGAGAACTTATCAAATAATTTTAAATTTTTATAAATTTTAACCTGGATAATCTATATGATATAAACTTTCAATCAAACGATATATTTTATCAAATTCGTATTAGTGGTAGTGTTATCCAAAACTGATACACCCTTAAGTCTTTCACATTAGACAAAGTCAGTGTTAAATATCACAAGTGTTACAAATTGGTAATACATTATATATGGACATTATGTAAAACACGTATTTCAAAAGGCTTATGAGTAAACATGACAATAAAACTCATACATGTGGGTGTCCGTCCAGATCCTAACGCATTTGACAAAAAAAACCCGAGTTGACTGATTTGGGTTCGGGTTTGCGTTTTCCCCGATTTCAAAAGACAAGGTTGGGGCGGGTAATGAGGACATTGATACCCACCCCGAACCCGCCCCGCTTATATTAAAATTATATTTTACCTATTTTAAATTAAAAATTCTTAAACAATCTCTTAATTTATATTCATATGTTTATTTTTTATTTTTAATTTGAGTAATAAACAAACCGTTTTCTCTATTTATTTTCTTTATTTAAAAAATATTGTTGAAACAAAATAATTTTAGACTTTTAACTTTTTTTTAATAAAAAAAACTAAAATACAATTTAAATTCATGTGAAAAGAGACGTAACTGGCAAACCCGAACCTCGTCGGGATACCCGATCCCCATTGGATATGGGTTTGGGGTTATATTTTTTATCTCCGCTTAAAATTGAGATGGTTTGGGGGGCAACATCCGCCCCCGCCCCGCCCCCGCCCCGCCCCATTGTCATGTCTACTTATGAGCACAAGAAACTTTATGACGGATACTAGTTGGTATTCGATACAACATTGGCACTTTTTTCGGTTGATATATACAAGTTGGTATCGGTTATTTTTATCAAACAGAGTCAATTATGTTAAACACATATTTCACAAGGCTTATGAGCAGGTGAGAATCTATGAAGCACACATGCATTCTTCAAGTTAGGTGTATTCTGATGACATATATAAGTTGGTATCAGACCCAACAATGACATTTATCATAATATCAAATTATTATCGGTGTCATGCTTCACAAAATCGTTTAGTATAATAAAATCAAGTGTGGAGTGTAGTTGAATTTCCGTGAAGAGACAAAACTCAAGACACTAAATTCTTGTCTTTCATAAAATCACACGGAAAAACTTTAGTTGTCTCAAATATAAGTTATGTAAAATATCTTATAGTGCTCATCGAATATCCATATAGAGGCCTAATTTAAAAAAAGAATTATTTGAGACTTAAGAGATGTAACAAGAGATGCTACCTGGAAGTGTGTGATATCAGATCCTAGCCGTACATTCTTGAATACACTTAATAAGCGTTGCAAAAGATTAGGGGCCTTGTAACCACCCTCTTCTGAATCTAATTCATTTGCCAGTTGTAGTACTGACTTGGTCAGCATAATTTTTTTCTCTTCCTTGTTTTCCTGCACCACCATTTTCACATTGTTTTTTTTTTTTTAAACACCAAATATATTATTAATAAAAAAATAGTTCTCTGGACAAGATGAACATAGACTGGTAAAAAAGGCTATAAAACAAAAGCGTCGTATATAAGCAGAACTCCAAATTAATTACGAAAACAGACACCACCTAATTGATGTTTACTTCTAATTCCATTATATTAGAAAGACGCTATTCAGCTTTCAGACCACCATAGAAAACATCAACTCGACCCATAAAGCCGCTACTAGACACTAACTCCGATCTCGAATCAAAAGTTATCAGCCTATCAGAATCTAAAAAGTTGCTCCGTGAAACAAAGTTGATGGGACAACGGTAGAATGAGAACATAGGCATATATATTTTTTTTTTTTGTTTAAAATAAATCAATTATTAGTTTCTAAGTGTCTTTTGACGTCGGATTTAGCGTTCCTATTTAACTGTCGTTTTGGTATTTTAATAGTACAATTTGTCAATTATACCATTTGTCAATTACTCTTATCTTTTACAATAAAACTAATTAATGCTATATATTTGAAAAATTAAAGTTTTTTTTTTAAAAAAAATAAAATTGGTACATAACAATGATAACATATTAAATTTTTGTTTTTTTATTTGTACATAATATATTAAATTTATTGGAAAGAGAAAATATGTGCAAAAAAAAAGTATTGGTGGATTAAGATGAAGGTATAATAGGAAGATAATGTGAAAAATACACTTCCTTAATTTGGTGTTACTATTCTAAAAAAACATTTAAAATAAATCTAGAGAGTATTTTTTTGACATGTTTTTCATATTTTGTTACAAAATTATAGAAAATGTTGTAAAGATAACATCGAGACATCTTGAAGAGAAAATTAAACATCTTAAATTTAAATAAACGGAGGGATTATAATTTTGACATGTTTTTGATATTTTGTTTAAAATAATATAAAAGATATTGTAAAAAGAACACCGAGACATCTTAAAGAGAAAAACATCTTAAAGTTAACATTGACATGAACATTTATGTCATTATGGATATTTTTATTTATTTTTAGAAACATCTTCAATTTTTATTTTTAAAGATTAAAATTAAAATTCGGTATAGTTTTTGAGATGAAAAACTAAGAGAAGTTTATAAACAACACCCACCAATCTACCATCCACAACTCAATAAGAAGTCTTTTAAAAAGGAAAAAAAATCGTTTAGACCTACATAAAAATGTGGCTTAGGTGAGAACAACAATTGAAATCATTCAGGCAAAATTTGCTTAAAGAAATCTTTTAAGTATAATCATAATTTAATTATAGTACGAATGTATGCATATGGCTAATGTATAAAGTCACAAATACAACAAACAAAGAAAATAAAAAAGATAAGGGCAGATACCATATCTCCAAGTTGAAGAAGCTGCTGCAAATTAAGAGAGAAGTATGAAGATAATATTGGAATTTAATATCAAAACTGCTTCATCATATATAGTTGAGGTGAGATCTATCTAACTTTTTCATTTTTATTATTTTAAATCATGTATCCTCTGCCTAACTTCATTATATATATATATATAGTTGAGGTGAGCTCTAAACTATTTGAGCCTTCTGCATACTGAGTAATAAATTCTTTCTAAGAAATTTAATACTGATGCATGTTTAAAATATGTATTGAACTCGGGATCTTGATTAAATTAGAAAAGACGGTATCATCTCATCTAAGTGTTCTTGGATAAAAAAAAGCTCCATCTAACTATTTTTTGATGTGAATCTTCAAGTTCCTAGCCAGGAGAAGGAACCTAGTAATCCGGAGTTCGGAGGCGAGATAAGTAAAGTCTGACCAATAAATTATTCTACCCAAAAATCGAACTCGAATTCTCCCGAACGACCCATTCTTTGGTTTCATCATCAGTATCCAGCCCACTGAACCGCCTAAGTTTCCGTTTGACCCTACTTATTTAACATTTAAAAGCTACTTTAATTAAGAATAAAGTTAAAAATAATTACTTTAAGTTAATGTTGAAGTTGTTTGGTAATTTATTATTGTTTTTAACTTAATTATCACTTTAAGTTAAATCTGTTTGGTAAAATATTTTTATAAAAAATTTGATATTTTAATATTTTAATACAAATTTATCATAAATAATAGGCTTATAAAATTCATGTTTTTTTAATAAAAAATTATACTATGTAAAGACATGATTTTTTTTACGGAAGACGTGATTTTCTTATAATGCAAATACACCATAATTATGAAAGATAAATTGTAAGGGTTTAGGAAATAGTCCATAATTAAAAATATAAATCATCACAAACTTAAACAATTTTGTTTTCCAACAACCTAGTGATTATTTTATAATAAACGATAATTCAATTTACTTTATTTCAAACCTGGATGCCTTTAATTTAAATAGACTTACAATAGAAATCCTAGTTAAAATAGGTTTATAACTAACTTATCATAAATTCATTATCATCTAAATTTAAAAGATAATTATCCTAATAATTAATAACAAACTTAAAAAAAATATAATAACAACTAATAATAACAACTTAAAAAAGGTAATTATCAGAAATTCTTTTTTTAAAGTTACTTATATTGTATTTTCTTCATTAAAAAAGACACTTCTTATTTTAAGAACTTTATCAAAATTGTGTTTGACTCTACTTCTCCTTAAGACTTTGTTTGGATTGATGGAAAGTGGTGGAATGAAATGGAGTGGGATAAAGTTAGATTCCATTGTTTGGTTTTGTAAAAAATGAATGGAATGGAATGGAGTGTGATGGAACTCATTCCATCCAATACCACTCATTCCTTCAATTTTTCATTCCACCCAATTTGGGGTGTATCCAATGGAATGAAATATATTAATAATATAATTACAATTTTACCCCAACTCTTGCTTGTGCTTCTCTTCTCCGGTCTTGGCAGTTTCATCTTCTTTCTTGTTGCTTGCTTGTGTATTAATTGTATACTCTTGCATGGTTGGTGTAATTTGATTTTGTGATATGCATATTTCATTTTTTATTTAGTACTGTATTAGATATAAATGTTAGACCGGTAGTATACTATGTTATTTGATTTTGTGATATGCATATTTCTTTTTTATTTCATTTTTCAAAATAAGGGACTTTTATTTTTTCATTAGATTTTGTGGTGAATAATGTAATAGCTGGACTTTTAATAAGGAGTAAATGCAATACCGACATTGATGACCAAATGAAGGAGAGAGCAGAGTTACTGATAGGCCAACATTTTTTAAGATTAGGAATTACCCCTAGATATTAATTAGGACAGTTAGAATTACCCCGGGAAGGTTTTCTTTCTTTTGGGTAGGATAACCATTCAAGATTAGGAATTATGTTTCAGAATTTATCAGGATGTTTGGTCATTAGTACCAATATCAGGAAGCGTGATCATTAGTATCATGTCAGGGGATTCATTCAGAATCCAAAATCATGTAATAAGAACTGTAAGCTCATGTTGTATTCCGACGTACATTATTATCGGTAATACCAGGCCAGGCACTCCGTGACCGGCTTACCCCGGGGTGATCCTGTTATGATAAAATTGACAAGATAATTATTATGTGTGTTACACCTTTATTGCTTTATTATCATATTATGAAAACTTCAGGATTATGTCAGGATTAGACTATTAGATATTCAGGTTCAGGTTAAAGTTAGAAACTATTAGTTTCAGTTGCCCCGGTATAGTCACCACTCACCAGTAGTTGGGTAGTAGGAGCTCACTGAGGCTTAGTAGTCTCATCCCACGACTCTCAATTTTTTTAGGTAAACAGGTTAACCGGAGCAAGGACCAGACAGGAACTGATGATCGAGGTTGAGCTTGGATTATCGGATTAGAAGACTATCGTCTCCTTCTTTGTTTTTTTGTTAATCTGTTATTTAGATTTCAGTTATCATTTCAGCTGTTTTGTATTGATTATCACATTATTCTCGTGATATTTTGCAATGCAATTAATTATTCTGTAATTTTAATGTACTCAGGTTTCAATTATTAATATCTCGATTCTCGACTAAATATTCTAGACAATTTAGTTGGTCCATAACTGCATATTTTAATTAAAAACAAGAAAAAGATAAACACATTACATAACAACAATTATAGGGCTATGATGGGAGCAGCTGATACACAGTTATGAATAGGTGAACAATTCCATCCTACTTCTTTGTTGTAAGACACTACAAAATGTTTAGGAATCCAATTTTCTCCTTTTGCCTCTCTTTCTTTCTTAAGCTCCCTTTGTCTCTCCTCTACTACTTGTTTTGCTTCTTTTGCTTTCTCCCAATCTTTATTCACAATGGATTGACTCAATTCACTCCAAATATGTACCGATTCAGTTGGCCACACACTCTGATAAAAATGAGAATTTCATGTTACATTCACTAGAACATGTCACTTCATTAAAGAGCAAAAACTAATAATTGATAAAATCTTAACAACGACTCACTGACACAGATACGACATTGACATGTCGATCCTAATAATAATTTGAGAAAATTAAATTATTTAATGTAACTACATGCATCTGTGTTTTACGCCTGACACTCGTGCGCCTTGGCACATGCATCTTTTGTAAATAAAATAAAGAGAAAAATATGAATTGATTTTTGTACCTCTTCATCCTTGAGAATAGGAGGATGTAGCTCTGAAATGACTTCTGTTGCATCATATATTACTCTGACTTTTCCATTTTTTCTATCCTTCAGTTTTACAGTCCTGCATGATAAATTGATGAGAATTACACTAAGGTATATATGAATTAGAAGTATAGTTATTGAAAGTAAGAATTATATAAATTTCCATTAATCAATTACTTTAGGATCTTTAAGAATTCTCCTATATTTCTATGCAGTTATCCGCTCCGTAATTGGCTACCCAGTGTTTACCATTGGCATGATAACTGGCACACCAGAGGCGCGTCCTTCCCGATCCTCTCATACTAGGGAAAGGTTCTCTCAGCTCTAACGCTCCCACTGGATATGGACTGAATGTCTTACGACGTTCTGAACCCAGCTCACGTACTGCTTTAATGGGTGAACAGCCCAACCCTTGGAACCTACTACAGCTCCAACTGATTTGACTCAAGTGATTAATGAAGTTTAGTGATTTTCAAATAGATCAGGAGTACCTGAGTTGAAACCCTAATTGGATTGGAACAATCATTGGTCAAACTATACCCACCTCTCCAAGTCAAATCCAAGATTATGAAGATCCCTTTCCCGTAAAACCGGAGCATTAAGACCAAAAAATGTGAAAGTTAAAATCTGTACTTAGAAAGAAGATATTACCTGTCCCAATGACCATCAACTTCATATAAAACCATGCAAGATGAAGAGTCAAAGATCTTCCCTTTGATGACATTATGATTTCCACCAAGTCCTAGAAAAGAATGACTTGATTTGTAGGATAATTCAGCCACTAGGCCTGTCTCTAAACATCTAATATTAACTGTGCCAACCCAATTAGCACCAGGAACTGGAAGAATCTTGAATAAAAGATTTGGAGAATTCATATCATAAGTTTCTCCATGATTTAAGAGCTTCAGTTGCCTTTTACCATGCACTTGAGCTTCCACTGATGTGCCTGAAGTGTGTAAGAATCCATGACAATGTTCAAGTTGTTAACAAAGCTTCATTACATAAGCAATGTATGACCTATGAAACACCAACATAGATAAAGAGAGAGACTATACTAGATACTAATTATAATTTAACAAAATTAAAGTAATGAATGTCATTGAATGTGTCGGTGTTATGTTAAATACCAGACACACTTTTAATCTGAAGTCTTGTTGCTACTGCATACTGTATGACATGGTTTTGAATTCAAAATTAGAAAACTCATACATTATTTCTAATAATTTTGTCAAAAAGAAAAGCAATATTGGAGTGGGGGAATGAAATTTTTGGATGGTTAAACTGGTCTTTACTACGGCTCGGTTAATTATTTTGACAGTTGACATATACTTATGTGGTTTTGCAGTTGAACCATAATCCAGAGGTCTTTTAAAACATTGGATGCAATACAAAATGTATAATATGCAAAGCATGCATGTTCCCTAATTTGATTCTTTGAAATACATATATTTTTTTGTACCAATTTTATAAAATTCAAATTTTTGTGGAAGTTTATAATGGAAATGACATTATTTTTCACTGCAATTTGAGATAGAAATACCATAAAATTTAGGAACAGGTTGCTGACACCATATCATTTCAATGTTTTCCTTGTCATCAGTTGCATGGAGAGCAGTTACTGGAGGGTGGTGTGACACCTGCAGATACATGAGGGAATGTGTTTGGAAGAGTTTATTGAGAGCTTATTTGAGCTTATGAGAATAATTTTTGTACAAATAAACTAATGTCATGAAAAGAATTAAATAAGCTTATCATCATTTCCATAAACTAAGCTTATCATCATTTCCATAAACTAAAACTGGCTTCTTTTCATTAGCTTCTCTAACAAGCTTATGGAATTTATGACACTATACTGATGCATGACACATAGACACCACTAATAATTTAAGAAAACATAAGTGATTAAATGTAACTAGATGTATCAATGTAGGATACTGACATGTGTCAGACACGGAGCCGGCCCAAGTGACTTAGAGGCAGGGCGTGAGTGTTGTACATGGATTCCCTTTGCAATTGTAAGGGACAAAAATCACCGAGACAGTTCAAACATGGTGACAAAAATACATCGCTTAATATATATAACCTTTCGTTTCAGTTTTTTTAGGCCCAACTTTATAGAACTGAATGTATCTGTTGTGGGCCGGGGCTAGTCAGACATTAGACACACCTTCAAGCTGAGATGTCGGTGCTAGATGCACACAACTCAAATTGAAGGTGTACTTGTTGTCCAACATGTGTTGGTGTCGTCACCAATAAGACATGCAACACATGTGATTACAATCAATCACTTTCATTTTCTTAAATCATTACTGGTATATACTTATGTGTCAGTATTATAGACGACGAGGTAGAAATAGAAAAATTTAAAATTGAGAGATAAATACCTGTTCAAGTAACACATTAAGATTTCCCTTTGAAACATGGTGTGTCTCACCAAGAATTGGATTATAAGGAGCAACACCAAAAGAAACAGGGCGTGTGGTAGATATGGACCATGTTACAACAGATATGAACCTCTCCAATGGACTCTGTCCTCTGTTGCATGTGCTTAGCAAATCTGAAGAAGTGCAGTACACTGATTCACCATAGCATTGAAGTTGTGATTTTGGTAAGTTAAATAGTGGTGGCAGCTGCACATAAGTAACACAACATTTTCATCATCTATGCAATTAGAGTCACATATATATTAAGAAAATTCATCTATGTTAAGTAACACAACATAATCTTAATATACAGTTTTAAAACATTCACCTTAATTACTTCCTCAATCCCTGATTATAACTTATAAGATTTTCCAACAAAGTTCACATGTATTAAAAAAATCGGTTGCTGTAATAAATTTGACAAAAAAGTATGTTACTTTTATATATTCACCCCTACAATTATGTTACTCCGAGGCGGACCATCACATAGACTCTTCCTAGAGGCATAGAGGAGCAGGGCTCACAAATTGTACCTCTATATAGCCTAATTCATTATCTAGGCCGATATATGCACTATTCTAAAAACTTATGACGCCTACTTACTTGAGCGTCATAGTATTCGCCAGTGTCAATCAACCGTCCGGCTTCAATGACGGATCAGGATTCAGTGCGGTCAAAATATCCATGCAGTCATGTCTTGCACACCTATAGATTAAGTTTTGATGGGTTCAGATTTAAAGATGGATGACTAAGATTCACCTACAGTTAAATAGTGACAGCTGGGAATCCATTTCCCTTCAATGACCCTTGCAGTTATTTCCCACCTAATATCTCAGAGGAAAGATCATTTATATAAAAATACTAAAAAAATTAATAGAAAACATCTATTTTTTTCTATATATTTTTTCTCCAAAATCTTTTCCTCGTTTTTTTTATAAGCAATGTTAGTTGTTAGTATTACAATGTTATGTTAATTTTTTCCTCCTTTATCGGGACTTGAATTATAAACCTCGAGCTCTTTTTCCTCGCCTTATATTCAAACTCACAGACAAAACCTAAAAAGGGCAAATCCAAATAGCAAAGTCTCTGGGTAGTTCACTTCTTTAGCCCATTATTATTGCTGTGATATCCTCCAAATTCCCAATATTAAGCCTTATTTTAAAACCAAAAGCAAAAACAAACAAATATAATAATAAATAAATAAAAGAAAGAAAAAGAGATGGTACCTGAAAGCAAGTGAGATCAGATCCTAGGCGTACATTCTTGAATAAACTTAACAAGCGTTGCAAAAGATTAGGGGCCTTATAAGCCTCTTCTGAATCTGATTCCTTTGCTAGTTGTAGTGGCTTAGTGAGCACAATTTTTTTCTCTTCCTTGTTTACCTACACCGCCAATTTTTACATTGTTGCATTTTTTAAGCATTTAATTATCCTAATTAAAAAATCAATTAGTTTCAACTTGCAAATAAATTGGTATTACAACAATCAATTTTAGTCCCACTAAATGGTATAGGCTAATTGGTGATAAGATTTTTGGTCTCATTAAGCATGTGGTTAAGAGTTCGCTTCCTAACTCATGCGCATGGATAAAATTTGGTTGGAGGGAAGAGTCCACCTTGTGTTCTCTATAGGTTTCCCGATGGAGATTAATCATCGCTAACAGCAGTGGAAACTTCGTACTAATATCATCGTGAAAAGAAAGAAAAAAAACAATCGTATCGGCTACCAGAATTAAAAGACATGGTAAATGTTCTATCATACTATGTATCACATCTCTATCCAACTTTTTTTTAAAGTAAAAAATATATTCATTCATTTAAATTGAAAAATACATATATCATTACAAATTTAAGATTGTTAAAATCTGAAAAAAGGACAATTAGTAAGAACATTAAATTCGACGTCAAAAAACATGTATAAAGAAAGAAAGAAAATGCGCTGAACTTAGTAGGAAGGACCGCGGTTCGATCCTTCGCAACTACGATAGAAAGGGGACTGAAATCACTTAATGTCAGAACTGACCCCCGAATCAGATTCAACTGGTGGTGAAAAAAAAAATCAACATAGAACTCATTGTAATAATGATACCATTTCGTGCAAATAAATTCTCATTTTTAATGCTATTTATCATTTAAAGATTGGGGCCTACAAAATTTTACTGTAAGTCTCTGTGTAGGCAAATTCTTAAGTACCCATTCATTAGAATTGGGTAGAGTGACCCATTTGAGTTGTCATCAATCATAACCATCTATTTTTCATTCATTATTTATATCATAATAACATGTAGTTTACAAAACTAATACTCTAAAATAGTATAATTGCAAAAATACCCACTAAATTTTAACACTAATTTTTTCTATTCAATTGAAAGAAAAAGAAATAGCAGCAAGCATATGGTGAAACATATGAGAGAAAGAATGGTGAAATAAACCATATTGAGAACAAAGTCTCATTCTAAGAGTTTCAGTCTGATTAGCCCCAATAACCTTCTTCTTCTTCATGTTTCCAAATGAACTTCTTTATTTTTTTTAACTAAACTAAACCATTTTCGTTTTTTTATGTGTCAATTTTTCGAATCTTAATTTTCAACAAAATGGAGTGAAAACTGATATGGCTTTGGTAGAGCACGATTTTACGAATCTGATGCCATAAGTTTCGTGTTTTTTGGACAATTATAGAGGGAGAAATCAAAGAAAAACTATTATTTATGGGTTTCACGGATTTCTCCTTAAAACTCATGTTTTGTTGTTTAATACTTGATAATTATATGCTAAAATTATTAGGAATTGTATTCTCGTCGAAACCCAACAAAAATCGTGCAAAACGGAGTTGTAAAACGGAAGATATTCACACCGACCCGCGACCCGCGTTCGACCCGGTTCCTGGTCGTGGGTCAACCCGCTAGAGGTTGAAGACAACACTGTTCATATAGGTAAGAAGCCCACTCGCGCGCTAGAGAGAGTGAGGGAGAGTGCGGTCGCTACAAGCATCCGTTTTTTATGCCGTTTTTTGCGTTGCACTCTAATTACCGAGATTAATTTTTCTAATACTTTTTCATATTTTTTTATGCATTAAATTTATTTTATAAATTATAACATGTTATATTTGTAATTAAATTTTTTAAAATTAAATTATTATGAAGAAATACTAATAATACAATATGAATTTTATTCAATTATATATTCACTCAAATTACTATTTATAAGTTTTTAATACTCACTCATTATACAAATAAAAAAATCTTTACAAACAATATTATATTCTCTTATAATATATATATATATATATATATATATATATATATATATATATATATATATATATATATATATATATATATATATATATATATATATATATATATATATATATATATATATATATATATATATATATATATATATATTCAAAATCCCCTAGTATCTAGATGTTCTTCGCCTTATAAAAAAAAAATATTCAAAAGAATAAAATAAATAAAAATGTTTTTAGCTGGGTTTCCATGAGGGAACCAACGTACACAAATTACCTAAACATTTATATTTGTGATGTAAAATAGCGCTTGGTTATATCATGGGCAATCTTCTATATAAAATTTCATTTGTCAGCCTTATAGTCTTAAGTAGCCCAATCTGTAATGAATCTCTTTGTCTTTATTCTCTTTCTCTTATTCGAAGTAGTAAAGTGAGCTTACTTTTCATTTAAGGGAATGGTCTTTCGCAAAAGAAGTGAGAATCTCCTTCTAGCTTTGATTTGATGATAATCATATCACCGTTGCCTTTCAGCCTAATCTGTTTAGCGTGTAATTTGTAGTTCGCTGGTCTGACATATGTAGTCCAACTTCCTAATAGGAATATATGAGCTCAGTATATGTCATGTTGAGAGCAAGGCGATTCCTATCTCTATGGCTCATCCTCTTTGGTCACCCTAAGAAGACAATCACTTCAAAGCGTTGGATAGATTTCCAGAGAAGAGATTTAGTAACTTGTTATAGGCATTAATCATTGACTTGGCCCGAAATTGACTTAGCTTCCCCAAAACACCCCATCTCTAAAAGTCGGCTCGTGAGGCTTACCTCGCTCTTGTGACATGCTATGTTTCCCCCCTTCACTCTCAAGTAAAGGGCGAGTCCCTTGCGTCAGTTTGTGGATCGCTGTCTCACGCACTGATCCCTTTAGGTGCTCGTAGTAGGTCGATTGTCCTACCTAAACCAATCATCATATTCATCCATAGATCCAGGCCTGGCCCAAGTCCGGTATATTCAGTTCAATGTAGTCAGGCCTCTAATTCATGTGGGCCTCAAAAAAATTATCATGTATTAGTTATATACCATTAGCGTTGAATCATATCAATAAGCTTACATTAGTTTGGTGGTTGTTGGACATTGTATCCAACAAGAGGGCCGCAAAACCATGTTTTATTTATTTATTATTGAGTAAATAGGTGTTTACCCCACTGTAATGTGGGCGAGTTTTGGGTTATTTATTTGCATTTTTACAATTTTTCTATAAATATAGCGTAAAAAAATCTCTATAAAGACCACTCTAAAGGTAGAAAAAAACACGAAAATCATATTATCTACTATCATCAATATATAAATATAATCAATACTACTATCCCAAAATATCAGACCATTTTGAGAAAAAATACGGAGATTAAGAAAGTTTATTGCGGTTAGGGATGGCAAAACATGTCAAGTCCGTCAGGTCGACCCGTTTAACCTGTCATTTCATTTAAAGAAATTTTATATTCTAAAAATTAAACACTACAATTTCCAATGCGTTGACTTTACGCATTCCCATAAAAGGTCTATAAAAAACGAAGTACTACTCCCTCCGTCCCAAAAAGAATGACCCATTTTGAATATATGCACTATTCATATATATTGTTTTGACCATATTTTTCTACTAATAAATAAAAATAAATATTAACATATAAGATGTTGTTAGATTCGTCTCGATGAGTATTTTCAAAATATCAATTTTTTATAATTTTTACTATTATACAATTAAAGATATTAGTCGCCAAAGTTATGCATTGGCATGCGTGTTTCGGTCAACTGGGTCATTCTTTTTGGGACGGAGGGAGTACTATTTAAGGTCTTAAAGAATTCCCCAAAGACAATTATAAACTAATCTCTCTAATTTTATGGTCCAAAGTGTCATTTGCATTTTAATTAATGAAATATTTTTTCGAATTTCAACTGAATCATTTAATAATTTACACAACTTTCAACTTTTTCTTCTCCCAATAATGACAGAGAAGGATAATTTATTGAATCACAATCATTTTTCCAGTTGCTGTTACTCTATCATGCATCCCCGTTCTAATTTGTTGCTGTGTTTACTAAGGAGGTGATGCATCCCCATTCTAATTTAGTGCTCTGTTTAGTGTTTACTAAGGAGGTGATGAATCCTCGTTCTAATTTAGTGCTCTGTTTACTAAGGAGGTGTTGCTTCATACTATATGATTACCTTATATATTACTTGTGCATTCACACGGGTTTATTTGACTTTAATTTGATATTTAAGTTTATCAGATATAAAATTTATTTAGAATAACATATTTAAAATTCAAAATTTTATATACATTTTTTATTTAGAAGTAGATTATTATTATTAATGGTAGATTTACGTAATATGTTTGTCGTTATAATATTGATGAGGTGCTTGCCGGTGATGACCGATGAAGCACGAGCATAAATGTGATATGAAGTCCGAATACCTGACACGATATTGATACGAAAAAAATTTCAAAATTTCCGATACAATATGATCAGGATATGTTATTTAAAAATTAAATTTAAAATTAAATATATAAATGCACAATGTATAAGCATAACTAAAATCAATAATGATAAAAAATTAACAGTCAAATTACTCAAAATGAGCAAACAGGTGACAATTATATCTTAAGTTAAGTACTACCTAAATAAGATAATGGGTCTTGCTAACCAGTGCCCCCGGGGCACTAGTTAAGGAACCAAAAGAAGAAATAAAATAAAAGTTGTGCATGGAAAACATCAAAATATAGATTTTTATTGTATTGACTACACTATTTTCAAGTAAAACTTTCTAAATTTGAATCCTTAACAAGTGCCCCTGGGGCACTATTTAGCATTTGCCTAAGATAATTAGTACTATCCCAAAAAACATCACAAGTGCTACTCAAAAGAGACATAATTGGTTATCCATAAAAAACATTATACTCTAACATTCACTACCTGGAAACACGAATTGTATTAGTCTCCTCTCATCCGTTTCTATCATCAAAAAACATTAATTGTATGATACTTATTCGATACGCGTATCGGAGAAGTATCCAACACATATCGATTATATTATTTTTTTTAAAAATAATATTAATTATCGATACTTCTCCAATATGCGTATCGAAAAGTATCGGACGAGTATCGGTATCGGATACGTATCGGAAACGATACTTCATCATTTTTGGAGTATCAGTGCTTCAAATGGATGTGAAGAAGCAATATAGTACAATGAAGAATTTTCACCTGCTAGATTGAGTAGATCATAAAACACAATAGGTTTACATTGGTAATAATATTTTAATTATAATGTTTCATTCCATTGAAAATAAATTTAAAATAAAATTTTAAAGAATAAAATATATAATTATTATATATAAAATATATAGTAAATTAATAAATTTAAATAACTAAATTTGAAGTATCTTAAATATTAATTAGATATAGATTTTATAATGATTTTTTCATAAGAGATTTTATTTTAAATTTAGAATGCCCTTTTTTGTCATTTTAAATTTATATGTCAATTGAACCATTAATTTTAGCAAACACTTCAATTAGTTTATCAGTCATCAGCCATTAGTTATAAGCTATAAACTATTCGCCATCAACTATCCACTACTTTTACCAAATAAAATTATAGTATTTGTCAAATATATACAAAGTATAACTTAAATTTGATCTTGCAATATTGTTTCACATGTCCAATAAAAAACTTATAAATAGTAATTTGAGTGAATATATAATTGAATAAAATTCATATTGTATTATTAGTATTTCTTCATAATAATTTAATTTTAAAAAATTTAATTACAAATATAACATGTTATAATTTATAAAATAAATTTAATGCATAAAAAAATATGAAAAAGTATTAGAAAAATTAATCTCGGTAAGTAGAGTGCAACGCAAAAAACGGCATAAAAAACGGATGCTTGTAGCGACCGCACTCTCCCTCACTCTCTCTAGCGCGCGAGTGGGCTTCTTACCTACATGAACAGTGTTGTCTTCAACCTCTAGCGGGTTGACCCACGACCAGGAACCGGGTCGAACGCGGGTCGCGGGTCGGTGTGAATATCTTCCGTTTTACAACTCCGTTTTGCACGATTTTTGTTGGGTTTCGACGAGAATACAATTCCTAATAATTTTAGCATATAATTATCAAGTATTAAACAACAAAACATGAGTTTTAAGGAGAAATCCGTGAAACCCATAAATAATAGTTTTTCTTTGATTTCTCCCTCTATAATTGTCCAAAAAACACGAAACTTATGGCATCAGATTCGTAAAATCGTGCTCTACCAAAGCCATATCAGTTTTCACTCCATTTTGTTGAAAATTAAGATTCGAAAAATTGACACATAAAAAAACGAAAATGGTTTAGTTTAGTTAAAAAAAATAAAGAAGTTCATTTGGAAACATGAAGAAGAAGAAGGTTATTGGGGCTAATCAGACTGAAACTCTTAGAATGAGACTTTGTTCTCAATATGGTTTATTTCACCATTCTTTCTCTCATATGTTTCACCATATGCTTGCTGCTATTTCTTTTTCTTTCAATTGAATAGAAAAAATTAGTGTTAAAATTTAGTGGGTGTTTTTGCAATTATACTATTTTAGAGTACTAGTTTTTTAAACTAGTACATGTTATTATGATATAAATAATGAATGAAAAATAGATGGTTATGATTAATGACAACTCAAATGGGTCACTCTACCCAATTCCAAGGAATGGGTAGGGAAGTTGTCACCCTCTGTGTATGTCTCTGTGTGTACGCATTTGTTTGAAAAGCTTCATATTATATTGTTTGAAAATCGAGACTGTGAATAATTTATAATACAATATTCACACTCTTCAATTTAACGAAAAATCTTTTACAAAAAACAAACCTTAAACAATTTCTCAAAAATTAATGCGGATTGTGGCTTTGAGGATAATAATATCATAATTTATACGAATATAAAACAATGATATAAATATCATGTAAGCATATGGCTAATGTATGCATACACACACAATTAAGAGAAACATGAAACGAGATAAATATAAATGTACATAAGAAAGAAAACAAGAAAGAAATCACATACCATATCTCCAACTTAATTAAGAAATTAATTAAAGCAGGTTGAGAGAGGGAAAATAAGGTTAAAAAGGAATTATTACTATCAGAAAAGTTGAAGAAGCTGCAGCAAATTGAGAGAGAAAAATATGAAAAGATAATATTGGAATTTAATTTGTATACTCTTTCATTCCTATATATAGACTATATATAGTTGAGGTGAGCTCTGACTTTAATACACTATATATGAATGAATAAGGAAACGAAAATGAATTGACATGGATCCCATGTATGTACCCAAGAAAAGTATTCAATGGGTTAGTATATTTTTGGGTACATCTTATATGTGCTATTTAATATGGTTCGTTTTCCTTATTTTTGTCTAATCTTAAAGAATTTAATTTATATGTATCGTTACATGCGTCCAATAATATACTGATGACAGTCAATTATATGATGTTTTTAGTAGTAATTTAGGGTAGTTTAATACCAACTAGTATGAGACCCGTGCTTGCCAAGCACGGGGGTAAAAATTTACTTATTTTTTTTTATAACATAAATAAAATCTATGATGAATAAAATAACAAAAAACATATGATGAAAAACCATGGTCAATTTTTACAAAATCAAACAACTCATACAATTTCTTTTCGTGATATCTAAACTAATGGTCAATATTTAGGAAACCAAACTTATAATTTATTGACACCATTAACAAAAATATATCATCAAACGGTGAATCTCATTTGAAGTAATAACAGATTTGTGCTACATGGGCTCACACATCTCGATACACCTTCGCATAATATCAATGAAAGTTATTTTTATATCACTGTTGTTGGTTGTGTACACCACTTATACGTAATTCACCTTAAAACAATATAAATGCTTTCTTATCCAATAAAAAAAATGATTCAACATGAATAATAAATAAAACGATTGTCAACACTATTTGAAACTTCAACATAAATGTGCATATATTGAAGCGTGTTTCATAATAGTAATTTGTTATTAATAATAGTCTGAACTGCAAAAAACAAATGTAAAAAAAAAAATGAAGTTAGAAAAAAGTACACAAATAATAATAGATGAAATTTAAGAAACAATAATAGTATATTATAATGTTAAGAACTAACCTGAAAAGTTTAGAAATCTCTATACGTTCTGAAAAACTTCCCGATACACAACATTTGTAGTCTCACTACAAATATTATTATCTTCATCCAAAATCAACAACTTCAATCCCTTTCTAGATGTAACACGCGAGATAAATGCCTACATGAGATAAAGATTGACCTTGACTTTTATTGATGGTCATTGCAAAACAAAGAGTTATTGGAAATTGTCTACGCTTAAATTTAAATGGTAGACCAGGATCACTTGGTAGCAAATTAAATCTAGGAATAAATATTTTATCACCCGCATTTTTTCCTATAATGACCGTAGCACTTATACTTTTCTTTCTTAGTTGGGTCACTGTTAACCTCGTACCATTACATAAACCATTTGCCTGATTAATGTTTCTCAGGAGCATAACAGGACATCCCACTTTTGGTTTCAATTTGTGATTAGGAATCCCCGAAACCTTGATATCATTCAAAAGTTATGTTGTGAACCAATCTCCTTGAACCTCTGAATTTTCATCTGATCGAACCCAGGAGTCAGAGCTTAAATATTCTCTCTCATCGCCGGGAATCAATGACATAAGATAATCATTAACATACTCAACTGATTCGAGAGTCGGGGCAAGAATTCCCGTTTCTTGAAAAAAAAATGGATTGTTTTTTTTTAGATGAAAAATTTGGATCGTTAATATTATCCAGAAAGTTTGGATATACAAAATCGACCAAAGACATCAACGGATTTGTAGTATCAGTTATAAGCAAATCTTCAGGGATTTTAATATTGCTCTGACCATCTTCATCTGCATTGTCATCACTGTCACCAATTGATAGTATCCATTTACCAAATTCTGCAATTTCTTTTTGTCCAGCCGGTATAGATGATGCACCCAATCTCATATTCACAGTAAGTCGCATTACAGTACAATGAGCCCATAATTTCGAAGAATTAATTGCCGAAGAAACAATATCTTGTCTTGACCCTCTCCTGATTACAGGTAATATCTGTCTAAAATCACTGCCAAGAACCACTGTTATACCACCAAACGGTTTGTACTTGTTGAGCGAATGTTTCTTTTTCATAATATCTCGCAAAAATCTATCAACTTGGCTTCACAAATTAGCTCTTCCTGTAGACTATCCTTAAAGTTGGATGTAGACAACTCATTAATTTTAATAGGGATTCCAAAAGTTGAGTGTGCAGTTCTTCCACCCGGTAATAACAGTGATGCAATTCTGCTAGAAGTTGCATTTAATACAATTAACCATTTTGATCTAACGACAGCAGACAATGTTTTCTATATAAATGTTTTTCCAGTACCCCATAACCATATAAGAAAAAGAAATGACCGTAACCTGAAAGAACAGATTCCATAATCTTATCATATACATCCCTCTGCTCACTGGTCAACATGGATAATAGAGAAGCATGTGTCTTTGCCAATTCAGTCCTATCATAATTAAGGGCATCTACGATAAACATATTTGTGAAGGTCGACATACCGGTATGATATGGATGTGGCATAGGCTTGTACTTCTCAAGAGTTTTTCCATTTAAAAGAAGCACCATTTCAATCTATATTAAACACAAATTCTTCAAATCATTTTCAAGTTGGCGGGAATTTTGCGGGAATTTTTTTTTTACTATTGTGCAGAAAAAACTGTTGATTCTTCTATATTTTGCACAACATTTAGCATATACACGTCATTTGCAAGTTTCACCTTGAAATAGTATTGGTTTTCTTTAGCAATTTAATTTCAAGTTATAGCCATATCACAATAATAAATGAATAAATAATATAGTACATGTTCAACAATATTAATCAGACATATATTAATTCAAACTCTAAAAGAAAATAAATATCGAACATTTGACAACAAATGTATCTACTTGAATTATGGATTACTAAGGATTCCCGTTCTCAATATATTATAGAGACTTAGAGTTCATCTTCTTATAACCACTTATCTTCTTATAACCACTTATCCAACTAACATTTACATAAAGAATAAAAAAGTCTACATAAAAAGTATGCGTATGTCTTTATATAACCATTCATCAATAATTGTTGTTTTCGACCCCGTAAGACATCTCCAAGTATTCTTGAGATTGAAAATAAACTTTTAAATTTTCTCTTTGTAGCTTCCTTTACGACTTACATTACTTGAAGAAAAAAAAGAAAAAAAATAGGACATTAAATCATTATAAGGTAAAAGAAGAATATAATAAATTAAGAAGAAAAAGTTAATGAAATCTAAAGACAATCGAGTTGAGTGAATAAATTGAAAAAAAAAAGTACATTGTTATTAGTCTCTTTGTTAGAACTTCAATATCACTTGTGATCTTTATTACTCAAAATCCTTTCTAACACTAACATCATAACATTAGAATAGCAAAGTATCAAAGAGGAAAAATTGAGGTTTAGAGACGAATTTGGAAAACACAAACTGTGACTATAAACTTTAAAAAGGACAATTTATAAATATAGACTCTCATAGTAATATGAGTTTAAATGAGACATCATATTAATATATGACTATAAATATAGTTCTAAACTTCTAATATGAATTACTAAAAAATAAAATAAAATAGGCCTTTTATTAATATATGACTAAAATACAGTCCTCAAATTAATATATGAGTAAAAATACAACCCTATATAAATTATAAATAAAAAAGACCCGTATAAATTACAAAATAAAAATAAGTCTCTATATTAATATATGAATATAAATATAGTTCCCATATAAATTAAAAAAAAAATAGTCCTCGTGTAAATTACAAAAATAAATAAATTATTAGACCCTGTAAAAATGCAAAAAAGAAAAAAAAAACCTATGTATTAATATATGAGTCATATATATATATATATATATATATAAAGTAAAATAGATATGAAAAACTACTTACTTACGGATAGTGAATTTCATCATCGAATAGATGATGAACTTTACTTAAAGATAAACTAATTAGAAGATTATGAGTTCAAATTTTGATTGAATTGATTATTGGACAGACTTTACTTATGGTCTACTTGAATTATGGATTACTAAGGATTCCCGTTTACTTATGTTCTACTTTACTTATGTTCTACTTAAATTAAGACCCAAAAAAATAATATGAAATTTTAAATACTTCAAAAGATTAATCATTGCAGTTGCGCGTAGATCATATATTGAAAAGAAAAATGTCTTGCACAATTCTTCACGTTAATTTGCTAAATTATCTTGAGTCATTAGCATGTCTTGTTTGGCTTTGTGAAGAGAAAACAATGCAAATTTTTGGGTCTAAAACCCCAAAAAATGGCCGATGTACACATAAATTATTTTATTAATTAATATTTGACAACAAATATTGTCTAGTTAAGACTACATTAAACAATATATTATTGAGAGAGTACTTTACTACTTTATAGTTCATTTTCTCAAAACCATTTTTTGACTAACATGCATCTAATAATTGTTGTTTTCGACTTTGTGACATATCTCAAAGTGACCTTGAGATTAAAAAGACTTCTATCTTCTCTTCATATCTTTCTTTCTTTATGATCACAATTAATCCTGAAAAATAGAAGAACATAAAATGATTAACATAATAATAATAGAGTAAAGAAGAAAAAATTGAAGAAAATTATACGGACAACAAATATGAGTAATAAAAAGGGAATAAATTGAAATATAAAAAATAATTCACATCACAAATAATCGTGGAAACAACTAATTAATATTAGTTTTAAAATTTCAAGTAAATAAATAACAATTAAAATAACTAAAAGAAAATATTTGAAAAATTGTGATTTGTAGTATTCACACCGTAGTATTCACACAAAGATCATATATATATATATATATATATATATATATATATATATATATATATATATATATATATATATATATATATATATATATATATATATATATATATCACCGTTGTTGGTTGTGTACACCAGTTATACATAATTTACCTTAAAATAATATAAATTCTTTCTTATCCAATAAAAAAAACGATTCAACACGAATAATAAATAAAACGATTGTCAACACTATTTGAAACTTCAACATAAATGTGCATATATTGAAGCGTGTTTCATAATAGTCATCTGTTATTCATAATAGTCTGAACTGCAAAAAAAAAAATGTAAAAAAAAAATACCAAGTTAGAAAAAAGTACACAAATAATAATAGATGAAATTTAAGGAACAATAATAGTATATTATAGTGTTAAGAAATAACCTGAAAAACTTCGCGATACACAATATTTGTGGTCTCACTACATATATTATTCACACTGGTCGGTCCAATTCAGCTGGCTACAATGTCTTTGCACAACGGTCACCTATGCATGGAGCGTGCAACTCAACTATAAAAACAACACTCCATCATAGAGATCATTGACGAACACGTGATCTATTCTTTGCACACTCTTTTTTATACTACAAAGCACCCAAGCTCTGAACCTTTGAATTTCATTCACATAAAAAATACTTTGAAGTCTATTTCAACTCATTGTATTTTAGCTCCAAGGTTTTATTAGTGTTTTGCATTATCACAACAATCTTTATTTATTATTTATATTGAGAAGTCTCTTGCTGTGTGCTCGAGCATTGTGTAGAAGTCCCTTGCTGTATGCTTAAGCAATTGTAATTTTGTGTGATTATAGTGGAAATCCATTAGAAGTGCAAGGAGACTGGACTACTCTCGTTTTGTGAGAGGAACCCGTATAAAATTGACTGTGTTCGTCTTCTCTCATTTATCTCTTTACTCTTGTGTTTGTTTTGTGTTTATCCGTTGCCTTTAAGCTTAAACTTGAAAAAGTTTTTGTTTGTCATAAAACACAATTCACCCCCCCCCCCCTCCCATTCTTGTGTTTTCTTATCAATAATGATACTTTTATATAAGTTTAACTGTATTTTTCTCGGCTTTCAATCATGTAATTTTAGCCTCTTTAATTTGTTTAGCGATATGATCATCTACATTCGGTGCAACCACACTTTTTGTGGGACCTAGAGATCGTGAGTTTTGAGGTGAGCATCGGTGGAGGATAATGTATATATGTAGTCTTGGCTACCCCATTTTTATATAAATCTTTTGATGGAGAATTTTGTCACTCTTTATATTAATAACCAGCTCAATGAATTAATCACTACAACTGTATGTAAAGAATATTCGAGTCATTAATAAAAAATCTTTACACTGGATTTTAAATGAGACTATAAAGGTCTCTTTACTCTTATAAATATTTCTATAACAATTCGAAATTAAAAATGGATCAAGTTAGGAACATGTAAATGAATCATTACATATATTATATTAAAAAGTGTGTAGTTAGTTGTATAATTCTTGATAGGATAGACATATATTATGGTTACAGTTTTATTTAGTTCTTTTGTGTTGATTCAAAACTCTAATAAATTTGGAGTTAGAATAATATTCTTTTGTGGTGACATGTGCTTTGCCAAGCACAGGATGATTTCGAGTTAGAATAATATTTTTTTTTGTTACATGAGTTGGAATAATATTTAATTATTATTGTGTAAATAAATGTCTTAATTGTACCCAAAAAATAAAAATAAATATCTTAATTGTATAATTGGTCTTATATATGTTGATCACTTACGTTATTGATGTCAACTCGTCTTTTTTGATAAATTTTGAGTTAATTTCGTCTACAACTTTTACGTGTCACCCTCCTAAGTTATTCATGCATGCAACTTTATTAGTTACACATATTTTTCTTTTTTCTTTTTTTATTTTTTATTTTCTTTTATTTTTATTTTTTTTGTTAAAATAAAAATTAAATTAGTTACACATATGATTTAAACAAATGTTTGACTAAAAGGATTAACTTGACACTTTTCAAACATAAGGGAAAAATTGAAATCTAAAATAAATATAAGTGACTAAACATATAATTAAGCCTTAATACATTTAAAATAAATACAAATTAATTAATTTTAAAAATGATAATATAATTATTATTTAGTTTGATTAATTTAAACAATTACTCTCACCCGTAGGATTTTTTTGGTACAATATTTGAAGGGATTCATTCACACAAAAAAATTTGTAGGAATTTTTAGTGATGTTTACTCTAATTAGAATTCATAAATTATCAAAAAAATAAATAAATTAGAATTTACAAATAAAAAAATAACAATTATATAGAATAAGATATGCATTCTAAATATCAAAACTTTGTAACCAAAATAAAAAATATCAGAACTTGAAAAGGGGGAAAAAAAAAGTGTAAAAATTTCTAAAGAGAATATAGAACATATATAACTTTTAAAATTTTACATTTACCTAAAATTGGAGTAATAAACCACTAAAAGAACCATTAACAGTGGATGGCTAGTAAATATTAAGATAGAAATGATACATTGATAGCAATAACATTAACGCCTAATACTTCTTTTTTTTTTTTTTACGGAACGCCTAATACTTCTAATTAAGAAACTAAAAACAATACTAATTTACATCTTTAATATAAATCACACGCTTTTCGCCGATTGTATGTATTGCAGAGCTTTTCCAATAGTTTTACTCACATCCTATAAAAAAATGGTTACGTTAAGCAAAATAAATTAATCAATCAATAGTATAAAATAAAATTGAAGAAAAATAAATAAATAAATAGACAAAATTATTTGATAGTACTGGCAAAAGAAGCAACACACCTTATATAGAAAATACAATTTTGACAATCATTCTTATTGACATGTTAGTTTGTTCAAAAAATATATTTTACGAAATGTTCTATGCGCATGATTTATATTGCCTTTTATATTGAATCAATCAATAGTATAAAATAAAATTGAAGAAAAATAAATAGACAAAATTATTTGATAGTACGGGCAAAAGAAGCGCACACACCTTATATAGAAAATACGATTTTGACAATCATTCTTATTGGCATGTTAATGGAAATAAATTAACATTTAATATTATTTTTTTAGTTTGTTCAAAAAATATATTTTAGGAAATGTTCTATGCATATAATTTATATTGCCTTTTATATTGCATAAAATAAATAAAATAAATGTGGGATACTAAATTTGAACCAACATTGACTTTGTGCATTATAAAAACCTTTTAAGCAAGCCAACGATTTTCCTATAAAAAAAGTATATAATTATATATTTCACACCAAAAATTGATTTTTTCATCTTAATTATTATATATTTCACACCAAATAAATTAAATTAAAAATGAAACTATTTAACATTTAATATTATATATATATATATTATATATATATATATTGTTCATCAAAATTGTTATTCATTTCAATTCACTGAAACAATAAAAAGTATTACGTACTTGATATCGAGAAATAATGTTTTGCTATTCTGGTTTTGAGTTCGTGCCCGAATTCGCTAGGTAGTGTCTATGGTGGGTGAATTTGCATTTGTTCTTGTTTTATACCTGTTAAGGTTATTTTTAACCACCAATGTAGTTGGATTGTAATGTTTTTTTATTTTCGTCTGGGTTGTTACTACACTTTTGTGTAGGGTCAGGTTTTCGTCTCCCCAACTTTTTATATTATCTTTTATTTTAATTTATTCTGGGCGTTAGATAGATTTACCATCTGCACGTAGTTCTGCCTAAAAAAAAGAAAAATAATGTTTTGCAATAAAATAATATGCATGTGAGATAAAATAATGTTCCGTTTGTTTTTTTTATTTATTTACGGAAAGCTATAAAATAATGTTATATTAATTGCTATATGATCATATATATATAAAATAATGTTTCATCAACTTTAAAAAGTGTTTGTCCTAATTGGTATCCAATTAGGCTTTCAATTTTTTCTACATCCATCTGCTCTATAGAATTTATATTGTACAAATTAAATAAATAATATTATTAATTATGAACGATAAATAATGTTGATTAATTTAAACTGTCCAATATAATATAAAAAAAAAAGTCAAAGGGATTCATCTTCTTGCAATCATATCTAAATAAAAAATATTCAACCCCCATTACAAAATCATCACTATATATATATGAGTCATTGTCGACTTTGTTAAACTATACCAAACATGCCTCAAAGTGATTTTTAAACTATACTGAAAAGGCGATTATAAATTCTCTCAAATTAAATAAATTCAAAAGCTATAAACAAAATAGCAAGAGAATAGTAAAAAGATGAACATAAAGAGAAAAAGACTCTACATTTTTTTTTGGTAATAAAGACTCTACATTTTTTGAAATAACAAAATAATAATCGAATTAAAATAGTGAATAAATTCTCTATGAAAGTAAAATTAATATTGTCTGAACCAAAGAATCCGGTAGAATTATATCATCGGACAATATTTCTTGGTAGATATTTGTGTGAAATAGCAACGATCTATGCAAACCTGCAAAATAAAAACATTCTAACTCAAAATTAGTGTTCGAACATTTCACAAAATAAAGACTTTCAACCATACAAAAAAAACAAAAAGAAGTTAAATAACAATTTGAATAATAAAAACTTTAACTCTAATTCATGGGCAAAAACAAAGAAGAAGATGATTAATGGTAAAAAAAATAATTAATAATTTCGTAGAGGAAGAGGGAAACCATAAAAAGAAAAAAACAAATAATTTCCTAGAGGAGGAGTGAAGCCATAAAAATATGAAACAATGAATAAAATAATAGTGTTATGATGCATAGTATATATAGGAAATTAAATCATACTATCTCATAAACATAAGCATGAATGAATATATAAAAGGAAGTATTTTATTCGAATTAAATGTAATTGATATCAATTGTATGAATATTAAAATTCACTTCATTTATATTTTTTTAGCATCTAATATATTCCTATAATAGTTAAGCATATTCTTTATTCTCATTTGGCATCCATCGTATGAACTTTCATGTTCATGAATTGTTCATATGCTATTTTTTGAAGTAAATTTTTCATCGTATTGAAGTAAACAATTGTTAAAAAACATATAAAATTTGCTTTGTGTATTAATATTAATATATTAATTATACACGAAATTTAATTTAATATATAATAATATTTCATATAATTTGCTTTGTTTTCTATGGTGTATAAGATGTCGTGATTTTAATTTTAAATTTTAAATAAATAATAAATATAAATAATTAATAACAATTTGCCGGAAATATATATATATATTATGTCTATCAATATTAATTTGTCTTGAACGTAAATAAATTTACAATTTTTTTTTTTGTTATTTGAATTGAACGTAAATATCAATTTCCTTTTTATATATTACATATTTGATTATTTGAATTTTTGTGTAAAAAAAAAGTTATATAAATAATTAATAACAATTTGCAGGAAAAAAAAACTATATATTATGCCTATCAATATAATATTCATTGGTTGTTTGAATTCTTTTTGGTTATTTGAATAGAACATAAATCTCAATTTCCTTTTTATATATTACATGTTTGATTATTTCAATTTTTTCTCAAACAAAAATTAGTTGAAATATTTCCTTTTTAAAATATATGCATTCAATACAAATATTGGAGGATCATTGTGAACAAAGCATTTGAAATTGAACAATAAATACAAATATGTGAGGATGAATGTGAGGAAAGCATTAGAAAAATAGCAATAAATGAGGCTTAAAAAATAAGCCTCAAATGTATAGTATTAAGATTGAAGCCCAAAAGCAAGCAAATACTTGAAAAAGTGAAGTTACTTGGCCCAGAAGCAAGAAAAGTGAAAAAAAGCATTAAAAAAGGACAAAAACGTCAAAAACAGCGCGCACCATCGTAGCCGCGATGAGATCCATCGTGGTACGATGGAGACAGTGAAGAAAAACAGAAAATCTTGAGTAAATATTTTATCGTGTCACGATATGACCCATCGTAGCCACGATGAGGCGAATTTGAACGTCATCGTGGCCACGATGGATACGATGAGTGCGCAGAAAAAGCCCAAATGCAGTTGAAAAACTATAAATAGAGTTTTCCTCCTTCACTATTATTCATTCCAAAATATTCAGAGATATTGAGAACTGCTCAATACTCACTCTAGAGTTAGGAGAACTCTAAGGAGGAGACAAGGAGGCTAAGAAACTCCGAGACAATAAGTTTTTTTTTTTTTATTGTCTTTGTAATTTATTTTTTCTAGGTTAGGTAGAGTATATGAACTCCCCTGTGAATGCTTGAGACATGTAATTATGGTTCGATAAAGTTTATGCTCAATTGTTATTAAGTTATTTTCTATATTTATCTTTGTTTTAATTATTCATTCTTAATATTGATCACATTAAGTGAATGAACCTAGAGAAAATTACTTGATCCCGTGACAACATAATTAATAGGCTGGACCAAAAAGACATTTCATCCTACCAATATGAGACCATTAAATTCAGTATCTGACGGTACGGGGGCAGGAATCACATGTAGTTAAATTCCACAAGGGTAAATAGTGTTATACCCCCCTGCAAAATAGACGAGTTTTGCGTTACCCCCCTGCAAAATATTTTTTTGAGATTACCCCCCTGCAATGTCAAGATTCTTTGCGTTACCCCCCCTGACTTAACAAGTGGGCATATGACATGGAAGAACCTTGACGTGGCATGACACGTGGAAATTAATTACTTAAAAAATAATAATAATAATATTATTATTATTAGTTTTTAATAATAATAATAGTAACCAAAAAACTAATAATAATATTATATATTATTATTATTATTAGTTTTTTTTTCATCTTCGTTTATTTTTTGGTTACTCTATTATTAGTTATTATATATATATATATATATATATATATATATATATATATATATATATATATATATATATATAAGAATTTTTTTTATATATATAATAACAACTTTTATATATAAGAATTTTTTTTTATAATAACAAAACTTTCTTTTAAGTAAGTTCATAAAAATATAACAACTTTTAAGTTTTTTTTTTCATTTTTTTAATTAAAAACCCACATTAATTAATGAGTTGATAATTAAAAATAAATAAAAAATAAATTAATTTCCACGTGTCATGCCACGTCAAGATTCTTCCATGTCATATGCCCACTTGTTAAGTCAGGGGGGTAACGCAAAGAATCTTGACATTGCAGGGGGGTAATCTCAAAAAAATATTTTGCAGGGGGGTAACGCAAAACTCGTCTATTTTGCAGGGGGGTATAACACTATTTACCCATTCCACAATGATATTAGGACGCACTCTTTAGAGGCTAAACCCGTTAAAGGTAATGATACGAAATAACGAAGGCTAAACCTAAAGAAGCTTAATTGGTTCGACCTAAGTCAAATTGCAATAGAAATAAGTATAGTAATACTAGGCTTATTTTAATGGAAATTAATCCGGTAACTTATAACTAGTAATGAGGTATAGTATAACGCCAGTTACCCCGTGTGGCCACACACACACTATTTTATTATTGCTCTTTAATTTCTCGTCCTTTATTTAACTGTTAGTTATTTTTATTAAATGCACAACCCTTTCAAACAATCAAAGTGAATGCAAAGCACTTTATTATTCTAAATTTCTAAGTGAAACTAGTAATTTTGGCACAATCCCCGTGGAGAACGATAATTTATCACTTTATTACTTGGTTCCGATTATGTGCACTTACAGAGCCACCATTATATATCAACACATCATGTATGACATTTAAAAACACATGATGTGTCATGTTCATTAAATGATGTGACAACACATCATTGGATGCATGTGTAAAGAATCTTTACACTAACAGTGCACAACAATTAAACTCTAAACTTAATGCTTTACAAATGACAAAACCTATTCACTCGGAAGTCATAACATAGTATTGGTGTGCACCAAAAAAATAATAATATAGTATTATATACTGACGAAGATATTGGACTTAAGTAGTTAATAACCCATAGAGAATGAATTGTTTAGGGAATCCGAGTTCGATTTTTTGTGCGAATAATTTTTTGTCAAACTTTATTTATCCAACGGCTGAACTCTAGTTTATTAGGGCTGATTCTTTTGGAACTAGAGTGTTAATACAAAAATTATAGTATTCTATACTAACAATGAATTACTTGCTTTAGATGGTAAGTGTCTTAGAACTCTTAAGTAGGTGGTCAAAGTTTAGATTATTTCCTACTCATTTGTATGGAAAAAAATTGGTATGAAGATCCTGTGTGTCCGACAGGTTGTTGTGAAGAAGATTTCCTACTTGAACTTGGTTGGGTTTTTATGATAACAAACTCACATCACAAAGGATTCTCCCGGGAGATGACATCGAAAATCTTACTAGAGTTTGGGATTATTGGGCACCGTCTTTTCATGGTAACTGCTCTAGGATATAGGGTTCCAACTCGGCAGAAAGTTCGCAGGCGGAGGGTGTTACTAGTGACTACTAATCCTCGTGTGTGTTTTGTGGGGGGGTTTAGGAGTCGGTTGCCCACCTTTTTCTTTCTTGTGATCGGATTTCTCCGATTTGGTATCGTATTACTAGGTGGTTAGGGATCGAGTATGTGTCCCCAAATAGTATAATATAAGTTTTTGAGAGCTTCTTTGGGATGGATGTTGGGTGTCGGGTACGGTTAGGTAGGGTAAAATGTGGCATGTCGTTGTGGTCTATCTAGACCTCCCGAAATGATATTATGTTTGTCATTGGGTCTTCGACGATTAATAATCTTGTGGATAGGGTGAAACTCTCCTCTTGGAAATGATTTCTAGGTAAAAACTCTGATATAGCCCCTGCTCTTTTTACGATTGGGAGCTGCAACCTCTCTTGTGCTGGTCCAACAAGGCGATGTATCTAGCTCTTGTTGAGTGGTATTCTAACTATTTGTTTTATATATATATTTGTCATTAAAAAAGTGTGAAATTGTATTATTATATTGTTCAATGCGAAGTAACAGTGAATCCTGATCTATCCTATGAATCATAGCCATATGGCCGTTTTTAAGATTTTGGTGGCCTAAGAGTGAATCTACAATTGTGGCCCCAAATAATAATTACTATAAAAAAATTGAATTCGCTTGACCAAAAAATTGTTTGAATTTTCAAAAAACATTAAAAAAAATTAATATTCAAATACTTGTACAAAACTATTCGTACATGCATTTCTAGATGCGATCATGCAGTGATCAATATTGGGTATTGGGTCTAACTCATCATTATAAAACAGCTTGTAAGGTGACGATTGCCTTCAATTATAAACACACATTTAAACCATCTTGCAACCGATGTGGGACTTCTTAATAATACTCACGTATCATAGTATCAAATCAACAATTATCAACCATATCAAGTATCATTGTACCAAATTAAAAATTCTTATATAGTACTCCCTCTGTCCCACAATGAGTGAGCCAGTTAACTGCGTTACGCATGCCAATGCATAACTCTGACGATTAATATTTTTAATTGTATAATATTAAAAATTATAAAAATATGATATTTTGAAAATAATCATCGAGATGAATCCAACAACATCTTATATACTAATATTTGTTTTTATTTATTAGTAGAAAAATAGAGTCAAAACAAGATATGTAAATAGTTGATAAGTGCTGATTGTGGCTCTGTAAGTGCACAGAATCACAACCAAATAATAAAGTGATAATTTATCGTTCTCCACAGGGATTGTGCCAAAATTACTAGTTTCGCTTAAGAATAGTTTTGCATTCGCTTTGTTGTTTATAGATAATTGTGCGGGTAAAAATAAATTACAGGAAAGTAAATGACTGAAAAATAAAGTAAAGGTGTGTGTGTGTGTCCACGCGGGGTGGTTAAGTGTTTTCGAATCCCTCCCTTACTCTTGCTTGGTGGTTAATTCCCTTGTTTCCCTTTATCAGGATTAGACTTATAAAATAGGTTCAAAAGCACTCGTTCCCTATTTCTATTACAAACTGGTCAGAGCCTAGTTTAGGTTGTCTTACTCTGCTTAAATATCCTCGCCCCAGTTGGTTCCACTTTTTCGTTTAAACTTAGGTATCATTACCCTTAAGGCTCAATGTGTCGCAAGTTGTCACGTGTGCCTCAAACTAGCCCTAACTCTGACTTCAGGTAGAATTTATCGTTCTTTACTTAGCTTTAATCCTATACTAAGACCTCAGATACTGAACTTAATGGTCTCATGTTGGACCTTAGCACACATCCACTAATTTCCTTAGATTTTATTATAATGTGATCAGTATTAAAATAAGTCATAAAAACCAGACAATAAAAGAGTTTCAATAGGTACAACTGAATTTATACCCAAATTATACAAAATCAAGCATTCGTAAGGGAGTTCATTGACTCCACCAAACCTAGGAAAAGTAAATTACAAAGACAGAAAGAAAAAAACCTTATTGGCCTTGGAGTTCCTTGGCCCTCCTTGCCTCCTCCTTAGAGTTCTCCGAACTCTAGAGTGAATATTGAATAGCTCTCAATATTTTGGAATGAATAATAGTGAAGGAGGAATTCTCTATTTATAGTTTTTCAGCTGGGTTTGGGCTTTTTCTGCTCGTCCATGGCACCCATCATGGCCACCATGGCGTATAATTTCGCCTCATCGTGGCCATGGTAGATTATATCGTGGTACGATGAAAGATTTTCTCCAGATTTTCTGTTTTTTTCAACCGTCTTTCATCGTGCCACGATGACAAGTCATCGTGGTACGATGGAAATTTGTTGCAGATTTTCTTCAATTTAAACCGCCTTCTCATCGCGCTGCGCTGGATCTCATCGTAGGTACCATGGTGCGCGCTGTTTATTACATTTTTGCCCTTTTTTGCTGCTTTTTCCACTTTTCTTGCTTCTGGGCCAAGTGACTTCACTTTTCCAAGTATTTGCTTGCTTTTGGGCTTCAATTGCTATTAAAACTACCCTAATCTACTACTAAAAAATCATATAATTGCCTGTCATCAAGTGTCAAAAAGTGGTAGTTTTACATATATATTTTAAGCACTTATTGACTTATTTTAAAAGTAATTTCATATAAAAAATCCAATTAATTGTAAATATTAGTTTTAATGAGAAAATTAGTTATTTTTTCTATTTCTATCTATTTTCAACACTTTTTGTAGGAAAATTTGGATTTAATGGAATTTGGAATGAAGACATAAAGATTTTGAGTATGGGTTGTTGGCTAAGCGACAGACAAAGCGACGCAAGCTGTCAGAAAATGCAGAAAAATCAGTGTTGTGGCTGAGCGAGAGCTAGCGAGAGCCAGCAAGTCAAGTCAGTGGCAAAATGGTCTGATCGAGAGATAGCAAGGGATAGCGAGACGCCGTCGCTGATTGAACCGTTCTGTCGCTAAGCAAGAATCGACTTTTCTGTCACTTATAAAAGGCCATCAGACTTCATTTTTTCAGATCTCATTCACTTTCAACCACTCAAAAACACGTCCAGAAGCAGAGAGAAACCCCAGGAGCCAGAACCAAAGAGATTTGAGGGTGGATCTACAACTTTTGTTGGAAAATCATCATTGATGTTTGTTCATATCTCTTTTCTTCTTATCTTTTATAAAGCTATCATGAAAATGGATAGTTAATCTCTCTTTTGTTGGGATTAGATGTAATTTACTCTATTAGTATGTATTTATCTTGATCATGGTGTTATGTATGATTTTAGATTATCTGTTAATGTTGATATTATCTTTGATTTCAATGTTTTATCCTTGGATTTGAATTGTTATAGACATATACCTTTTGAATCTATGAACTAGGATGATATCTATTGACAAAACCCTGAACTAGGATGATTTCTCGGCGTTATCTGGACACGGAAACGTACGACAAGCGATACGTAATAATATTGGTAAATGACTAAAATCTATATAACTGATTAGGGAAATACAAATGAATGAGTTAATGAAATCTAATCCTAGCAATCTCGTCTCTCTGTTATTTCCATCCTTTCTTTATCGTTATCATACTTTCTCGAACTTTCACGAACAATCATCTTCAAAACCCTTTACTTAAAAATTATATTGATTGTTGAACGGCATCAATATCACATCAGTCCCTGTGGAGACGATAAAAACTTACTTTTGTACTTCAACAATAGTACATATAGTCAAAATGGCTCACTCATTTTAAGACGAAAGGAGTATTTAATACAATTATATCCTCATCGAAAGAGAATAAGAAGCCAAAAACAAAAATAAATAGTTTTTGCACTGTCTCAAATACAGCCCTAACAATAATGATATACATCAGCCACACTTGGTATGCTTTAAGACACGTAGCCCTAACCACCGCAACCTTAGATTTCAAGCAAATGACAAACCTCTTCGTACTCCTTGCATGATGTGTTGAATCCTTATACGTAAGAATAATTGTGCATTAATGGAAGAGAATTATTTGTACGAGTACTGTTTCATCAAATGATCGTGAAAGTGAAAAGAAAGAAAACTACTCCCGATGTGAATAATAATTGTATGCATGCACCTTTAGTCAAAATTACTATTCCTCCCATATTGAATCTAAAGATTAAATATCACATTTTAGATCAATATTTATATTTTAGGTCAATTTTTATATTTTTGAGTTAAATATATTTTTTTTTCTATAGTTTTTCAGAATTTTTATTTTAGTCTTGAATATATTTTTTCACACTTTTTAGCGTAAAAAATATGAATTATGAAAAAAATTGCAACAAATGTAAAAATAGAGAACCAAAAAGTTTGATTTTAATATAAAAAACTGTTTTCGGGAGTTTGATAAAATATGAGGGACTATAAGTGCAATTAAAAATAAGGGACTGCACAGGATAACTTTTGTTGTACCATGTTTGATTTTAAATCTGTTCCTGGTACTGGATAAACTATGGGCCAAATGACAGGACAAAAACTGAAATTCTTGTCCCCCACAGAACCACAGGACAACTATTTGTCATCATCACAACTTGTCTAAAATACCAAAATAACATTTTGTCCACCTAAATTGTACTGTACTGTTCTGTCCAGTATTTATATTTTGCATGTCAAACGTTTGTTCCAAAAAATTTCTAAATTTCTCACATTTTTGTTTGTATAAATCGAATATCCTCCACACTCAACTGCATAGACTAAATCCTTAAATCTTGTGGGGCTCAAATAGGTTGCAAATTCTACCTAATTTTTTTAACTTTACTACATATATATCCAAGTCAGGGATCGAACCGATGACTTTGGATAAGCTGGAAGAGGTAAAAAATTCGTCACTTTTATAATATAAGCAAAAATTATTGAAAAATTATATATCGTACTATATGTTATCATCACCATGTTTTATGTAACTTGCTTAGGTTAAAAAAAAAAGTATAATTCTGTGTACATGTGATAATATTTGTCTTATGTATCGTTTGTATAGTAAATTCTAAATGAGTAATACACAATCTTCTTTGTAAAGACTATTTTACTAGCCGGTCAATCGTATCATACTTAGCAGGCTTGACTATATGGTAAACACGCATAAAAATACACACGATTATCACTTGTTTGAGACACGTGCCGAATTCTGCTGCCTAGGCATCATTTGACACATGTCCACACGACATATATTCAGGAGAATGTTCTTGGTTCCCTTAAAAACACTAATTCTCCTTCTATATAAATCTGTCTTACGGGCTAGGTCAGATATGTCTTACCTAACTCTAAATTTCTCTCTCACTCCGTGCCTATTGACTTGATCGTCGGAATATGTGCATGTAACATGCTCTTCTTCACAATGGAACACAGCCACCAACAATCCATAACCAATGACTCACCACAAGCCTATCATCTAGATCCTAGGCATGGGTGAACTTGATCTAGGCTCGGTGTGGCAATAGTCACATCAGCTAAGCCCAATAAAAAAAATTATAATGAAAACTACCATTTTTAACTTGATCAATTTTTCAAAACATTTTCATTCCCAGCTCTCTTTCCTGTTGCATGTTCGCATATAGATTGAAATAAAATAAAAGAAAACACAATACATGATTAATTAGGAGTTGTTTTTTTTAAAAAAAGAATGCAATCTCCCAGAGTGTAATAATGATTTAATTTTTTAGTTTTTTTTGGTGATATGATTTTTAAAATTTATCAGCGATAAAAATTACAATTTCCCCGTAAATTATAAAATTAATTAGTAATAATTTATATTAGTAATAACTTATAAAAGTGATTTTAAAATATTTTGACAATAATTTTTTAATGTCCGAAAATAGATTATATTACATATGAAGTCCGCGTAACCAACATATTGTTCTTACGAAATAATTGACTATATAATTAAAGAAATTAAAATTGGCCATCACCCATGTACAATTATGATTTAAAAAATTTATTTACGATATAGTAATAATATTTTGAAAATAACTGACCATCTAATTAAAGAAGGTAAAATTGAGAGTGTGATACGAAACGTGTCTTCTCCATCCTTACCCTAACGCCGCCGCCACCTCTTCTCCACTCATCGTCAGGGGCGATTTTGCCGCCTGGCGAGCAGGGGCACGCGCTCGGGCTCGGCATATATATATATATATATATTTAGAGTTCTTATTTTAATATGAAAATTCGAAAATTAGTTTTAATATATATCAGTTAAGCTGTTTCTATTGAGCCAAGCGCGCATTGGCCCAATGGTCAAACTTTTAGTTGAGCATGTAGAGGGTTTGGGTTCAACTCCCAGTTTTTTACCTTTTTGTATTTTCACTTCATTATCTTTTATTTGTTTATATACATTATTAAAAATTCCATATATTTATAAAATTTATATCGGTTAAAACGTTATTGAGATGTGTAATATTTGGTGTCAAACTAGTTGATGTCATTTATATTAATTAAAAACGGTCTGATCCGGTTAAACTCCGATCCGAAAACCTTAAGCTAATAAACATTTGTGCATTTGCGGTTAAAATTGTGCCCGGGCTTAATATTATTCCTGGAGTCGCCACTGCTCACCCTCACACCTCACACAAAGCCTCTCTTAATCTCTCTCTCTGAACTCTCGGCCTTCTTTCTTTAAACCTGCCCTCAAACAACCACCGTCGAGATGTATAGCTTATGCCGTCGGTTAAGGCGACAAGGTGTGGCCCTGACCACCCTCCGCTTCACCTTCGACCGCAATAGGGGTCGTTAACCCTCCGAGGTCCATTAATCGCCGCCGCACTGTCGCAGAAGTTTCCAATACCTTCTCTATTTGTGGTTTTACATATCATGTTGGTTCTAATGTAGAAACCATGAAACCGCCGTTCATTGGTTTTGTTATATTCTGGTGGTTATGGTTTAAACAGATTTCAGATCCGTGCAAATCCAGGAGGTGATTTCTCATTTGTTTTCAATGTCATTGTCTTTAATTTCAAAACGGTTTGGGTAGTTAATCTTTGTGCTGCTTTGTTGGAGACCATTCACGTTCCGGATTCATTAAGTTCTACCTCGGCCTGATAATGTTCGAAAGGACTAGGTGTGGGTACACCGTCGTTCATCGCACTAAGGGGTTTGATGGTTATTTTAGTGATTTGGATGTTCAACAAGATTTGTTTTGTCAGAGGTTGATATTTCAATATTCGTATTGAGTGATTTCAGACTATATTGCTTGAAATAGCATCATCCCATTCGCCTCGATTATCTGGGACTTCTATTTTGTATTTTATGATTAACTAGAAGTTGCTATATTTTATTGTTCTACGGACGGGGAAGGGTAGAGATGTCAATTAAGTAGGGATATTTGTCACTACCTTGATGTCTAAATGCTCTTACTTTATAAAAAAATATTAAAGAAGGTAAAATTGGCCAACTCTCAATGTCTAATAATGGTTTTAAAATTTTATCAACGATAAAACTTACAATCTTCACGTGATTTAAAGATTTTATCAGTAATAACTTAATAGTAATTTATAAATATTTTGACAAATTTTTTTTTTGAGCTATGCTATATAGTGCGAAGGTTTTGATCACGAAAGTATCACGAAGCGTGTGGCGCACATGGACCTGACTGACAACTTTGTTACTATCTTAACTTTATTTACTCACAAACCCACAATAAAAAATTACAATAAAAATATTTCACGCAAGTAAATACACTATCAGTTCACCGCTACAACCATCACCATCGTTGATCTTTGCTATCAAGAATATCGAAAATTGAAAGAGGAAAAAATTAGCAACTGGAAAAAATAGAAATTTATGAATTTGATATTGTACTGCAAAATTATGTATGCACACACTGTGGCTTTCACTTCTATTTGTAATTTTTTTCAACCCTGTACCATACCGGTATTAGAGATTCAGGCTATGTTTGGATTGGTAGTATGTGATGAAATGGAATGGAATAGAATGGTAAGTAATTAACTTCCATTGTTTGGATGTGTAAATAATGGATGGAGTGGAATGGAACATAATGGAACACATTCCATCCCTTACCATCCAATCTTTCAATTTTCCATTCCTCCCAATTTGGGGTGTATCCAATGGAATGAAATTTTATAATTAAAATTTTACCTTTATATCCCTGTTTACCAGCTACCTCTTCCTTCTATATACCTTTTCTTCTGCTCGTCGTTCATTGTTCATTGCTTGTTGCTTCCTCATGGTCAATAAATTCTCTTTCGTTTCTTCATTGCCAGCATGAGTCTTGCTATGGCGTGTGCTATTGTCAGCATGTTTCTTGCTATCGTCAATAATTTTTATTCCATGTTGTGAAACTTTTGCTTATGTTTATATATGTATAATCTTCAATTTAATTTTTGCTAATGTATATACAACTGAGCTATAATAACAAACTGAGAGGTTGGCCTATATATACTGTTTTTTAATATAGAGTTTTGAAATAACATTTTGGTAAAAAATTGATTGCCATCGTAAATCAAATTAAGAGGCTTTATATATAATAATAGTTTTTAACTAAGGGTAAAACTGGAATAAAAAAATTATAACTTGTTCCGTCCCGTCCGTTTCCAAACAATGGAGTGGAAACGTTATTCCGTTGCATCATAAAATACCCAAACAATGGAATGAAATTTATATTCCATTCCGTTCAATTCCACTCCATTCCATTATGTTCCATTTCATTCCGCTCCATTATGTTCCATCAATCCAAACATAGCCTCAGAGTTTAATGACAGATAAACGAGGCAGTTGATTGTTGAAACTTGAAACTTCTGTTGTCTTTCTTGAAAATGTAGGATAATAAGAGATTTATGCTTTACTTTGATAAGATCCATGTTCTACATATAGCATTTTTCTTTTTTTTTTTTTTACAAAATTGAGACACCATAGTAGATCTTCAATGTTCAAAATAAACATATTCCTTATAAAACAAAATCTTCTTAAAAAAATATCAATTATCTCTCAACTATTTTCAGCATCCCATTTAATTCTCAGCCACTAAATTAAATTCTCAATTATTTTTTATTTTTGATAAATTCAAGTTAATATGCAAGGCCTGTCAACATGACAACATTTGAGAGAATAGTTTTTTTTTACAAAGTATTACAACGTTATGTTAGTTTTTTTTTTCATTTATTTGAGCTACCCATATCCTACCACTGTGTCATAGCTTATTAGTTGAGAATGACAACTAACATAATTATTGTTCAGCGACAAGCCAATCGAGTAGCTCACGCTTTAGCTCAAACGACTCGTTTTACGGCAAGTCTCCAAGTTTATAATTATTGTTCATCTTGTATTGAATCTATTATTATTAATGAACTGAATTAAGTTTGCTTGTGTCAAAAAAAAATTCAAATTTCATGGAGCTGAGAATCGAACCCAAGATCTCTGACATATTACCCAAATTCCTCACTACTAAACCAAATCTAATGACGATAAATTCAATTTTTTAACTCATTCTGATTGCATTGTCACTTTTTAAAAAAAAAAATTCATGCTCACACTAATTGAATTAAAAAAAAAAAGTTAATTGACTAATGGACTTTTAATCCATTATGATTGCAATTAGTTTTGGAGTCCGTATGATTAAAAAATTTAACATTCTCTCTCTTCTCATTTGATAACTATTTTAGAAAGAGGAAAAAAAAAAACTTATATGCAGATTTCACCCCCAAGTTTCATAATTGTGCGATTTTGGTCCCCAGTTTTCAATTGTGCGATTTTAACCTTCTAAGTTTCACAACTGTGCAATTTTGGTCCCTCAAGTTTCAATTGTGCGATTTTAACTCCCAAGTTTACCTCTTTTGCATTTGCTAGCCCTTCGTTGACTAAAAATTGCTTATGTGGCATTTTAAAATTAAAAAATTAAAAAATTAAAAAATTAAAAAAGTATAATTAGTTTTAAAGTTCAATCATACTAAAAAGTGCTTATGTGGCATTTTAGTGAAAGGTTTAATCATACTATTTTAAAAAAAAAATAGTCTATAAAATTTTAAAAAGAAAATAATTTTTAAATTTTTTTTTAAAATAAAATATATTTTTAAAACAAATTAAATTTAAAATATGTTTTAAAATTAAAAAATGTATTAATATTATTTTAATAAAAGGTTGAATAATTATTGTTTTTAAAAAACAGTTTATAAACTTTAAAAAATTACTAGTTCATAAAAATTTTTAATTTATAATTTATTTTTAAAAAAAATAATTTGTCATATACTTTTAATTTTAAAACATATTTTAAATTTTTTTTAAAAAAAATATTTGTTTGAATTTTAAAATTCCACATAAGCAATTTCTAGTAAAAAAAAAATTGAAGTGAGTGTTAGCAAATGCAAAATGAGGTAAACTTGGGGTCAAAATCACACAGTTGAAACTTAGGGGTCAAAATTGCACAATTGTAAAACTTAGAGGGTTAAAATCGCACAATTGAAATCTGGGAGGCCAAAATTACACAATTGTGAAACTTGGGAGTCAAAACTGCATTTAAGAGAGAAAAAAGAGATAGTGCACTTGCTTTTGGACATTTTTCTATTTATTTTGGACTTCTTTTAACTAGTTTTTACTTAATGGAAAAATAATATTCAATGTTTCCTGACATATCGTATCTATTTTTTTTCTCACAAGTCCCTATTACATTAACCAACAATGATATCTTCATCCACCGCTATGTTTTTTGACCGGGTCGTGTTACTTTCATGAAAAAGCAAAAACCTGTGCAATTTTCAACGCATACTTGAACTCATAGATTAATCTACTTGTGAGTAAACAAATGGCGAAGATAATAAATACATAAATAAATATGGAAAATGCTAACTAGTGCCCCCGGGCACTAGTTAAGGATACTAATTATAGTAAAATTACATTGAAACTTATGTAGTCAATGTTTGTAAAGTATAAAAAGTGTCATTTCCAATGCAAAAATTACTTTTTTTGTATCCTTAACTAGTGTCCCGGGGGCACTAGTTAGCATGACCCAATAAATATTCATTTTGGCTTTATTTATAAGCAGACCTTAATAAATTTACGAGCGTTTTTAGTTATAAATTCGCTAATAATTATTTCTATATTAATATGTTTTATCATATCTTTCTCAATACAAGAAATCAAAAAATATCTTTCTCAATATAAAAAATAGTTAGACCATTCAACCTTTCTCGTGACATTATTGACAATCTCAAGTAGTTTTTTAATAATTTGAACTTCGAAAAATATCTTTTTGCGAAGTAACAGTCACCACCATAGTTAAGAGAATTCAATAAGCAATTGCAACATATGGATAACAACATGCGATTTTGACAAATTCAAGAATTTCAATTGCTCAACACATTTGGCAGACACATTTGCAACACTTTCAATTCATAAAAAATATCATCAACATCTGACAAATTCTTATGAGAAAAAACACTTATGCAACAAGTTTTAATGATTTAATTGCACATTTGGTCTCTTATGTTTATTTTAGGTTTCAAGTTGGTCCCTTATATGTTTTAAAAGTTTCACGTTAGTCCCTTATGTTTTCATCGTTTCCACTAGTTAGACCCTTCTGTCATTTTTTTTACTAACATCGTTTGTTTCTGACAGGTGGCTAACATTGTTAGTTAGTCCCTTGTATTTTAAAAGTTTCACGTTGGTCCCTTATATTTTAAAAGTTTTGAAGTATGAGTTGTTTGTCCACGTGTGGTTACTGTTAGCCACCTATAAAAAACAAACGAAGTTAGTCAAAAAAATTACGGAAGGGACTAACTAATGGAAACGATGAAAACATAAGGGACTAACGTGAATTTTTTAAAACATAAGGACCAACTTAAAACTTACAATAAACATAAAAGACTAAATGTGCAATTAAGCATTTTTTAATTCATCATTATCAAGTAATTTCAACTTTTTTTCATCAAATAAAACTTCGAAAATACTTTCAACAACCGCCAAAAAATAATTGAGTCTAAAAGATTTCCCAGGGGATTGTCATCATTATCATAATTGTCATATTGTCTTTTTTAAAATTTACAACACTTTGTTGGAAGTCTTGGCTTTCTACCCATATATCATTTCTATATTTCCAAAAATTGTATACCTTCCACTTTTTTCTCATTGTAAATTCAATGCACCTTGATTTAAATTGCAACTTGATGACAGTCAATTAGATGGTATTTTTAGTAGTAAAATAGTATAGTTTTAATAGCAATTGAAGCCCAGAAGCAAGCAAATAATCGAAAAAGAGAAGAAACTTGGCTCAGAAAAAAGAAAAGTGGAAAAAATATCAAAAAAGGGCAAAAACGTAATAAAAAGCGCAATCCATCGTACCCACAATGAGATCCGGCATGGCGCGGTGAAAGAAGAAGGAAAAATCAAGAATATCTTTTCCACCGTATCACGATGGCTTGCCATCGTGGCACGATGACAACTTGAAAAGCACGCAGAAGATCTGAGGAAATCTTCCATCGCATCACGATATGATCCATCATGGCCACGATAAGGTGAAAATACACCCCATCGTGGCCGTGATGGACGCGCAGAAAAGCCCAATACCTAGCCGAAAAACTATAAATAAAGCATTCCTCCTCCACTATTATTCGTTCAAAAATATTGAGAACAATTCAATATTCACAAGAGAGTTAGGAGAACTCTAAGGAGGAGGCAAGGAGGCTCAGGTACTCCAAGGGCATAAGGGTAATCTTTATGCTTTCTTTTCTTTATTGTTTTGTTATGGTGTTTAGTAGCTGAACCCCATCAGGGTTAGGTCAAGTAGATGAACTCTCCTAGAAATATTTGAGACATGTAATTTGGCTATTTCCAAGAATTGAAAGAACAGGGTAATAAATGTTGTAATTTTCCCCTTTTATTTATGGGTCATGCTAGTACCCCATGGGAAATGATTAAAGGAAACAAAAGCAAAAGTTTATGTAAAATATATATTTTTTAAAAAAATTGTAAGGCATTAAATACACTACTTTCAAGATTATATTACCATTTTTGTTTTCTTAATCATTTCCCTTTGGACACTATTTAACATTTTTCTTTATTTAATAATTTAAATAAGTGGTAATTACCTAAGTACATTATGATAATTTTTCATTAGGCCTAAGTGGTGTTTTTTTTTCTCTTCAATTATAGTAACTACCCATTAAAGATAGTGGGGCTGTAAATTTGATGCACCTACAATGATTTTTTGATGGACACATAAGTTATATAAGTAGTGCAGTTCATATTTGTTTTGGTTCCCTAGACCTAACATCTCCTTTAGTAAAACTAACACCATCAAAGTGAGATTGTGGATCGTTTAAAAGAGCCTCAATATCTTCAAACAAGCAATGGCTAGATGTATGTGGCTATTTAATTCCATTTTTGTTTCCACTGGTTAAGTGGAATTTCATTTATGACAAGCTGTAGAAATTTTAACAATAAATAGTTAAGGGTATAAGAGAAAAATATCATTAAATGTTCTATTGGTATTATAAAACAATTTATAACAAAAAAAATAAAAATAAAGTGAATTATAATTTGGAAATGAGAGAGGAGAATATCTCCCATGAAATGTTTATCCAGTTAAATCTAGACCATCCATTATTTTTTGTGAAATTAATTATTAATTATATAATAAAAAATACAAATTGAATGGTGAGGATTTCCACTTCACTGCCTCCGGTGAAATCCTCACGGGAGATTGGCTGGAGTATCATTTTTCTTGTAGTTAAATTAATCCAGAGTATATAAATACTAGGACCATAGGATTTGTCTTTAACCAAACCTGATTCATCATTACAGAGGAACAAATTGTGAGCGTGACTCAAATGACTAATGTGCAGAACTATATGTTCCAAAATAGATATATTAATTAATCGACTATTGTTAATAGTTAGCACATTTCGTTTATATTTTCATCAAATACTGAATTGTGCAAAAATTTCCATGATGTTTCATCTGATGAGCGATCACCGAGCTTTTGTGTTAAGTACATTTCAGTCATGTCATTTTCATCATCATCATTCATCAATGAAACTTTTCATCAATTTCACCTTGAGGACAAGGTGAATTTTATATGAGTGGGTTGTTGACAAGGGGTTTTATGTGTTTGGTATTATAACAAGTTCATCATAATCACAGTCGATTATTACATGTGGATCACCATGATTCTGGTGAACTCACCGTAATACCAAACATCCACTAAAACCTTAGGAAGCTGCACAATAGTAGCAATAGGTGGGAAATTGGGATAATGACCCTGTGTATCAAATACCTGATATTCTGTTGCATGCAATTACAACAAACAAACAAAAAAATCATATCTTCTATTCATACATGACTTAGATAAATCTTACTCCCTCCGGTCCTTATTATAAGAAACACTTTGACAAAATCACACAGACTAAGGAAGGTAAATTTTCACATCAATGATTCTAACATTTTATGTTATATTCCAAAATTAACCTTTGACTAGCATAAGAAATAGACTTCTCTAATTAATGCACTAGCATTATAATGAATTATTTGATTGTATTTAATAAGGGTACAAATGGAATTGTGTCAAAGTGTTTCTTATAAAAAGGACCAAATAAAAATTCTAAAGTGTTTCTTATAAAAAGGACCGGAGGGAGTATTACAATAGAACGTTGTTATAAATATCTTTAGTAAAGTATTATTATTGTTAATTAGGACAACAATATATTAGTGTCAAAAAATTTTAAATTATATAATTTGTTAGGTAAACTCGATACACTTCGCCAAAACCTTTAATCAAGGTAAGATACTAAGATGTCTCTCTACAAATGGATACCATATGTCATGATATTCTTGATTATTTTCGTGTATTACAAGTTACAACCTGCTTTAATCAAGTAATTGTGGGAGAAGGGGGAAGAAAATACATGAAAAACTTTTGAAGAAGAAGAAATGTAATTTATCACTTAATGATCATAACAAAACTGAAAAAGTGGAATAAACTAGGAGTATCTCCTTACATCTAACCTTTACATATATATTTAACATCACATATATATTAATGAATAAATCTAGCAAAACATACCTTATTCCCACAAGTTACAAAGAATATTACAATGACCAAGGTAAGCTATCTTGAGTATCCATTGGCCTGAACAGGAATTCTTACTTTGTGTCCTCTGCTTCCCTTCATTAAAACCTCTCCAAAACTATATGTTCCTGTCACTGATCGAACAGTAAGTGTTACAGTAAACTTACGTGATGCACCAGCTTTGATTGTCATAGCTGGAGGGTTGACTTCAATGGCAACTGCTGGTTGCATTCTTGCCGTCATCACGTAGGTTTCTTGTTTAGCAACGTTTGTTACTGTGCGAGTTACAACTTGAGTTCTCACGAGATGTGAAACTGTAATTGATGGAGTGTTTAAATTATATGGGTGACCCATGGTTCTGTTACATGGTGAGTTTGTGTACTTCTTTATCTCATGAAAATCAATGCCAGGTGTTGTGCACAAGAACCCTAAATAGTCTCTGTATCCTGCAAAATTATTAGCAAAACAAATTAAGTTTAATTTTAAAATATATTTTGGTCTTTTCTTAACAAAAAGTGATTTCTCGAACACATCCTTTTAGAAAAATATGTAGCCACAGCACAAAAATGAGAACCTCCACAACTTTCTAAAGATGTAATCTATTGTGGATGAAAGTGAACAGTAGAAACAAAAAAGCAAGAACCGAAATTAAACTCAGAAAATAACTAAACAAAGAGGAAACAGAAAAATAAAACACAAGAACTCAATTAAGTTAATGTGGTTCATCTTAGAATCAAGGGTTATGTCCACAAGAATGCGAGTAAACAGATTTCACTATGATATAGTTTAGTGTAGAACACTCACATTTTGTCTATGCTTCACAAGAACAGAGCTCCTGACATCTCTCGTGAATTTTCTCTCACCATTTTTCTGTATATGCAAAACCACTCATGTTTTCTTGTATTTTGAATTAATACTAAAGACCTCACTATCTGGAGTCGCAAATGCACGAAAAATTGCTAACATAGTGGTGTCACTATTAGAATAACTACTAACAACCAATTGTCTTTTAAGTTTTTTCTTCTATCTTATCCAACACACCAGGACATTATAGCTATTCTTGGGTTGGACGAATTATCCAAAGAGGATCGCTTAATCGTAGCAAGAGCACGTATTTGTCTTCTCAGTGTTGAACAAAACAAATGAGTTACGAAAAAATCCAAGTGGGCCAGAGAGAGATATAAGACGATGAAGCATACACAAATGCGGAGAGTGTTCAAACTAAACTCAATTATTCTCCCTCTTGGATTGAACACTCTCTTCACAGTTGATGCCCACCTAGAACTCCTCATTCCACCATTCAGCAAGTCCAACCAGTGCATGAATTTACTACTTTGAACAAGCATTGTGAGCATATCAGTTGGGTTCTCCCATCTCCCATGTATCAATTTCCTAAACTTTGATTGTATCTTTTGAATTATATTTATAGATGGAGTTCAGTGAAGAATTCCCACTCACGCATAATTTAGTTTCAGTGCTCAAGTATAGAGCTTCAAACTATTCTTTCTCAAAAGTGTTTACAGAAATCTTCTGTCACATTTTCTTACTAGACCTTATATTGGAGTTCCAAATACACGAAAGAGAGCTAATAGGGAGGAGCGACAGTTAGCAGCATAACTAACATCATTCAATCGTCTTCAGATATTTACTTCTATCTTATTAGACATGCTATCCATTGTATCAGTGTTGAAATATAAGACACTACACAATAGACAATGGCTCAGCTAGTACTTGGCATCATTAGACTAAATAAATTACTCCTATATGGGAATTATGACGAACTCAAGTGGACTATGCAGACAGAGAGATATAAGACGATATAGACCAATTGTGCCTCCATCTTTGATAACAGAGTGAATGCTGTGATTTTAATTAATCAGTGATTAGGGTTACAAATTACAACACAAGTTTAAATACTCCACTCCGACACTAGTTGTGCTTTCAGCTCAACTCGCTTTGCTCGAGCGACTAGACACATGAGTAAATATGAGTCATACACAACACTTATATACGTTTTTGGTCCTCGTAATATTACTATTTACAATTCCATCCCTATTTTTTTTTGTTGGAAATGGTCCCTGAAATATATACCATTTTTTTTATTTTGGTCTCGTTATTTTAAATATTACCAAGACCAAAAATGTATTTAAGCCTTAATCTATATTTTACAAAGTAACCACTTTTAAGTCATTTTTTTTATAGCATCTGTTGATTACATCTTCTATCTGTAAATTTGTTAGTCAAATGAAGATTGATTTTATTGCTAAGACAAGCAAAACAGTTTGTTATATTAGAGGGAGAAATAAAATGAACCTGCATCAAAGATGAGCCCAGGGTCCAAGGCTGCCTTAGGATTCACGTGTCCATTTCCATAATCAAAAGGAGTGGCTCTGGCTAGCTTCAAAGCTTCTGTTTCAGAATATTGCTGAGCTAGAATCGGGTTTCCTGCCCTGTCTAGAGTTGTTGCTGTTGTAAGCAAGGCTGATTTAATGGCAGCAGGGCTCCAGCGTGGATGTTTCTGCTTTATAAGAGCAGCAATTCCAGCAATGTGTGGTGCAGCCATGCTAGTTCCAGATACCATAGCAAATCCCTCTCCTGCTCAAGCAAATTTTTGCTTAAATAAATCAAATTATAATACATTGTATTATTCTATCTCATTTTCTTCTACCCTCAAACATGCAATAATTTGTCCAATAACTCTAGGAATCGTGGTATTTCCCATGTCGGTGTGTCTGCAATGCTAGAAATTTAAGATGTTGATTCAAATTATTTGCATTTGAGCTCGGCACAAAAAGATGAAACTAAAATATTAATAGTGTACAAGTTTTATCTGCTAGGATAATGTCCCATGTCAGGTTGGTTGCTGGTCTCATTATTGATTAATCCTCATATTATTAATGTAATCAAAAGAATAGAAATCACGTATAAAGTAGCATAATGATTTGAAGCCTCTTCTTTTACTTGAGGAGCATTAACTGTGTTGTGTAGAAGCCAACTTTCCATCAAAGAAGTATCGACTCTAATGTTTTGTGGGGGAAGTACATTATCCTATGAACAAATTCGGAAGGTTCAATATTTCTTTGAACTTTGCAAACTGAACATAACACCGCTATCCTACCTAAAAACTTTCCCCCTAACTCACCAAAACTAAAATCCAAGTAATGAGCTTCAAATATTAATGACAGGATGAAACTTCAAAGCTCAAAAATTAGGAGAAAATTTAGTCAAACCATTACTTACCCTCATAATTTGGCTCATCGGTTCCATTTAGAGACCAAGCACCCCAAATCAATGAACCCGGAGCTAATATATCTGGTTTGAGAAGATCTGCTTCTTGGAAGCTGAAATCCTTTATATTTGGCCCTCTAGCAGAAAATAATGCCACCTGTGGCGCGGATTTATGGAGAATAGGCATCAAACCATCCCCAATTTTACCTATACCTTTGAAACTCTTCACTCTTCCAGTCCAGTCTCTCGGTGTGGAGATATTATAATAATCAATCAGTTCCTGAAAAATTAGGATTTGAAAGTTCCAAATCATTTTATTAATACATACGCCATGATCATAAGAATGTACCGATGAAACCATAGAAAAAGAAGATTAAGCAGATGGAAAAAAATCAGTAGTTAACCAGTTATATAAAGGGGGTCAATTACCTTTGATTTGGTAACATCAGTGATAAGAATCCCAGGAAGGCCGACAGGGACAGGATCGAATTTTGTTCCAGGAGAAACATTTTCTACACAGAGAACAAATCCAACTGCTCCAAGGGCCTTTGCTGTTTCTGAGACTTTCTTTATTGATGCAGTACCAACAACAAAGTTGAAAGAATAGCCACAGAGAAGAATTTTCCCCTTTATCATGTTCTTGTTTAAAAGTTCTGGCCTCTGGCAATCTGTTGGACTGTACTTCATAACTGAAGAATCTAGTAGCACGTCATTTGCAGCAACCAATGTGTATGTATTGTTTAAATGTGTAGAAGCTGCACAAAACCACTAACAACAAAAATTAGCATACTAGCATACAAGGGAAACTGGAAGACAACAAATGAATTTTTTTCTATTTTACAACCACAAATGGATTTTTGACAATCATAAATATGCCAGGGTGCATTCATAGCTGACAAACTCATTTTTGACAACCACAAATTTCTATTTTACAGCGACGTTAATTCTATAGAATGAACTGACAAACTCAGTTTGCCACCAGCAGCATACCATTCATAGCTGAACCCTAATTTTGACAAAAAAGAAAAACCTATTTGGTAAAGCACAGGAGAAATCGATTTGTTCTTAACTTTGTATGACTATATTAGATGGTTATTTTCGATACTATTGACATTCAAACTTTCTACTCTTCTTTATTTTAACAAAAAGGAAATTTAAAAGTTGAAGAGAATTATCATGAGCATTTTATGCAGTGCAGGCACTAGTACTCATTCTTAACTTTTTTTTAAAGATAACTCTTTATACCATATAAAATACTGTTGGCCCGCCAATTTTGCTGATAGTCCAGTTCACACATTGTTGGACGATCACTAATTTATCAAAAATTAACAGTAACATTTATGCAGACGACCACTAAGAGCATCAATTGAGTAAGTATACAACCAATTGATACAATTATAGCTGGTACTAGTATATGATTTTGGCCAACTACTATGAATAATAATGAAATGATATGAAATAAAGTTCTTTTTAACAAGTCTTAGTCCAAAGATGATGATAATCAACACAATCTACAGAAGAAATTTTTTTGACCATTTTCTCTTTCTATTTAATTTTCTTCACGTGGCACAAACATTGAAAGAATCGAATAGAGCATTAAAATTAAAATACATATCTCTTATATTTCAACATTTTCATCAGCATTCAGCAACGAGTAAAATTCCACCAAAATCATCAAAACCATGTCACGCAGTCTATGATCAAGAAAAATACATCCTAGGAAACATAGTATGAAGTTGGAAACTCACGTGACAGCCCAAGTCCTGCTAAGATATTCCCATTTCCAAGGGTCAGATGGTTTTTATATCTACGATCATCAATTGCAGCTGCTACAGATACTATCCACGGACTATATGAAACTAATGACTTGGGAAAAGGGCCACCATTTCCCGCAGCCTGTGCAACAAAGACACCAGCTTTAACAGCCCCAAGAAGTGTAGCATCAAAAGGATTCAAAAATGTGGTCTTGGTAGCTGCTGGTGGACCATTTGGTCCAACTGAAAGGCTGAGTATATCTACTCCATCATGTACAGCCTGTTGACTCTCAAATTTAAATAATTAGACATCTTGCAATAAAACAATGACGGTTAGGAAAAATTAGACTTTATAACTGATAGTTCAATTTTATGATCATATTGAGTTTAAGCAAGTTTTTTTTAAAGCAATTCAGTACATGACCTAGAGATCAAATGAATAAGTAAAACATTAGAGTTTTTCATCCAGGGTCAATGAGCCAACAAGAGCATAAGACATATCTGACATAAATATGCTGTTTTGGGTAATAAAACATTTGAGATGAAACACCAACATATAGACTTACATACCTGATCAACTGCAGCAACTACGTCTGCAACAAACCCTCCAAACAGTCTATAAAGCGCTTTGTACACAGCAATCCTGAAGACAAATACATTAAGTGCTTAAAGAAATATAAAAAACCGCAGACAAGTTCCCAGTGAAACAATGAACAATTATTGGGTATTATTCCTCACCTGGCACGGGGAGCCATTCCACTTGCTTTCCCGAATTCATGTCCATACAACCTTACAGGTATTCCATTTCTTCCAGCTGCAATAGAGGCTGTATGACTGCCAGTTGAAGATGCAAGAATAAGAATGGAAAATTTAAAAATAACAGCTGTTACCAAATTAGAAGATATGGCTTCAAACACAACTACCGATACTATCCATTTCAAATGTTTATATGTGACAGAGACAGAGAAACCAGTGGAGAAATTTTGCTAACAGGATTGGAGAAGGATCGTGTATATTTCAAATTGATAATTTTTAGCTCCTTCTCATGAATTCTGAATTATGAGGATACATTTTACATTTAAGCATCTAGGCGAAGTTTCAGAAATCTCATTATAGACAGTGACTGTTCTTTAATGTCGAGCACAGGACTCACTAACTATAAATAAGGCATCCCAACGATTTGAAGTGAAGTGGTTAATAAAGTGGAAAAAGGGTCTAACCTTCCATGGCCATCTCCATCCAGAGGAGATGCAAAATCAATTGAAGGATTAAACGTTCCAGAAGCTATTGCAGCTTGAGCAAAATGCTGTGCTCCAATAATCTTCCCATTACAGAAACTTCTTTTCGTCTTAGGATCAACTTCACATTTTCCTCTATATTTTGCAAGCGGTCCATATGGTTCAGTATTATGAGTAGTAAAACTCGGGTGGTGAGGATATATTCCAGAATCCACAAATCCGATCACAATGTCCTCTCCAGCCCTATCACAGCCTCCTCCAGTAGGCCAAACACTGGTTGGAAGTCCCAAAAATTGTGGAGTATGTGTTGTAAGTCTCTTCACTTTCCAGTCCCTCTCAACAGATTTCACACCAGGAGCATGTCTAAGAGTTTCTACCTACTAATGTAAGATTATATAAGGTATGGAAATCAGAGTGCAGAAATGGATTTCAAAAACTCAAAACTCATTATAATTAACAACAAAATAGTAAAGAAGTATGCACAAGACAAGACATCACCTGTTCTGGGGAAATATGAACCGCGAACCCATTTATAAGATGTCTATAGCTATAGAGCTTCGTATAAGTCCCGCGGTCGAACAGCAACCCCAGAAGCATATCGTGTCTATTCTCAAGGTGGCGAGCATAAGAAGTCACCGATTCACTGGAAGAAAGTTTAAAGAAACATGAAAATTTCAACAAGAACAAAACACATCAATATCCAGTTCTCATTTCAACATACACTTAGCCTTGTTGCTTTATTTAAACAAAAAGCACTTGTATCTAAAAGTATAATCTATCTGATATATAGTTAGCACCAAATCATTATAATACCAAATTAGATAACTGTGCAGAGTGTCTAAATTCCTTGTTATATGCAGGGTTTTAAATAAAGGTCCATGATTGAGATGTGGACAGCGACACAAACAGTTTTTTATGTTACAGAAACCACAATTGAGAAATTTGACCACAATTCTCCGCAACACAAAGGATTGCAACACGACAACCACCATTACCATGATTGCCATTTAAAACTTGCTATGATAATTCTTAATTTACAGATGTCTAAATTCACCATTCATTCAAAATGTAAACCCATTAACAAATTAAGCCAAACAATTCCTGTAATTATCGTTACTAAATATCAAAAACTTTAAGAAGAATTTTTGCAAAACTCATACCTCATGGTATCGATCTTCTCATCAGAATCGACAGCAGTGGCTTCAAACCCATCAATACCACCAGTATAACTTATGATAGGCTCACCTTCAACAGTTACTATGTAAACCTCTGCCTTACCATATAACACAATGGCAAACAGAATCATAAATACACACCCAAACTCCATCAACAACTTCATTTCTCACCAATGGAGCACCAACCTCAATAGTGTTTGAGATCTGTTTCATCATTTTCATACAACACAACAGTTACAAAAAATTAATAATCCAAATAAAAAAAATAAAAATAAAAATAGCATAATATTAGTAATTTATTACTACAAAACTATAAATTAAATTTTTAAAAAAAATACAAAATGCTTTCTTAAAGTAAATGAAAATACAAATACCAGCATTTTCAAAAAGTTTATAGTAATATGGAGTTTGACAGGAAGGTAAACCAAGTTTGATCAGAGATTATAGGCCTACTTGATCGACTTATTTGAGTTCATATATTCACATAAACACTTACAAAACTAGTCAGGAGAACTTATGAAAACAACTTACGACATGTTCATAAGCTATTTTTAGCTTATTATCATAAGTTCTTCGAAATAGTTCATATCTTTTACTAAAACAAAATGACTTTACTTTATCACGTGTAATAGAAATAGCTTATTCATAAGCTCTTATATGACAACGACTGCAAATTAAGTTGTTTATCCAAACAAAACAACTTACGACGTGTTCATAAGCTACTTTCTGCCTATTTTTATAAGTTCTCCAAAATAGTTTATACCTTCTACGAAAACAAATTGACTTTAGTATTTCATCACGTGTAATAACAAAAATAAAAAAATAAAAATAGCTTATTCATAAGCTCTTATATGACAACGACTACAAACAAACAAACACGATGAAACATAGATAGTTTTGATTGATCCGGCATTAACCGAAGAGCTAATAATGAAGGTGATGAATTAAGAAGCATAATCATTGAATGAAGCAACGAAAGTTAGTTAGTTAGTTAGTTACCGGTGAGGATTGGATCGGAGTCACATGAACTGTGAGAAAAGCGCGTGGAAGTGAAAAATGAGTTAAAAACACATTGAGAAGTTTGAAGAAGAAGAAGAAGAAGAAGAAGAAGAAGAAGAAGAAGAATAATAAAGGAGTTTGAGAAGAAGTGGAAGCAAAGAATCGTAGAATGGAAGAAAAGGAAGAGAAAGAGAAAGGTAGCTACGATTGCTAGCTAGGTTGATTCACGTATACGCCATTAAATAAATGAGATCGGAGGAGATCTAACGGTTGGGTTTCGTTGCCATAAATTATTATGGATGGATATATTGGTGGTGAGTGAATGAATGAGTAGTAAAGGAGTGAGTGAGTGATGAGTGTAAAGAGGTTGTTGTTGTTGAGTGATGGTGGAGGGACTCTTTTTATATAAAAAATAAAATAATACTAGTACTAGTATATATACTAGATCGTGTATACCACATGTGAATCATGTATAATAATGAGTATTAAAAAGGGGAAATGATAACAAAATTCATGTATAAGGAAAATAATTAAATAAAGGGTCATGCTAACTAGTGCACCGGAGCACTAATAATGAGTTGTGTTATATTCGTAAACTTTTAGCTAATGATTGTGTTGTATTCGTAAACTTTTAGCTAATGATTGAGAGTAGAGCTGTCAAAATGGGCTAGTAAAAATGGGTCGGCCCGAATGGCCCAAAATTTTCCCGAGCTTGGGCCTTAAATATCGAGCCCAAATTTTTTCCGGGCCTTTTTAGCCCGGTCCGACAAAGCCCGTAAAAAGTATGGGCTAGCCCGAATGGGCCGCGGGCATCCCGCATGCCGGAATAAATTATAAATTATGATAAAATAAAAAAGTAAATAAAAATGTTAAATGAGTTAGTAGTTACATTTTCAATTGGACTAGTAAAAAACATATGAAGCCTAAGCCCACACAAAGACAACACAAGCATACAGGTCAAGCTAGAGAAATTCCACTTCAAAATATTTACTATGTTATTCTTCATTAATGTATAAAATTAATGATTTACTTTCTTAACAATTAAAATTTGCATACCTTGTTTGTATTCATATATGATTCGATATGCTAGACACATGTATAAGTTTAACGAATACATCTAATTAACACCTCTATTTTGAAAGGTCAATAAATCAATATCACATGCTAATAGTGAAACAAAATTTGCGAGAAAAAACTTAACGTAATAATTGGACATGTTGTACATACTTGTTACGGTGGCTGCTACCTTACTTATCTATATATTTGTTACAGTGGCTTCTGGTTTTTCTAGTTGTGGATTGGTAGCTTTTTTGTATTGATTTTGGTATTAAAAAAAAAACAAAAAAAATGGACTGGCCCCAAAGCCCAACAGCCCGTGCCGGGCCGGCCTCGGGCACTGTTTTTTGCTGCCCATATTTCATCCGGGCTTTTTAGCCCGGACCGAACTAGCCTGAAGCCCGTTCGGGCCGCCCGTTTTGACAGCTCTAATTGAGAGGTGGTTATTAAACAGACCCTTTGTGAGGATAATACTTGTGCGGATGTCTTAGCTAGCTAAAATGGGTGTTGTTTCAAACTCGCATATAGTGAAGGCATTTGTTCCTCCCACAACTTTGGTTAGACCACTCCTTGAAAATTCATGGGGTATATAGAGTTTATTACTAGTTAGTGTTTTGCTTAATTTATTTCATTTCATTGGATTTGGCTTGGAGTCAGTGGCAGATTCAGAAATTTTTATTGGTGGGGCCTAAAAAATAGTGTATATATTTTTACTAAAGACATATATTACGAATTTTTACAAAATACACAAATATAGTGACAAAAAAAAACTTAAAATACATAAAAGTTTATATAAATTACAATTAGCCTCTATGGGGTTTTAATATCAACTCTATACATATAACTAATCGATCATTCAAGGGAAGTAAAAAGCAAGAGAAAATAATAGTTGGGAGAGAATAAATTGATGCTTAGATGAATTAAGTGAGAAGAAAAGTATAGTTAAAAGAGCAAATGTGTGAAAATTAAGAAGTTGAAGTAGTGAAAAGTTTTTTTTTTAGGTTAGCATGATATTAGTATGAAGTTTCTATGGTCGTTAGCGATGACTATTCTTCATCGGAGAATTCGTGAAACACACAAAATGAGTTCTCTCTTCCTAACCAAATTTTATCCATACGCATGGACCAGAAAATAAGTTTGTGATGAGTGAATAATAAACCTAATCATGACTCATAACGGCTTAAAAATAATATTAATACTATTATTAAGGTAAAATTATTATTGTTTTGGAGTAACGAGTAGCAAATCCACCGTATTTAATAAAGTGGATAGCTATATTGAGCTACTTTTATATGTTCTTCATGTGACTAACTTACTAGTAGTACTACTACTATTTATTTATTGTTAGATTAAGATCAGATCTATCTATCTATCACGGGAGAATAGTATCATGCACCAAACGCCTTAGATGTTTCCTTTAAGAATTTGGTCTAATTATAAAATGATCGATCTTTGATTAAACTTGATTCATATTCTTAAAAGAAAATAAATGTAAATATTTTTGTATTCTGTGTCTGAAATTCTTTTATACCTTAAACTTAAAGGATCATCTCCATATTTTAAATGGGTCCGTTAACATCTATTCTAATGGCATATGTTAAGGTACATTTAATTAATTAATATTCTATTTAATTTACTTCAATAATGAAGTTGATTGATTTTATTAATTAAAAGATATAGTCCACTATATTTATTTATTATTTAATTATTTAAAATAATTGAAACTCTACTGCTACCAAAGAGTTTATGATACACACACCCCATATTATTTTCTTGTACAAAGTTTTTTTTTTTCAAAGCTTTTTTGTAACAATCAAGCCTTTTTTTATGTATATACTCCCTCCGTCCCAAATTATAAGGGAAAATAAAAAAATCACACTTATTAAGAAAATGTAAAACATGAGAATTTGAAGTATGAGTTTGTGGGTTTTCCTTGGAATAAGTTGCATAGGAAGATGTAAAAATAATTTTTATTGGTTGTTGTTTATTGAGAAAATGAGAGAGAGAAGAAATTAAATGCAATTTGTATTTAATTTTATGAAAATAAGGAAAAAACATTCTTGAAAATGATTTTTTCTCTTATAATTTGGGACAAAAAAAATGGTCTTTTTTCCCTTATAATTTGGGACGGAGGGAGTAATTGAGATCTTTAATATTTACATGAATGTTTGTCGATTATGCAAAGGTGAAGGACATAACATAGTTACATGTCCTCTGAAAGAAGAAGAAAAAGAAGAAGAAGATGATGATGATTTTTGAACATGCAAATTTAAATCCAATTCACCGGTCAAAAGTTTAGCTACAATTTTTATTTAAGTTTTTATTTTTTTGAATTTAATTAAACATTTATGTTTTTTTTTCGATAAATAGGACTGAGTATTATAGTAGTATGTCGTGATGGTAACGATTATTAGTGCTATTTTGACTTTTGAATTGCTGATATGTTTTGGAATTTTATATAACTTATAACTTAAAAAAAAAAATTCAGCTTAAAAAAAAACTTTGATAAAAAAAAAAGCTTTGTACCAAAAAAAATAAAAAGCTTTATACAAAAAAAAAAATATGGGGCGCATGTATCGTAGACTCTTTGGCAGCAATAGAGTTTTTTGCCTTTCAAATTCATCTAAATAGTTAATAAATATAGTAGACCATATTTTTTAATTAATAAAGTTGATTACTGCTATTATATATTGAAGTAAATTAAATGGGATATTAGCTAATTAAATGCACCTAAATACTCTTGATTCAAAGAGTAAAATATTGTTTATCTTTCAGAACTTTTAAAATTGTTGTCATCGATTATAGACTCACATTTCAAGATTAGAACAGAATCTCCAAAGTGTTTATGGCGACCTTAATCACACTATATTCTTCTAATCTTTCTTCATTTCTCATTTTCTTCCTTTATTTTATACTTTTATATAAAAATTTGAACACTTTGTTAACAAGAGCTGATCCTCTCAATTTTCAAATCCACCGCGGAGAGAGCAGTTCACATCCTAATCATTCACACTTTATCTTCTTATATTTTATTTTATTGTTTAACAAAGGGACAAGATTGAACATGAGAAAATGTTGATGGGAGAGAATCTGCTCTCCTTTGTTAACCGTAACCCCCTAAAGTTTGGTTCGCCGTGTATCCATCATCAAATCATTTAATGTCATATTTTTATATTAAACTAATTTTAAATAAATTCAAATATATTTTAAATGAATTTTGAATACAAAATAGTATAGTACCTAACTAAACTTCAAAATACCTAAAATAATTCACTTCTTATTTTATCTTCATTCTCTCTAAAAACTTTCACTTCTCATTTTATTTTCCTTTATTTCTCACTTCTATTTTTTCCCTAAACTTTTTTCTCTACCTTCTCTACTTTCTCATTGCTATATATATATATATATATATATATATATATATATATATATAGGGGGCTGCTAATTTAGACCCAGTTGGGTCTAAATTAGCAAGGTGCACCTTTTGAGTTGGACAAAAATACCCATTTTTTAATTTTTTGGAAGAATAGAGCAACAGGGGCATTTCTGTAATTTTACGCAACAGTACACGCACCCCCCACTTCTTTTTCCCCCCCCAGGACACGTGGCAGCGTGTTAGTGGCCAAAAGCAGCGCGCGTGCATCACACGCACCGACAGACGCGCGTGGTAGTTGCTTGATGAGAGAAATTTCTGAAAAAGGCAGGCCACGTGTCATGATCTGATTGGCTGCGTTAATTTTTTTTCATTTTATACTTTAAACTCGATTATTTCGTCGTAAATTAATTTTTTATTTTTTAATTTTTATACCAAAATTCATAATTTTTTTTTCTCTACAAATAGAGACTTGGTTTGTTTGATTTGGACACCGAAAAAAAAACGCAATTTTTCACTACTTTAAACTCGATTATTTCGTCGTAAATTAATTTTTTATTTTTTATTTTTTATACCAAAATTCATAATTTTTTTTTCTCTACAAATAGAGACTTGGTTCGTTTGATTTGGACACAGAAAAAAAAAACCCAATTTTTCACTACCTTAATCTCATCAAATAACTAATAATCAACTTACTGAAACCATTTTACCAGGAAAATGGTTTCAGATTACAACTCTCTGAAACCATTCTACCAGATAAATGGTTTCAGAAGCAAACACAATTAATAAATTACTCACTGAAACCATTCTACCAGTAAAATGGTTTCAGAATACAACTATGTGCAACCATTCTACAAGCTAAATGGTTTCAGAAGCAAATAACTAATAATCAACTTACTGAAACCATTTTACCAGGAAAATGGTTTCAGATTACAACTCTCTGAAACCATTCTGCCAGATAAATGGTTTCAGAAGCAAACACAATTAATAAATTACTCACTGAAACCATTCTACCAGTAAAATGGTTTCAGAATACAACTATGTGCAACCATTCTACAAGCTAAATGGTTTCAGAAGCAAATAACTAATAATCAACCTACTGAAACCATTCTACCAGCAAAATGGTTTCAGATTACAACTCTCTGAAACCATTGTACCAGATAAATGGTTTCAGAAGCAAACACAATTAATAAATTACTCACTGAAACCATTCTACCAGTAAAATGGTTTCAGAATACAACTATGTGCAACCATTCTACAAGCTAAATGGTTTCAGAAGCAAATAACTAATAATCAACTTACTGAAACCATTCTACCAGCAAAATGGTTTCAGATTACAACTCTCTGAAACCATTCTACCAGATAAATGGTTTCAGAAGCAAACACAATTAATAAATTACTCACTGAAACCATTCTACCAGTAAAATGGTTTCAGAATACAACTATGTGCAACCATTCTACAAGCTAAATGGTTTCAGAAGCAAATAACTAGTAATCAACTTACTGAAACCATTCTATCAGCAAAATGGTTTCAGATTACAACTCTCTGAAACCATTCTACCATATAAATGGTTTCAGAAGGATTTCGGTGTCCAAATCAAACGAACCAAGTCTCTATTTGTAGGAAAAAAAAATTATGAATTTTGGTATAAAAAATAAAAAATAAAAAATTAATTTACGACGAAATAATCGAGTTTAAAGTAGTGAAAAATTGCGTTTTTTTTTCGGTGTCCAAATCAAACGAACCAAGTCTCTATTTGTAGAGAAAAAAAAATTATGAATTTTGGTATAAAAAATAAAAAATAAAAAATTAATTTACGACGAAATAATCCAGTTTAAAGTAGTGAAAAATTGCGTTTTTTTTTTCGGTGTCCAAATCAAACGAACCAAGTCTCTATTTGTAGAGAAAAAAAAATTATGAATTTTGGTATAAAAAATAAAAAATAAAAAATTAATTTACGACGAAATAATCGAGTTTAAAGTATAAAATGAAAAAAATCACGCAGACCCATTCATATGCTGACACGTGGCTGCCTTTTTCAAAAGCAAAATTTTCTCTCTCCAGCATATAATCTAGTGTGGCGCAGACAAGATGATCTGATAGATCAGGATGATCTGGGCTGTCTGATTGATCAGACAGTCTTAATGAGATCACATCTTGGCTGTCTGATGGAAATCAACGGTCTGTAACCATGGTCCTTCCGTACGCGCGCGACACTGGATCCACGTCTATTCTTTCAAAAATTAAAAGAATGGGTATTTTGGTCCAACTCAAAAGGTGCACCTTGCTAACTTAGACCTAACTAGGGTCTAAGTTAGAAAACCCCATATATATATATATATATATATATATATATATATATATATATATATATATATATATATATATATATATCAATCACATTCAATTCACAAGTTTAAGGAACCCGACATACTTAACACTAATCATACCAATTTGATGAAAATTCAGAACATATGTCAACTTCATGATAAGTATGTGTGTATATATATATATATATATATATATATATATATATATATATATATATATGTATGTTAAAAGAAAATACTATAAGCTTTTTTTTTTCCTCAAGTATAAATCAATCATATTTATTATATTCTTGACCCAACCATAAATTGCATGACAACTGACAATTCCCTTTAGGATAAGTAAGGTGGGCTTTCATTTTCAATAAATCACTATCAAAAGAATCTTAATCAGAATGGATAATTCCACATACAATCTCACAAAAATATATAACTGAATTATTTTGGTGTAAATGTGGGGAACTAAGATAGCAGAGTATGATCTGAATCTGGGACCATATAAATAGAAATGATTTTTGAAACAATTGAAATTAACTTTGGATGCTTTGTTTTATACTTGCACATGTAGGGTAGACCCACCGACCCTGTCTTCTTGCTTATAATTATAGACTATTGTCTCACGTGTGTTGTCTCATGAATTTTGGAGGGATAGAATGTTAATATTTTCTCACATTTAATATAGTATGCTATATGTTTTACAAGTATATTTACAAATTTACAAATATATTTATAAGTGAAGGTGTTGTTGGGGGAGTATGGGGAGTTTGAGAGAAACGATGGATCAATGTTCCAGGATAGAGGGAGACGCCACATCTCTGCCCAAAATCTTAAATCATTAAGTTAATCTGTCAACTCTCATATAAATCCAACATTCTTCCCAAACATAGTCGATGTGAGACTTAACCACTCACACATGGGCGATTATGCCGCCGGGCATGCCTGGGCTGCCCTTTTTTTTGTAATAATAAGAAAGAGAAAAAATAAATAAATAAAAAAAACGCATCTCTTAAAGGTACCGTACGAGACATATTTAGTCTCTTATATTTATTTTAGGTTTCAATTTGGTCTTTTATCTTTTAAAAGTTTCAAGTTGGTTCCTTATGTTATTGATCTCAACATAAGTTGGTCGTTTTCGTTAAATTTTGAGTTAATTTTTTCTAACTTTTTGTTAAATTTTGAGTTAATTTTTCTAAAACCTTCACATAGTACTCTCCTAAGTGGTCTACATACGCAAATTCATTAGAAAAGTCGACGATTTAAACTAAAATTTGAGGAAAAGGACCAACTTGAAACTTTTAAAAGATAAGGGACCAAATTGAAACCTAAAATAAACATAAGAGACCAAATATGCAATTAATTCTAATTTTTAACAACCTAAAACCTTCTCAATCTAGAATCTTTGTTTGATGACTTGATGTTGTTTTGAATTTTAAAATTTGTTAAGCTGTTTTGATTGTTAAGTGATTATATAAATAAGCTGTTTTGATTGTATAAATAAGTAGTTTAATATAATTATATACGTCGATATGGATTCAGTTTTGATTGTAACCTCTTATTTAGTTGAGCCTTAATTATATTGGAAACATGGCTATACTCTTGCTTGTTGTTTCTTGTTTTAAAATTCCTTCCAAAATTAAATATTGAAAAACTGGGTTTAAATATTTCTATATTCGAAATTTGGGTTGATAAAATTCCCTCCAAAAATTTGTCCAGATTCTCTAACAATCATAGAGTCGCCACTGCACTCACACTTGAAATTCAATATTCTCCCCCAAGTGTGAGCTCCCACATTCTATAGTTGATCCAATATCAGGATCCCCTCCTGCTCCCCCACCAAGTTGAACCACGGCTCTGATACCACTTGATGGGGAGTCCGGGGGAGCTCGGGAGAAACAATGAGTCAATGCTCCAAGATCTCAAAGAGAGGGAGACACCACATCTCCACCCAAAATCTTAAGGCATTAGGTTAATGGGTCACCTCTCTTATAAATCCAACATTCTTCTCATACATAGTCGATATGAGACTTAACCACTCACACTTGAAACCCACTATTTGTGTTAAAAAATATAGTTTTCTTTTCTTTGGGTTACCATGATATTAATACCAAATTTCTATCACCGTTAGCGATGACTAATCTCCAACAGGAAACTTATGGTGCACACAAGGTGAGTTCTCCCCTCCCAACCGAAAATTTTTCCATACACATGAGTCAGAAATCGAACCCCTGACCACATGCTTAAGGGAACCAATACCCTTACCACTTTGTCATTGTTGATTTTTTTTATATAAGCACTAGTCCTTTTGCCCGTGCGATGCACGGATATACTCCCTCTAATCCTTAATACTCCCTCCGGTCCTATATATAAGAGAAGTTTTGCTTTTTAGGTTCATTGTAAAATGAATGTATTTAGATTATATTTTAGTCTAGATACATTCATTTTACAATGAACCTAAAAAGCAAAACTTCTCTTATATATAGGACAGGAGGGAGTATAAAAGTGAGTTTGTTTTCTAGATTCATAGAATGTTGAATGTATTTGGTTTATTTTTTAGTTCAAATACATCAATTATTCTATGAATCTAAAAGTTAATTTTTTCTTATATTAAAAAGTGGAGATAGTATATGGATGACAAATGAAGTAAAATAATAATATTTTAGATATGTAGAAGTAAAATTATGAAGGGCATGTGGGCAAAAAGATATAGGAAGTTGTATGTAGGGATGGGCATTGTTCGGTTTTGGAAGAATACCGAACCGAATTGAACCAAATTGTTTTCAAAATTCATAGTAATTGAACCGAACTGAACTGTTTGTCTTTTGAACTGAACCAAACCGATCTGTTAAAGTGGTTCAGTTTTATGATTTTAAACCAAACCATAACTAATTTTTGACTAAAAATAACTGAATCATTAAACCAAATCGAACCTAACCAAACTGATAATCATGAACCGAACCAAATTGTTTCAGTTCAGTTTTAAAACTGTTTGTTATGATTCAATTTTTTTTGGTTTGGTTCGGTCTAGTTTGGAAGTTCGGTTTGGTTTTTGGTTTTTTTTGCCCACCCCTAGTTGTATGTGAAGAACATATATTAGATATGTTTGTTTTAGAATATTTGTTAAAATAATTTTAACAATTTTTTTATATATGAAATTGGTTTAAATAGTTTCTCTTAAAAAATTATTCGTGATTCGGTTCGATATTTTGGATGACTAATTAAGATATTTTGGGCCAACGAAGATGCAATTGTTTGGATGAAAGAGCTTTCGCTTTGGGGGGGGGGGGGGGGGGGGGGGGGGTTGAATAACTCACACTTGAGAGGGAGATTGTTGTGACAACTGTACGGTGAATAAGTTTAACATTGCTTAGAAAAGTGGGGGTTGAACACTTTATAAGTGAGATGACCCATAAACCTTATAAGTCTTAAGATTTTGGGTTAAGATGTGGTGTGCAACTCATTAATATCGCTACCCTGAACCCAATGTAGATGATCCTCCGACTGTCCCTTATGGCCCAAAAGTTGTTTCAAATTCATGTCTCTATTAAATTTTAATGGCAATTTTAGTCCTCCATAATATTGCGGTTGGATTTGTCAAAAACAAAAATATTGCAGTTGGTAAGAATAGTTCCTATTTTAAAATCGTCTTACAAAAAGTGAATAATTTTAGTCTTTCAAAATAGTCCCTATAAAATATAAATAGAGACTAAAAGTTAAGTGACTTAATTACAATTTTGGTCGCAATTTTTGTCAACCAATTTTTATTCATCCACAAAATTCAATCACGTAATTTAAAATATGTTAATCGTCAAAACGGAGTGGTTTTAATTTTATTTTATTTTAAAAAAAAAACATTCTTATAAATAAATGAAAATAAGAGAATCAAAATTATAATTAATTTTTATTTAAAGGACTGAAAAATTAAAAATTGTAATTGTTTTAGGATTAAAAATAGATATTTTTAAAGAGCCAAATGAATATAGAGAAGAAAAAGAAGTGGTAGAAGTTTTAAATTTCCCAGTACTGAAGAAGAAGGACGTAGGGAAGGGAAACAATTTCTACAGTCTTCTAGGCATATACTTGTTGGAACAAAATTGGTTCTAAAGCCCCAAGTTTTAAATCTATAAAGTTTTTATGATAACAATAAGTATTAAAGAAACAATTGGTAGTACTAATTTTTTAAAACTAGTGTGCAGGACCGTTATAAGTAAACTCTGATGACCTAAGTTCAGAAGTTGTCAAACATGTTCTGAAACAGACTCAGAAGCAAGGTCTTTTGGTTCTGAAACATTCTGCCTCTGAAAGCTACAGTTATTCAGAAGCAAAAAGACTTCAGAAGATGTTCGTGAACTCTGTGCATTGAGAAGTCATTTTCATGTCAGCCTAAATCAGAGAACGTTGGAGCCAAGTTACAAGGACCTTTCTCAAGATTGGTTTGAGTAATTCAAATGGACAATCAAGCTATTTAACCTTATTCCATTCTTGTGAAGCTTAGAAGTCAAACTGTGAAAGTTTCTCTGTTTGGTATAAACACCTTCTGCCGTGACAAAGTAGAGAAATTTCACTACCACTTTAGTCTGCAAACGTTGCTTTCATCCCAGACTGCAAAGATAACGTTAACTGGGTAAATGATCCTTACACAACGGTCATAATTCACATGAAGCGTTCTATTGGACTATATATATTCTCACTTCATCTTTGAAGATAAGAATCTACATGTGCACGCTCCTTTGTATACTCAATCTGTCAATACAAACACTCATCCTCTGAACCTTGAATCTTAATCTTACTCAAAATACTTTGAAGTCTTTTTAGTACTCATTGTATTTTATTATTAAGGTTCTTTAAGTGTATTGTATTATCTCAACAAACTTTATTTACTTTCTTAAGTTCGAGAAGTCTCTTGTTGTGTGCTTGAGCATTGTGTAGAACTCTCTTGCTGTGTGCTTGAGCATTTGTAATCTTGTGTGATTATAGTGAAATCCCTTGGAAGTGCAAGGGGACTGGACTACTCTCGTTTTGTGAGAGGAACCAGTATAAATCTGTTGTGTACTTTCTCTTCCTCTGGTCTCTTTTATTGTGTTGGCTTGTTTTATCCGCTGCTAACATATTTGAGTTGAAACTTAGAAAAAGTTTGGCTTAACTACACATTTGGTCCCTTACATTTATTTTAGGTTTCAATTTGGTCCCTTACGTTTAAAAAGTATTAATTTGGTCCCTTACGTTTATTTTAGGTTTCAAGTTAGTCCTTTCCGTTAGTTTTGTCATTAACACCGTTTGAACAGTACACGTGTCAGCGTGCACAAGTGCCACGTGTCTGTCCACATATGCAAATTGACTGCCACATGTGACAAAATTGACGGAAAGGACTAACTTGAAACCTAAAATAAACGTAAGGGACCAAATTGATATTTTTTAAATGTAAGGGACCAAATTGAAACCTAAAATAAACGTAAGGGACCAAATGTGTAGTTAAGCCAAAAAGTTTTAACTTATCTAAAACACAATTCAACCCCCCCTTCTTGTGTTTTCACACCTTCAATATTAATACGTAGTATTGAATAAGTTAGCACTGACTGTGGCATGCAATATAGAATTAATTAAAAAAAACAAAAACAAAAAAACTGTAGCAACGAATTAGTTGGGGAATTAATTAATGGATTAATTGGGTGGGAGAGAAAAGAGTTTAGGCGGGATTAGTATCAAACTTAGGCGCTAATGTGTTTTCTGCCTTAACTAGATCTTTGACCCATGCGGTGCATGAGTCTAATTAGGTGTAATATGTAACAATAAAAAATAAAATACAAAATTCTAAGAGCGTTTTCAATAAGAGTAGTATAGGGAATTTCATGGACTAATTATTCTATATTTGTTTATGTGCTTATTTTATATTTTATATATTTTTTAAATAATTCTGGAACCCCATCGTTTTGTTTACTTATTAAAAAAAATTGCTGATAACTAAAGGTTAAAAAATTGATGATAATTAAAGGTTAAAAAAAAATTAATGACATAATCAAGAACATAAACTTAAGTAGACATTCATAAATAAATAAAAATTGTGATTAATTCTGCCGTTCAAATTTATTGAAAATAGGGTTAACATATTAGGATTCCTAAATTCTTTCATAATTGAAGCACATGTTTTAGCGGTTGAAAGGTTTTATTGTAAGTAAGGGATGCAGGTTCGATGACAAATCTGTATTTTTTTAATATAAAACTACAATAAAAAGAAAGAGAAAATGAGAGGGGAAAAAATTTGGTTTAAGGTTAGCTTATGTTAGCAAGCTTATAATATAAGAGATTATCAGTTTTTAATTGTTTAAATTGTGCAATAAAAATTGGTGGTGCTTAATTGTCGTATGAAATCCTTCCTATGAAAGTTGATGGAGCTTAACACTTTATGGACATAATTTAAATCACAATTGGTCTGCTAGTGCATATTGTATCAATTGATCATCTGTTAATATTAAATCTGCAAATGTTAAAATCAAAATAATGAATGTGATTAGTGACATGACTATGGTTGTGTTGGTTGTATTGCAAAAAAAAAATTGATTTAGCAGAATTGAGTTTGATAATAACTTTCTAAATTACACGTGATAATAACTTTTCAAATCTCACATGATAATTATTCTCTAAATTTATGATCCGGTAGAAAAAATAATATTGATCAGGAAAGACATAAAAATATTTTGTGATGAATAATATAGTCAACAATAATTTTGATACGATATACTTTTAAAATTGATGGTGCTTATCAATTATTGCACATAATTTTAATCACAATTGGTATACATGCCATATTGGTTGGAAATATTGTCTTGCATTGACGGGTTGCGGGTTCGAATCCTATTCAAAACAAAATTGTATTATTTTTTAATAAAAATTGCAAGATAAAATGGAGGGAAAACAGGGAAAACAAATTAGGGTTTAGAGTTTGCTTGTGTATACAAGCTTATAATATAAAAGATATATTAAGGATATTGTTAGTATATTACAATGTTATGTTAGTTTTTCTAATTTGAACATTGGACCTCCAACTTCTTAACTTTTTTTATGTTTTAGAAACGCGATTTCTAACCAAACACGTTTTATTACCTCAAATTACCCCAACAAGACAACCCCAAATTCAACTGTTTGTAACCGAAAGCACCAAATCAACCGAAAGGCATATCTTTTCTCTGAGCATTAGAAATTTTTGTAACTACTCTCACAATAATTCATTTATATACTCTTGAAAAAGGTGGAATAGAAATAAGAGTAAAAATCAAATAAAATTATCTTTCTACTCCATCTTTGACAATTTCACATTAATTATTAAACTAGACCCTTACCCGTGCGATGCACGGATGTGATGCGATTGTTTTTATTTTACAATTGCATAAAACTGAAACATTAAATATTTTCAAAATAATAATAAAATAGAGAATCCGATATTCAAAAGATTTACTTTCTAAGGAGAAGAGACGTGCATTGTAAGTGACCTGATGTGGTTAAATGAAAAAATATTATTGGTTTAAGGATTATGGTTTACTTTACATGGGTAACAGAATAACTATCTAAAATATATATATATATATATATATATATATATATATATATATATATATATATATATAGGAGTAATAGGATATATCTCCGCACAACATATAAATCTATTTCAAAACACACAAAGGATCGGATGAAAAGAGATGTGGCAAAATCTAAGTCACACAATTGACATATAAATAGTGACAGAATTAGAAAAACTCAAATAAAACAAATAAAATTAAAGGGTACATACCTTCTTTTTTTTTTTGACTCAAAGGGTACATACCTTTTAAAAATATTCCAAAGGGATATGTGTGAAGAGCATCAACCTCACAGTTCAGTTCTTTTGAGTAAGAGATGATGACCCAAAGCCTAAAATCAAAAATTATAAAAATAAGTATATCATTAAAAAAAATGAACAAATAAAAAAGTAAAGTAAACGAAAGTAAAACAAATATTACATAATTCAATTAAAAATAAAGTATATATTATTTAATTTGTATCATAATAGAATATGAATACACATATACAGTAGCACTTAACTAAACCTATAAATGATGTGCAACACAAAAGTTGAATGTATGATGTGCAACAAACAAAAAATGTCAAATTCTCTTAATTTTATTTGTTATGCAAAAAAGTTAATTTTTGTAAAAAATAAAATAACTACAACAAATCATGGTTTTAGAAAATAACATAAGTATTTATACTTGATGTACAAAATATGAAGAGGCAAGATAATGGAAAGAGAAATTGCACATATAAGACATGAAAAAATATATTCTCACATTCAACCGAAAAAATAAATGGTAATCTTTTTAAGCACATGATTGAGCATCAGGGGACGAAAATATTTGTTTCTAACATTCATAACGTTAGGAAAATATGAATAGGATACAAATTAAAACAATTGTAACCTATATATTAAAATATTGGTAGAAGACTCCAATGGATGAAAATTGAATGGTGACTTAAGAGATGAAAAATATATTACCGGGAGTTACAAAGTTAATTAATGTGTATTTTTATATTCTTTTTTTTTTTGATAATAATGTATGTTTATATTCTCCTTATTATAATATAGTATGCAAAAGTTATTATATTCGCCAAAAAAATTAAAGGCTAAGTAAAAGCTTGAGTGAGTGTATATTAAAAAGTCATAAGTATATAAATGCAGAATATGAAAAGTATAGAGATGACAATAATAATAATAATAATAATAATAATAATAATAATAATAATAATAATAATAATAATATAAGTAGAAATGATGTGGCATTGTATAGTAATTTAATTGGATTTAAATGGATGACATGGCTAAATGAAACAATTTGATTGGTTTAATTGGATTAGGGTTAGGAGAACTATCTAGGAATTATATATATAGATATAAATGAACACTTCAACCTATAGTGTAGTGTACATGATAGGTAATATGACTAGGATTGTTATCTTATAAATAGATAGGTTAGATTCTCTTTGTCATCACGTCACGCTAACAATACATTGAGAATATATGCTCGTTTGTGATTTGCCCCATTGAGATCCACAAATCCCGGAGTATGCTATGTTGCCTAGGTACGGTACCGGTATCTGGTACCGGTATTGGTACGCGGTACGATATTTTTAGAAAATTTAAGGTACGGGTACGTTAGTATAAAATATTAGAAAAATTATTTTTAAGTGAATTATTATCATCATGCTTTGAAGATTTAATTTTTTTTGTCTACCGTCTCAACTATTTTCATAAAAAATGAGAGATAATTGAAATATAATAAAAAATTATAATATTTTAAGAGAATTTTCAACAATCAATATGTTTTTTCTGTATTCATCATCATAAATCAACCAAATAAAAATGGGTATGAAATCGGTGCGTACCATACGAGTACCATGGAGTATCTGGTACTGATATGTACCCGGTACGGGTACTTCACCATTTTAGGAGTACCCATGCTACATAGGGAGTATGTGATCATGCAGAGGAAGACCTTGGTCTAATATATCAATGTTTTTGATATTGACGCTTCCAATAACGATGATAAAGTTAATCATGATTGTCAAGTAAGTGTGTTCTAATTTCATATTATATGTCGATCTCTAAATTTTAATATTTTACAATTTTGTCTTCTTATTATGTCTATCAGATGATAAATCATGTAGGTCGCATGTAATTTGGTGGGGACAATATAAATTTTAACAAATAAAAAGATGGTTAAATTTTTTGTGTTGCTGAGTGCTTTGTCAACATTATTCTTTTAATGAATATATATTTATATTATCGTTGGTGATAACTAATCTCTATCGGAAAATTTTAGGGCATACAAGGTGGATTCTTACTTCCCAACCGCATAAGTCATGAATCAAATCTCTGACCACATACTCAAGAAGATCAAAATTCTTACTATTTGAATCAATTAATTGTTGATAATATATTAATAATATTTAAATTTTAACGTCAGGTTACACAAAATTTAGCTAACCCAAAACGACCCATAACTATCTTAATATATGTCATGGCCCTAGAAGGCTAGAACTGATATCTCATCTTTTACCCTACTATCTTGTCTATCTATTTTGTTTTACTCGATTATTTTCTTTCCAAGAAGATATTGGATATTATACAAATGTCCAAAAAGAGTGTGAGGTATGGAAATAAAAGGACGAAAAAACCTTTATGCTTTTTAGCCACTTTAAATTATAATGATGATATCTCTAACAGAGAAAACTACTATTACTATGAATGATTAAAATTTATAGCATTATGAATAACATGATTAACAAATTAAATGCAAAATTGGAAACTAGCTTTTTTTTTTTGGAAACTAGCTACAATGTGCAATCACTATTATTGATTGATACGTGTTTTTGACCTTTTATAACACTTTATAGTTACCCATGTGTAATAGGACCCAATCTTTTTATGAACTTTTTGAATATGACATGCACTCACATAATAAACATAATCACATTCATTCATCTTTATAATAGGACATAACGGTGGTTGTTAAATATGACAAATGAGGGCTATACCTTTTGGTACCAGTTAAGGGTATAATAATCACATTATGTAATCCTATATATTGTCTTTTTTTACTATCTTCAAGGATCTTTTTGAGACATGATTTTGGTTAATTACTATTGAATTTTGATGAATTCTTCTAATTAACTTGACGGTGCAATTCACTTAGTCTCATAATCTAAAGTGTCCTACTTCAAATATTATGAATTTGACTAATGCAAAGTGAGTAATTAGTATAATAATCAAAAGTTTATATTGTCTCATAATTTGTTTTTGTTGTATTTAGATTATCTAGTATAATTGTTGGGGGAGAGAATTCTCTCCATTGTAAAATGGGTTCGGTTAAATCCCAACCACAAGTTACTTGTTGTTGCACCATGTTATATAAAAAAGGGAATGAAAAGCTATGATCTACACATTAATTCCTCCGGTAAAAATTACACGGGAGAGGATCCGTTCCCACTTGTAGGACACATCCCAAATTAAAGTTATTAATAATTAATATTGTTAGTTTTTGTGAGTTTTGTTAAAGGTGGGAATCCAATTTTTGACCTATATAATATAAACTATATGATCTTTAATTAATGGTTGCGATACAAAATCGTGTGTAACTGCGTGTGTGTTTTTTAATAGAAGCCAATTTGTATCGTAATTTGTTATGCATGTGCATATAATATCAACTGTTAATTTATTAATTTGTTTATCAACGAATGATATTACTCATTTTACTTTTAAAACTAAACTTTTCACTTAGGCTTTGTTTATAAATTTGGAGGGGAGAGAGTTAAGAGTTTTGAAAAGAAAAAAAAAAGTAGAAGGAATAAAGGAGTTTGGGAGAAGAGAAGTTCAGAGGATTTATTTTTTGTCTAGCATAAAACCTCTTAGTTTGGTAACTCAAAAACTATATTGAAGGGGATTTTGGAGAGTCTGTAGAAATTTTATATGAATTCTTCAAATTTACTTTACATTGTTATAATATTCTTAAAACTAAAAAATATTAATCATAAATATTTATTTATTTTATTATCTATAAAAATACTCTCTCAAATAATATAAAGGATTTATCTATTATTTTCTCTACTTTCCTCCTTTCAAGTCGTCCCCTTCTCTTCAAACTCCAAACAAAGTTTACAGAAGTCTCACCTAAATTTATATGGTCATGCTAAATAGTGTCTCTGTGATATTTGTTAAGCATGCCAAAAAATGAAATAAAATATAAAATTTATGTTAGTAAGATAATTTTTTACACTTTTACGGTTGTTCTGGGCTGGGCCTATAGCTGGCCCAAATTCACTCATGCTCGGACTGCAAAAGGACAACCCAATAAAATGGCATCCTCATCTACGTCAGCACAAGACATGGCCTCCTCGGCCACATTGGCACAACATGATTACCATGTGCTCCGCTACAAGAGGACACATCTCCAACTGAGCCTATCCGTTCTCTCCTACACGCAAAACAACTCAAGACAAAATGAGGGCAAAATAAATGCCTCTCCCTCCATCCAAGGAGAAATCCTGTCGGTCACACTTAATTGGTTGCTCAACACAGCTCGTTAAGAGGATCTTTGGCCCAGCGCTGGGGGCTCCATAAATACCCTCCTCTACGGGAGGGTCAAGTATTCAATTCTTATTCAAAACCTTATGCTTAAACTTGTATCTCTTGTGCCCTTTACTGGCTTAAGCATCAGAGCGCCTGCATGTACAAATCCCCCTCCGGTGGACTATTCGCTTGCTCTACGACGGTTGCTTGCCTACAACCTTCTCTGATCAACAGGTAAGATCAAAGATATTGGATACACAAATTTTAAGACAAAATTCCAATATTAATATGCTTGGTGTCCGGGACACTGGTTAATATTTTCAAAATTTATATACCTTTTCACCTTTGTCTATACTTTTGAGATTTGGGATAAACAATCCACCTAACTGTTTGGTGGGCTCTGAATTTAATTATTCTAGTTGAAAGAATCTTTGTAAAGTAAAAACAGAAATGTTAAAGATTTCATTTTTGTTTTTGTTTTTCACCACAATCTGGTTCGGGGTCAGTTTTGGCATCAAGTGGTTCCAGCCCCCTCCGATCGCAGTTGCGGGGATCAAACCGCGGTTAGTTTCTATCATTTAATCACTTATTATAGGTTAGTTTCTATCATTTAATGTTGTTCTCCACTATCAATCGAAATCCTCCCATATTATAACCACATACACAAAAAAGCAAATCATAATGAAAATCTCCCCACTCCAAAATTTCCATTAAAAAAAAAAAACAAAAAATTATAGGATTACATTTTTTTCACAAGGTACACACTATTACTATGACCCATGAAATTTGAGTAGCAAAATAATTTGTCACATATCCTGGATGTGCTTGTTTGAATATAAAATAAGTATCTTCAAACCACTTTAATCCCTTTCCAAGCCATTTTTAGGTGCATCTATGAAAACTGAAGATAAAGGTTGAGTTTGAACTCCTCGTCGTTACTATAAAGTGTCTAAATCCCTTGTCAATCAAACTAAACCATTTGTGTTGTTAAGACATTTATCAGCATTTATTTGTCATAGTTATTATTGCACATTTTCTGTTTCATAAATTATTTTGCAAAACACATTTCTGAAAGTGGGCGAAGGTAGTTTTAAGTGATAAGAGACATTTTATAGATATGTAGAGTGTAGTTGTTCAAATGTAGGGTGTTGCTAACAACATCCTAGGTGCAGGTTGCTTGCTATACAGTAGAGTAAAAGAATTTTGAGCAATTCATGAAAGGTGAAGATGCATCACATCAATTTGTGTCATGTGTGATTTACACAGTAAATAATTCATTTAGAAAATATTTAAGAAACACACTACTAATAAAATACACATTTTCTCTTTTTACTAATTGATTTGTGAAAATCAACTTTTAACTAATTAATTTATAAAACAAACTATAATTAGTGTATTGATAACTTTAAAGATGATCAAAACACAAAGCAGCACATAGTTCAACTGTTCTCAGATCAAATAAAGAAGCTAAAGTATCCAATACCTCCTAGGGTTGGATAGCAAAATTTGACATCACTGCATCAAAGTGACTAACAGTAGTAACAAAAACAGTCTCAAAAGTGATCAATTCTTTCTCGGCCTCTTCTTAGACCTTAACTCAGGAAATTTAAGAGGGACAAAAAGAGTGGCACAGAAAAATCTATTCATTCTTATAAATTTGCAACCCAAATGCGCATAGATTTTTCTCACCTCCGTTATATGCATCCTCAGATCCTTTGATATATCGGTGTAGTCAGTCTGGAATTCGTCAGAGAAAAGTGTGAGCACTGCAATATATGAATTGAGAAGATTAATCTTTCCAGGTGGCAGCCTTCTTGATTCAGTGTTAGCAGCAAACATTTCATTAAATCTATTCTTTAGAATGTGAGGAATTTTATGATTCTTTGAAGAGGAAACACCATCCATGGAGTGCTGATCTTTGAACTTGAGAAGATGATTGATGAATGAGAGTATGCAAGAAAGCTTCAGCTTTTCATTCTCGTCCTGTAAATAGGAAAAAACAAATCTCAGAGAACTTTATCCTGCAAAGCATAAACCAGGATTACCAACTGTAAAAAAACCCAACAGTCAAGGTATATGGACCGTTGATTGAAGATTGAACGGTTTTAAAATACATTTTGAAATACTAGTTGTTCATTTTTTCATCAAATGAGTGAGATGAGTAAGATCCACGACAACATGATACCAAATTAAAAAACAAATCAGACACAACACAAAATGAATATAACACACAAATCTTAAATGAGAGTCATTGCTTTAAAGTTTACAAAAATCATTTTAACCACGGTAAAATGTCAGCATTCATTAAAATCATTGCGGTATTCTCATCGGTATTGGCATGAAGGTTATTTATAAAATTGCAAAAGGCACACAATATTTGTACGGTAGTATCCATGAACTCTCGGACATGAATGCATGTATCATACAAAAATGACAAGGCATAGTTATAGTAGCCATTTTAGTTGCCATTTTGAAGTGTCCTAGCTTCCTTTACTTTCAAAGTATTGGAAAAAAGAAATCTAGTATGGAAATTAGTATAAGGTCCAGAAACTACTACAACAGCATTGGGCTAATCAGTTAAATTAATTGGCCAACTTCAAGATATGCTCATGATAAAATATATTTTTATAATTATTGAGTGAGCAGGGGTTTAAACATTTCTTACCCTTACATAATAATATAAACAAGTATAATATTACTGGCAAAGCAAAACTTTTTAACAGATCCAATGACCAATAATTAGGAAATCCAAAGTTATGTTTTAAGCAAAAAATTTATATCTGTATAAATACCTCTATCTTATTTAATCTGTCTATCCTGTTGCAAATAAAAGTTGGGTAACCACTGAAGTCTGCTCCCTTCTGCAAACCATAGTAAATGTCTTGAAGGTAATTCCATTCTCCTGTAAGGATGATTTGGTCCAATACATAAGCCTCCTGAGGTGTAGTTGCAGAAGCATTATATGGTGGTATCTGGCGAGTAACATGAGCTTCTGTACTTGCAATAGCAATTTCTTTTACTTCAACATTTTTCATTTTCTCATCCAGATTCTTTTGAGCTTCAGGTTGTTCTTCATCTTGTCTGATTTCAGCGAACTTTTGTCTCTGCAGAAGAATAAAAATTCCAATATTAGTTTTAAAACAATTCCAATAAAAATCAGATATAGCTTGTTGAATGATAATTAATAGAAGACTTGATCACTTAAATTCAACCGTGATAACCTCACCTATAAATACTACCTAAAAGGCCATTAAAAATTAGGTAAAGTAATAAAATTTCATAATAATAAAATAAAATACTGGACAAAATATAAAATGGGCAATTCAGTACCTTTCATCGGGTTCATCATTTAAAGACAATATATACAAACTATGGAAAAAGCATCTTAAATGATTTACAAAAATATAGAAAAAGCGGGATTTCATGGACTAGAAACTAGAATCACTACTCACAAGATGGGCCCCAAACTACGAGCTAGCATCTATGCAAAACCCCATGGAGAGACACAATGATATTCCATTAATTAATCCATGATACAGAGCAGAACTCAGCATGCTCCAAATGAAATCATGTTGATGATAACTAAGGCAAGTTAACGGATCCTTAAAATGCAATCCGTTCAACACACACACAAACATTCAACAGAGGAACTACAGGGAAGAGGACATGGTGGAAATGTGGAAACTTAAAAAACTGCTCACTGTGAATATTGTTGCTATATTTTTCATCACTAAATTTCCTGTTTTAAAAAACCTGTAAATATTCCATTTCAATAATTTTATTATAGAACTTACACCTATGTCTTCATATAGTGATTATTCAAACCAAATATTTTCCTTTGATATCTGTCTCGTGGAAATTTATGACATTGATATTGACAATAATATTGACAACTTACAAGAATTTGGGAGTTTCATGGTTTATTTCTTCTGATTTCAAGTAGAAAGTTAAGTATCATCTAATGTCAATGTCATACACCTTTGAAGTACCTTTCAATGTTTTGCATGAGAATGGTTTTGGCGGAAATATAAGTTGGGACTTCTAAGTGTAAATAGGATTCAGCAGAACTAGAATTCACCTTAAGAATGCAAAGTATATTGTTATAAAAAACATGGTTATAGTCCTAAAACAACTTGGACTGTATCCAGCTGATGTATTAAGCCTTTGCTTCACTGCATGAACATGTTTATAAATTCTAATTGCAACTTAAAACAAAACAAGCTCAACAGCAGAACTTATTCTGAATGTTGAGATCCCACATGGACTCGAGATATAGACAAATTAATCCTTGCAATTCTTTAGCTAACAAAAATGTATCCAAGATAACAAACATCGCCAACAAACGAATTAAAATAAGAATTAAGACCACAATATTTTCCCTTTCTAACGATCAACAATCAGATCATACAAAGTAGAATCTTATCCTACAAAGGATATATTTGGTTGTGATCAAAATGGGCAAGTCGAATCTTAAAATAAACAATCGGTTGACAGTATTGAAAGTGAAGCCCAATGATTTTGAAATTTAAAGTGTGTTGTTTTCCTAATCCAACCAAATAAAAAATTCAACCATAAACTTGTGGTATTTGAATATTCTCTTATTTTTCACCTCTAAGCTGAGATTCATGCGTCACTCGCTAAATTTTCAAAACAAAAATCACACTAAAATAAGGATTTTGTCATGTAATTATTACCTATTAACACAGCTAGAAAATAAGGGTTAAACAGGAATCAAAATATACCTTCTCAATTTGCTTCTTTGTTGCGAGAGCAGCATCAAGCTTATGGTGTTTCTCTCTCCAGTCTTCCGTACTCAACTCTTCCTCAATCGGAGACGGAGGCGGCTCCTTATATTCCAAACCTCTAACTTTCGGTTCCAATCTAAATATCTACACAACGCAACCAAATCAAAACAACACACAAAAAAATTCCAAAACATCAAACACAACTTTTTTGTTCAACAATTTACCTTATTAGCACTAATGTGCATAACCTTAAGTGTCTGAGTTTCCTTATCAAAAACACCAAGGGCATACAACGACGCCCCTTTTGCAGCCGTGACCTCACCCTCATAACTCGATCCGACAAATTCAACCGAACAACCAGCAGGACTTACAACAAGCTCAGTCCTCTTAGACATAATCTTATTTGTATAAGCTTGAATACTTGTCGAACCCGGCTGCTTTTCCGGATCAAATCCAGACGGAAAATAACCAACAAAAGGAGCCATTTTGTTTGGATCCGTGGGGACAACTTCAACCTTAGCCTTAACCGGTTCATGAACAACCGGTTCAAAAACTAGTTCAGTATCCATTTTTCTTTTGCTTTTGCTTTTGCTTTTGCTTTTGCTTTTGCTTTTTGATTTTTTCTTTGATTGTGGTTCAGAGTTTTCCATTATGATACACTATAATATAGAGAAATTTGTGAGAATTAATTAATCTAGGGTTTAGTTTTCAAATTCAGTTACGTATGAAAACTCGATGGAAAATTGAATTAACAAGTGTTACCTTTGTTCACGGTGTTTCTAGCGGTGGATAACAAACTCCGGCGGCGTTTTTCCGGCGAGATGAGTTGTGACTCCGACTTGTTTCTGAGAAAAGGGGAAAGCGCGGCTTAGAGGTTTTGGGATTTATTGTTTCAGGTTTTAGAATATTAAAACAAAATAGTTTTTTTTTTTTATTTCATTAAATAAATGGGCCTGTTAAAAACAAAGTGTAGTGGGTGACTGGGTGTATTAACCTTGAAATTATCGAATTAACGTTACCGTTTTCTATAATGCCAACTTCGTTCTCACTGTGAGTGACAATTTTTTTTATTCAAACTTAATGTTTGCGCCTCCTGAATATAAAAAATTATGAAAAAAAAAAATTGCATTCTAGAAAATAAACTCGTTTTGTCATAATTTTTCATTCAAGGGCGCAGAAGTTGGGTTGGAGTAAAAAATATCGTGACTCGCTATTTAGAGTGCGAACTTAAACACAATTCACTATCTAGAGTGCGAACTTAAACACGGTTCGCTATTTAAAGTGCGTTCAATTTGAAGTTTAACAATTGAACCTTATACAAATTTAACCACCGTCCAATACCATATTTTAATTGGCCACTAGAGCGGTTATGACAGTATCGATCAATCACAGACACACACCGTATAATTCTACAAATTGAATTTTTTTTTTTAATAACTCGCTCATACAGTGTTCCATTCGAAATATTTTCTTGGGGTTAATGGAGGGTTCGGACTTTAACTTGCGAACTGTGTTTCAATCAAAATTATTTCATGGGAGATGAGAGAAGGGTGAAAACGACAAAAAAATTCGATTTTTATAAGGTTTGCAGTTTGATTTCTAGAAAACGAACTCTTTTTCTCCCAATTTTTGCTATTTACATTCGAATTCTAAGTAGCGAGGGATAAATTTGAAATATCAAGAATGCGTGCGTGTGAGATTTGGGGGGCATGAAAAGTAAAACTCAACAATAATTATCACTAATGGTAGAAATAATGAACAACACACTCGGCCGCCCAACACTAAATGAGGTTCAAAGCGAATTTTAAAGTGAAGCAAAAAACTTCGGGAAACGTTAACTGAAGAATTTTAGTGTAATTTCAACTAAAATTTACACCGAAAAAAAAAAATCGGTAAACGTTTTCCGAAGTTTTATGAGTGAGAAAAGTTTTTTTTTGGGGGGGGGGGGGCAGGGGGAGATGCTTTGAGCCTAACTTGAAAACATAAATTAGATGAAGCCCAAATTCTCATGTACTTATCGAATCAGAGTTTGGAGATTAATCAAATTGAGATTTTTCTATTTTGTTGAGAACTTTTTCTTTGTTCTTGAGTCAAAAACTTTATAGTAGTGGTTTAATCTGCCGGTTGCAGTTATGGTTGCAATTTGCTTGGTAACTTTGGTTCTACTTGCCGATCGCAGTTAGGGTCAAGTAAGATTTATAAATAATATTACCTTTATTAATAATCTTTGTATTATTTATAGTAATATTACATTGTACTTAACTCTTTTTGTTTTGTTGACAAAGTCTAAGTACTTAACTTAGGTGCTAATAAAGTCTTAGTATTGCTGGTTGATTTTGGGGGATCTCCTGGACATATACATTTATTTTGAATACATCTGCAACCACGATTTGGAGTACGGCGTTGACAATCATCGTTAGTTTCACAACGAAGAGAGATAACATGATGATCTGATCGGAGAGATGTAACGGAACCCAAACTTGCATCTGATTTCTTGCACATATCTACATGCACACACAAACATCACATGATCATCATTAAAAACAATATCATATATATTTAGGGTAAGAAATATTTTTTATCATAAAATAAAATGCTTTGTCAAAATAAAATTCAAATGTGATGCATTCATGAGCTAAATATTGGAAGGTATTAAGAGTAAAACATGATTTATGACCTAATGCCATGATAACAAAAATTAATAAGATTGCAAATTTGACAGCAGAATTTTTTGAGAGCTCCATATTCACAATTGAACAGAGGTTTGAACTTGTATTTGTACGGAATCAACTAGCTAGAGATACTACCATGCTCTATTTATAAAAATAATTTTTATATAATAATTTGGAAAAGTGTTTATAAAATATAGAATAAAATAAATTTTTCTTTTGACCAAAAAATATATAATTTTTTTCTAATTTTACAAATTTAATAAATAGTAAGTACATAATTTACGGTCAACATCTTTTAATTATTCAAAATATAATATAATAAAAAATAAATTATTTTCAAATTTTTAATGTTAAACTATAAGCTTTTGAATTTATTTATTTTATTTATATGATGGACTTTGTCAAAAAAAAACTAGGATAATTTTTTTTTTGGTAGAGACTAGGATAATTTTTTATTAAATAACATTGACGGTGGTTCTGCAAGTGTACAGAATCACTACCAAGTAATAAAGTGATAAGTTTATCGTTCTCCACAGGGATTGTGCCAAAATAACTAATTTCACTTAGAAATATGGATAGTTGCCTTCGCTTTGTTTGTTTGAAAGGTATCTTTGCGGGTAATAGTAAATGACAGGAAATTAAAGACAGAAATTAAATGACAGAAAATAAATGGCGCGTGTGTGTCCACGTGGGGTGGTTAAGTGTGGTTGGATCCTCACTTACTCATGTTTGGTGGTTATTCCCTTGTTTCACTCTATCAGGAATTAGGCTATTAAAAATAGGTTCAGAAACAATCGTTCCTTATTTCTATTACAAACTGTTCAGAGCCTGGTTAGTGGTTACCCTTACTCTGTTTAAGTATCATCGCCTCAGGTTCCACTTTTATGTTACAAACGTTGGTATCATTACCTTAGTAGCTCTATGTGTCACAAGCTGTCATGTGTGCCTCTAACTAGTCCTAACTCTGCCTCAGGTAGAAATTATCATTCGTTCTAATCCTATACTAAGATCTCATATACTGAATTTAATGGTCTCATCTTAGACATAGCACACCGTCCTTCGTTCGGGATTACTAGCTTCGTTTCCTATGTGATTTCCACTAGGTCCTTAGATTTTATTCTAATGTGATCAGTATTAAAATAAATATAAAACCAGAGGATAAAAAGAGTTTGAAAATAGAAACAATTGAATATATACCCAAATTATAAAAAACCAAGCATTCGTAAGAGAGTTCCTCGACTCAACCTAACCTAGGAAAAATAAATTACAAAGACAGAAAGAAAAGAACTTTATTGGCCTTGGAGTTCTTTGGCCTCATTGCCTCCTCCTTAGAGTTCTCCTAACTCTTGGTGAATATTCAAAGTACTGAATATTTTGGAATTTCTTGGGATGAATAATAATAGTGAAGGAGGAATACTCTATTTATAATTTTTCAGCTGGGTTCTGGACTTTTATGCGCGTCCATCGCACCCATCGTGGCCACTGTATTTTCGCCTCATCATGGCCACGATGGATCATATCGTGGTATGATGGAAGATCTTCTCAGAATTTTTTACGTTCTTTTTAGGTCCTCATCGTGCCACGATGACAAGTCATCGTGGTACGATGGAAAAAATTTGTTGCAGATTTTCTTCAAATTAACCGCCTTCTCATCGCGCCACGCTGGGATTCATCGTGGGTACGATGGTTGCGCTGTTTTATTATGTGTTTTGCCCTTTTTTGCTGCCTTTTCAACTTTTCTTGCTTCTAGGCCAAATAACTTCACTTTTCCAGGTATTTGCTTGCTTTTGGGCTTCAACTGCTATTAAAACTACCTAAATTACTTCTAAAAACATCATATAATTGACTGTCATCACAACCCCACACTTAAATTGTTGCTCGTCCTCGAGTAACATGCCTGCCAAACAAAATCGTCAGTGAAACAACAGATAACTTAGATGACAGGCAATTCACAACTTTTACATTTGACGACAATGGTACCACCTATCTTTATTGCAGCGATCATGCTCAATCAGCATTTGGTCCAAGAGAAGTCAATATAACAAGTACAAAAGATGTCCACAAGAGTCCATGTTCAACTTTTTTCTCTCTTCTCACATTTTCGCTCAATTTGAAAGGGTATCTCTCAATCGACATGAGACTTGCCATTTTACCATAGGCTTGCAACGTCTCTAAGCAACCAATCAAATTTCGAACAGATACGCATTATTAGAGGTCTTTATAGGTTGTAATGTGGCTTAGGTAAAGGTAAGATATTTTTTGGGGAATGTAGGCTAAAATATTGGAGTTAAGTACGACTACTTGTCCTTATTTAGGTGCAACCTGTTACCTGTAGTACCTTTTGATGAAGTACAAGAGAAATTTTTTTTCTTTTGAGGACCGAATGTGTCTGTGTGGTCCTTATTCTATCACTATTTTTTTTAAGAGACTATTTTTTTATGGAATTTTTTATGTATTCTGTCTCTTTTTTATTTTATTTAATTTTTTTCTTTGTGATAGTTCGCTTGTACACCACCCCCCACTCATCTTTTATAGAAAAAATATAAGATAAATACAAAAAACAAGATGATATGCTTTAAAATATGAACAAAATAAATTATAGATAGAAACAAAACAGAACAATCTATACGCATAAAAATAGGAAAAAAACAATTAAAACATTATAGAAAGTTTAGTCAATAAAAAAAATTATAGAAAAAATAAGAAGAAACCGCATAAAAATAAGAATATAGAAATAATTAATAAAAAAATAATACTTTATAAAAAAAATTAATATAAACAATATTTTTCATCGGAAAAAGAAAATAAATATAAACAATATTACTATCAAGTTTACTACTAACCACTAATAACAAAAGGGTTAAATAATATCAAACTTACTAAATTACCCTCTGTATTCCTAATAAAATTTATAATTTTTTATTAAAATTATACACTAGACCATTATTTATCACTGAAACTGTTAAACATAAAAAATTGAATAAATAAATTTACAAGAAAAAACACGATAATTCCACTTATATTTTAACTATATTATATAATAAATTTTTAAATATTTAATTCTAAATGAATTTTCTACCTTAATATAATAGAAAACTTAGATATCAAATAAAAATCGATAGACTCGTGCGAATGCACATGTCTTTAAACTAGTAAAGCTTTTAAAGAATATTACATATGTACAATTTTTTTTTATATAGAAATTTGTAAGATATTTTGAATTAAATATAACTTTAGTCTTTCAATATTGTACTATATCATTTACAATTTTGGTTCCTCATTGTTATCTCATAATTTTGGTCAACGGTTTTATTTTTTTTCTGAGTAGTCTAGTGGCCAGAGTTTCACTTTTTAAGGTAAAATAATGGAAGTATAGGCGTTCGAACCTTATCCTTGCATTTTATATGCAATGTTCAAAGCAAATGAGATATGCTCATGGGAATTGGTTAACAGTTTTCTATGCAATCGACTTTTTCCCACCAATAAATTTTGAGGGTTTATGTTATGATGTGGCAAGTGAGATGCTTATACCTTATGTGAAAACTTAGTTGATGATGCGTCACACCGTACATAATCTTTCGTTTTTTTTTAAGTATCCCCTACATAATTTAAGGTATTTATCCACAATCAATAAGAATATACCATATACACGTGAAATAAAAGTTTGTTACAAATTAGCCGTGGATATCACATGTAAATCTACTTATGTGACTTGTTATCATTAATTGATGAATAAATACTCCCAAATTATTAAGAGGTAGAGTTGGCATAATTTTTTTTGTTAATCCTTTAGTTTTTAGATGAAGGAAGACCTAATAATCTAGATTTCAATTGCAAAATATGACGAATTAATGTTTAAAATATTACCTACTAGATGAACCTGCATTTAGTGTCAATCGACAATGCTTTGAGTATAGTATAAAATTATCTTAGGTGGAGAGAATTTATGGCGAAAAAAAGAACACAAAGGTCATATGTATGTCTATCATGTCGTAAATGAAATAATAAATTTTCATATATGGTTTAGTTTGGTGTTTTCTTAAAAAAAAAAAGTTCGATGCTTAAAAAGAAATTCAAAATTTCATAATATTCAAGTAATTTTCAGAAACAATTGACAGAAAAATAGTTTTGTACGCTAATATTAGTTTTATGGACCGTTTTCCAATTTTAATTTAAATACACTCAACCTAGTAGACCGCAGGAAAAAAAACATGCATACATGGATCATCACATTAATTTTGTTGGTATGAGAATCTCAAAATAAAAGATGAAATTCGTCGTATATTTATCTATTTTTATAAATTCATTATAAAACTAAACTATGTGTAAAAATCAACCAATTAAATAGGAAACTTTTTTTTTTGACAATAGTACATAGGGAAGTAGCCCACTACTAATATATAATAAAATCGATTACTATCCAATTTACTAATATATCCTTAGTAGTTTTAACCACGTTCCAAGTTTTGTATCTTTCATTGTAATTTCACTAAAAAATATATATATAAAAATATAGAAAGAATTTAAGATAAATACAATAAAAAGATGATATGCTTAAAAATAGGAATAAAATAGATTATAGACGTGAACAAAATCTATAGACAAAAAAATTTCACTAAAAAATATTAAAAAATAAATCTATCTTTTTTTAAAGAAATAATATAAGTTATTAAAAAAAATATTTACTATCAAATTTACCAAATTACCCTAAATATTCCTAATCAAATTTCTAATTTTTTTTTATTAAAGGATATACATGGGATATTATTTGTTACTAAGACATCAAAAATTGGATAAATATTTGTCATTGATAATTTATTCATTTAATAAATTTTACAAGAAATAACATAATAGTTTTACTTATATTTTAATAATATTATATATCAAATTTTTAAATATTTTATTCTCAATAAATTTTTAAACTAATATAATGACAAACTTAAATATCGAATAAAAGTCAATAGAATCGTACGAATATACGGATCTTTTAACAAGTTAAATAAATAAAATCTTCAATTTTATTTCACACTACATAACATTGGACAAAACAATGAGATGCATTCCTTAACTCAATTTTATTTCACACTAAACCAATAGTAGTGATAAAGGACCTTTATCACTAATCTTTGTGACATTTGTAGGAAAATTAAGTCTAAGTAAGTACTTAAATCAAGTTCTAATAAAGTGCTTTTCTTCGTTGATTTTGGGGAGATCTCGAGGACATTGACACACAGCAGCAACGCATTTGCAACCTCCTTTTGGATGAAGAAAATCACAATAAGCATCATTTGAACATGCAGCGACAGGGCCACCTCCTCTTGCATCAGACTTCATGCACATATCTACATACACAAACAAGATGATATTTAATTTAGGGTAAAAATATTTGAAGATGTAATATAAAATATTTTTTCAAAATAAAATTCATAGAGGTAGTATTTCGTTCATTGATGCATTCATGAGCAAAAATTTGGAAGAGGTTAAAAATAAAGCATGATTTTGTGAGGGAGAAAAAAAAGACTAAAGCAAGATTTATGACCTGATGCAACAATAACAAAAATGAATAAGATTGCTAATCTGGCAGCAGAAATTTTTGGGGAATTCATATTCACAAATTGAAGAGAACTTGAGGTATAAACTTGTATGTATAGATAGATAAACTATTAGAAATAACACTACAATATATAGTGTATATGATTTAGTAACGTTTTAAAAAATTTACTAAATGAAATAAACGTTACTAATTAAAAATAAATGCATTATCAAATCACTTGATTGCGTAAAGGGCCTATTTTAGGGAGTAACACATTCTAAACGTTACTAACTTATTGTTAGTTAAGAGCATTAGTTACATTTTTCCGGTTAAATATCTACTATTAATATATTAAAATCGATTATCACCAAAGTTCCTAATTTATCTTATTATTTTTAACCGTGTTGCACGTTTTGTATCCTTAATTGTAATTTCACTAAAAATATTAATAAAAAAAATACTCCCTCCGTTTTCTTAAAAGTATGTAGTTCTATCATATTTAGTGTTTCTAATGAACTGTCCAGTTTGTGTTTTAAATACGATTTGTCAATTATACCATTTGTCAATTATCGTTATCTTTTTCAATATATTTTTTTATATATATTTGAAAAACTAAAGGTTTGTTTTTTTTTAAAAAAAAAAAGTTTGTTCCTTTTTTATTACGATAGGAAATTTATTGCTTCCTTGTTATATTCGGATTTAACCAGAATTTATTACCTATAATAATGGTTCATTGAAAATTTAAATAAGATAAGTACTAGGTGAAAAAAATAGGATAAATACAAAAAGAATGATAGGCTTAAAAATAGGAACAAAAGAAATTATAAATAGAAACTTTTTTTTTCCCAAAAGAGGAGTAGCAAAGTGCTACTTCCTCAATATATATATATATCACAAAAAAGAGAGAAATACAAAAGAATGAGAGGGACTAGATCAAAACCTCCTTACACACGGATAAGCCTGAAACTAGGCTTACCCAATCTATTATCAACAAAAAAACCACTAATCTGCCGAGGAAGCTCATTCCATATAGTAAACCTATCAATAGTAAGATCAATGTTTGCCAAACCATCTGCACATCGGTTACCCCTCCCTATACACATGGTAGACCACAAAATTCATGTTTCTAGTGATTCTGAGACAATTCTTCCATCTATTACTTAGCTCCCAAGGTACTAATACAGAACAGAACAATCTATTACTTAGAAACAAAACAGAACAATCTCCAGTCAAAAAAATAGAAAAAAAAACATTATAAAAAATTTAGTCAATAAAAAAAATTATACAAATAATATAGAAAAAATATACTCTATAAAAAAAAACATAAACAATATTTTTCATCAAAAAAAAAACATAAACAATATTACTATCAAATTTACTACTAACCACTAATAATAATATAATAAGAGTTAGGATCCGTTGACACCAGGTGTCAAACTTTAATTTGACACCAAATCTCAACCGTCTATTTCTTTTAATCAAAGGCTAATAATAGTTTCCTATATTAACTCATGTGTGTATCTATTTAGGAGATTCATTATTTTTAGATTGCATAAAAATTTGATTTGTTGTTCTACAAAAAAAAATTTGTTCAAATAAAATAATAATAATAATATTTTGTTGCTCTAGAAAACAAATTGATTTATTGTTATTCAATCACCCCAAACATTACTATTCCCCTTTACGTTTTCATTCTCATGGTGTATGAATTGAGTTTATGAATCTATTGGACATATAGGTTATAAATCATTGAAAGCAAATACATATATGAATCATCAATCATGGTATATATGGGTATAAAAATTCAATTTTATCGGTTTTAGTATAGAAAACAATTTTAATTAAATTGAGTTTGGTAGTAGGTTGTTTATGTGCATAGTTTGCAATTGACATTGACAGTTAAGCAAAGGAGAATGAAAACGCAAGGAGAATAGTAATGATGGGGATAACAACAATTTATTTTTGTAGAACAGCAAATCAATTTTTTTTTGTAGAAAAAAAAAATTTTTTTTTTTGGTAGAACGCTTATCAAATTTTTTTTGGTAAAATAACAAATCAAATTTTTATGCAACTAAAAATAAGGAATCTCCTAAATAGATACACACATGAGTTAATATAGGAAACTATTATTAGCCTTTGATTAAAAGAAATAGACGGTTGAGATTTGGTGTCAAATTAAAGTTTGACACCTGGTGTCAACGGATCCTAACTCATAATATAATAAAGTTAATTAATATCAAACTTACTAAACTACCCTAAATATTCCTAATAAAATTTATAATTTTTTATTAAAAATATACACCGAACTATTATTTATCACTGAAACATAAAAAATTGAATAAACAAATTTACAAGAAAAAACACAATAATGTAATTCCACTTATTTTAACAATATTATATAATATTTTTTTAATTATTTAATTTTAAACAACTTTTTCTACCTTAATATAATAACAAACTTATATATTGAATAAAATTCAATGTACCCGTGCGAATGCACGAGTCTTTAAACTAGTTACTACTAAAAGGTTAAATTGTAGTAGTGTAAGTAATTCCATGTTTTATTGATAATAATTTTTATATATATTTTTAAGAAATTAAATGCCAAATATGCTCAATATCTTAATCTTATCATAATCTTAATTTTGTCTTAATCTTATCTTAATCCTAATCTTAATTAATCTTGTCTTAATTTTAATCTTATCTATATGCTAATATTTATTTTTATATATTAATTAAAAATTAAGATCAAAATAGATTATATGAATAGTGCGCACGGGTCTCAAACGAACACTTAAAAAGGAACGAAGGGAGTATAAAATAACGTCCAACAATTGAGTTCATCGGCTGAATTTATTTATTTTTTACTTTATTTGCAGTGTTGACTATTTTTTATTACTCAAAGTTGACTGAATTTATATACGTACTATTTTTTAAATAAAAAATTCATGTAAAAGGTAAAATTGGAAGAAAAAATGTTTAACCAAGATTTATTATCTTTTAATATAGATATCTGAAAAATTCAATTATATAATCAAATAAAAAAATATTGAATTTTATATAAATAATTTATACAAAGGGCAAAATTTGTAAGGAAAAAATTCACACAAAATTTGTATTTTATTTATATATAATATAGATAGCTTATCCATTTAGGGATGACAGTGGGTAGGGTATGGGTAGGGTACTATAGCACCCATCCCCATACCCGCGGATTGAAAAAATACTCGTACCCGTCGCCATACCCGCGTGGGTAACAACTTTTGCCCCCGTCCCCATACCCTATGGGTACCTAGGTACCCATACCTGTACCCGTTACCTGTATTTTTACTAAAAATAAATTGATCAATTATAAAATATCATATAATTTTAATAGAATTAAAAAAATTTCAAAGATTTTAATATTGACTAATGAAAATTATAAACAAAATTATTACTAATTTTATGTTAAAGTTAATATTTATGTTAAATATTTACATTATTTTTATATTATGTTATAAATAAACATTTTTATTAAAAATATGCAATAGTTTAGTAGAGTTGTATTGTTTTAAATTGATTTACATATATTATAATATAATAATATAAATAAAATAAATAAATATATATTATGCAGGAATGGAGCGGGGTGGATACTAAGGTACCCATATCCGCACCCATACCCGTTCATTTTTGCGGGTAATTACCCATACCCGTGCCCGTACCCAAAATGCGGGTTTTTACCCTACCCGTTGTGGGTAATTTTTACGGGTACCCTCTGGGTATGGGTCAAATTGTCTTCCCTATATCCATTGTCAATTACAGCAGCACCTACTATTCTCTTTGTTCCCAAAAGCCATATTATCTTTGCATTTAATCTTCAATATGCCAAGCACCTCATAGGTTAATTATTACATGCAAAGGTATCACCATGATTTTTACTTAAATGTCACTGTTATTTATCATAATCTATATTACATGCTTTCACTAACATAGACATGTATATTTGAATATTGTAGCTGCAATATGTTGGGGTGCAGGAAAAGCAGTGACAGTGGAAGAGATACAAGTAGATCCACCAAAGGAAACAGAAGTTAGAGTTAAGATGTTTTGTGCTAGTCTCTCTGCCACACAGATATCTCAAGCATTCAAGGATTTCCACATGTTTGTTAATTTTACTCCTTTCAATCCTATGTCTTTCCTTTTGATCAAAACCTAAAACATATACTCCTCTGGCCTTGTTTATAAACAAATATTCTTTTTTAGATTTATTGAATAGTCGATGTACCTGGTCTTTAATATAAATCAAATACACCGTTTCATATATATATATATATATATATATATATATATATATATATATATATATATGTATGTATATAAACCAGATACATCAGTTATTCAGTAAAATTAAAAAATGAGTATTTGCTTATAATTAAGAACGACATAAGTTATTTTTTAGTTTGCTTTGACTTTTGCTAATGGATTTCTATACAAATTAATTTGCAGAATAAATTCCCCTTAGCACTTGGACATGAAGGAGCTGGGTAAAATACCAAATATAACCTTTTTCTATAGTTTTCTCCGTATATTAACTATATATTATTAACCGGCTAATGCTACGGTGGACCACCTTCACAAGTGATTAATATTATTATAACGAATACGAATTTTACAGAATTCACCGTTAGATTGAAAGTTTATATTACATAGATCATCTCCATAAAAAAAAATTTGAAAAATTGAAAATCATTTTTTTTGAACGGCAAAAAATAATGATATATATTAATAATTGGAATTTGGACAAGAGGTACTTAACCTACAATTGAAGGATTACATGTGGTACTCGACCCAATAAATACAAAAAAAATACTAATAATTTTACAACATTAAACCCCACCCCGATACCTCTAACGCAATATACAATCCAAAGGGAGAACACACAATTCATAATATAAACAAGGTGTATTGACCTTTTTTGATAAAAGTCATTTACAAGAAACTTGTTGTATCTTTTCAAAAATATCATCCGGATCTCTAATCTTAGACTAAAAAATTCTTTCATTCCGTGATCGCCATTGCACCCACATGATTGCATACCAACCCATCAACAACGGGAGAGATGAAGGAGAATTCTTTTTCAACAAAAACAAGTAGTTAGCGGGGAAGTTTTTTTTTTTTTTTTTATAATAGCGGGGATTGGGGAAGTTGTTAATTAAATAAAATCTTCAATTTTATTTCACACTAGATAATATTAAACAAAACAATGAGATACGTTCCCTTAACTCAATTTTATTTAACACTAAAACAATAGTAATGATAAAGGACCTTTAATCTTTGTGATATTTGTAGGAAAATCACATTGTCTAAGTACTTAACTTAAACTTAAGTTCTAATAAAGTGGTTTTGGTTGATTTTGGGGAGATCTCCAGGACACTTACACACCGCATCAATGCATTTGCAACCTGCTTTTGGATGAAGAAATTCACAATAATCATCATTTTGACATGCAGAGACAGGGCTACCTCCTCTTGCATCGGACTTCATGCACATATCTACATATACACAAACATTTCACTATTGTCATTATTAAAAAATATCATATTTAGGATAAAAATATTTGAGGATAATATAAAATATTTTGTCAAAATATATAAAACTCAATGATAAATTAATTATTAATTATTGATCCATTCATGAGCTAACATTTGAAAGAGATTAAAGTTAGAGCATGATTTATAACCTGATGCAATGATAATACAAATGAATAAGATTGCAAATTTGACGGTAAATTTTTTTGGGGCATCCATATTCACAATCGAACACAATTTGATGATTGAAACTAGAGATAATATCATGCTTTATTTATAATAACAATTTATGGTGATTTTAAAAAATAATTATAAAAATAGTATAAAATAACTATTACTAATTTTCTTTTGACTAAAAAATAACAATTACTAATTTTAAAATTTAATAATTAGTATGTACATATTACAGTCAACATGTTTTGATTATTTAAAATATAATATAATAAAAAAATAAATTATGTCCAAATTCATAATATTCAATATATTTTTATGATTGACTTTGTCAACAAAAAAAAAAGTTATGATATCTTGTTTGGGCTACTAGATTTATGTTCTTAATCTCATGGCGCGGATATTGGCAAGAATTGATTGAAACTTTAGCATGGGCTCATGAACGCACACCTTTGGCAAATTTGATTCGATGGAGAGATAAATCAGTGGCTCTTTCCATTGTGCAAGCAAGATTGGTTGGATTAGTCCACTTTTCAGTAGGTTATATATTTACTTATGCAAAAAGATTTTTTTGTAAACTTTTTTCGTTATATAGCTTTTATCGCTTGATTGGAACTAGAGAAACATATGCGAGAGAGAAAGCAGCGTGTGAGAAAAGCACAATTTTCCCTACTTGAAACATCGAAGAAATTGAGGCAACGGATAAAATCAAAATAAGAAGTGTCAATCCCGCAAAAGTTTAAAAAGATCTTCATAAGGAATAAGGATGAGGTGAACCCTTTGAACAAGTGTGATAATTCCCAACGATTTTTGCAAGGCGTTGTTGATGTTTCTTAGTTTTTGTTAGATATATGTAGTGAAAGATTTCTCAACAGCTGCATCTGCCCAAAAATTTCTATTTTTCTCTATATCATCGAGCACAACTTGTGATAGAGTGGGTTGTTGCAGAGTGGCATGTTGCATTGCCGTTTGTGTTGCTGGGATACATTTCCCCTCTGAATCAACATTAAATTTTATCTAAAAAGTATCGGTATCTAAATTTTATCTAATTAGTTAAATGTCAAAAGACATATTTTCATTGATTTTTGTTAGAGTCACATAGCTTGCAAGCCAAGGCATTTGTATAGCAGGCCAAGGCATTGTATAGCAGGCCTTAGTGGCGCGCGCGCTAGTGGGCTTGCCTTGACATTGGGCCAAGTTTGTTAGGCTTGTGTATGTGTATCTCTCTATATATAGAGAGCTTGTATGATTGGAATAATCAATGAGAAAGCAATCCCCTTTGTTTACAACAATTGGTATCAACGAGCCTTTCACTAAGACTTGTTTGTTAGAAAGTTTGTTAGAGTTTGTTACAACGGTGCAACCGTTTTCTGTTACTCTTCTTCCTCATTCTTTCTTCGTTTCTTGCTCTCTAAGCTTCATCCATGGCGGATCACCCTTCGTTTATGCCTCCTTCCATTCCTAAATTCGACGGATTCTATGATCATTGGGCTGAATTGATGGAAAATCTACTGCGTTCGAAAGAATATTGGAGTTTGATTGAGAATGGAGTTGTGGTAGCTCCTGCAAATGCTACACAAGATCAAATCAAAGCTGCTGAGGAAAGTAAACTGAAAGATCTGAAGGTAAAGAACTACCTCTTTCAATCTATTGATCGCTCCATCCTTGAAACCATTCTTGTACGAGGCACTTCTAGAGACATTTGGGAATCTATGAGAAGAAAGTATCAAGGTTCTAATAAGGTGAAACGTGCTCAATTGCAATCATTGAGGCGTGATTTTGAAATTCTTTGCATGAAAGAAGATGAATCTGTCACAGATTTCTTTGCAAGAACTCTTGCTATTGCCAACAAAATGACATCACATGGTGAAAGATTGACTGATGGCAACATTGTTGAGAAAATCTTGCGAACAATGACTTCCAAATTTAAGTATGTTGTATGCTCAATTGAGGAATCACATGATGTGACCACCATGTCCATAGATGAACTCCAGAGTAGTTTACTTGTTCATGAGGGAAGAATGAAGATTCACAAAGTAAAAGAGGAAGAGCAAGCTCTGAAGGTGTCTAATTCCAATCTTGGAAGAGGATCTGCAAATTCTAGGGGTAGGGGTCGTACCAGCTCAAGAGGGCGTGGGAGAGGTGGTAGATCAGCTGCAAATACCTCAAAAGAATTTGTAGAATGCTATAGATGTCATAAGCTTGGCCACTATCAGAATGAGTGTCCAACTTGGGAGGAAAATGCAAATTTTGCTGAATTTGATGAGCATGAAGAAATGTTAATGATGGCTCAAGATCAATCACATGTCAACACTAATCAGGTTTGGTTTTTAGACTCTGGCTGTAGCAATCATATGATTGGCACCAAAGAATGGTTATTTGACTATGATGATACATTTCGTGAGACTGTTAAGCTTGGTGATAATTCCACAATGTCTGTAATGGGTAAGGGAAATGTGAAGATAAGCTTGCAAGGCAAAATTAGTGTCATCACTGATGTATACTATTTACCAAATCTGAGAAACAATTTCTTAAGCATAGGGCAGCTACAACAAAAGAATCTCACAATTGTTTTTAACAAAGATACTTGCAAGATATTTCATGAAGAAAGAGGCCTGATTGTGTCAACTCCCATGACAGTCAATAGAATGTACATTCTACTTTGTCCAGTTATCACTCCAAGCTGCTTAAAGACAACTCATGAGAGTGAGGGTTCTCTTTGGCATCACAGGTATGACCATTTGAGTTTCAAAGGTCTACACACACTTGCAAAGAAGGATATGGTCAATGGATTGCCCCTGCTGCAAGAAAGTCAAGAATTGTGCAGTGATTGTGTAATCAGCAAGCAACACAGGGATTCAATCCCTAAAACATCATCATGGAGAGCCACTGAAAAGCTTGAATTGATTCATTCAGATATATGTGGTCCCATCACACCCACATCTAATGGAGGTTGTAGATACTTCATTACCTTTACAGATGATTACAGCAGGAAAACATGGACCTATCCTTTAAAAGAGAAATCAAGTGCTCTTGCTGTGTTTAAAAGGTTCAAGGCATTAGTTGAAAATGAGTCAAATCAGTCAATTAAGTGTCTTAGAACAGATAGAGGTGGAGAATTCCTTTCTGATACTTTTAATGATTTTTGCAGTGAGTATGGCATAAAAAGGCAATTGACTGCAGCCTATACTCCTCAACAGAATGGTGTATCTGAGAGGAAGAATAGGACATTAATGAATGTAGTCAGGAGTATGTTGAATGGAAGAAATGTCCCTAAGAGGTTTTGGCCAGAAGCAGTAGTTTGGGCTACTTATGTGATCAACAGAAGTCCTACCTTGTCTGTGAAGAACATGACACCTGAGCAAGCTTGGAGAGGTACAAAACCTTCTGTTTCATTCTTTAGAGTGTTTGGTTGTATAGGGTATGTGCATGTACCTGATGTTAAAAGAAAGAAATTAGATGCAAAAGGAATCAAGTGTGTTCTTTTGGGTGTGAGTGAAGAGTCAAAAGCCTATAAACTCTATGATCCCATTCAGAAAAAGATTATCATCAGTAGAGATGTTGTGTTTGATGAGAATCAAGGATGGAATTGGGAAGATAAGAACAAAAGAAAGATAGTAGAAGACTATCAAAGCATTGATCTTGAAGTAACTGAACCAATGGTTGGAGAAGATGAGCCAACTAGTTCAGTGAACAATGGAAATCATGCTGATGAGGAGAATGATCATGATGGTCATGATGCCAATAGTAGTACTGAAGCAGATGAGACTTCATTACCTCGAAGAACCAGAAAGCCACCTGGTTGGACTAGAGACTATGTCACAGATTTAAACAGTCAAGAGGAATTGCAGAATTTAGCTGTTTTTTGCAATAATGAAGATCCAATTTCTTATGATGAAGCAGCTAAAGTTGAGGGCTGGAAACAAGCTTTGGATCAAGAAATTGAGTCCATTGAGAAAAACAATACTTGGGAGCTGGTAGATCTTCCAAAAGGAGTTAAGAAAATTGGTGTGAAATGGGTCTACAAGACAAAGTATAATGAACATGGAGAGGTTGAGAAGCTTAAAGCCAGGTTAGTGGCCAAAGGGTATACTCAGCAATATGGAATTGACTTTAATGAGGTATTTGCTCCTGTTGCTAGATGGGATACTATTAGAACAATACTTGCTGTTGCAGCTTCAAAAGGTTGGCCTGTGTACCAACTTGATGTGAAAAGTGCCTTTTTGCATGGAGAGTTAGTTGAAAATGTGTTTGTTGATCAACCTCCAGGTTATGATAAGCAAGATGGTAAGGTGTATAAACTTAAAAAGGCATTGTATGGTCTTAAACAAGCACCAAGGGCTTGGTACAGCAAGATAGAATCCTATTTTGCAGAAGAAAAGTTTGAGAAATGTCCTCATGAACATACATTGTTTATGAAATTTGATGGAAAGGGAAATATGCTAATTGTGAGCATATATGTAGATGACTTGATTTACACTGGGAGTAGTGCCCTAATGTTTGAAGAATTTAAATATTCTATGGAAAGAAAGTTCTTTATGACAGACTTAGGAAAGATGAGGTTTTTTCTTGGAGTGGAAGTCATGCAAACTGATCATGGAATTTTCATCTATCAGCAAAAGTATGCAAGAGATCTTTTGATGAGGTTTAACATGGCACAATGTAATAGTGTGAACAGCCCTATAGTGCCTGGTAACAAGTTGACTAGGGATCAAGATGGATCTATTGTTGATGCTACAAACTACAGGCAGATCATTGGTTGTCTGATGTATTTGTTAGCTACCAGGCCTGACCTCACTTTCTCAGTCTGCTTAATTGCAAGATACATGGAAAAGCCTAAGGAAGCTCATTTGATGGCTGCAAAAAGAGTGATGAGATATCTGAAAGGGACACTGAGTCTTGACATTTTGTACAAAAGAGGTGATGATTTGAAGTTACAGGGATGGTCTGATAGTGATTATGCAGGAGACTTTGATGATAGGAAAAGTACATCTGGGTATGTCTTTATGCTTGGCTCAAGCCCTATATCATGGTCATCAAAAAAGCAAGCTATTGTTACATTGTCAACTACTGAAGCAGAATTTGTGGCAGCCACTGCTTGTGCCTGTCAAGGAATTTGGCTAAGAAGAATTCTTGAGCAATTGAATCAACAGCAAGGTTGTACTGTTATATATTGTGACAATAGCTCCTCCATCAAGCTTTCTATGAATCCAGTTTTACATGGCAGATCTAAACACATTGATGTGAGGTTCTATTTTCTGAGAGACTTGACCAAGGATGGAGTGGTGAAGCTCATTCATTGCAGCACTCAAGATCAGATAGCAGACATTATGACCAAGGCTTTGAAGCTTGAGTCATTTTGCAGATTCAGAGAAAGCCTTGGACTTTGTGATGTTCACAGTTTGGCTTAAGTCCTGTGGTTTTTCAGTTTGTTTAGTATTGTCTTTTGCATTTTTTGTTTGATGTAAACTGTATGGGATGTTCAGTTTAGGGGAGTGTTTGTTAGAGTCACATAGCTTGCAAGCCAAGGCATTTGTATAGCAGGCCAAGGCATTGTATAGCAGGCCTTAGTGGCGCGCGCTAGTGGGCTTGCCTTGACATTGGGCCAAGTTTGTTAGGCTTGTGTATGTGTATCTCTCTATATATAGAGAGCTTGTATGATTGGAATAATCAATGAGAAAGCAATCCCCTTTGTTTACAACAATTTTAAGTTCAACGATTATTATTTTTTTGGTACAGAGGGCTAAAGAAAAAAGAAAAGGAAACAAAAGAAAAGCTACAGGAGAAAGGAAATAAAAACTAGTCTCTATGGAAGAGAGTCCCAGCAGCGTAACAAAACTTTTTTTTTTTTCAACCAAGACATTAGGCTCAAGTGGTTAATGAGCTCCCTCTAGGATAAATTGTTTGGGAGAACCCAAGTTTGATTCCTGGTGGGAACGACTCTTGCCCATGCTTTCCTAATCTCGCGGTCGAACTCTGGATTATTGGGATCCACTTTCCATGGGAACTAGAGGGTTAATAACAAAAAAAAAGGTTATATTTTCAGACGGTGTCTTATAATACTTTTGTCTTATATCACGTTGTTCCTCGCCTAAATATATAATATAATTGTGGTATTCCTTTTCATTACACTAAGGGTATATATTACAAGGGTGTTGAGTCATCGTTGACTCATCAACATAATAACTATTCAAAGTACATAAATGTGTAACTAAATATAGAAAATATTAATTATGAAACTATCAATATTTTATATTTTAATACACCCCACACCCCGTAGTCGAAATTGAAGGTTGAAGAATGCTAAGATACTATCTCTAAAATCATAAAATACATATAGCGGATGGCCCTTTATGAATGTCAGCTATCTGATAACGAGAATGGATATGTAGAACACGTACTTAACCTCTAGCAACTTTTTCACGCACAAAGTGAATATTCATCTCAATGTGTTTTGTGTGTTGGTGTTGAATATAATTGAATGATAAGTCGATAGCACTAACATTGCCACAATAGACTAAAATAGCTTTCGTTATCGTGATTTGGAGTTCTAATAAATTTTTTTGAAGCCAATACAACTCAGAAACAACATTAGCAACATCACAATACTATGCTTCAACACTAGAATAAAATAAAGTTAGTTGTCTTTTTGCAGACCCAGAAATTTAATTTTCTCTAAGATAGACGCAATAATCGGACTTGGATCTTCTAGTATCTGGACATCCTCCTTAATTGAAATGAAAGTGTTTGGTAAAATTAACAGTTCAACTAGCTGATAGATGTAAAATGACATAAACCGACATTCTTAATTTGTAATAAAATTTATATTTAAGATATTTAGAATTTAGTAATTTAAATTTGTGCCATTAAAAAAAGTAATTTAAATTTGTTAGTTAAATATATCTTTTATATATTATATTATTATTAAATTAATTTTTGTTTGTTGAAATTTTATTTAAATTTATTTTCATGTCAATTTTCATAATTTCTAAAAACAATATATTCAAATAAAAATGGACATGATTTTTTTTTCATTATGGCTTTCCATAAATATTAGACTTGTTTTGATCTAATTTGGGTTTTATTATTTATTTAATCTTAAAATTGAAAGCAGTAGTCTACAACATTTTTTTTTACGTGAGTAGTCTATGTAACATTAACATTGTTATGGTAAAAAAAAAAACATTATCGTTGTTAGTATTTTTCGTTCGTATAGTAGCAAGCTACAATTAAAATATACTAGTTTATTTTAAATTAAAATAAAATTGAAAGAGTAATAGTGAATTTTAGTTAAAATAATAAGGGTAAAAGCGGAAGAAAAAATGGTAAACTCTAAGTTATAAGCTCAGAAGCTACTTGAAATAATTTCTGAAAAATAAATTAAAAATCAGTAAAAGAAGTTATAAACTCATTCTGAAAAAATTGTTATCAAACAGGTCTTTTAACTTATAAGTTATAATTTATAAGACAAAAGCTATAAACTAACTTCTTAGCTTGACAAACAAATTCCTTGGAGAAAATTTATTGATAAATATTTGATTTTGTAAATTGTTAGTAGTTCATTACTGTAAAATATTTGCAAATCATTTCAAAAGCAAAGACTCGTGGCTCTAGCCTCTAGCCTCAAGTAAGATCCCGTCAAGTGAAAAGGTGGAGTAATACCTAAAGCTTAAAAACAATAAATAATAATAATAATAAACAATAATAAAGCTTGAAAGTAGTTGTCCCTGAGTTGAAATTGAAAAGCTTTGGATCTCTTGAAAGGAAATAGCCCCCTAGACTGAAATTCTGGTTAAATCCAAAATTATAGGAAAAGAATGACAACTTAGCATTTAGAATGGTAGTTTTAGAGAGGGATTTTGACATTACTGTGGTTGACAGTGGGAGACAGTACACACACACGCAAGATTATTATTGAAAGTTGATAGATAAGAATTGTGCCAATCTTTGAATCTTAACCCAAGGTTTGAAGCTTGAAACTTGGAATATGTTGACTGCTTGTGATTTCTAAAAAAATTTATTTTTAAGTTTTTCGTTGTGAGTTTTGCACGGAGAGCAAAAGCTTAAGTGTGGGGGAATTTGATCAGTGCATTTTAGTGCACTTTTTAATCACTCTGTGCTATGGCAATTTTATGACTTCTCCCGCTATTTTAATGTTTTTATCATGTCTTGTGTTTAGAGTCTAGTTTTGCTATTTATTTTCGTAATAAATAGTAATTTGACACATTCTCATTGCGCAGACTATAACTTGAGCTAGAAATATCGGATTAAGGCGCGGTCAGTTGCATTGGAAAGATAAGACAAAGAGCTACAACTTTCTTGTTGATGTCCAAAGCCAATTCAGAGCGTAAAGGAGTCATATTTACTCATCAATGTCCCAGACTTGCCAAAATTTAATTATTTCAGCACATCCTTTATTTTTCGGCCCAATTGTTTTGTGGCCCATTTTTCTCGATGTATAAAAACGAATTTGTGACAGAGTCAGGGATCATTCAGTATTCACGAAATTAGAAAAACCCTAGCAACCGTCATTGACTATGGAGAACTAAAAATCTTTATCGATCCATTGGTGTAAGGAACTCCGTTTATGAATTCTTGAGGTTCGGTTTACAATTGCAAATTCGTTTGAATGTTTATGCTGTTGTGTATCACTTTCATATCTCTTATTTCGTTTAGATTGATGCTTAATTATTCTATTTCGAATTTGTATTGTTGAGATTGTTCGAATTGATTTTCCGCTTGTTAAAATTGATTTGAATAGAAATTGATACAAACTATCGCGCTTAGAAATAGGGTTGATTGGAATTTGCTAGGATATTAACTCTGTTTTCGTGACGCTTGATCACTGTCATAGTTAATTGGATATATATGATGCTTAATCAATTGAATTCCGTATAATACTAATTTTCGCTTGTTTAATTAGTTTTATGATCAACCGAAGCATAAACCCTTGAATGAATATTTTCGAGAACCTGTGATAGATAATAAACGAAGTTGCCTCAAACCAATGGATTGATTACTTTCACATTGATTAAATTCGTTATCGTTGTTACTGTTTTCAAAACCGAAAACCCCCGATTTGCAACCTTTAAATTGATTCTAACATTGTTAAACTGATTGCGAGTCCTTGCGAAACGACCAAGGTTACTACCTTGTACTACTGTTATTTTAAAAATATTTTGATCACAAAACGACGGTGATCACCCTGCAAGGGTCTTTGTAGTAAACAAGGATGCATCGTTCAAGTTATCGTACAAACAAACCAATGCAGCACTAGCCCATGAAAATGTATGGCATGCAGACAAATCTCTAAACATAACTAGCCATTTTGCATCCACACGTGTGTAACTCTTGTCCGTCAGAATGATACATCCAACCAACATCAACATCCACGCCCTGACAGCACAGTCAAATCTCCTGTACAAATTAGCATTCCTCTAATAACTTTCATATAGCCACTGTTGGGAAAAATAACCACCCCTCTGCGTTGTAGTCTCTCGCAATGCAAACTCATATTCCTCATCTAACAACTCCACTGCAAGTCCCGCAGTTTGTTCCTGAGTAACTGATACAGGAGTATAAAAGTGACCCCTAACAGGCAGATGCAAAAGACATGCCACATCGTCTAAAGTAATAGTCATTTCGCCGAACGACATGTGAAATGACAATGTTTTTCAGGGTGCCACCTCTCAACAAATGCCGATAGAAGCTGCGGATTGGTGAGTTTCAAGCTAATCCGCTCAAGCCAGCACAACCCCGAAATATTCAACCACCCTTGAATAATTTCAGGATGGTGATCAAGAACCCTCTCAACTACCTTTCTTCCTAAAGATGCTATCCTTAACTCAATTTTGTCACCCACGACACATTCCTACATATATTTTAAAAAATACATTGTGAATAATAAATTAGACCGGATAATTGGATGCATACCATAAGACATTGAAAATGAACTATAATAATATTTCAACACCTAATTTGTATGCAAAATAAGGATTTAACGGTTGCAACGAGAGTGTAAACAATACAAATTAAAAATAATTTGATCAATATAACTTAACAAATAATAATAAAACAAACAATTGATTACCTGACCAAACCATACATAACGAGCAACATGCTGCTCGTATCGAGTCAGAAGACTCGTATCGATCGGCCCTCCAGGCCAGCCTTGCTGCACAACCTGCTGCTCAACCACTGCCGGCAAAGGCTCATCGTGTTCCGGCTCCCCCTGATGCTGTCGAGACTCCGCACGTCCTCTGTTATGCCTAATTCTGTCGTCTGTTCCTCTAGTGCGCACCACTGAGAAAAACAAAATTAAAAAAATCACAGTGAACCGGTACACTTTGAAAAAAGTGTTCTGGTATGTAAATTAAACTAAACTGTCGAAAGCATACCGATACACTTTCGTTGAGTGTACCGGTATAAATATTCATACCGGCATACTTGAAAAGTGTATCGGTAAAATCGAACCGGCACACTTCAAAAAAGTGGACTGGTATGTAAAATATACTTACCGCTCAATTTTGGCAAACTCACACCGGAACACTTTCTTTGAGTAGGGTAGAGAATGATTTTTTTTTTCTTTTCAGTTTTACATTATATATGAGGGCATATTTGTCATTTAAAATTCAGTTGTTGGGGTAGAGTGAAGATTGTTAGGTAGAAAAAACAAATACTATAAGAGATGAGTTGTGCAGAAGCTTAAACCCAGGAACCATTCTTTCTAATGTGGTTCATGGCATGAACTTCGTGCTCTCTTTCTCTCTTTAATCTGTTTCAAAACAATTATTTTGACAATTGTGATACAAATACAGAAATCACATTTATCAGTTCTCTCTCTCGAATTGACAAAGGTATTAGTTGAAAACCAAAATCCTTGGAAAAATCCGAAGGAAAGAAAAAAAATGTGGATCAATTTTCTTTCAAGTTTGTTATTTTCATTTTTTACATTGGAGTAAAGAAAAATTGTCAATTTTTTTCTATTAAGCTAGTAAAATTTGTTGCGTAAAAAAAATTAAAATAAACAGCCAGGTCAACGTCGGACCTCCGGCGCCGGCGCGGGCGGCCCACGGCGGCGGGTGCAGATTTTCCGGCAATCCCACGACGGCGTTCGGCGGAACACCGGTGACCGACGCGGCAGTCGATGGTGGTGCTCCGGCGGCCGGCCACCTCCTTCCACCTCTCTTTTTTATTTTAATTTAATAATAAATATAATATTTCAATTATTATTTTGTTTTAAATTTTTTAAAAAACCTGTTTTCTTATATTAAAAATCAGTTTTGTTTTTTTTTTTTATAAACCTGTTTTCAATTATTAGTAAATGGATTATTGTTTTTACTTATGGATGGATCGGATGGATCCATTAGTAAATAGATTGGATGAATAATGGATAAATGGATTTTTTTGACACCCCTACTCTCGATTTTCCAACAACTTGTCTTTCTTTTGCAAAGTCAGAATCACGAAGAAATCGATGCAGACTTTGCTGCTTTCATCGCCCATAATGGTCTGGATTACTATGAAAGAATGGATGAAAACTCTGTGAACAATACACATGATCAACCTGAAAATGCACCTAATATTTACAATGTCACATTTACTTCATTTGGATACAAGGATTACAAAGTTCCAGATACACATACCTTTGAATTCAGTCTTACTGATTTCAACCATTGCACCACAACACAAATTGTTAGTTTTACTATACTCTTTTCTACTTATTTTAGATTTTAATTTGTTTATCAATTTTTTATTTTTATTTTTTTCAATCACATTCAATCTAATACTTTACTTTTTTAGACTTTACCAAATGAATTGTCGAGGTATGTTCGTGATTTCAACTTTAAAAACATCATCCTGGAAGTCCCACGACAAAACAGCTCAAAATTACACTTGAAGTATCCAGAAAATGCTACGGAAATTGTCAAAATTGTTGCTGGGTGGAAAAACTTTTGCTTTGACAACGGTATCAAATTAGAAGATAGGATTCAAATTCAATTCAAATGATTTGATCCAAATGTCAGTCAAGTTTTCAAGATTATAACTTAATTTCAAAATGCTTTTTTATGTGTACTACCTAAATCTAGAAGTTACCAGTTCGAATTTTTCATTTCAATTGTTCAATAATTATACAACTATAAGTTGTAAATCAATTCAACTTTCATATGTTTCTTGAAGTCTAAGTTGTAATTTAATCATGTCTAATTATATGTTGATCAACAATGTTGTGCGAATGTAACTTTCATTTCATACCTAATTCCATATTATGTAACCAAATGAATGATTTGTATTTTTACTTTATATTGACATTGATTTGTGTCCATGACGTAATTCGTATTGATATCTTACAATACTTTTTTGTTATTCATTCATATTTTAAATAATCATATTACTAGTTAGATTAAATAATCATATTTTAAATAGAATTTAATTTATATTATATGCACCGTCGGTGTAAAGTTATTTTGCACATGCGTCCAATAATATACCAACACATCATGCGTGATAATTAAAAATACATGATATGTCACATTCAATAAATGATGTGGCAACGCGTCATTGGATGTATGTGTAAAAAAAAGGGTAAATGATCATTTACCTCCCTGCAAAGCAGTGTTTTAAAAACAGGACCGGTCATCGAACCGGGGAGGGTACTGGGTCACTGGTTCATTGGTCGAACCACTAAGCTACTGGTCGAACCGCATGACAAACCGGATAAAACCGGATTAAATCGGTGGAATGAACCGGTCTCTTTAACCAAATTATATAGGTATTAAACCGGATGACTCGTCTCAAAAAAAATCATGACAACTAAAAAATTTTGAAAATTTTAGAATATCATAATTTCACAAATTTATTCTTTAAATACAAATTCTAAACATAATCAATCATCACACATATAACAAAATAGTACAAAATACAAATTCAAATAATTTTTTTAATAAGGTCTATTTCTATTTTCTAATATATTTTAATAAAAATATAGATGGTGTAAGAAAGTTAAGCAAGTTTTTGATTTTTTTTTGTCTTGAAAATAAATTTCGGTTTTTAAAACCCGAAATTTACTCTGAATTTGCACTAGTAAAAATTCAGTTTCTGCGAACTGAATTTTTCTGCAAGGGCAAAATTAAAATATTGGGGTATAAAAGATTAATGGGAGGTGGGGAGAGAAAACATCTTACTATTATTATATATGAGTTATGTTTCAAAAATAATATATGGGCCTAAAGTACCCAATGACCATCTCTTAAAATAAGACCACTAATTGAACTGAACCCTAATCTTCTTTTCTTTCTTCCAGCCGCCTACCCACTCATTCTTCTGCTGCTCCATCAGATCTCACTTCACCTTTCTATCTCACTTCTTCTTTCTCTATTTTTACTCTTCTATTTCCATGACATACATCATTAATACTTATGAGAAGTAATAAGATCATCATGAAATAAAAAAAAAATTGACTCTAAAATTGCAAGATTAAATCTATGTTACACTTTCAATCTTCACTTCCTTTGTTTCTATTTAATTTCTTATAAATTTGTTCAGTTTCATATATTGTTCTTGTTCTTAGAAAACTGAAAAATTCTTCCAAATCTAAAATCTTCACTTCTTCGTTCAGTTTCTATTTAATTTATTCTTCATGTTTTGACTGCAAAACGGTTTGGGTTCTTAGTTTTTTTTTTTTTTGAAATCATGCATTTAAACCGGCCGGGTTTGAAAACCGCCGGTTCACCGGTTTTTCCGGTTTTGTCCGGTTTTGTCCGGTTCACGTCGGTTCGATTACATGGCCGGTCCAGTTAGCGAACCAACTCGGTGACCTTCCGGTTTACGGTCTGACCGGTCCGACCGGCCGGTCCGGTCCGGTTTTTAAAACACTGCTGCAAAGTAAGGAAATTTTCGTTTACCCCCTGCACAGATTTTTTTTTTCTGTTTACCCCCTGCAAAAAATAGATTCTCTCATTTCGCCCCCTGGGTGTACAGCAGGACAAGTGACTGTGCAAATTTGCTGACGTGGCTTGTACACATGGAAAAAAATCATTTATATTTATTTTTAAATTCCACGTCAAATAATATTTTTTAAAAAAAATTAAAATTAAAATTATTTTTCCTACAAAATTTAGAAAACGAATTTTTTTTTTCAAAATTTTAAAAAACATTTCCTAGAAATAACATTTTTTTTCATACAAAATTATTGAGTATTTTTTTCCTAAAATAAAATAAAAAACGAATTTTCTTATTTTACTCCAAAAATAAAGATTTATTTTCAAATCTTTTTGAATTAAAAAAAACAGAATCTTCGCCGTAATCGTTTGCTTCCACCGTCATGATTGTATTCGTCGTCGTCTTCTTCAGTCGCCGAAATCATCTTCTACTTCATTATTGTCTTCTGCTTCTTTATATTTTTCTAGTTTTAGGACAAATGGTTTTGATAGAAGAAGAAAACACCAATAAAACTTGTTTTTCTATTTTATATTTTTTTTGAAAATCTTTTTCTATTTTTTTTAATTCAAAGAGAATAACAACAAATAAAGTTTTGTTTTTAAAAAATAAAGATTATGTTTTTTTTAATTCAAAAAGTTTGAAAATAAATCTTTAAAATTTTTATTTCGGAAATAAACTTTATTTCGGAGTAAATCTTTATTTTGGGAGCAAAATAAGAAAATTCTTTTTTTTTTTATTTTGGGAGGAAATTTTTTTAAAATCATTTGTATGACAAAAAAATTAATTTTTTTTGTAGGAATTTTTTAAAAAAATTTTGGGGAAACAAAACAGAATTTTTTTTTATTTTGTAGGAAAAAAATATTTTTTATTTTTTTAAAAAATATTATCTGACGTGGAATTTAAAAAATAAATATAAATGATTTTTTCCACATGTACAAGTCACGTCAACAGGTTTGCATAGTCACTTGTCCTGCTGTACACCCAGGGGCGAAATGAGGGAATCTATTTTTTGCAAGGGGGTAAACAGAAAAAAAATCTGTGCAGGGGGTAAACGAAAATTTACTTTTTTTGCAGGGGGGTAAATGATCATTTACCCTAAAAAAAAATTACACCGACAGTGCACAACAATTAAACTCTTTTAAATATTCATATTTTATATAATTTCATTTATTTTCTAATGTCAACTTATCAAAATCTAACTTAAAATAAATAATCAGTAACTTATAATTTCATTTATTACTAGTTAAATTAGATTAGATGGAGAAGACTCGATAACAGTTGTCGGTGTCAACGCATGGTTCTGTAAGAGGTGTGATGGTGTAGAGATTTTTTTTTTTTTGAAGAAGCCAAAATGATATATATTAACATAAACAGCCTCCCCTGCACAAGACGTACCGAGGTAGACTAAATAATTACAAGAGAGTCAGAGAGTTACAAAAATAAAATCATACAAGGCCCAAACACAACAATGGACTAGACCACCAGCTATGGTAGTTTAAAGCTAACGTGATGTTCGTCGTCTTCAACCACCTAAAAGAGAAAAGCTTGATCTTGTCCAATAAAATATGAGGTGTGCCCGTTGAGCCTTTGAACAACCGATGGTTTCTCTCTGTCCATAACACCCAAACACAAGCGAGCCAAACAAGCTGCAGAAAGGACCGTCGCGCTCGAGATCCACCTGACGAGGCCGTAAACTGAACAAAATGATCACGCAGAGACGTGGAGTCCACCAAGGAAATGCCAATCCATGCACGAACTAAATCCCAAAGCGATCCAGCAATACTACAGGAGAGGAATAAATGATGGGCCGACTCAGCTGCTCCACATCCAAAAACACAAGTGGCAGCCGTGGGAGACAAAACGCCACGAGAAACCAGGTTAGCTCTCGTGGGCAACCTGTCCCGCAATAAACGCCACGCAAAGATGGAAACCTTCAAGGGAACCTGAGAGTGCCATATAAGTTTGTCAGCATCTTCCAAAGTAACTGATTCCTGAGACGTCAGAAGCTGATAAACTCCCCCGACCGTATAACCTGAGTCTGGATCAAGCCTCCAGTGCCACCTGTCAATAACCTGATCCTGCAAAGAAATGTCAAGAAGTAAAGTATGACACTCCCCCAACATCTCCTCCTTCCACGCCCACAACCGCCTCCGCCACTCCCACGCCCCCCCATATGCCCTTCAACCTAAAGTAAACATCTCTGCGACCGAGTGAGATTTGGTCACAGCCAACTCAAAAAGGCGCCCAAACCGCTCCCTCAACGAAATCCCATCCAACCATGGATCAGTCCAAAAAAGAGTATCCGACCCATCCCCCACCCTCCTCGAAACATGCTCACTAAACCAACTGCCTCCTGGCTCACCAACACCCTCCCGAATACGCACTAGCTCCCTCCACCACACCGATCCTCTCTGACCACCCGCTCGTAAACTACCTCCCTCAAGCCCATACCTAGCTACCAGCACTCTAAACCACAGTCCCTCTCTATCCACCAGCATCCTCCAGCACCACTTGCCCAACAACGCTATATTGAACTCACGCAACTGTCTAACCCCCAAGCCTCCATACTCCTTACGCAAACAAACAGATTTCCAACTAACCCAAGAGATTTTCCTAGAATCCTCACACCCCCCCCCCCCCAAAAAAATTTAATGAAAAGAGATTCAATAGAGGAAATTATACCTGAGGGAGCTTTGAAGAAAGAAAGGGCGTAGACAGGTAAAGAGGTCAAGACAGATTTTAACAGAACCAGACGACCACCAAAAGACAAAAAGCGACTCTTCCACCCAGACAATCTGTTCTTTAAACGAGTCAACATCGGTTCCCAAAACACCAAACGACGCGGATCACCCCCAATCTGAAGACCCATATAAAGGAAAGGAATCTTTCCCACCTTACAACACAGAGTAGACGCAGCTTCGCATAACAAGGACTCAGAGATATTAACGCCAACCAACATACTTTTATTAAAATTAACCTTCAATCCAGACATAGTCTCAAAAAGCACTAAAACAGCCCTCAAAGCCCGAACATTTGCCCAGCTTTTTATCCCCATTAAGAGAGTATCATCAGCAAATTGAAGGTGCGACACCGAGACCGACCCCTGTCCACTAATACTATAACCCGTAAACAAATTACGAGCCACCATAGCCTCCATAAGCACATTAAGGCCCTCAGCCGCTAGAAGAAAAAGGAAAGGAGAGAGCGGATCACCCTGCCTAAGCCCTCGCCTAAGAGGGAATTCATCAGTCGGACTGCCATTAACAAGTACCGAAGCCGTAGCCGTACAAACACACTCTCTAATCCACTTCCTCCACAAAGACGGAAATGCCATTCTCCCCATAACGGCATCAAGATATCCCCAATCTACCGAGTCATAAGCTTTCTCAAAGTCAACCTTGAACAACAAAAGATCCTTTTTAGATTTCCGCGCCTCGTCCACCACCTCATTAGCAATGAGAATACCATCAAGAATTTGTCTGTTCTTCACAAACGCAATCTGGGACTCAGAAATAACACTACCAATCACTTGACGCAACCTATTAGCTAAAACCTTCGCCAATATTTTATAGAGGCTTCCGACAAGCGAAATAGGGCGAAAATCACTCAGCCTCTGAGGACTATCCGTTTTTGGAATCAGAGCAATGAAGGTCGAGTTGATACCTTTCGTCAACCTGCCATTCCGATGGAAATCAGAAATAAAGCGCATCACGTCGCCTCGAAGCTCAACCCAGAAATCTTTAATAAAGCTGAAATTAATACCATCAGGACCTGGGCTTTTATAACTATCGCAATCCCACACCGCTTGCTTCACCTCAGTCTCCGAAAAAGGTTTGGTTAAGCCACCAATCTCCACCAGATTTAACCTCTTGAACTGAAGGTCGTCAATCCCAGGTCTATCCACAATAGGAGCCTGAAAGTGAGACTCAAAATGCGAAAACACTGCCTGCCTAATAGGATTAACACCCTCCACCGTAACCCCGTCTACCTGAATAACTGCCAAAGAATTCCTTCTACGACGGCTCGCTAAAACTGAATGAAAATACTTAGAATTAGCGTCCCCTTCCTTGAGCCACAGCGAACGAGATTGTTGTTAGCTAATGCTAGCATGCAACCTAGAAAGCGAGTGAATGTCATTCGAGACCCCATGAAGCTCAACAAGTTCCTCCTCAGAAAGATCATCTTCCCCCCCTTCTCGTCAAGAGCTGAAAGCCTGATCTTCAAATTATCTATACGGCTAGGAAGATTTTGAGCATGAGTCTTATGCCAATCTTTTAAAGCCACTTATCTCTGACAAACAATTTATACCCAGGTATATCCTTCCAACACTTAAGCATCCGTGACGGACTTGGCCCCCAGTGTTCCTCATTCGCAGACAAGACCAGAGGACAATGATCAGACAACCCTCTCATTTTGGCCATTTGCTTACAGTTAGGCCAATTCAAACACCACTCCTCGGAAAGAAGAAACCTATCAAGACGGCTCATCGAGTGACCATCCCCTTTGAACCAGGTAAACTTACGTCCAATTAGGGGAAGATCAATCAACATGTTATCTTCAATAAACTGATTAAAAGGGATATGATCTGAGGACCGATTTCCACCCCTAACCGATCGTCTTTCATCAATGTGTTTGACCGCATTAAAGTCCCCACACACACACACCCTCTTCCCTGCCAGCAAGAGGAGCCGCGCCGAAAGAGATTCCCACAGTCCTTGCTTAGCCCCATCATCACAGGGCGCATAAACATTTGCCATATAAAATTCTTCCCCTGTCTTCGAGAATCGACCATGACACCACAACACATGCTCTCGGCTCTCAGTCGACCACACCTCCACCTCAGAAGAATCCCACAAGGTTAAAAGCCCTCTGGATGCCCCAGCCGATGGTCGATAAGAAAAACCGTGCGAAGAGCTACCCCAAAGAGTTGAGCTAAGAAAAGTATCACAATTTTGCAACTTCGTTTCTTGAATACACAGAATGAAAGGTTTCAACTCCCCCACCATCTGACGCACTTCCTTCCTCTTCTCAGGGCCTCCTAGCCCTCTAATATTCCAAGAAATAATCTTCATAAGAAACTCTCGCCCCCCTTTCCAACAAGAAAAAGACACACTACTAGCACCCATTATCCTTCCTTGACCCCACCGCCTCGGCCTTCATCCCTGAAACCGCTCTCTTGCCCTTACTCGCCCTCGAAAGAATATTGAACATATTCACATTGTCTCCTTTGAATTTGACCCCGATAGCTTTCTCAATTCCCCACACATCATCCACCGCCATCTGATCATTACCATGAACAGCCACCCAATTCATCCAATCGTTGTTTACTGAACCCGACGAAACTGAATCTCCAGAGGTAGCATGACAGCTCATAGAGCAGGAGCGATTAAGCCCATCTCCTCCCCTGCGCCGACGAACCTTCTTCTTTAAAGCCTTTAACACCTCACCGCGATCCTTGCTTGGCAGCCTTGCCACTTTTTTGAGGCTATAGACTGGATGACGAAGCACACCTCCTGCTTTCCGCCTCCTCGGGTCCTGACCCACTTTTCGCTTGAGGCTCGATCCGTGAGGACTCTCCTTTCTACTTTTCTTACTTGCTGAAAAAATCACTCCCGCATCCCCGTAATTCTGATCCTGTAGCCACTCCAAACTCCAAGGCCCTGACAAAACGGAACGCCTCACCTCCGGAGGGCAAGAACTAGTACGTTTACTCAGAAGGGGCCGAAAAGAAGGATGATCCAAAGATTTCCCCGAAGGGGAATGCATCTTCGCCTTACCAGCTTGAGTTCCTCGCACTGCCTGAGAATCCAACCTTAAACCTGAATTGGTCCCTACTCCCTTGGTCCCTGGATTAGCTTCAAGCTTATCTAAAGACTCTTCACCCTGCTTACCTTGAAAATCATTAAAATCCTCCTCCGCCAGTCCTTCCTTGAGTTGGTTAACTAGTACGTCAACATTGTGAAGAACCTCCGGGTCCTCTTGACCCTCGCCACAGGATGATACTGCCTCACTCTCCTCCTCAAAGAGACAAGCATCCTCTCCCATAGCATACCCCCACTCCTCCACGATCTTAATCTCTACTTGAGTACCATCTACCAAGACGGTCACACATCTTTTGATTATGTCAAGTTCGGGTGTAGCGATCAGAACCCGCGCGAAGTCAAGTCGATTCTTTTCTGCGGAACAAGAATCCGTGCGAAGAAACCCTCCACATTCAAAAACGCATAACTGAAAAAATTGCTCGTTCCAAGCATGAAGAGGAACGCCATACAAACGCACCCAGGCCCCTCTCCGATAGGGTGAATTCTCCTTATCCCAAGTTGTCCAACTCGAGAAAACAAGTTTGAAGAAATTTTTAGCATTGTTGATCGTGGACTTAGCGTCGGTATTATCTAAGCTACGAACAAAAACCTTATCGGCACCCATTGGAATGAGAACCAGATCATTAAAGCCCGCATCCATTATCCTGTTCTGAACCACAGGAATCGCCTCTCCGTTGGAAATTGTAGCCACTACCCCATTGATAGCCCACTTAGAATCGTCAGGTTTAGTATGATAACTTCGCAGTAAAACTTGACGCTCCTTAACAGCGTCAACTGGCTGTTTAAACTTGTACGAAGTCCTCGCTACCACCTTTGTTGTATTAGCCTTTTGGACTAAATCCTCCTTCCTAACCCCTAACTTAATAACTATGTCCCCCACCTGCACTCCTTCCGGGGGATCACTACCTTCCTTTTCCGCCCTTGAATCTAACACACCAGCACAGTTAGAATTTTGTCTCGGCGTCTTCAAGCCGTTAACACTTCCTGTGGGTGCAGCACGCCTCATCGAGCTTTGCTTCCCTGCTTTTGGCGCCTGCACTTTGACACCTTTATCCAGTCCGTCTTTATATCTCTCCAGGTTCCTTCCCAAATCAGAAGCATTACGATCAAACATGGCTACACTAGCCTTGACTCGAAAGTAACCGAACCATACATTGTTGAGGGCATTCATCAATTTTGACACATTTTTAACATTGGAAAATTTGACAAATCCATATGGTTGACCATATTTATTTCTTTTTTTCGCGACGAACACATCCTCCAGCACACCACATACTTCAAAACCCTTTCTCACATAAAAATTCGACATTTGTGCTGGGAAATTTGTAAAGTAAAAGGAAACGTACCGTTTAAGAGTGGATCCCGAAACACCACCGCCATTTTCATTCTCAAACGGCACTACAGGCACTGTATCTCCTTTCCTCTGACTAACATCCAAATTCACATCACCTCCATTTAACTTATTACTTCCAACACCAGTCCGAGCATTTTCCTTCGCAGCACCATCACTAGTACTCATATCACAGCTTACGTTTCCTTGCACCTCACCATTAACAACGACCTCTCTTCCTTCTTCCTCCATCCACCCAATTTTGCTTCGACCTGCACCACCAAGAACAGAGCCTGTGCGATCGCGGCCTTCCTCCTTCTTCCGGCCATCTCTTCCGATCTCCATCGCACGCTCTATTCTTTCTTCCTCCTTCCGTCCATCGCTGCCTTCCTCCCTAGCCACCGCTAGCTCGCCGTTCAAATCAAGCCGTCGCCGTGCTTTTCCAGAAACAGAGTCTGAACGATGAAGATTGGATGAAGATCGCGCGTAATTCCTCTTGCCTGATCTGTGAATTGCGTCCGTCCCTCTATTGTAACGTGATCTACTTCTTCCTAATCGATTGTGATCATTCGCAAGGAATTTAGGATCGTGATATCGTTCGATTGAGAAATCCCGTCCAGATTTTGAGTACTCAAAGTTTTTGCATCCTCTGTTCTGTCTGTGTCTGTCAAATCCCTCTTCATCTTGTCGCAGCGCTTTCCTACGTCGCCGTCTCACCTAGGTCCATTCTCCACTATCGGCTGAAGCCCCACCCCTTTTCTGCCTCGCTTTCGGTGAAGGCGGTGACCGTGACGGCCGCCCTAGGCTTGCCCTAGATGCAGCGGAGTTCTTTCTCTCTCTACCTCTCTCTCTCTCATAATTTTTCCTTTATAAACGAATTTAGTTGTGTAGAGATTTTATTTACCCGTAGCCAACCGCACTGTTAACCCGCAATCCGAAAAAACGCACCCGAAGAACCCTAATTGCAGTATCGTTCATTCCCATTTTTCCATTGACGAAAGCAAAACAACAAATCTTAGCATTCTTCCATTGACGAAAACAAAGCATCATCACCACCGCGATGCCTGAACCTCACACTTCACAACAATGCATAATCCTAAATCCGCAGCGTCTTTCCTCATAGCACGTGCCAAGTCTCTTCAACTTCGCCACCATAACTATCGCTTTCTCGCTTCAACTTCACGCTCACTCTTATTCTCCTCGCCTCGCTTCTTTTCTGGATATTACAATATCGAACAGTTCTCTGATGATGAATATGATTGTGATTTTGAGAATCACCAGGTTTTTCCCCTTTCGTAATTCAATTTTTAATATTAGGTTTTGCTAGAAATGTATATGTTTTATTTATTGAGTTAAGTTCAATATTGGTAATTAGCTTCTGAAATTTGTTATCAGTTTTGTCATAAAGGCTATTATTATTATTTGTGATTTCAGTTAGTTTTAAGTAAATGTAATGGTTATTGTAGGCATCGTCTACGGTCGCCAATGTGGATGAGTGGAAATGGAAACTCAGTATGTTGTTACGGAACGAAAAGGATCAAGAGATTGTATCAAGAGACAAAAGAGATAGGAGAGACTATGAACAAATCGCTAACCTTGCCAAAAGAATGGGACTTTACAGGTAAATAAAAGATACTACTTTTTTTTGTATGCCATATAATGGAATAAGAAAGCAATGTCTAATCTCAATTTTGATCGTCTTTAATGATTACTTCAACCTTTTAAATGAATCCTTGTTGGTTCTCATCAATTATCGCTTGGTATTTGTCATCTATCTTAATGCACAGTGAGGTGTTTGGAAAAGTAGTTGTTGCAAGCAAGGTGCCTCTTCCTAACTACCGACCAGATTTGGATGACAAACGTCCACAAAGAGAGGTAAGAGCTTGGGTTGCACTCGTGGGGTTCAACATTTCAACTAATAATCTAATACTGAGATTGTTGTCATCCTAGACAAATAATGCTTGTCTATTCTATTATCGCAGGTGGTGATTCCACTTAGTTTGCAACGGAGGGTGGAAGGTTTGGTGCAGGAGTATCTTGATAGACTACAACTAAATTCCGAAAAGACAATTGACTCTCTGGATAATGTGAATTCCAAAAATCAGGTTAAAGATATAGACATGGATGAAAATGCCAATTCTTTTGTGGATGAATCTGTTATGGAAAAGGTGCTCCAGAAGAGGAGTTTGAGGATGCGTAATATGCAAAGATCTTGGCAGGTTTGTTTTTCTTGTTTGATTTCTTGATTTTTGTTGTTGAATATCTCATTTTATATTAAATTCTGGAATTAGCAAGTCACGATAAGAAGACTATGATGGTTGCATTTATTGCTGTAAACATTTCTTTTGCAATTTCATATCCGAGTTGTATGTTAAAACGAGAATATAATTTATCTCATTGTTATAGATTCCCTCTCTCAGCTAGTTCCAATTTTTTTGGGTTAACTAATTGCAAAACACAGTTATGTTTTTCGTTGTTCAGTCCCTTTTATTGCATGTAATTTTTAGTCTTATTTTTGTCGTGTATGGAAAATAACAATATTCCTTTTCTTTTGACACAATAAAATTGGTTATTTATACTACTATCGTTCCTCGTTGAGAGCACCTATTGCAAGGTTGTGTGAAGGCAAAGAATAATTTAGATCGCTAATACGTTTTTAAAACCTCATTGTATATGCACGATTTGTCTGCAAATTTGCACTAAACACTGATAAATTTGTTTTTGATAAGAATATAAAATTTATTCAAGTCATCAAACATCCTAAAGGCAATAGTGCAAAAAGGGTGGTGTACGGAAGCACACAGAGGCTTGTATTATTGTCGGGGAAAAAGTTTGTATGCCTAGCAAGTAGCAACTCTGATATTACGTATATGAGTACATTTGACTTGGTTTCTATATGTTCCAATGTGTAGCCTTTATGTACCTCTTATTCTGTGTCTGTTTGTTACCCACTAATATTTTGAAGTGAACTTGTTAGACTAGGTGGATTCTAAGGTGAGGGAGCAACTAAGTCCCTCACCGGTGTACCATTAAAGTTTATCGTTAGATTAAATTAGGTTATATGATAACACTTTTCATTGTCACGCATGATTATTAATCAGTCTAACTCCAATCTCCTTGTTCGTCGGCTTCTCCCCGAACACTAAACCCACATGGTGGTTCTCAACCACCATCTCCCACCCTCTAAAACATCTACCAGCGATGCGACTCTAACCGGAGAATTATTAAAACAAGGAAAAACAAATTTACGAAATAGAAAGAATGTTGAACCTTCTCTCACCCTTTTCAACATACAACCATCAATACCAAATCTTTGCTTATAAAAAAAAAAAAAATCAATACCAAATCTTTTCCTCAGTTGTGTTCATTGTTTTTTCTATTTCCAATCCAAATCCAGGGAAAGCGTTACTTTAGGGAGAATTTTGGTCTTCCATTTTTTTTTTTCAAACAAATTATGTTAATAAAGCAAGGAATTCAATTTTATATAGATAAAAGAACCCTAATTATAATTAAAGACATGGTCCGATATAAAGAATGGAAGTCAGAGTGTTGTTAATGGCTTTTCATGTGGAAGATGAACCCAAATTCTTATCTTTCACCATGAAGTCTCATTGGTGGCTATTTGACTATCAAATTAAAGTGCAATTTGAGGGGTAACAAGATTCTGGTGCAGCGACAGAGAGAGAGATCTGGGTGGCGAAAAAGAATTTGTAGTCTTACCTGAAGGAGATATAAGATTTTATTTATTTAATTATTTATTTATTTATTTTTACTATAAAAGAAGGCTATAAATCTGGTGTGGCAATGAAAGAATGGACCATTTAATCCAATGGTGAAATGGTGTGGTACACCGGTGAGGGACTTAGTTGCTCCCTCACCTTAGAATCCACCGTTAGACTATTATTATTATTAAATTAAATAAATATTATATTTTATAATAGCAGTTATGGCAGTTGTGTAAATTAATATTTAATAAGTAGTTATTAAGTTAGTTATGTATTGTGTGTGAATAAAAGGGAAACTGCTGGCTGTTGTAGATCTTTCAGAATTATTCAGTTACAGATCTTAGAATTTAGGCAGAGAGATAAATATCTGTTCTCTTAGGATCTTTTGCTCTGGGATTATAGGGATCATTCTCTGTAATTGTTCTTTTTATTTCAATCATCGATAATACATTTTCTATTTCTTTTGAATTTGGGTCTCTATCTGAACTGATATTCATGGATGATATTTAAAACAATACCGACTAATTATTTTACAAGAGGAACTGCCATTGTAATTCTATTTTAAAAGGTAGAAACTTATTAAAATAATATTCACTTTTTCTGGCTTTTTTATATATTTTACTTTTATACATAGGAATCACCTGAAGGCAAGAAGATGCTGGAATTCCGGAAGTCTCTACCAGCATTTAGGGAGAAGGAAGGTTTACTTCAAGCTATAGCACGTAATCAGGTATGATTGCTAGTGTTTTTTTACTTCCAAATAGAAAGGAACACCTGCACCCAAGAAGAAGGAAAAATTCAGATGAAGTTGCTGGACTAACACTTAAAATACTACACCCTGTGGAGAAATTGCAATGACATTCCATGCCAAAATTAGACCATGTTTTCAATTTCTGTTTTCTATTTGAGCATGTATTATTATCTTCTCATGTTGCACATATAAAAAAACAATTTGATTTCAAATTCTTTTTTCTTTACTCATTCTTTAGTTGGTATTTTCATTTGACTTAAAATTCATGGATGCACTTACTCAATATAATTTTTCCCCATGATAAGAAGCCTTGTGACGAGCAGCAAGTTAACAGTTTCACATTCTTCTATAAGTATGATATTTCCTTTCATTGAATCTTACTGTCATTTAACTACTTCCAAAGTGCCTAGTTTATTTTTATTGTGATATCCGGATCCAACATGTTATCTGTGTTTGTGGATTTGCATTATGACTTAATTGAATGTCATGAACATAGTTTGGGTTATGCTTTCATAATTGATACTGTATCTCTTTGAATAATTATCTAGGTTATAGTTATATCCGGAGAGACTGGATGTGGTAAAACTACTCAACTTCCTCAGTATATATTAGAGTCAGAGATAGAGTCCGGCCGCGGGGCATTTTGCAGTATTATTTGCACACAGCCTCGAAGGATATCTGCTATGGCAGTGTCTGAGAGAGTGTCAGCAGAGAGAGGAGAGTCTCTGGGTGAAACAGTAAGTCCGTATTTTCTTGAAATGGACCAAAACACAAACAAATGTAGTTGTGCAGAAAACATGATACAAGTATTATTATTCAACAAAAAAATAAAATACTCATAAGTTGTATTTTTTTGCTTTTCAATGAGATTTTAAAATTGGGAATATCTTTGTTCTTCCTGCTATATACCACAACAGAGGTTTTTTGATAGGTTGGTTTCAAAGTTCGGTTAGAAGGAATGAGAGGGAAAAATACCCATCTGCTATTTTGTACTAGTGGTATATTACTCCGAAGGTTGCTGAGTGATCGAAACCTGAGTGGTATAACCCATGTGTTTGTGGATGAAATTCACGAGCGAGGCATGAATGAAGGTATATATTCTCTACTAACACCAGTTTGTTCATTGTGTAATCCTAAAGTAGACTTATTCTTTACATAATTGGTTTTTGTTCTTCTTAGACTTCTTACTGATTGTGTTGAAGGATCTTCTTCCACGTCGTCGTGATTTAAGATTGGTATTGATGAGTGCCACTTTGAATGCTGAACTTTTTTCAAATTATTTTGGAGGTGCACCGACATTTCATATCCCGGTAAGTTGGCCCTCTAGTTTTAGTTGAGCATTTATTTGTGTTGATAACTGAACTTCAATTATTCTAACTGTTAGTTGTTAAAAGCAATTCTATGTTCATTCATTCATATTGAAATTGAAATTGTTTTGGGGTCCAAACTTAAACTATTGTATGTGTATCAGTTTGTGGTGGAAAGGTAGGGCAGTGATTGGATGTGTGCTGCCATATAGTTATTTTCAATATTCCATTCTTAATGTAGAGATTAGTGTCTTTTGGCTTAGCTTTCTAAGGCCCCAACCCCAAACAGCTAGCAACATAGTTGTCAAATTGTGGATCATATTAGGAAGCACTTGTTCAATTTTTGAAATGTGATTCACGAATACATCATATGATTCAGAAACACATTAATAAAATGCGTATAAGATATACATGCTTCAACACCTATACATTAAGAATGCTGACGAAGGAGGATCAAGGGTTTCACAGCAGTGACAGTGATGTAGGGCATTTAAGTATTGAACAAAGTGAACTGCAGGAAATAAGTTTATTTCCTCAATTAGGTACCGCAACCCAGCCAGTTTTTTTTGCAGTTTGCAAACTATTTTAGATGCACTTGATTCTTTTGTTTTTCACAAGTTGGCAGAGTGATTCTACATGAGCTGTCCGTTATGAATTCTCTGGTAGGAATGTGACAAGAAAACAAGGGTAAATTTGTAGTTGGTTCGTGAGTTTAACAACAATTCGTGAAGCCTCTGTTACAAAGAATGAAAACAGAATGATAGATAGGACATCCAAATCAGTAACACACTTCAGAAAAACAACAAATTAGAATCATGAAATAGGATGCATTTTATACTTTTCACTTAACAATTTAAGCTTTTTTGACATTTCAGTTTCTCTGATGTAATTGGTGAAAGAAAAGTAAAATATAGAGAATAAATTAAAACTTGGGATTTGTATCAGCGATACTGATGCCTTGTGCATTGGTTGATGTATGTATCACACAATTCAAAGTCATTTGTAATTCATCGTAAAATATTTAATACTGACTTCCCAAATTTTATCGAATTGTTCAGTACGTGCCATTTTAATTTAATATCTGTCCATTCTAAAATTTAGGAGATTTGGCACACATTTCTAACACATCAAAATACATTTATTTGTTGTCCAGGGTTTCACCTATCCTGTAAGAGCTCACTTTTTAGAAGATGTTTTGGAATTTACTGGATATAAGTTGACATCTTTCAACCAAGTTGATGATTATGGTCAAGATAAATTGTGGAAAACACAAAAGCAGCTTGCACCACGGAAGAGGAAAAACCAGATCACTGCTCTTGTTGACGTATGTAGCTGCATTAAAAGTCTGGTCTTAATATTTACTTAAAAGTTCACATGATATTTAAAGACATTTTCGCTTATAAACAGAAATTGGATTATTTTAAGTACAATATATGTTGACAGAATTTTTTGCTTTCTTACTTTTGAATAGGATGCTCTTTCTAAATCAAGTTTTGAGAACTACAGTCCCAAGACACGCGATTCATTATCTTCATGGGCTCCCGACTGCATAGGATTTAATCTCATTGAGGCTGTTCTCTGCCATATATGTCGGAAGGAACGACCAGGTGCCGTCTTAGTATTTATGACTGGGTGGGAGGATATAAGTTGTTTAAGAGATCAACTTAAAGCACACCCTCTTTTAGGAGATCCGAACAGGGTTCTGCTTCAAACATGCCATGGTTCAATGGCAACTTCTGAACAGGTTGGTCATTTTCTTGAAAACCTTTGTTGTTTATCCGTCATGTAATATGTTTTTCCGATAAACCTGTTGCATCTTTTTGCCAGCAACACATTGAAACAAGTCATGTAATTAGATCAATTTATGTTTATTTATTTATATTTTTACTGAATTATATAAAATACTTATGATTTTTTATTGGGTCTTGCTAACCAGTGCCCCCGGGGCACTAGTTAAGGAACCAAAAGAAGAAATAAAATAAAAGTTGTGCATGGAAAACATCAAAATATAAACTTTTGTTGTATTGACTACGCTATTTCCATGTAAAACTTTCTAAATTTGAATTCTTAACAAGTGCCCCTGGGGCACTATTTAGCATTTGCCTTTTTTATTTAGCATGCTTTTGGTATATGTAATAATAAATAATCTGTTGGTTGGTAAAGTTTAAGACACTTATTAATAGGATTTTCTTATTCCGTGACACAAAAAATCTCACTGCTACTTCCTCCTCCTTTGCTTGGTGTTCTCCATAGAGAATCCAGGGTTTCATTCATTGCAGAATTCTAAAATTGACATAGTGGATGAATCATATAAAAAAAAAGAAGTTGAAATTTTGATAGGAATAATATAATTAAATACTAAAGAATATGATTTGCTTATTTTTAAAAAAATTGTTTACTATTCAGTTAATTTATATATGTGTGTGTGTGTGTCTATATATATATATATATATATATATATATATATATATATATATATATATATATATATATATATATATATATATATATATATATATATATATATATATATGTATATGTTTATGAAATACTATTTTTAATGTGTCATAGTTTGACAGATATGTGATGCAACTAAACTTTGTTGGTGTCCCATTGGGCCCGTTTGTTTTAACTTTAAAAAAGTGATTTTTGCTTTATATTTTTAAAACTTATTTTATGAGACCTTACTGAAATAGTAGAAGTCATTTCAAACTCATTTGTTATAAATTAAAAGAGTTTTGTCATAAATTAAAAGAGTAATTTTGACATTCAGTAACTTAGATATTCATGTTAGAGTTTTTAAATTAATAAAAAGCACGTTTTTCTTAAAAAGATATCTCTCAAAAAAGGATTTTTATCAGAAGCTATCCTTAAGGTAGAGATTTTTTGAAATTTGAATTTTTATTATCTAAAATTTGCAACAAAATGATGAAATACTTAAAGTGACTTTTTATGAGAAGCTATTTAAACCAATTTCTCATTTGAAGCTTTTTTAAACAATTCTGTTAAAAAAATTGATACACTAAAATAAATTTTTTAAAAAAGCTAAAACAAACAGGACCTTTGTCACATCTCATTTTTTTGGGTAGATAAAGATTTTATTAGAAAGAAAATCGATGGCACCATTGCAGGCAGGGTGAAGTAGGGATAAAACAGAAAATATAAATGAGTATGTATCTCATTATCATATATCATGGGTTCAAAAGCTAATCTTGCTATATATCATGGCTTTGCCTCTACTTCTGTTCATTCTTTTGCTCTGAATTAAAACACATCTCTTTTTTCTTTCTTTTTTTGACATAAGAAACAAAAATCTCTCTCAATAAGCTTATTTTCATTGTCTAAAAGTTGTTAATGATGGTAGATAATACCATGGTTAAATTTTTACTCTTACTTAGACATTACCATGGTTAAATTTTTACTCTTACTAAGACTTGGGTTTTATAATGACGGTAGAACCTTATTTTCATGTTCAATTTCTTAGAGCACTGATGATTACATCTTTTCTCATGTTACTTAATTTGAATTTATCTTACTGTATTTAGATAAATCTCATTTACTATTTTTCTGTTATATTTTTTTTGTAGAAACTCATCTTTGATAAACCACCTCCAAATGTAAGGAAAATAGTAATTGCTACAAATATGGCAGAGGCAAGTATTACGATCAATGACATAGTTTTTGTCATAGACTGTGGAAAGGCAAAAGAGACTACTTATGATGCTTTGAATAACACACCATGTCTACTACCTTCTTGGATATCACAAGCATCTGCACGGCAGGCAAGTATGCATATCCTAATCTTCCTGTACTAATATTGTTGGGCGGGGGGTTATCTTTTATATTATCTCGAGGAATTGACAACCTTTATTTAATTGATTCTTTTTTTCTTTTCTTTATAATCGTCTTTTCTTTATCCTAGTGAAATTTTCTTCCATCATAAAATAGGCAAAGCTATTCAACTGTAAAAGCCAACCAATACTAGGAAAATAAGTCAGTGTACATTTGAGATGGAGGCGTTCCATCAGTATGTAGCAAAATGATTGACGTAGTTAGTTCCAACATTTGGCTGGTCAAATTCCTAACAAAGAGTTGAGGGTAATGAAACTTTGGCTTAGACTGCTAAGATTCCGGAAAAGGTGACACCTTTTTGATCAAGTTTAAAATATATCAATGGAATAGGTTATATGCGACAACTTTCTTTTCAGTTGTCTTTTAGATTCTTGTGCAAATGATTCCCTTTTGTTCTCGTGGTTTCTTTTAGGGGATTTCCTATTCTCTCTTCTTCTGTCTTCCTATGTTGTTATATTTCTCTTTCTGTCCAAAAGAATAAAATATGCTCAGCTCTTTCCTATCTTATTTGTGACAATTTCTTTTTCAGTTGTCTTTTGGTTTCTGAGAAAATGTTTCCTGTTTTGTCTCCTCTCTTCTATTTCTTGCACTGTAAGTATAGTTCTTTTTCTGTTCAACTCTAAAAGAATAAAAAATGCTCAACTCTTTTCTGACATTTGTTTCACGAGTCCTAGAAGTTCATATGCTTGTTCTGATCCATTTTCACGTTATATAATGGCCTAGAGTATTTGATATCTAGTGTTTTTCAGTATTCTCTTTCATTTTTGGTTTGAAATGAATCCGTTAGTTGGATGCACTACAGTCTATCTCCTCTAGTGATATGAGGTCAACCCACTTCTTCCCTTTTCATCAGCAGGCTTCCTGTAAATTTGGATTCCCCCAATTTTTGCAGGAACCTTTACAATAAGAGTCTTCAGGGGTAATATCGTTGCTAACCTTGTTTAAAGTTGATTGTTTGAGAGCAGATTTTGAAGTTCTTGAGCTGAAAGTTATTTATTTTTGCGACATCTTTAGATTGGCTTGAAGCTTTAAGTGGAAACAACATTTAATTAATACCTCTTTCTTAAGTGGTCTTTAGATTTTTAAGCTTTTACTTAAAGCTAAGATTTTCTCCATCCGTATTCCTTCTTTTCTTTGTCTTTTTTTTTTTTTTTTTTGTATTCTAGAATTGTTGGATGCTGAAATTGTTTAATTTGAAAATTTTAGGTTGCCTTCAATTGCCTTTGTTTCTATTTTATGCTGCATGTTCATACATGATACACCATTCTTATTTTTATTTAAATTTAAACATGCAAGTAACTGTCTTTTCTCATGTTGGCTTCTTTGTTTGCAGAGAAGAGGCAGAGCTGGTCGTGTGCAGCCAGGAGAATGCTACCACCTTTACCCTAAATGTGTTTATGAAGCCTTTTCTGAATATCAACTTCCGGAACTTTTGAGAACACCCTTGAACTCTCTTTGCTTGCAAATAAAAAGTTTGCAGGTTGAGAGCATTGGAGAATTCCTATCATCAGCTTTGCAGGCACCAGAGCCACGTACCGTAAGCATCATTGCTCTTCAATTGTATATTTGTTCCAATTAAAAGTTCTACAAAAAAGCCAATCTTATGTCAAGAAATGTATACATCAAAAGTGTCAAGAACAACTAATTATGTAGTAAAAATTCAATTACAAAGATTTCCTTGGTAAAAATTCACTGTCATTGACTTAATTATAAAGACTTCCTTGGTAATAAAATATACATGTCTTCCTGGATCCTGCGCATGGAAACAATTCGGTTGGGAAACTTTGTACCTATATCATGGTAACCAAAATAAAAAAATTCGATTGTTGTCCTTAAAGAGGGCAATAGGTGGATTGAGTCCCCATCTCAAATTCGGGAAGCGGTTGAGAATTATTTTGAGAATCATTTTAAGTCGATCACCACGATTCGTCCTAACTTAGATGGGATTCCTTTCCCTTCATTATCTTTGGAGGAAAATCAAGATCTTACGGCTCCTTTTTCGCTAGAAGAAATTCATTTGGTGGTTCGAGAGAGTGATGGAAATAAAAGTCCGGGTCCAGATGGTTTCAACTTTGCCTTTATTGTTCCAGCGGAGACGCTGATTGTTCCAGTGGGTGGAGGGTACTTTAAATCAATTATTGGCCTTGCTGGAAACGGTTAGACTTTCTGTTGAGGAGGATAAGTGGCGGTGGGCTTTCGACTCGGATGGACTTTTTTCGGTTAAAAGTGCTTATGAGTCAATTTCAAACGAGTTAGTGATTGGTCCGGTTCTTGCTCCTTACAAAGCGAGGATTTTTTCCTCTATTTGGGATAGTCCGGCCCTTTCGAAGGTGATAGTTTTCTCTTGGCAACTCCTCCATGATCGTGTGCCTACGAAAGACAATCTTCTAACTAGAGGAATTTTACCTCAAAACAGTGGGGGCAATTGTGTGTGGTGTCCGGGCGTTGGTGAATCTTCTACTCATTTGTTCCTCCATTGTAAGGTAGCCCTTGATGTGTGGTATGTGATTTTTAAGTGGCTTGGCGTGGTTATTGTTATGCCGTCAAATCTTTTCCTTCTTTTTGACTGTTTCATTGATGCGGCGAATTCGAAAAAGTGTAGAAAAGGATTTAGTCTGGTTTGGCACTCGGTGATTTGGCCGATTTGGAAAGCGCGGAATAATTATATCTTTAATAATATAGTTATGGATGAATCAGAAGTTTTGGAGTCTATTAAAGTGCTTTCTTGGAAGTGGAGTGTGGATCGTCTAAAAATTTCCCCGTGCCTGTTTTATGAATAGTGTTGGGACCCCGGGAATTGCTTTAATCGTTAATGGGGGTTGGCTGTTGTTTTTTCCTTTGCGGCTGTGCTGCTTCTTTTGTTTTCTGTTGCGGCAGGCTGTTAGTTTAGGGGGGTTGTTTTGTTTTCTGGCTCTGTTTGGTGTAGGCTCTTTCTGTTGTAGTTTTCTTCTACTGCATTGCGTTTTTAGCTTTGCAGTTGCTAGCTTATTTCCTGTTTTGTGCTGTTTGGCTAGGAGCCCAGCTATTGTATTCTCTTTCCCTCTCTTGGTATGCCTTATACCTTGATTGAGGTGGTTTAATTAACCGCTTGAGTAGTTAGATTAGATGTTCATTAATTGGAAATAATTTGAACAATGTAAATAGAGCATTGCACGGAAGTTTGGATATATTAATCCACAGTTGCCTATAGAACTCATTTGAATAGAGAACTTTCTTCCTAGGAATGATAGGAGTATACGTAGTATTTACTGTCAAATTTATTTTATATTTGAGACCTTATTATTGGTTACCTAACCATTGGTTAGGCTTTTTGTAAATATACCATATCTTCACAATTTTATGGAACAGGTCCAAAATGCTATTGATTTTCTAACGATGATTGGAGCATTAGATGAAAAAGAAAATCTTACCAATCTTGGTCAGTCTGTTTTTCTGTCCTATTCAGTTGGTTGTTATGAGTCTATTGCTATTTGTTGGTTTTTGTTGTTTTCTTGATTTATTTTCATTTTCTGTCAATCAGGGAAATTTCTCTCGATACTTCCTGTTGATCCCAAGCTGGGAAAAATGCTGATAATGGGAGCTATATTTCGGTGCTTTGATCCTGTTCTTACAATAGTTGCTGGCCTTAGTGTCAGGGATCCTTTCCTTTTGCCCCAAGACAAGAGAGAAGTAAGTCAGCTGATCATCCTTTTGGTGCCTATTTGAATCTAATCTTTGTATATACGAATTTGTGTAAATACAAACTTGTTCTTCGGGAAATTTTTATACTATCTTTTTGGTAAATGTTTCATATGATAATATAAATTAGAATGCTCTGAATGTGATTGAAAAATCCTTTTAATGGCTAATCTCATCTTTATAGTTATCATTGTAATAGCGGGGCATCATTAACTTTAAAACTTCAATTGTGTATGGTGAGGTCTCAAGATTTCTAAAATTTAAAATAAAATATCTTCTCATCACTATGTAATGTATTAGGAAGTGTAATTGTTACTGATATTGAAATAAATGTGGATTTTCAGTCTAGTAACTTTTATTTTGTTTACTTCCTTTTGTTGAGTGTGTATATCCAATTTGGAGGTATGAACACTAGTACTACATATAATTTCATTTTCATCCTGGTATCTGATACTGTGCTTCCTGTGTTCTATAATGGCAATAATCTGGTCTGATGGTGCACCATTGATGAGTATCCAGTCTTTGAACTTAATCACCTTTTGAGTACCGGTAAATATTTAAGTTCAGTACTGTTAGAGAAAACCAATTATCTTTTGCTTTTGTGTTCAGTTAGCAGGGACTGCAAAGTCTAGATTTTCTGCTAAAGATTACAGTGATCATATGGCTCTTGTTCGAGCATATGAAGGATGGAAAGATGCTGAAAGAGAAGGATCAGCTTATGAATACTGCTGGAGAAATTTTCTTTCTGCCCAAACTCTTCAGGCAATTCATTCACTTCGAAAACAGTTCAGCTTCATCTTGAAAGAAGCTGGCTTGGTAGATACAGATTCAAGCATTAATAACAAATTGAGCCATAATCAATCTCTTGTCCGTGCAGTCATATGTTCTGGACTCTTTCCTGGCATAGCATCGGTGGTGGTAAGCTATTTCTTTCTTATAATTTTATTTCAGTAGCTATGTGCTTATCTTACTAGTTGAGCCTTCATTGTTTTATTTACTTATTCATTTCTTTCAATGTACAGCATAGGGAGACATCCATGTCATTTAAGACAATGGACGATGGCCAGGTTTTATTATATGCAGTAAGTGACAAACCAAAATTTATTTTTCCTATCACCTTCAGTGAGTTACTTCATCTATCCCGTGTTAATGTGGTTCACATTTTATGAAATATCTATTTTGCAATTCAGATTATTGTTGAGCAGCTAAATTTCATTTGAAAATGAATACCGAACTATGTCTATTACATGAAAATAATACAGCATATAAATACAAAGGGAGTAAAATGAGCAATTCCTCGAGTTAAGAGAATGAAGTGTAGGTATTGGTAATCCTGTCTAATCTATATCTGCTGACAAAACTATGGAATATGTTAGGGAATGAATGGAAATAATATATTGAAATAATAACACTTAATTATAGTCAGCAGTAGCACTCATTTAGTTGGAACATATATATTATATGTACCACCTTGTTAGAGATGAATGTATCCTAGGACACCATAAAGACTTAAGCAAAGATGTAACTGATCCTTGGAGCTCACGGTAGAAGTCATGATACCTGAAAGAATATTTTCAAACTTCTGTAGTTTCCTTCTCTAGTGGGTGTTGTTTGTTTGCTCGTCGTAGTAAAAAAGCAGTCTGAAATTGTTATTGCAATATGCATTGTATGTAGTCCTATGCTCGACCTGGTAGGAACGATATCTATCCATGACTGGGTGTTTGGTCGAGTGCCAAAGCTGCAAAGCCATTGGACAATTTTATATCTTCAAAAAGAGGGTGTTGATATTATGAGAATAATTTCCTTTTGCTTCCATATTGTTCCTGTTCGTCCTATTTATTAGTTTCTCTGATTTTGACCAGAATTCAGTGAACTCACGTTACCAGACTATTCCTTACCCATGGTTGGTTTTCGGTGAGAAAGTAAAGGTAAATGCTGTTTTCATCCGTGATTCCACAGGTGTATCTGATTCAATACTTATCCTATTTGGTGGCGCTCTAAGTAATGGAATACAGGTGATTTCTTTGTCAATACATATTTTTCTTCCACTAAAAAGATAAGGCTTCTTATATTTCAGTATCAATAATATGCCTTTTTTTCCCCCCTCTGATGGGTTTAGGCAGGGCATCTGAAAATGTTAGATGGGTACGTTGACTTCTTTTTGGATCCTAATTTAGCTGACTGCTATTTGAAGCTTAAGGATGAACTAGATAAGCTTATCCAAAAGAAGGTCAGCAGATATTTTCATTTGCAATGATATTCCTTGTTTACTTATCGATAAAAGGCACCCTGCATGAGTTTACCTTTAACTGTGTACAGTAGGAGCTGTTGTTTTATTTTATTTTGAATGATAGTCGATTTATATTAATGCAGCTAGAAGATCCTGGCATTGACATTCACAAGGAAGGGAAGTACTTGATGCTTGCTGTTCAAGAGTTGGTCTCAGGGGATCAGTGTGAAGGAAGATTTGTATTTGGTCGTGACAGCCGGAAGCCTAAGGCCTCTAACGACGAGAATAAATTCACAAAAGATGGGACAAACCCCAAAAGCTTGCTGCAAACACTTTTGATGCGAGCAGGGCACACCCCACCAAAATACAAAACAAGACATCTCAAGACAAATGAGTTCAGGGCATTGGTAGAGTTTAAAGGAATGCAATTTGTTGGCAAACCTAAAAGAAATAAGCAGCTTGCAGAAAGGGATGCTGCCATAGAGGCACTGGCTTGGTTAACTCACACCTCAGACAATACTCAACATGAAGATGATAAATCTCCTCCTGATGTTACTGACAACATGTTAAAACTCCTAGGGAAGCGTAGAAAATCAAAACGACATTTTGATTGACTTGTTATCCCTTAATGGTTTATCCCTTAGGTTAGTTTATCCCTTAGGTTAGTTTATCCCATTCATTTATCTTCACGGATAAGTAGCTTAGCGCATTGTTGTTTATTGCATGAGGATTGGGTTTGATTTTCTCTCATTTTTATTCTTTGTAATTTACCAACCCTTAGATTAAGAAAAAGGAGAGAAAATATGAGGGAAAATTGGAGAGGATCCAAACCCCCGAATTTATCTTTGTGATATTAGATTTCTCTTTGTTTTCTCATTTTCCCCTTTTTTGAGGGGTTGAAAATTGTTCAGGAACCTTTAGTTAATTTAAGGCATCCAGTTTTAGCAGTTTGTTTGTACTTGAAAGGTTGATTGAATATTTTAGCAGTCTCCTTCAAGCCAAATCCAAAATCTTTTTATTATATATCGTGGGTACAAGTTACTAATGTAATTTCTTACCGCAGCAATAAGTAAAATTAATGTATATTGTTGGCTGATCTCTATTTATGATTACTTATAGAATAGGAAATTTCTCATCCCGCTTAGAGGCCCCCAATTTTCAATTTTATCTTTTTGGTTACTAAAGTTTGATTAAAATTTTGAAACGTGAGAAAGAGAAAGGGAAATAGAGAAATTAGATTTGTTATGTTCATTGGTATAAGAAAAATTGAAGAGAAATTGAAAAGAAAGATATGTGTTTAATTTATAAAAGGACAAAAGTACCCTTATGTTATTTCTTATCAAAATTAATCTAAAAAAGGCACATGTGGTAAAATCAACAAAATATGGTTTAGCCTTGCCTTTCTTTGCAAATCTAGAGAAAATGAAAAGAAGTGGGACTCACGTTTTTAGCCTCTCTTTCTCTAGTCCTCCAATTGAGATAAATGTGCCATTTCTCGCCAAGCTCTCTTTCCCCAAACTCCCACCTCTATTTCTCTCAAAACAAACACAACATTAACATTTAACACACTAATGCAAAACCACTCTAAATGTCACAATTTTCATGAAATTTGTGTTTCAATAAACAATTATATCATCTACTGATTCTATTGACACAATTTTTATTTGAAAATAAAGGTAATGTAACTCTAAAACTAATGTCATTGATATTTTGCACATTTTTTATTTGGTTATATCCGGAAGCATCAACGCATTAAGCATAAACATGTCAATTTTGGTTTATTTTTGTAGGTTGATTATGTTTCTTTTTAATTTGTTTAATTTTAATGACATCATTTCAATTATGGAGGTTCCCCAATTGGATTGAAGCCGTGTTATCGAATGATTGAGGTTTTTTATATTCTGAATTTTTTTGCCATCGAATTTACCTCGATAAATTGTTGGATTGAGTTTTTTTGTGAAGCAACAAAGTTAGAGTTTGCGATAGTTGTTATAAAGTTATAGTCTATTAATCTCTTATTTTCCAATCTTTGTCAAGTTTTTCTAAAATTAATTTAATCATATTTTTCTCATAAAGTGTGACCCGATTTTTATCTTATTTCCAACAATTTTTTTTTTGGGTTTTTAATCTCTTATTTCCAATATTTGTTAAGTCTTACAAGAGTTGAGATCCTCTCCATTTCTTATGTTTTCCATTTCTTCCATTATCAAAGTTTTTAAATATTTTGGGATGTATAAATGACATTTGGACCCACTTGATGTCACATTTTTGCATTTATATTCCCAAAACTATATAATAATGGAGGAAATGAAAAGAATTGGAAATGAAGAGGATCCTAACTCGTCTTACAAACCCTAATCTAATACTATTTTCTTCCTAAAGTGTGGGCCCCAATTTAAAATTTACTTCTCACTTCATTGTTGTAGGAATAAATTATGTTTTTTTTTCCCTTTCTTCCAAGCTTGATTGCTGAGAATCCGGGTAGCCATGATCCGCTCTAAATATGTGGATTTTGATTAAGGATTTCGATCATTTTGCATATATAAAAAAAAAGTCTGATTTGAGAGCAATACATGACCGAAACCATAGGAGAATGTACTCATTAGCTCATTATTATGGGTTTGGAACCAAAGACTTGTGGTAACATCGATGTAGGGGTGGACAATGGGTCGGGTTGGGTCGGTATGGCCCAAAATCTAAAACCGGCCCAATCGGCGGGTGGAAACCTCTGGCCCATATCGACCCAAAATCTATTGACGGATTGGACTGGGTGGGTTTAAGCGGGTTACGGGTCAAAAGGATGGTTTTATACGGTTTGGGCCAATTACAGCCCAATTGATTTTCTTTGTTTAATTGGTATTTTTGTTTAATGGGCCTATTTTCAAGTTTTTTTTGTAACAATCCAATTTTGATCAGTACTACCAAAATGAACATTTTTCTAATATATGATCATATTTTATTTGACACATTTTACTGTCATATTTTTCCTACCAAATTCAAATTGGACAATTTTTGCTGTCCAATAGCCACAACACACATCACATAAAATTAAGCCATTCAAACATCTCTAGGCGATTAATTTCCTAATAATTTGAAGGTGGGTCAATTTCACAACCTATATTATAAACATAACATAAAGTAAATATCACATTCATCTATATGATAACCATATTAGCAAAGTCAACCCAACACATACAAAACAAGTCATAATTAAGTCATATTAGGTCTAAGGCTAGGGGGCTTTACACAAAGAAGTAATAAGCTGTTTAAACATAAATTACAACCATTAAGGCATAAACCATCAACGTGATGAATTTCCAGATCAAGCAGTCTGGCACAACAATTTTACACAGCCTAAATACGTATATATAATATATAATAGTTATAAAGCTGGCTAAAGTACAATGCGCAGCTAAACAACACAACCAAACATAATCAACATAACCTCATAATATCTTGTTACTTAGTCATCCAAATTAATAAATAAATGGATTTTACAATGCTTTAAAAGCAGTAGCACTGCAAGCACCTGATGCTCAACACATGAAAAAGAATGTTGTTGCTGCACAAGTGAAAGTGAAACAATCTATATTAGTTATCTATGCAATCAATCTATTCAAAAAAAAAAAAATTTAAGTAGTAAGCATTTAAGAAATTAAAATTTGATGCTAAAACTTACAATTCACTAATCTTCACCATATTTAACTAGGCAGCCAAACATTTATCAACATTCAAAATCACATGGAGCCAAGCTCACAAGCAGGCTACATTCCAAAATGTGAGGTTCAAAAGAGTGGCATGTGTTGTTTGAGTCATATGTGACTCTAAAATATCAAAAAAATTCATCCCTACAAGTAATTAAATTAAATTAGTTATATATATTAACGAAGTATATAAAATAAGAGATAGACAAAAAATTGAATTGTGTACCATAAAAGGGAATCAAATAGAAGGTCCAGCTGCTGGAAGTGCTTCACCAGCAGTACCAGACCGAGACACCCCGCTTGTTCTAACTCCAAATGACATGTTTTGAAGCCAACTTTGAGTACACATCAAAGCCTCTGCCATACGTGGACTCAATGAACTCCAGTATGTGTTTAGAACACTACCACGTGTGCAAAATGTGCCATCATATGCAACCCTTGACACATTCCTTATTCCCCATTCCCTCAAAACTTCTTGAACTTTTCTCTCAAATGAGTCCTCTTTGTCATCTAGAATTAAAGTGAAACAAATGATTCGTTTTTTATAATTCCCTTCATTGTCAATGAAGAAGGCAGTGATGACCAAGTAACTAAGTTTTTGAATTGATGTCCAATGATCTGTGGTTAATGCTGAAGTAGCAAAGTTTTTCACAAGAAAGGGGGGTTTGAATTGTGAACCTTTAAAATTGTCCTTTAAAAATTAGATATCAAAACATACGTTAGAATGATCTCAGAATAAATAATATAAGTTAGGAGAATGATCTTAAAACAATCTCTGAGCTGCAAACAAAACAATAAGTGATTTGTGTGTGTTTGTGTTTGCACAAAATAAATATGAGTTTAAGGGAGAGAAGAGACACAATAATTTTATCCCGGTTCACCCCTTAATAGTATGGGCTACTCCAGTCCCCACGCTCCTGTGAGATTGTCCACTAAGAGATTCTACCGATCTCAAGATACACTTCTTTGATCTAATCCAAGATCACAATCTTCCAAGCTTCACTTGCTTGATCTACCTAAGTCTTCCTAGACTTTATGAGGTGTCACTCAATCAATAGTTACGTATTGAATTGAGCCAATCTTTTACAACTTTGATAATGGTTTGGATCTAAAGCTTTCTCACTCATACTAAGTTGAAAAGCTATTTACAATAAATCTCTCTTTGTTCACTCAAAATGGATACTGATCCTAGTATGATATTACAATATATGGAGTGAAGGAGATCTTTAAAGAAGAGCTTGAAAACTTGTATCACAAAGACAAGTAGATTGATTGTTGAAAATTGAACTCTTGCTCTTCAATGTTGCCAAAGCCTTCCTTTTATAGTTGAACCTTGAGTCTTCAGTTCCTTGGTCCCAAAGGAAGTTTTCCAACGGCTAGTTGCTTCAAAATAGACAGCTCATGCTGATTTGTTGAGTAGATAAGTTCTGACTGTTCTTTCTCAGAACGTTCTCTCTGCTGTTCTTCATCTTTTTAAACAAAAGGGCCATAATTGACAGCTTGCAATGGGCTGTAGATAGTTGTTCTTTACTTCCTCACCAAGTATGTCCGTTATAATCCATTTAAGCACATTTTGGCCAGCTGTAGATGAGCTTGCAACTTCAAAAGCAAAGGACAGTCATTCTCAGCATCATTCTGAGAGTGTTCTCCAATCTAGGCGAATTTTTACACTTGATCTTCAAATAGAGTATGATGCAAAACTGTGACCAGCTGTAATGTGAAGAGAAGGCAGCTGTGATGTCCTTGTGTAATTATTCACTTGTCCTTTCCATGTACTTTCTTTCTTGATTAAGAATTAATCTCTTGGAGAATGTTCATTAAATAATGACATTGAAGGTACATGACAACTAAGAGTTGAATATGTGTTGTCTCATCCTTATTGGTCTATGTAATCATTGTCTAAACACTCTTGATGCATCTGATGAGATGTTGCCTTGAGAATTTATCATGTTGCACATGCTTGATCCTTAACTATGGCCAAAGAGGAAAGTCACTTTTCTTCCAATTATTCCTTGCCTTAATTGTTCATAAACTGTTGTGATCTTGTGAGTTAAAGCCAAGATAAAAGTGCTTCTTTGTCTTGTATATGGTTGACTTAATGAAATAAGTGCTTTTGCATTTATTCTTGTTCATGAGAAGAATGTTGCATTTAAACCAGAGATCATTCTCAGACTGATCCTGAAGCTTCTCTTTTTGCCAAAACATAATGAATATCATTGATATTAGAAACTTAATTGTTCCTGGCTAATTAAAACACTCAAGAGCACTTGTTAGATAACAATGAGATCAGAATTACATTTAAAATATAATTAAGATGTTTGTTATCTTTAAAACATCAAATTGGGATTTTGCATTTTGCCTCAACAAATGCTACACTAGTGCAATTAGTTTTGAAAAAGGTGTTGAGCTTCACTTTTTCAGTCAAATAAAGTTTATAACAATCCTTAGCAATCGTCCTCCGTGAAGGAACAATTGATTGTGGTTGTAACAGTCTACCCAATTGCCTAAACCCCTCACTTCCTACAGATCTAAATGCATTTTCATCACTGAGAATAAAATGGACAATGACTTTTCTACACTCATCCATATTGAATATTTGGCTTTGTGGTTGTGGTTCAACAAATACTGAAACAATTATAATAAATTAAATGTTTTAGATTTGTAAACTATTAATTTTTGGCAAAAGAAACATAATGTGTTTTTAAATATTGATATAACTTGTGTGCTCCCTGTCCCAACTCCTTGTAACCCAGCTCCTTACTCTATCCCAGCTCCTTGCATGGTGATCTTGTTGCTTTTGCAAAAGAGAAACAATGACATTGAGTTTCTGGGTTTGGTAAAAAAAAAAAAAAGGGTTTAATTTGGATTTGGTCCCTATATGCATTTTCATTTTTGAATTTGTTACCTCTAAGTGGATGATTGAGCATCATTTTTGACACATCATCCTTGCTTGCCACATCAAACGCTGCCACGTTAGCCTCCGTTTAGCACAAATGCATTTTTTTAATAGACTTTGACGTCAGGCACCAAAACCAAAATGATTTGCACAACAATTATAATATTATCCATTTTATATTTTAAAAATAACTAATTAATTAACATAACAATAATATATGTATAACAAATTTGTGCGTTGATGAATCTCTTTTAAACTATATAAGCTTTGTGGTTCATTGATATTTAATTTATGCAATTGAAATAAATATTTTATCATTAATTCTTGTACTTCGTGCTTTTTTTTCTTGGTTGATAGACGAAATGACAAAGGCATTGAAAATTCAAACACATAAAGTGAAGTATGATGTTCGACATTAGCAATTTCGACATTTCTGTCAGTTAAACTAGAATTTGTGGCACTTAATGCTTTTCTTTATCTGGTCAATACTAAATTGATTTCAAAGAATATTTCACTACTATGAGATCTAAAATTAATGTTTGCTAAAGTAATCGCTATAGAGATATCGAATTATATAGTATGACTAATAATTTAGTGTTCGTTTATTATGATAATATGAGTAGACCTAAGAGATTAATGTGTTGTCCTGTGAGCTTAACTCAGTTGGCTTGACATTGCATTATATATGAAGGAGGCGCGGTTCGAACCCCAGTCATCCCACTTTCCACCTTATAGGTGAAACTTTTAGCCACTAAGCTACTTGACAAAAAAAATTAATGTGTTATATTAGATAAACAGTATCTGAGTCAAAAGATTGTACATGATTTATTTTGCTAAATTGTCGTGAATATAGGAGTACAATTGTTTTAGTTAAAACCTTAATTACTAGATAGGTAAAAAGATAGGGTTCGAAAAATTCCTGATTGCTTGTCGTTATTATAAACTTTCTCACCAATTAACTTGGAAAACCTCCCTTTTATTCTTTGAAATCAATCTAAGTTCCGAGTTAACTACTAATGAATCTCAATCCCCATAAAGACGATCTTACTTGTCATTATTATCACTTGAATGATTATGTCTTAACGCACTAGTTCGATTCACCTATTCAACCCACTCTTCCAGTATTTCTCTGTTTGGCCCATGATAACTAACTTAACACCCTACAACATCTTACACCGTTCCCACTAACACCATTTAAATAGAGATATTGAGGACTATGAGAAGGGAATACACTTTTTTACCAAAAACAAATAGAAATCATAAGAGTTGAATTAAGTTCCTTACCTACCAAATACCCTCTCACATTTTTACTTTACACTTGTTAGCTAAGGTTATTTTATGAGAATGCCTAATTAACAGGTGTGCTAAGCTAGACTTTAGTCTAGTATGTTATTAGAGTGTATCCTTTGAGATATCTCAGACCTCCTATATATAGGCGATCCAAGCCCTAGAAAAAGGGGGGCTCATGTGCCCCATAATAGGCCGGGGAAGTTGAGATTCACCGATTCCCTCCCCCACGTAGCTATTGACCTGGTGGCAGAGTGGTATAAGGGCTAGGCTCTATCTGTTATGGGCCGGTTCAGCCATTTTGGTCGTCCAGCCTGATGATGGGGCGAGCCCATTAGAATCTGGGAAGCCGCTCAGTACAACGCTTATATTGCACTTGGGCTGACTTTGTTTAATTTTCCCGTCATACTTTTATTTAAATAATACTCGGTGTTTTGATAAATTTCAATCTGGTTGAATCTAACCAAATTAACATGTTCTTCATCGGTTTGATTTAGTCCAAATCTCATAAAAAAATTAAAAATTTGAACCGACTAATTTTTATATATATATATATATATATATATATATATATATATATATATATATATATAATTAAAATTATTAATTAGATTTTCATAGTTTGCACTTCTTGAATTAGTTTGTGGCTCCTCCACTGATTGTGATGTATAGGGACTAAAAACATATTTAACCCTAAAACAAAACATAACACAAAACATGGATTTTTATTCTTTTATTTTTGATGAAAAGTAAAACATTAGTCTCTTAGCTATCTCTAAACAACTTAAATCTACGATAGAGATTAAATTGAGAAATTTGTTCTATAATCATTCCAAAGCCCTATAAGAACAATGATTTGATATATATTTTTGAATGCATTACAATGGAGTCTATCATCTCTATTAATAGAGACTGTTATGCTATAAGTAAGGAAAGAAATAATATAACATAATTACATTGTTATAATTACATGATTTGATTTGCTATACTAATTATCCTATGAGTTGTACGTGACACATGATTGTGTTGGCATATTTATAAGGTTTGACTTTCATATTAATTTCATATTATTCTCCAATATGTCCCCTCAAGAGGAAGTTACCATCCAGAACTTGCATCTTGGACCTTAGTTCTTCAAATTTAGCTCGTGGTAATGGCTTGGTGAGTAGGTCGGCAATTTGATCCTTGGTAGACACATGAGAGACTTGTAGTTTTCCATCGCGTACTTGTTCACGCACAAAGTGATAATCCAAGGATATGTGTTTCATTTTGGAGTGAAGGACTGGATTTGAGCATAGATATGTGGCACCAACATTATCACAAAGGAAAAATGGTGGCTTCAATAATGGTATATGCAGCTAAGACAATAGTTTTGATATCCACATAATTTTCGTTGTTGTGGTGGCTACTGCTCGATATTCAGCCTCAGTGGAAGACCTAGCAACAGTGCGTTGTTTCCTTGAGAGCCATGACACAGGGTTGCCTCCAAGATATATTAGATATGCAGATGTAGAAGTGCGATCATCAACATTGCCACCCCAACCAGCATCTGTGTATGCTTGAAGGTTGAGTGTAGTACTTTTCCTTAGCAAAATTCCAAAGTTAAGTGTAGCCTTGAGATATCCGAGTAGCCTTTTTAAGTGTTGAAGATGGAGGCTGGTAGGCTTATGCATGAACTGAGAGAGTTTGTTGATAGCAAAGGAAAGGTCAGGCCTTGTGAGATTGAGGTACTGCAGTGCTCCAATAATTTGTCTATAGATGGTAGAGTCTGCAGCAGTCGTGCCATCATTAAGTGTGAGTGTTGTTGATGTGGATAGAGGAGTATGTGTAGGTTTGGCTGCATCCATATCAAACTTCTCAAGGATATCTCTAATGAATTTATGTTGAGATAGGAATAAGCCTGTTCTTAAGGGAACAAGTTCAATGCCAAGGAAGTAATGTGGTGTTCCCATATGTTTGAGAGAGAACCGGTCGGAGAGAGATTGTATAAAGTGATGGAGAAATGACGCGTCATTGCCGGTTAAGAGGATATCATCAACATAAACTAGAAAATATGCAAGAATGGTACCCGAAGCATAAATGAAGAGTGAAGGGTCACTCTGGCTTGTAGTGAAACCATGGGAGGTGATGAAGGTTTTTAGAGCATTATGCCAAGCTCTAGGTGCTTGTCTTAGGCCGTATATAGCTTTGTGAAGTTTGCACACATAAGTTGGATGATGAGAGTCTTTGAGACCGGGAGGTTGTGCCATGTAGACATCTTCATTAAGTGACCCTTGAAGAAATGCATTGTTGACATCGAGTTGGTGCATCTGCCACCCTTTTGTCAAGGCAATTGTGAGAATTATTTTGATGGTTTGAGGTCTGACAACTGGTGCAAAGGTTTCTTTGAAGTCAACCCCGGGACATTGTGTGAAGCCTTTTGCAACAACCTTGCTTTATGACGAGCTATGGTGCCATCTGGATTGCGTTTGATACGAAACGACCACTTGCAATCAACAATGTTCTGATGCTTCGGAGGTGGGACAAGAGTCCATGTGCCATTTTTAATTAGAGCATTGAATTCTGCTGATATGGCTTGTCTCCAATAGGAATGCTGCATTGTTTGTCTAACATTAGATGGTTCTAAATTCTCAGGAAGAGGATGTTGTGATGCATAAAAGAATATTTTTGGTTTGAAAATATTGTTTTGAGATCTAGTGATGATTCGATTTGTTAAGTTTGAAACTGCAAGTGGGTTAGTGAGAACAATAGAATTTTGTGAAGAGGAAGGTTCGGGAGAAGATTCATTACCTGATGAAGTGCTTGGAGACAATGGAACCTCTTGAAGGATTGCTTCAGGCATGGGCGATGTTGTGGCTATGGGGGAGTTTGTTGCTGGTGGTATGGTTGGGTTGATATGTAGTATGGTGTGAGGTGGTGTCGGAATGGTGTTTGTGGGGAGATTGGTAGAATGTGTATTTTGTTTGATGGTTGGATAAGGAAAATGGTTGTGATGGAATACAACATGGCGTGAAATGTAAATTTTATTGGTTTTAGGGTCTTTGTTTCTTGAGATTATATTTTAGGAAGGGGAGTTCTATTTTTATGCAACTATATTTCAGGAAGATTTTTTTTTGTTTTTATGCAGATATTTTTTTATACACAATTTTTTTTATGTAATTTGAAGGAAAAGGTTGATTTGTTGAGGAGGCATTTCTTTTTTAATCATTTCCTTCTTACTCATTTCCTTTCTTGTTAAAATATATAATATAATGTTTCTTTTTTTAAAACAATTTACTTGGTTCAATTTTATTTATAGCATATTCATTTTAATATTAATTATATCATAATTAATATTTAAATTTTAATCGAAATTAGGTAGAAACAAATAATATAAATATATAAGGTATTGTGGGACCTAATGAATAGTTTTAAGTACCCTAAAATAAGAATTCGTGAATGTAGCAAAATATGTCTGAATTCCTTAAGAGTTGTTTAATCTTACGTGATATAGTAAGACCCGTATGAATAGTGTTAAAAACCTCAATTTAACTTATCGGGATAAAGATGTTCTAATGCAGCCAAATTTTTCATACTATATACACATGTGGCTCGTATTTTTCATATATTCTTTTCCACCTCCTTTCTTTTTTTTATGGGTTTTTTCCACATCCTTTCTTTTTTTTAATACTATATATGATATTGATCTGCTCCACCTCCTTCATTCATCTTTTTGTATTATATTTGATTTGATTGATGGATGATGAATTATTAAAATATGAACTGGATGGATATATACTTACAAAAAATGAATCAATGAATTGTTGTGGCTTTGCATTGGCCATTAGATGCTGAGAGGTACAAAGAGGGCCACTGCATATAGCTGGCAAACTCTCATGGGGGATTCACCATATATATTTTCTTTTGTATTCAACATTTCAATTAATTGAACTTTGTAACATTTTTGTAAGGAATATATATATATATATATATATATATATGTGTGTGTTGTGGCAAGTGTGAGTGATTAAGTCTCACATTGCTTAGAAAAATGGAGGTTGAACACTTTATAAGTGAGAAAACTCATAAACTTAACACCTTAAGATTTTGGGTAAGAGTGTGGTGTCCAACTCACTTGTAGAGTTGTTCTTGAGCCCAATGTAGATGATCCCCGACTGCCCCCGTGATGACCGAAGAGTGTGTGTGTTAGAGATTATATGTTACTACTTCAAGAGTGACATTGAACGGTAAATTATTCCGTTTAATAATTCATTATTAAAATTATTAATCTCACTTAGAAATTTTTAATGACAAAGATTGTAGTTTTTTATTTATTTTTTACGATGATGTAAGTATACAAAGTTTTCATTGTCGTTATAGTAATAATTGATCTCCGTTAAGAAATTTGTGAAGTACATGAGAATAATTTTTTTCTTCCAACTAAATATTTTCTATACGCATGAGTTAAAAATGAAATGATTTATTACCTGCTTAAAGAGCGAAATGTTCTTACTACTAGAACAAATTAATTGTTGATAGTTTACTTCAACTTTAGTCTTGAAAAAACGTTTGTTTAGTTTATGAATTCTGAAAAGCTATTTTTAATTTAAATTGGTAAAGTTTTTACTATTAAACTAACACAAAGTTATGAAATATTGAAAAGTTATATTTGGTATTTTTGTAGGGTTTTATCAAGACTTAAGATTCAACAAACACTAATAAAGGTAGGTCTTCACGCTCATTTCACATATTTACAGAGTATAAGTCAACTCTTATTAACAAAGGTAGGTCTTCACACTCATGTCTTGAAGGTGTACTTCAATGGTAAAAGGCTAAGACGTTATTTTGAGAAGGAGATCCAAGATTAGATCCCTGATTACTAGAGGTGAAAATAGGTCAGGCCGGCCTACAGGGGTCTATGGCCTAGCCTACATAGTCTTAGGTCAGGCCAGCTTATTTTTTTAAATAGAGCAGACCAATGCTTTTTTATAAGTTTATTTAACTAAAAAGTGTAAGTTTAAGAGTGCAACCTAAGAGGGGGTGAATTAGGTTTTAAGACTTTTTGGTTATTTTAGAGATGTTTTGGATTCCTTTTATTTTTCTTGAAAGTTATGGTGAAGATAATAACAATATGCTGAAAAATAAAAGAGAGAAGGGAAAGAGAAAATGGACACAAAAGATTTATACTGGTTCCCCTCCTAACCTAAGGATACGTCCAGCACATTCGCTTATTCCCACCTCTACTGATTACTAACATTTCTCTCTCCCCTATAATAATATATATATTCTATACTATATACTATATATAAAGAGAATACATGAGTTTTGGTGTGAAATTTTCATAATACCAACAATACCCTTGATTTTTTTAGTGGCAACAAAAATCTTTTATTAATAAAGTCACCATAACATAAGGCACATCTTTTTTTTTAGCAGCAAAAATATTTTATTAACAAACTCACCATAACATAAGACATATTTTATTTTTGACATAAGTTAGACACAGACAGACGCGGAGCGCGCCTGCCTGGCCCGCTAGCTAGTACTAATAATTAACATTTACTTATAAAAAATAAATAAATAAAACCATATTACAGTGTTTTTATTTAATTCACTTTGATTTTTTTGTTTGATATAATTATATCCAAGGCTTGTGAGACACTAAATGTAACTATATTATTAAGACAAAATTTGACATTAATTTATCGTTGTTAAATAATACTATAGACAAATGAGTGACCCTTAACTCAAATAAGTTAGCTACCCAATCCACCTAGTATCATATAATAATAAGCATATATTTTAATTTGTTTGAAGAAGGTGGGTGGTGGCCAAAATGTTCCTTAATTATGGGATAATACATATGCCTTTTTGTTCATATATATATATATATATATATATGGGTCATGCTAAATAGTGCCCCGGGGACACTAGTTAAGTATATTAAAAAAAATGAAAAAGTTAATGATGAGAGAGAGTAATTTTTTACATATTAAAGCATTGAATGCACAATTTACCAGATGAAATTTCCATATTTATATCTTTAACTAGAGCCCGGGGCATTGTTTAGCATTTTCCTATAAATAATGATAATGATTAGGCTTTATCTTTGACGCCATATATCTTAGAGTAACCACAACAGCCGTTGGATTGATAGTTGATCAAGACCAGCATTATGAATGAACGTCTAAGATTGAGAAGTTGGTGACATGTAATTTTCTTTGTACGATAACATTAATTAAACGTAAGGTTAGGTCATATGCATGTCCGTATTTTGTCCCTTGCTTCGTGGCAGGTGCTGTTTACTTTTCTAAATTTCAATCATTGTCAAAAATGTGTTAAATAATGGTGAATTCTTTGTTCACTTTAAATAAAATGATCATGAAGAAATTGACTCGTACCCGCCACGTAATTTAAAGTTGTCACATGCCAAAATAATGGTCCCTCTAGAAATTATTCGATCTCTTTTTTCTTTTTTATTATTTTTATTTTAAAGCAAAAGAAACTAGTTGTATTTCTTCGATTATTATAGAAAAAAATACAAGTGGTAAATAATGAGTGATGGGGTTAGACTCAGATAGAGGTGCTCTAGTAAGGTTATGAACTGTTTTAATGGCTTGCCTTTGAATTAAAAATATGAAAAGTTAGCTTATAGCTGATAGTTGAAAAAATTAAAATGTTTGGTAAAATTAGCTTTTAAAGTGGTTAAAAAATATAAAATGACATAATTGATAATAGGTAGTTTCTTTTTTAAAGTGAATAGTTATTAAATTAAAGGGTAAAAATGGAATAAAGTGTAAAAAGCTATAAGCTATAAGCTCAAACGCTAGTTGAAATAATATCTGAAAAAAAGCTATAAGCTAGTAAAAAACTTGTTACCAAACACCTCTAATTTTTTGAAACAAGCTTATAAGCTCATATAATAAGTTATAAGCTAACTTATTTGTGTTACCAAACACACCCAAAGACTACCCCTCTCAAAATCATTTACAATAGCGAGAACAAGAGCATGCGTGGTGGCTTCAAATTCAGTTATTGTAGCTTCAAAAGGAAACATGATAGTATGAGCCTAAACAAAGGAGCTTGAACTATCTAGGGTCTTCTAATCCTGAGAAGATCACCTCTTTGGGAACAAGTGATCAACAAGTCAGAAACTCATTCTCTAGAAGAACAATAGTAACACATCATCAACTCAACACTAGCGAGAAGACCAGCCATCATATGAAGACTATGTAACTTGAAACCACATCATCACAAGCTTCATCAACAAATCTCTCAACCAATACTTTCACTCTCAATTAATCACTCATCATTATAAATTTGAGGACTATTCTAATATGATCTATAAGGTTGTTAAGCATTTTGCTCACGTAAATTGCACTTTTGGTCCTCTATTTTATATGTTCAATGATTTTGGTCCCTCCATTTAAAAATTAAATATTTTTGCCTTCCTATTTTCATTTTTTTTTGTAGGTTTGCCCCTAACTCATTTTGTCATCCATAAACACTGATGTATCCCATTTTTTTGATAATGGACACATAAAGCGCTGATGTTGCAATACACACATAATAAATAATTGTGAGATGTCAACAAATCTTTATTCTTATATCTGAGACATAATTTAAATATGTAAATTTATCCTCAAAAAAGGAAAAAATATGGAATGAATTGATCTCACCTTTTTATAAGATTTTATGATTTCTGCTTCCTCTAAGGAAGAGCCTAATTGTAGGAAAAATGGAATTTCCACGACGATTAGAGGTGGGAATAGGCTAGGCCGAGCTAGGCTTTGCCAAGCCTGAGCCTGGCCTGTCAAAAAATCGAAGGTCTGAGCCTGGCCTGTGGCCTATCATAGGCTTAAATTAGGCCTGAGCCTGGCCTTTTGAAAGTCTGATGTGGCCTGTTAGCCTGTTTAAAAGCATATTTCATATGAACATATTTAAATAAATAATTATATTTATTTTGAAATATACTTATGAACTAATAAAATAATTTAGAGAATCCAAATTATTATTATATCCAAATTATTTATTTTAGAAGAATTTTAGTTAAATTCTAGAGCGAATATATGAGTTTTTTTTTTTACTAAAGAACGAATGTATGAGTTAGAGATCAAATCAAATTGCTAGATTTTATTTATCTTTCACAAACTCTATTTTGCTGGAATTTTTTTTTATAACGAATTTCTTTGGATTGAAATTTCTTCTCATTTTAAAACTATATAATTAACACAAGATAAATTAGAATAAATAAATCAATAAGCAAATAAAAAATTATATCAAACCGACCAAAACAATTTTTATACGTTGTTTATATATTGTCCAACAATATAATATCCATGCATTTTTTTCTCCAAAAAAGTATATGTCACATAAAATTTATCCTTTTTTTCTTCTAAGAAACAGCTGGAAATTAGAAGCAAATACTAGATAGATACACAACACAAGTGACCAAATTAGCTATCAATATTTATTTTTTGAAAAAAATCAAGAAATAAAGCAGCCATTATTGACCAGGAGGTGACCCGAAATATATCAATTTTCACCAATCACATAACGAAGTAGCCAAACAATATTAAGATCAATGATTTGATCTCTAACTCATATATGAAAAAATTTAATCGAGAGGAAAAACACATTTATATATTCAATATAGATTTTTCAACAAAGATTACTCATTTTTAAAACATTAAATTTAAACACTTCTCTCCCTCGATATTTTAGTTCGTCACATTATACTCAACTTTTTGGTGGTAAATATTCCATTTTAAATATAAGATAATTTGATAAATAAAAAAGTTGATGTACGATAATTGAAAATTTAGACAAAACACCCTTTTTTTTTTAATTAATTTTTTATGAGACTTAGGTCTCGTTTGATCCTACTTATTTTCTACTTTTTTCTTCTCCTTAAATGTAGTAAACAAATAAAAAATTGTGTTTGACCCAACTTCTCCTTATTTTCTACTTCTTTACTTTATTTCTCTAATTCTTTTAAGAAAAAATAGGGTCAAATACAATTTTCTACTTCTCTATTTCTTTTATGGAGAAGTAGAAAAGTAGAAAATAAGTAGGGTCAAACGGTGCCTTACTCTATGCTTTGGTAATTTGAGGTATTTACCCAATAACCAATGAAAACTAGCTACATAAGTAAATTTACATGTGATACCCAAAATTAACTTGTAACTAATTTTTATTTCACATGCATATATGACTCATTTTCATTGATCGCTGGGTAAATACCATCAAATTATCCAAATTATCAAGATATAGTTTGGTTTTTTCTAAATTACCCCTTCATAATTTGAGGATATATTTATTTATCAACAAATGAGAACAAATCATATGCATGTGAAATAAAAGTTAATTACAAGTTACTTGTGGGTCCCATATACAAATCTTCTGAAGTGATTTGTTTTGATGGATAAATACCTCAAAATTATATAGGGGTTGAGTAGGTCTCACCTGTCCGGGATTCAAACCCTGACTCCATCATAATATTAATATATATGGTGTCCCTACCAACTAAGATAACAAAAAAAAAACCTTAACTTTTACTTATATTTTAGATGAAATAATGTATTATAGTAACCCTAATTCTCCACTCAGCCACCGGCCATACTCTTACTAACCTTAATTCTGCTTTTGTTTTTTTCTTGGTTCATCCATTAGAGATTTAGGATAGGATCAATTATGATCTGGAATCACCCCTATTGATTTACACATAATTTTAGGTTTCATTTGAGTTTTTCCTTTGCGATTTCTTCGTTTGTCTCGCCTTAATGTGGAGTTGTTTGTTATCCCGTCTTTGTACGGTATTTGTCCCGTCTTTGTACAGTGTTTGTTTTGTTTAAATTTGCAGATTTGTTTCAATCCAAATTCAGAGCAGATTCAATGATTTTAAAGTCGTTAACGTTGCAGATCCGGATGCATGATTATTCCGGACACTTGGTTTTTATTATTAACTCGGATGTAGACATTGAGTCGTTTTATGCTATTAACTCGGATGTAGACATTGAGTCGTTTTATGCTATTAACTCGGATATTATGAGTTTGTTCGTAGATTCATTCTTTTTAGTTTTTAGTCAATTTGAATATGTAATGATTTCGATCGATGTACTCTGTCTATTTGAATGAATGAATATCGTTTTTTTTTAAAAAAAAAAAGTATTAGTAGTATGGAAGTATTTTTGGTAAAATTTATACCATGGAATATTCATGACAAGTAAGAAAGAAGATAACAATGAGCAAAACCACAAAATGATGTGGAATTTTACATGAACAAGACAACTCAACATACCTTCCCACAGGTCAAGCAAGCAATCCACATATACACACACATCATCATCACCATTATTCATTACCACCACCTTTTACACACCATCTTCCTTCTTCTTTTTCTCCTCTTTCTCTCTTCTTACACACAAACAAACTTCTCTCTCTCAACATAAACACATAATTGAATTACTCTACAACAAAATTATTAACTCACTTCAATTCTGTTGGAAATTTCTCAATTCACTTCATTTTTCACTTTCAAACCTCAATTTAATAAGCTTCTATTTCCTTTTAAGAAAAGGATAAAAATTTCAAGTAAATTAGGGTTTTGCTTCTTTTTCAATTGAGCTCAACTCAATTTTGGGCATTTTCTGCTGGTTTTCTTATCTTGTGTAAAGTTTGGTTTTTTCTGGAATTGCGTCGTGGAATTTCTTCAAGGTCATGCATCGAGCTGTTGTGGATCCATTGTTGTCGCCAATTTTGAGTTCGGACTCTGTTTCTCGTAGATCGGAGCCGGAAAAAGGGAGATTTGGTGATCTTAGAGGGTTGCAGTGGCGTATAAATCTTGGGGTTTTACCTTCTTCTTCTGCAGCTTCCATTGATGATCTTCGTCGAGTTACTGCTGATTGTAGAAGAAGGTAAATTAGCTTCAAAATCAAGTTTTTCAGTGTTTTTTATTTATTTATTTTTTGGTTAATTTTTAATAGTGGTTTAGATATTGTTAAATTGGATTCCTTAAAATTCAATGCTTATGTTGATGGATGAATCATGATATACCGTTTGGATTGGCTTAATTTTGAGCTTATACGAAACAACTTATGCAAATAAATAAGTTTTATAAGCTTGTCACATAGTTTATGAACAAACAGCTTATAAATAAGTTTTATAAGCTTGTCACATAGTTTATGAACAAACAGCTTATAAAGATGCAATTTTCGCCTGTGAAATTAACATAAATGTTTGTTTATTTGCACAAGCTATTTTTATAAGCTCAAAATTAATTAGTTAATTCAAACAGGCTCAAATTGTAAGTATGCATAAGTTCATAATAATATAGTATACTATGCTGATTTTGTTAGAATATAGTTTAGCTTTGATTTTTATGGTGGAGTTATCATGAGATAAAATCATACAGAAACACAGGAAATTATGATGATTTTCTTCCAAAAAAATTTTCAAAATTTGTATTTTTGGTTGCATTAATTTGGTTAAAAGCAGTAATATTATTTACCTTTGAGACTATAGATTGGCATATAAAATTTCATTGGTAGAAAATGGAAGAAGATTAAGCTGTAATAACTTCTGGAATTGAAGATTGCTTGTGTAGTTTATGAATTCAGTGTTTTCTTCGTACTTTGAAGAAGAGTTTTTTTGTTTGATACCGGAGTTGTACACTAACAATTACTTCACTTTGCAAGCTAATTGTGTTTCTTGCTTATGCGTATAGTAATCATAAACTGTTTTTTTGTCTTGTCAGGTATGCCAGGTTGAGAAGGCACCTCCTTGTTGAACCACCTGTTCCAAAGAATGGAACCAATTCATCGAATCTTGAAATGGACAATCCACTTTCACAAAATCCAGGTAAATCATTGATATTCTCCCCCATTTCCGGTAAAAACAAAGTTGATACAAAAGTGGAATATTTCCATCAGATAGCCTTCTCTGCCTCGTGCCAGTATGAAAATTTTTAATTTATCTGTATTTGATATAATATGACCTTTATACGCAGATAGTACATGGAGTCGCTTTTTCCGCAATGCAGAGCTCGAGAGATTGGTTGATCAGGATTTATCACGTTTATACCCAGAACATGGCAGTTATTTCCAAACACCAGGATGCCAAGGCATGTTGAGACGCATTTTATTGCTATGGTGTCTCAAGAACCCAGAATGTGGTTATAGACAAGGTAAATTTCTCAGCAAAGCAATAATTTCAAGCAATATATCAATCTTTTAAATTTTCCTCCATTTTGTTTATGCTTTCATTTAAAGGTGTTGCAATTTTCCTTCCAACACCAAATACATAACATAGCTAACTTATTTTTCATAACCACCTAGTTGATCAGATTTATTTGTTATTTAAAAGGAAAAAGTATAGAAAAGAGAGCTGAAAATTAAGGGATTAAATTTTTGAGAAACCTAGATATGATCAAGTATAAACTCAATTTGTTTAGCTTCTGTGCTTTCAAATAACTAATTTTTCTTTCATGTTATATGACGTGAAAATAGTTTACTTTATATTTACGGATTGCTTTTATTCTCTTATAGGAATGCATGAATTACTTGCTCCTCTACTTTATGTTCTCCAAGTTGATTTGGAGCGTCTCTCAGAAGTTCGGAAGCTTTATGAGGATCACTTTACAGACAAATTTGATGGTCTTTTATGTCAAGAGAATGATCTTACTTACAGCTTTGATTTTAGGAAATCTCCTGACATGACGGAGGATGAAATTGGCTCCCACGGAAATGCAATGAAAGCCAATAGTATTGACGAACTTGAACCTGAGATTCAGTCCATTGTATTACTAAGTGATGCATATGGAGCTGAAGGTGAACTCGGCATCGTGTTATCAGAGAAATTCATGGAACATGACGCATACTGTATGTTTGATGCTTTAATGAAGGGGGCCAATGGTTCAGTTGCAATGGCCGATTTCTTTTCTTCCTCTCCTGTAGCTGGCTCCCATACTGGCTTGCCTCCTGTGATTGAAGCTTCTATGGCATTGTATCATTTGTTATCTCTTGCTGATTCTTCTCTTCATAGCCATCTTTTGGACCTTGGAGTTGAACCGCAGTACTTTTATCTTCGATGGTTGCGAGTTTTATTTGGACGAGAATTTTCACTTGACAGACTATTAATCATTTGGGATGAGATCTTTGCATCAGATAACAGCAAAGTGGAAAATAGTGCTGATGACAACATAGATTACGGGTTCAGGATCTTACAATCACCTCGTGGAGCATTTATATCGGCTATTGCTGTAGCAATGTTACTTTATTTAAGATCATCTCTACTTGCAACTGAAAACCCTACAACCTGTCTCCAAAGACTACTAAACTTCCCCGAAAACATTACCATCGAAAAACTACTAGAGAAGGCTAAATCCTTGCAGGATCTTGCTTTAAGTATTGATATTTCGTCCTCATCGCTTTTGCTTGTAGAGTCTCATTACCAAAGTAAAATGACGTCTACGAGATCCACGGTCCTTCCATCTGAATCTGTGTCTCCAAAAACTCCTCTGAATTTCGTACCTGATAGCTACTGGGAAGAAAAGTGGAGAGTTGCTCAAAAGGCCGAAGAACGTAAGAAAGATGTTGTAGAAAATCAGATTCCAACTCGGAAGAAAGGATGGACAGAAAAGATTAAAATACGTTTGCGAAGAACGGAATCTGACCCGCCTCCATCAAGGGTTCTAAGCGGACAAAGGGGATCTAAGCCATCGTTTAGGCGCAGTTTGTTAGAAGATCTGCGTAAAGCACTTGGCGCTGAGGAAAACACAGAACATGAGCAGCGTCATGATGAAATCTTAAGCGAGCAGGATAATATTTCTGAAGCAGTTGAAATAGAACAACAAGATAGTGGCTGTAACAGCGACAACAATTCTGATGATAAATGTCCAAGTGGAAATTCTGGACATGAGGAAGATTCGTCTATCTATTCCGACTCCACTAGTCCTCCTAATGAGGCCAATGATCATGAAATCGCCTCAGAAAAAAATAGTGCTACATCTTATTTATCCCTAGATGAATGTAATGAAATTTTAGAAACTAGTCCTATTGATCCACCCCTTCCGATCTCTGATCTACCTGTGAATGTGCCTCCGACCTCAGTCAGCAATAATGATGATCAAGGAAATAATCAATCCAATGAAACTTCAGATACCAGTCCCAGTGATCCACCCTTACCATTGCCAATCCCTGATCCTTCTCAGAACTTACCTCAGACATCAGGGTGCAATAATGACGGTGAAGGAAATTCAGCCACACAACCTAAAGAGAGAAAACAGAATAAATTACAGTGGTTTTGGAAATTTGGACGGAACACCGTTGAGGCTATCTCCGAGAAAGTAGGAGGTGGTGCTGCCGAGGCGACGAAGTCTGCCAACAGTATTAGTAATCAAAGTAATTCATTGGCATCGCCACCAGCCTCACCTGCTGCTAATGGACATTGTAGTTCTGTTGGTTCCAGAGGAGATTCTGCAGACCAAAATATGATGGGAACTTTGAAGAACATTGGGCAGTCTATGCTTGACCATATTCAGGTAACGTTCTTTCTCGCTACCAGTCTTCAATGACAAGTTGTTTAGCAAGATATGACAAGTGTTGGTCTTTATAAATCATGATATTTCAACTAAAGTCCCTAAAAGAAATTTTTTTCATTGTTTATGTCTGTTTAATCAGTGTTGTGAATGGCGGATTGCAGCGGTATATTCAAATTCCGCTACGCTACCTTGATATAGCGCCACTATTTGACACACTTTGTACTAAATAGTGTATAGTAGAAGAATAGCAATTTGTTCAAATCTTGTTATGCTATAACGATGCTATAGCATAATTTGAACACTTGTAAAAAAATGTGTTTATTTGTAGTCTCATGACTAAAAGCACGCTATTTTTATTAAATATATTGGAACTGAAAAGAAAATTTGGATTTTTCGTTAGGGATAAAGTAGAACGGTAGGAATGGTAGGAACTAAAAGTATATATTTTCAAATTTGATTTTGGTTTCACATGAAATCCTATATATCTCAAAACTAGTATCGTTTATCCCTGTTTCAAACTTATCTTAACAATTGTTTTTTGTGGTGCAGGTGATTGAATCTGTTTTCCAGCAGGATCGGGGCCAGGGAGCTTCATCGGATAATTTATCTAAGAATGTTCTTGTTGGAAAAGGGCAGATTACTGCCATGACAGCTCTCAAGGAGCTTCGGAAAATCAGCAATCTTTTGTCTGAGATGTGAGATGAGAGATGAATCTTGTTTAGACATGTATATACATTTTTGTAATTACAATTCTTTTGCCTAATAAAGAAATGTGTCCCTTTTCTGCAGTCTTAGTATCATACCAGAGTTTTGCAGATGTTCAATGAGAATGAATATGTAAATATATGCATCCGGATTTACATAAATCAATAAATTATGATAATCAATGACTCTTATTTACATGCAAATTAGTATTGGTTGAAATTAAATAAACTTTTTAATTGACTGACCAAAAAAGTAGTATAATTGAGAATTTTCAATTTGAAGGATCATTTTAAATTTTGTTAATTCTAAAGATTAAATTATTTGATGCTTACCATTTTATTAAATAAACTGACTATTCTTCTTTGTCAATATGTATTTTGACCACAACACAAAGTTGTTCCTAAAATGTAGCAATAAAAAATCGACCATATTAGTCATGTTTAGTGTGTTAATTTAGTTTTTGAAATTTGTCAAGTAATCAAGAACTTTTAATTCCATAAATAATTTGGGAATTTTATTGATTTTAAATTGGTTGGTTGCTATAATTTCATGGGAGTTACTTTTGCAGCCCGGTTACTCAAACACTATCTGTACTTAAGTAGTTGATGACATTTTTTTCAAATTTTTTTGACTTTTTAACATCTGTTACTTAAGTAGAGAATCTATAAAAATAGGGTGCGTGAATACTAGAGTGACAAAAGTAGCTCGAATAAATTAACAGTTCACGTGGAAACACACTTGCAAGTTCCACTTTGTATATACACGTCACACAATCTTATCATTCCAAATTCTACCTTATCCTTGCCACCTTGCACCTTCGAGATCCAATGACAATTACTACATTGATGTCATTTTTAAATTTTTTATCTTATTAACGTTTCAATGTTCGTGTCGTGTTTTGGTGCATGTATTTATATCTATTTTTCATAGGTTTTTATAAATAAAAATGTATAGTTGAATTTTTTAACTACATTGGAATCTCAGCTACCACCAATAATTTGAAGTCAGTAATAAATTTATTATTATAAAAAAAAAAATAATACAAAGAAGGGAGCAAAGGAACATATAACAAACCAATCAAAAAATATTATTTGAACCAATAATTAGGGTAACCTACTATTCTTGAAGAAATCAACAACTATAAAATTAGGTGGTGTGTTCCATCAAATGGAAGCTTGTCTAGTACTTTCATTTCATGAGAGACAAATTTATTTGTACATGTATTCGACATAGTAATGTGAGAAAACATAAAACTCATTTTAGTAGTCAAATTATAAACAATTATTTCATATAATAATGCTTATTGACTTGAAAGTAAATATAACTAATTTGAATCACATTTCAGCCACAAAAATTACCAACCGGCCAGCCATATGTCCGTTTCAGCCTTCAACTTCATAAATATGTTGGTGTGTTTGGAATTTTTTTTATTGAAGGTAAATTTAAAGGACAATTCAAATTCTTTAATAGAAATTTTACTGTTTAGATGATTAATTTAGAAAAAATTTAGAGCGATTAAATTTTATAAAATATTTTGTCAAAGCTAATTTTAAGAAATTTCAAATACCACCAACTAAGAAATTTCAAAGTTAGTTTTTCTATGCTGGGTCTATGATAATCATAGACAGAGCATAGAAAAACTAACTCTACTCCTATCACAATATTTCTCAACCAATGTTGGAGTTCATAAATGGGGGAGAAATTCTGAGAATTGGAGTGTGGTAAGAGCAAGAATGTTTGTATGAGATAATTAAAAAAATTATTGAAATAACCAATATTGGAGTTCATAAATGGGGAAGAAACAATTGGAGTTTAATTTGCAATTTTTAACAATATCAATAATACAAAAAAGAAAAGAATAAAAGATCTCACAATGGACCTGAATTCCCCGTTGTAGGAATTCTACGCAGTTTGACAATGTAATGAGTGGATCTCAACTGTCAATTTGAGAACAAAGAGTTGAAATTTCAAATTCAATTTTACAAAGTAAGACAATCGCAAATCGGACAGCCGAAATCAATTAGAGTGTCCTGTTGTAACTACAAGAAATCCAATTCCTCTCATGATGCAAGTTAAAGGTACTCACTCAGGTTGCTTATGAATTATTTTTTTTTGACAAAAGTTTGCTTATGAATTAATCCCAACAATTACTATATTACTAAAGAAATTTGGCAGAAGCTGAAAAGACATTTTTTTGAAAGATAGTATAGTTTGGATTGGAAAGAAACAACTTATCAAACACTGACGATCATAAATAGACACCAGGGGTGGATTAACTACTGCCCCTCTGAAGTACAAATCACTTCCTTGTGGCATGGAAGCCATAAAAACAGTTCTATCAACAATCCAAGTAATGATACAAAAATGGCAATGGCACCCTATAAATTATCACCATACTTTTGATTTTCACTGAATTATAGTTGCACCTAACTATGTATTAATTAAGACGCTTGAAACTTCTGTTGCTATACATCTTATTTCGGAAAACCCTCTGCTATTTTCTGGCATGCTGCTATAGGCCATAAGTCAATCCATGTGATTGTGGAACCCAGGGAGTAGGGAAGTGATAAATCCAAAAACAATCATCTGGATTTCTTTTACAATGCCCCACCACTGGTTGCCACCATTGCCTCTGCCACCAGCAGCTTCTGGGATGTTCTCGTTCTCATTCTCAATTGCACGGTCTGCATCATTATCAGGCTGGTTCCCAACGGCAGCTTCAGGTTGACCCTCTGCCAAATAGTTAATATCAAGCAACGGTAAAGCATATGTCAGTAAGTGATTGAAACTTAAATTGTACCTTCCATAGAGAAACCAGTTCATGTATTGGGAAAACGAAATCCATCCCAAAAGAAAATTAATGAATAGATAACATGAAGTTTGTGTATGCTTCCATGAAACATACTCGCCAAATTACATCAATATTGCATTTGCATCGTGCTCTCTTTCATTACTAATGTTTCCCGAAAGAAGCAAATGCAAAATCATTTGAATAAAATAGTAAGCACATCATACCTGCTGGAGCAGCATTGTCAGCCTCCGGCCTTGCTGGAGGTACATTTTCAGCCCTAGCTGCAGGTCTTGGTGGACGAGGAGGTGCTGCCGCTCTTTGCATATTTTGTGAAAGCCATCTTATAATCGGTGTCAGAGCTCCAGTTTGGTATCTGGAACACATCTCAATTGATCAATACTACAGCTTACATTCACAGTCTAATCATTATCTAGTTCAGTGATATTACATGGCACTGACATTGATGGAGTATATAAAAAATTGAATAGACGTGACTTTGAGTTCTAAAACATAACAGTCACACACAGCATAACTAGAAAGCAGAAACATCTTTTTAAAGAATAACAGATGAACACTTACAAATATACAATAACAGCAAATACAACAAGGACAGCAAGCCGCTGTCTCGATCCATCTTGATTGAACAAAAAGATCACAGCTGCCAGTTTCAACATAAGTAGCAGATCGATTTGAAATGCAATTTGAAATCTCCTAACAACAACTTGTCTCTGAGGTGCAGGCTGTTGCTGCTGAGGATGCTGTTGCTGTCCTGCTTGCCCCTGATTTTCACCACCAGCAGCAGCTTCAGAGCTTGGTCTACTGTTAAAATAGCCATTCAGTTAAAGAAAGCATTAATATTATATTAATGAACATATTGTTCCAAAAAAATAAATATGTTGGTCAAATTTTCACCAAAATATTGCATTGTTTAAAATTTCCATTTTTTATTCTTTCGTTGAGATCTGGTTGGTAGCAAATGATTTGAACATTCAGTCAAGCTCTGAATGATAGTGGTGGAAAAGAAAATATATATCAAAGAGGGCTTCTTCTAACATGCAAGACCTTCACATGTTTTGCATGGTACAATACTTATTTGGATTGTTGGATCAAATTACATCACAAAATTTTATCATCATGTACCCTAAAACACTCGCTTTATTTTTCCAGAACACATGCAACAATGTTGAATTAAAAACAAAAATTATTCAAGAAAAAAAAAAGAAGAAGATATCATTTTAAACTTCAAGATTTATTTATCCCAATTATCAAGATTGATTTTTTTTCCGTCTACAATGGAATCATTCAAAATCTTGAAGATTTGATCACATGCATGGCCATGGAAAATTTCCACAGCCCATTTCCCTAGCCATTATCTCTCTCTTCATGTGCAATTCATCCTAGCTTTCAGCATACTATCACATCTTTATCTCATCTTCCGTAAAGAAAATAAAAATTGCAATTGGGAAATAAACCCAAATTGTAGATCGAATAGCAAAGTTATTTGAAAAAAATGACTTGCAACTATTATGTGATAGAAGAGAAACAAGATTAACACAAAAAAGTAGAAACAAAGAATGTAAGCAGATCTGGAAAAAAAAAATTGGAGTGAAAAGAGAGCAAGAAGAAGAAAACACAAAAAATAAATAAGAGGGAAAAGGGGGTTAGAGTTAGAGCCCCATCACCGCTGTGTGCCACTCCGCTGCACCTTCATCATGCCATGTGCAACTTTCTTTCTTCCTCTCACTGCAGTGTCGGACTTTCGTTTGACAACAGACCCCCTTTAGAACAAGGGCGAACAGTGGGAAAAGAAAGGAAATGGGAAAATATTAACTGTGGAGAGTGCACTATTGAATATGATGGACTTCTTGATCCAATGGTAAATAAATGTTGTGAACCATGAAACACTCAAGTCACTTGTGCATGTTAGACTTGGCCATCAAAGAGACAACCAAGAACTTCAAAAGCACGTGGTAGTACAACTATAATTAATGTGATCATATAAGAACATCCAAGGTTTAACCCCAAGGCCAATTTTCCTTAAATGATTAAATGCTTAATCCAAGTTCAAATCTGATAGATTAAACTACAATCTGTTAGTCTGTTAAAAGCTCTGTCCAGGAAAACTTAAAACAGCACTCTATCGAACACACCCAAGGTTTATGCCCCCTTTAGAAGTCCTCTTGTGAGCAAACCCTATTTATGCATTTTGCAATTTAACTCGAATGCATAATATTATCTATGTGTGACAAGTGAGAACCATCAAACCTAACTCTGAGGAAATAGAACTACTACTGTGCAGCAAACTCCTTTGCCACATTGCTACAAGTTACAGCTTGCTCGCTGAATTAAATAATGTAATTATAAATTTTTATTTTAAGTTTTGACAATCCAAATAATTAAATAAGTGTTGATATTGTAAGTTGTAGAAATAATTTTACCTTGGTCAGTTTTGTTATAACAAAACTGACACCTTATTTCGTGTTTCCAAACTTGTTTCATTATTTTGTCCAAAATTATGAATATTTGAATGCGGGAAATAAAGTGAAAGCAACATGGCGGTTTTTTTATAATTAAAACTGAAAACAAGTAATTAAAATTGGAAACAATTTCTCAAACCAAATAGTCCCTTGACAGTTCACCCAAAGGGAAACAAAGTATGGAACGTTATATTTTAAAAAAATATACCCATGTTACAATACAAGCTTATGGAAAAGTATAAGGAAAATGCTTGAGAGCAAGACACAAGTTGTCCTCTCAAGCACACGACAGGCGGTTACATATATTTTTACAGCATTTGTACATAATTTATTTTTAAGCGGTTGTTGTATTTTTTTTGGATTGTACACTTTTTTTTTTCCAGCGGTTGTTTGTATATTATTTTAGATTAAATATGTTTTTATTTAATTTGGCTTAATTGCATATTTAGTCATTTATGTTTATTTTATGTTTCAATTTGACCTCTTATGTTTAAAAAATTTCAAGTTGGTCCCTTATGTTATTGATGTCAACATAAGTTCGTCATTTTTGTTAAATTGTGAGTTAATTTCTTCTGACTTTTCATTAAATTTTGAGTTAATTTCTTCTAAATTTTTTAGATAGTACCCTCCTAAATTGTCTGCGTACACAAATCTATTAGCCATGTTGACGATTTAAACAAAAATTTGTCTAAAATGACCAACTTGAAACTTTTTAAATATAAGCGACGAAATTGAAACTTAAAATAAACATAAAGGGACCAAATATGCAATTAAGCCATTTAATTGTTATAAAATGAGAAGAATTAATCTTGAATTTTTTAAATTTCAAAAGATAGAGACAAAAGTGACAAAAATTTCGAATTAGAAATCAAATAGTTTTCTTTTTAGGAACTCTTTATAATGTTCTAAATATGCCTGCGAAAGAATCATTGAAAAATATGCATTGGCTATTTTAACAATAGGAACTAAAATTGTTTGTATAATAATTTTTAGGATCAAAATACACCATTTTTTTATAAGAACTAAAAACAAAATTTGATAATTTTGTAGTGAAAAAAATATTTAATCAATTTTTATATATATACCAACCAAAAAGACCATATATCCAAAAAGACTAATTATTTTAGCTATGGCGGTTTCTATAATTTACAGTATTATTATATTTATATATATATATATATATATGAGTCAGGATCCGTTGACACCAACTAGTTTGACACCAAATGTTACACCTCTCAATAACGTTTTAACCGATATAAATTTTATAAAATCCACCGTTGGATTGAAAGTTTACATCATATAGATCATTTGTGTAAAATTTCAAATAAATCCAAAATCATTTGATATGTTATTGAGATACATCAAAATTAACGGTTTTTGTATTTTTTTAAATGTCGTTAATCTTTATGTGTCTCAATAGCATATCAAATGATTTTGGATTTCTCTGAAATTTTACACAAATGATCTATATGATGTAAACTTTCAATCCAACGGTGGATTTTATAAAATTTATATCGGTTAAAACGTTATTGAGAGGTGTAACATTTGGTGTCAAACTAGTTGGTGTCAACGGATCCTGACTCTATATATATATATATATATATATATATATATATATATATATATATATACACAGTAAAAAATAGTATGCTCTATTATATATGTTAGTACTAAGACGAAAATTCAGTCGTGCCATGTAGCACTGCTGAAAGTATAAATATATTAATTTATTTCCAAATGTAATATAGAATATGCTTAAGTATCAAATCGAGTATAAATTCCTATAAATTGTGTTATCACTAAGCTTCACATACAACAACAGAATATAATTGTAATAAAATAATTAGCTACTTACGTGGGTGTGCGGTAAGTCAACGGAATCAGAGTGTTGTACGGAAGTCCAGTAACATGTCTATCAAAAGGATTAACAGGAACAGCATATAAGCCAGCTCCACGGTTCGCATGTTCCTCAATTAGTGGCGGAGTCAACCCTGGAATCAATGCAGGGTGCATGCCAGGATATATTTGATAATATCCACCCGGATATGCCGGTAAATTGGAAAATGTCGGGACCTGAGACTACAACACACAGAAGAAATCATGACTATCATTTAAATAAACACATGAGTTTAGAACAACAAAAACAATTCTCAGCACATTTCCATTCAAACATTCACAAAGCAACCACATAATGCATATCACAGGATTTTAAATGAAGGTACAACACTGCAATCTTGGCCGCAACATAACAGATTTTATGTTACCGAAACCGTGCACAAATACAATTAAGACTGCTTTTGACCACAATTCTCTGTAATATCAAACATCACAATGTGGCGGTAACCACGACAAACCCTATGTATAACCTATGAAGCATGGACACTCCTCGTATTAAGCATGTCCCGGTGTCCGACACTTCACAACACAGACATTTAAGATTATGACATTTTCTTAAATTAGTATTGGTGCCTACCTGTTAGTGTCCGTGTTTGTGCTTCATAACTGCAATTAGTCAAGCATAATTTTGAGCTAAATTAGGTTTTTAACACAGAAAACGCTAAATTAGGTTGTTATTTCGCTTAAATTGGTGTTCTGTGAGCTTTTTGTCTATAAATATCATATTAAAAATCAAGAATTCAAAAGGGGAAAGAAAAAAAGCAATACGATAATAAACCCTACTTTAAGTTCGTTCAATAAAAATCAAAATTGGTATCGTGCTTTCGGTATTAAAGCAATTAAACGAAGCATTGTGCAAACTGCGAAACGGAAGTAGATTGTGAAAACCAACCTGAGGTAGATCTTGTGGCGATTTCTGCGAAGAGGAAGAAGAAGAAGGTTGTGAACTAAACGACACCGTTTGAGGAGGATTTTCTGCCATTGTTTGTAGTTTGCTCAATTTCGATTCTAGGGATTTGATTTTCCGAATGCGAAATTTAAAATTCGTGAGATTTGAAGATTTTGTTAATTCAAAGCTGAATGAAAAACTTTAACTTTAACTTTAACTCATTGTCATTGGATTGAGCATGTTCTATTGTTTTTTTTTGGAATACATGTTTTATTGTTCGATGGTTTTTGTTGCTTGGTTTCGTGGTAGTAACCAATCATCTTACGACACGTATTATTCATGACCATGTGTTTGTATCCATGTGGAAGTGTAACTAATCTTCTAAATCCTTTTTATTATTACTAGCGGCCAGACGGGCACGTTCCGTGCCCGCCTGTGTGATCCACGGTTTCTATTATGCTAATTTATATTGAAAATTATTCTAAATTTTTTATACATCTATTTTTTTTTATGAATAGTTGACTTTTAGAAAATAACAAATTAAGTCACGTTGAATTAAATGTAAAAAACTATTAAGTGAAACTGCGGACATCTCATTGCACAGATTATCATGCATTACTAACTGAGATATACACGTTAGCACAATGAAAAATGCAGACAAAATATCTCGTGCCCATCTATTCACATATTTTTATTCTGGTAACGTTTGTAAACGATAAATCTTAATTTTTTTCATAATAATTTTTTTTTTTTTAATATTTAGGTTTTGGAAAACAACAAATTAATTCATAGAGAGATGTTGAATCCAATGTGAAAATTCGTAAATTAAAAAACATCAAAGTTGATTTATTGTGTAACCGAGAAACATGTTTGAATAGATAAATGGTGTACATGATTTATTAGTAAGCAACCGTATGAAAGTGGGTTATTTGAATTTAAACCAATAGAAATGAAACTGCTAGGGGTAAAATGGTAATAAATAATGTCCATACCAAAATGAGGTATCCTCTTTATATTATGTATAGATGTATAGATATTATTACTAGCGGGCCAGACAGGCGCGTTCCGCGCCTGCCTGTGTCTAACTTATGTAAAAAAAAAACAACTCTTATGTTATGAAATTAAAAATCAGAGATTGATAAAGTTTTGCAATTAAAAAATGTACCTTATTTAAATTTCTGCAAGAATTGTGATAGTTGGAAGACCTTAATAAGAAAGAACCATTGTGTTATTTGAATTTAAAATTTGAATTTAAATTGAAGGGTAATTTGGACAATATAAAAAATCCAGCCCAAACTCACCTATCCTTTATATATATTGTTATAGATTAATTTGAATAGCATAACTTTGTGGTATGCTGCGGTTACCATTGGGTGGATGTAGTTTGATAACCAACCAAGTAAATGAGGGTAAAATAGGTATTAAGAAAAATTCAGCCCAAACTAAGGTATCCTTTTTATATATTGTAATAGATATATATTGTTATAGATTAATTTGAATAGCATAACTTTGTGGTATGCTGCGGTTACCATTGGGTGGATGTAGTTTGATAACCAACCAAGTAAATGAGGGTAAAATAGGTATTAAGAAAAATCCAGCCCAAACTAAGGTATCATTTTTATATATTGTAATAGATATATTTTTTTAAGGTTAATCACAAAATTGTCTCCGTTTAAATAGTTTTATGATTTTATGAATATTTTTTTTTTGATAATTTTTATGAATATTTTTAACAAGTCTCTAGTTAAAATTACATTTTTGTTCAACGAAAAAAAAAATTACATTTTTGTTATATATGTGTAACATAATTATACTTGACTGAAATTAATCTTCATATTTAACTGCTTATCAAACAAAAATTCTTTATATTTTTTTGTTGCTAACACTTGTCTTGTCTTCTTGGTAAAACTTGTTTTGGATATCTCTTATAATATAAGTTTGTCTTATCTCTTATATTCTAAGTTTATTCCGATAAACTAACCATAAACCTAATTATTTTGTCTCTTTTTTTTATTGCGGTTTTATATTAAAAAAAATTAATTTGTCTACAGTTGGAATCGAACCCGTATCATTTGCTTACAATAAAGTTTTTTAACCACTAGATCATGTTTTTCAATTGTGATTAAAGTTAAAAATCCTAATAGACAAAATTACGCCCATGTCCTTTATCTTATTTTTTTGTAATACTTTGATCCATTATCTTTTTTTTTATAACATTTTGGTCTTCTTTTTTTTTTTTAACACTATGGTCCTTTATTATTTTTTATTTGTAACATTTAGATCCTTTATTTTTTATAAATAAATAAGATAAGGACTAAAGTGTTAAAAAAAAAAAGAACTAAAGTGCTACAAATAAAAATGACAAAGGACCAAAGTGTTACAAATAAAAGATAAATGACCAAAATGTTACAAAAAAAAGTATATAAAGGACCAAAATGTTACAAAAAAAAGATAAAAGACCTGCAGTGTAATTTTGTCATCTTATGACAGTCAACTATATGATATTTTTAGTAGTAATTTTGGTAGTTTTAATAGCAATTGAAGCTCAAAAGCAAGCAAATACCTGGAAAAGTGAAGTTAATTGGCCCAGAAGCAAGAAAAGTGGAAAAATCATTAAAAAAATGCAAAAATGTAATAAAGCAGCGCAGCCATCGTACCCACGGTGAATCTCAGCGTGGCGCGATGAGAAGGCGGTTAAATTGAAGAAATCTATTTCATCGTACCACGATGATGACTTGAAAAGCACGCAGAAAATCCTGAAGAAATCTTCCATCGTACCACGATATGATCCATCGTGGCCACGATAAGGCAAAATTACACTCCATCGTGGCCACCATGGGTACGATGGACGTGCAGAAAAAGTCCAAACCCAGTTGAAAAACTATAAATAGAGCTTTCTTCCTCCACTATTATTCATTCCAAAATATTTAGATACATTGAATATTCACTCTAGAGTTAGGAGAACTCTAAGGAGGAGACAAGGAGGCCAAGGAACTCCAAGACCAACAAGGTTCTTTTTTCTTTCTGTCTTTGTAATTTATTTTTCCTAGGTTAGGTGGAGTCGATGAACTCCCTTACGAATGCTTGGTTTTGTATTTTGTACAATTTGGGTATAAATTCTATTGCTTTGATTGCAAACTCTTTTATTGTCCGGTTTTATATTTACTAGTATCCGGACCAGTGTCAAGCACGGGTTAAAAAGTGACTATAAAAATTAAGATTTTAATATTTCAAATTTCATAATTATCTAACACAAAAAATGATAAAATACCAAATTTTTATGTCTTTAAAAATCTGTGTAACAAATTTTGCTACTTCAAAAATTAAAATGCCAATAATTAAATAATGACTAAAATTTTGGAAAAAAAAGAGCCCAAGAAATCATTTTTTTTAATAAGGGATCTAAATTTTACTTTTATGAAAATATGAAGACCAATATACATTTAAATTTATTTTTATTACAAAAACAATTTTACACAATTCAAATTTGCTGCGCACATAAAATAAAGTAGAATAGTTACATTCGAATATCATTTTTTTATTTCTAAACTTTTGCCTTTCTGCATTTTATTTAAAGTAAAATAGTTACACGCGAATATCATCTTTTTCTTACGGTTAGCCTGTCATAATTCGGTTCCTGCTTTATCCTTACTCAATCATCGAAAGTTGGACACTTCCTCTATTTTTACTCGATGTAACCTCCAAGAAACGACTTTCCTTCATTGTGTTTAGAACTATACATTCTCTAGAAACTTTTGGCACCACATTGAATTCAATATTGACTGAACTTTCTTCTTTTTAATTGACCCACATGATTGACTCAAGGTTGGCTTCATGTGTCCCCAAGCTAATTCCTTCTCGGCTGGTGTTTGGTGTATATGAAGATATCATAATTTAATTTATTTAAACAATGAATCTTGTCCTTAAATCAGCTATCCTTCAACATCCGGAGCTTGGTCGAGATTTTCACATCTTTTTTCTCCTCTAATCACGTTAGTACAGGTTCATCAAATGGAACAATGAAAACTTCTCTTGTGTGGTCCTCAACGTTGACGGTAGTTGTTTAGGTTCCCCGATTAGAGCTAGTTATGAGGGTCTTATCAGATACAATTTATATTTTTACTTATCAGACTTTTCTGGCTTCATTTGTGAGTCGTCTGACATGATGCTTGTGAAACTTTATGTTGTTTATAGAGGTCTTACATTGGCCAAAAACTTGGCTATTGAAGAACTTGTTTGCTACTCTGACTTATTACTCTACATCAAATATTGAATGTTAATATTCAATATAAGTATAATATTACAAAACAAATAAAATTCAAGATAAAGCTTGTTATAGTGATTATAACGCAAAACTTAAAATCATGAAACAAATCAAATGAAACTGATTCGGTGGGAAGATTAAACATTGGTCTTGGTAGTGGAGTTTGGGTAAAAATCTTCGAGCTATTGTCATTTATATGAATGACTTTTTTTTTGAAGGAATCTATATGAATGGCTTATGACACATATAGAATGTTAACTAAAGGCAAGATATTAAGAATTGTCACAACTAAAGGCAATAAAATGACACATATATGAAACTTCAGCCGATTGACCACAATGTACAAAGCAAATAGAACAACATGCCATTTTCTTATAACACCAATAATAAAATATACAAACACAACAACACCAAGAACATATCCACGTGAATTCCATTCCAAAGCTTGACATTTTCCTATGTCAATCTTATTAGTGAGGTGATTTCTAATAAATATGTTATATTTCAGTACCTTCCAAAGCTTGACATTTTTTTTCTTCTTATTTCCACTCAGTTATTCACCAGAACATATCCACATGAATTTCATTCATCTCTTTGGGTAATAACATGTTGCTAGCATAATGTTGCGCAAGAGTTGAAATACATCTTAAACATTTCTTGACATAAACTCCACTTTCTAAAGTACACCTTCCACCGATTTAGAAATCACATCATTGTTGAAATCAAATCACCAATGGTCTCTTTGACTCAAGGACGACATAAAAAAAATAGAATTTAAAATCTGGATACTTGTTCTTGATATTAGCACAAAAGTCGGCTTATGAACTATTTTTTTAAAATAAAATGAAAGTGAAGTGACAAAATGAAAGGTTTTTAAAATACAGAGACTAAAACTCAAATGACCCGTAAGTACATGGACCTTTTGCATATTTAAGCCCCAAACGAATTATGTAAATTATGATTTTGCATAAATTTAATTATATAATTTGCTTACATCATATCCCGCGGGCTGCACTAATACTATGCTGAAATTCTACCCAACTGAAAAAGTTATGGTAAGAGAAGTCAAGTCAAAATTATGGGACATAATTAAGTGTTTTTAATTTATAATCATATTCAAAATTCACATGTATTTGAATTACAAAATTGGTCTCAATTTCACTCTTTGTTCAATTATTCGGTAGAGTAAATCTATTAGGAATAAAAATAATCACATTTGCCAATAGCATGATCCCCCTATAAAAATATTAGGAATAAAAAGTGTTAGAAAAATATTATTAAATATAAGAGTAAAACAATATACATATAAAAAAGTACGATAAAAAGTATAACAACAATGAGATGGTAAAAATGGTGGTTGTTGTAGAAAATTAATTGATTGATATACCTTTATATAGATAGATATATGAAAGATGGTTTTAGAGATGCATCATAATATTAAATAAAATTTTGTGTAGTACAACCATGTGATCAGACATATTTAATTTTATTTATGAATGAGATGAGATTAAAATTGATTAGTAATTGATGCTAATTTTAAGGAATAAATATTTTAAATATTTTCATTTCATAAGTTTTCATTTAATTTCGTTTCTTCAACAATAGTGCATAAAAGATTTTTTTTTCTTCTTGTAGTTGGATGTTAATTTGATGATATTTCATATTATTCTATATATTACACAATTTTTATTTGTTTTGTTCTCAAGTCATATTTTTTTTTGTTTTCTATAAAATAGATCCTAATATGTATAATAATAAAAATTAATTATTATATTTTTCATTATATATTTCTCATCCTATTTATGAATTTTTCACCATTTTTATTTATTGCCATGTATTTCTTATTATATTTAATTATTAATTTATTTATCTACGTATTTATTAAATTAAATAATTTTTATTTAGACAAAATATAAAAATAAATATAGAAGAGACCACTTATTATTAATGTATGAAACTCAAAAAGTGGTATTACCATTGGGGCAAAATATGTATGAGTTGCATAAATATGATACCCAAAGTGGTAACACGTTTTCTTTTAAATCTAAAAAAGGGATTTGCTTTATTGTTTTAGGTAAGTAGTAACAGTTTTTCTTGTATGATGCTCTAAATAAAATAGAAGTATCCGTGAAAAGGCAACTAATTGCAACAGGTAAGTAGTAACACGTTTTCTTTTAAATCTAAAAATGAGATTTGCTTTACTGTTTTGGTTAATACTACCTTTATTGCTAAAAAATTATTGAAGGAATTATTTGGATTCTTTTCCTTAATATATTTTAATTTATTGTTTAAAATATTATTAAAGGAAATAATTTTGGTTTCATTTCCCTTAATGTATTAAATGTAATCCTTAAATTAAGAAGGAATGGATTACCATATGAATTTTTAAATTAAATTAAAACCATACATAAATATAATTGAATTGAAATGTTTATATAATAAAAGAATATTCTATATTCAGAAATTTTTGATATATTACCGAAAAAAAAAATCAAACAATTTTGAAATAGCATTTACTAGCTAATATGCTATAATAAAGATTATCCGTTATTTTTTAAAAGTTTTTCATATAGTTTGATGAATATTTTGGGTACAAAACTACAAATGTCAAACAATCTTATGACACATTGTTTTGTATATTTTTACGGTACATTGTTTTATATTTGATTGTTGTCAAATATATAAACATTTTTTTTACAAAATATATAAATATAATTTAAATATGCAACTTTATATATATATATATGGGGGCTGCTAATTTAGACCCAGTTGGGTCTAAATTAGCAAGGTGCACCTTTTGAGTTGGACAAAAATACCCTTTCTTTTTTAAAAAAAAAAAAAAAAACATATTGGCGCTGATCCAGTGTCGCGCGCCTACCGCAAGACCACCGTTACAGACCGTTGATTTCCATCAGACGGCCAAGAGATGATCTCATCATGGCTGTCGGATCAATCCGACAGTCCAGATCATCCATCTCCATGATAAGCCAGCGCGGGCACCACACTAGATCTGCGCCTGGAGAGAGAAAATTTCATTTTAAAAAAGCAGGACACGTGTCAACTGCTGGGTGGTTGGCGTGTTTTTTTTTTTCATTTAATAATTTAAACTCAATTATTTCTTTGTAAATTAATTTTTTATTTTTTTATTTTTATACCAAAATTCATAATTTTTTTTTGTCTACAAATAGAGACTTGGTTCGTTTGATTTGGACACAAAAAAAAAACTCAATTTTTCACTACCTTTAATTATCTTTATATAATACTGTGAAACCATTTAGCTGGTAGAATGGTTTCACAGTATAACTCTCTGAAACCATTTTACTGGTAGAATGGTTTCAGTGAGTAATTTCTTAATTGTTTGCTTCTGAAACCATTCTGAAACCATTTAGCTGGTACAATGGTTTCAGAGCGTTGTACTTTGAAACCATTTCACTGATAGAATGGTTTCAGGGGAGTTGATTTTTAATTGTTTGCTTCTGAAACCATTTTACTGCTAGAATGGTTTCACGGTATAACTCTCTGAAACCATTCTTCCAGCTAAATGGTTTCAGAAGCAAACAATAGTTTTTAATTACCGTTTTATCTCATTTAATTAACGAAAAATAGTTTCAGGTCTCAAAAAATTTCATAAAATATACCAAAAGTTCCAGAATATTATCTAATATTTTATTAGAAACAAATAAAAAAACAATTAGTTTCAGAGTACAAATCTATGAAATTATTATTATTATTTGTTAAATGGTTTTAAATAATCAGCGGAATTTGTGAAAATAATTTCATGACTTGAACTAGGGAGAGTGAGGTACACAAGAGGGTTCTAAATAATTCATAGTACTTTACATAAAATTTTGGAAATTTTTTATGGAATTATAATATTTTTAATTACCTTTTTACTCATTTAATTAACTAAAAATAGTTTCGGGTCTCCAAAAATTTCATACAATATACCAAAATTTCCAGAATATTATCTACTATTTTATTATGAAAAAATAAAAAAAAATAGAGCCTCCCTGAGGCCGCACGCGCCCCCACGCGCCGCCGGTGAGAGTGGGCGTGGGCGACGCGCACTGTTCATCGTCCCTCCCACCCGTTTTACGCAGAAACGGGTCGTGCGACCCGGTTTTTTTACCCGGTTCGATCTCCCTCAATACTCAACGAAACTCGACGTTCCTTATATGGATTTTGATCGTTTTTCAATTTTACAAAGGTTTCCGGTATTAGTTTTTGAAATCGGTATTCGATTCGCACGTAAAATGAGGTCGAAATTTGGAAGAAATTTAAAAAATGTAATAGTTGTTGTTGTTGCATGGGGGGCGCGAGAAGACATGGGGGCGCGCTATTTTATGATGCAAATTACATACATGCCCCAGTTGCTCTATTGTTTCAAAAAAAAAAAAGGGTATTTTTGTCCAACTCAAAAGGTGCACCTTGCTAACTTAGACCTAACTAGGGTCTAAGTTAGAAAACCCCTATATATATATATATATATATATATATATATATATATATATATATATATATATATATATATATATATATATATTACTATTAAGAACCATGTAAAATAAAAACTTACTAAGAGTGTGTATTTAACTTTGGGCACATTGAGTAAAAAAAAAACTTTGGGCACATGTGTAATTTAAATATTGTTTTATATTTGTCATTACTATTGAAATAATTCCAATCCTCCCAACAAAATGAAATTGTGAACTTATTTATCAAAAAAAGAAAAAGAAAGAGTATTATAGTATAGTCATATAAAAAAGTATTATAGTATAGACATTTTCAATCTTTACATTACACAAAATATTGGATGTAGTTCATTCAAGACTCATAGAATGACGGGTGTAAACAAAACTTTTGCACATTTTCGTTAATTCATTACTTCAAATACTCATACATGTTTCCTTTATAGGTGTGATGTCAACGAATTCACATGTCAAATTGATAGGTTGTCAATTTGTTCATTACACCTAAAATCAAGAAATTTATTCAAAAGGTTAAATAAGATTCGGACCACCACTTTTCTGAAAGCATGGTTCTTGTCTTCCTCTTTCCTTTCAAATTTCGTACGTAGGAGATCAAGACACACCTGTATATTACCTATAAACACATATGTATGTAAAAAAAACAACATAGGTATTCGAAAAAAAAGAAGTATAGGTAGAGAGAAAACAATCAAGAATAAAGATGATCAGAAAAGACTACAAACCTTTAAAGAAAGATTCTAATATATGATCAAATATTTCTTTCCAAAAGCTATTGAATCTGCATAAAAATTTGAATAAGAGAATGGTGAAACAAAAGAAAGGATAATTGAAAAAAAGAAATATTTGAAATTTAAAAAATGCAAATTCATGCCAATATATAAATTAAAATGAGAAACAATAAAAAAGCAAGAAGAAGATTTAATTTGTTGAGGCAGTGATATAAAAAAAAAGAACTTGAGGCAGTGAGCTTCAGAGCATGATTTAATTTGTTGAATAAAACTTTATAGGAGACTCACTATTTATAGCTGTAAAATAATAACATAAAAGGTAATAATAATAATAAAAATAATAATAATAATAGAACATAATAGTAGAACATAAATATAGAATGTTGCTATAATTTATATTTGGTATAATCCAATTCTTTAATGCAGTTTTGAAAGAATTGTAAATCAGTAATCATATTTGATCAACAATCATACTTGATCAACAATTTCCAAATATATGCGTGTGTTATTTTAGTTAGCACATCTACTATTTGGGAGAAATAAAAAATAAATACAAAATAAAACGCATTTAATTACCATTATATACAAAAACTATCATTAATATTATTAGTAAAAATTGATGCGATCCTTAATAATAATAAACGATAACATGATATGGACAAATCCACTATTAAATGGTAAATTGATGCGATCCTTAATAATAGTAAACGATAACATGATATGGACAAAATTGAATAGGGGAATGAGTAATCGGACAAATCCACTGTTAAATAGTAATACCCGCTCATTTTTGACGGATTTGAGAGACCCATTTAATAATAATAAGAATTGCACTATTAAGAATACCATTTAATAGTAAATTCAGTAATTGCATCAATAAAAAAAAAACGTGAGGAATTGGAGAGATAAACGTGAGGATAATAAGTAATCATGATAATAGCTGTATCATTTAATTGTAATATACGTACTTTAATATATATACTTTAATCGGGATATACTTTAATATATATACACTAATAGCTGTATCATTCAGTAATTGCATCAATAAAAAAAAACGTGAGGAATTGGAGAGATAAACGTGAGGAATCTATAATTAGTGTGCAATTAAATGTGAGGAATGAGGTTGAATGAGGAGAGGAGAGAGAAAGAGAAATATGTCTGGCTTATTACATATTATAGATTATAGATTTTAATATTGATCACATTAAAATAAAATCTAATGACCTAGTGGATATCGTATATGAAACGAAGCTAGTAATCCCGAACGAAGGACGGTATGCTAGAGCCAAGATGAGACAATTAAATTCAGTACATGAGGTCTTAGTATAGGATTAGAACGCACGATAATTTCTACCTGACAGAGTTATAACTCATTAGAGACACACATGGCGACTTATGACACACGAAGCCACTAAAGTAATGATACCAACGTTTTTAACAAAAAAAAATGTAATTTTACCATAATTAGTATCCTAACATTTTTCTTAAAATATCTTATATCTTCGCTCGCTTTTCCTCCTTTTCATTACGATCCCTCCCCTTCGTTGAATCAAAGATACCCTTAACCACCGGATACTTGTCCTATCCTATTACTTATAAAAATATCACAAACAAATATCACAATTCACAAACATGTTCGATATTTTTCCTTTACGGGGCTTCCTAGTTTCTAACCTTAATTATATAAAGGTAAATTATTTTGATCCGTACACCGTAATCCAATCCACAGTTTTCTCCGCATCTCTCTCTCTCTCTCTCTCTAAAAATCCCTTTTTCCACACTAAAAAGCCTCTCTCTCCCATCTCTCTCACCATTTTCTCTCCCACCACCAAACCAAACCAACCCAACCCAACCGGCCACAACAATTCCCAAATGGCCAGTTTCATCTCAAAATCCAGAACCCTAATTCCCAATTACATGTCAATAACCCTCCGTCATAGATCCTCACGCGCCGCCACAAAAGGACAATTATTCGAAATTGATACATCTTCAACAACATCATTATCAACGGAGGGTGAACATGAGATGACACTGAAGCTGTTTGATGAATTGATCCATCGAATTTTGGTTAAAAAATCAACACCTGATTGGTTACCTTTTGTTCCTGGATCTTCTTTTTGGGTTCCACCTAGACCTACTCCTTCTAATGTTGTTCATTTGGTTCATAAGATTACTGATGCTGAAAATCAATTACCTTTTTCTAATGATGAATCTCTTTCTTTTTCTTCTGTTCGTGGTTGGCCTTCTTCCAATTACTTCATAAAAGGTAGATTTTTTTTTTGAGGATTAATTTTATTGTTTTTTGCTTTATTGTTTCATGGGTCATCAGAATTTTGCTTTAATTTTAAGTTAATTAAGTTAATTTTTTTTTGTATTGGATTTGGGCATTTGTGGGGGAATTAGGGTAAAAAGAATGAAGATTTATTTTTTTATGAGTGGAGGTAAATTTTCTTTAATTTTAAGTTAATTGAAATTTAAAAGTTTTTTTTTTTTGGTATTGGGTTTGGGGATTTGTGGGGGAATTAAGGTAAAAAGAATGAAGATTTGAGATTTTAGAAATTTTGATTTTTTTTTAACTTCCTCTTAGAAAGTTAATGGCTTGGCTATAGATTAATGATATAGATAAGGATTAGTTGTTGTTATTGATTAGAAAATTAATTGTAAGTTTAAATTGATGGTTTTTTATTTATTTAGGTTGTGGAGTTTAATTTGTTCTTTTGAATTAATAAGATTGAATTAGGAGGGTGATGGAATAGGTGGATTCTGTCAGAGACATAACATAAGCTATTTGGTGTTAAGCATTATGTTTCTTCTATGATGAAAAATTCTTTGCTAAAAGTGGTAACTGCTAACTCTTTTTTATAACAAGAATATAAGGTTGTTTTTAAGCTTTGAAAAGGAAAAAGATTTCAGGATATGGTTGCTCTTTCTGTTTGTCAGAAAAGCTTAAAAAACTGTACTTTTAGGAATACTGTCTAATTCTGTGAAAATATTTGTACTTTTTATTTTGGGTTAAAAAGACATCAACAAATAAACAAACAAATTCTATCTCTAATTGGATACAACCTTTCAAATAGAAAATACTCATAATATTACTGCAATTAGTTTAGGGTTAAGTTTTGATTAGCTTGTAGGGTATGGTTGTGTCATTTTCCTGAGGAAAACATGAAACTTGATTCTGAAAATAATGCAATTTGTGTTCTATAATACTCCTTTCCCTTTATAAATTGTATACTTGTTATGGGATGGATCAGTATGTACTCTCTAATTTCAGTTGAGGAATAGTTATTTCACTTGTTAGCATACAATTATTTGTTATTTAAAAAACGTGTGTATAAAATTGTTGATCTGATTAGCTCACTGTAAGACTAATTATTTGACATATGGCCACTGCAAATGAAACAATGAGTGATACACTATAATGATTTTTGAGCTCAAACTGTTTTGTGTGCTTGTCTTTGTGACTTCAGGGAATGCTCATGGTGGGGATAGTGGTGTGGAGTTGAATTTCCCAGAAGGGATGGAGGGGCCAGTGAAAGTGAAGGTTTTCACATTTCCAGAAAATTTAGCTTCTTCCGAAGAGGAAGAAGGGTGAACTATAACTTAGCTCACCCAGTTGCTGTGGTGAGGCAGCTTATTCTTTAGCTTGGAAGTTTATTTTTTGTGTGTGCTTTTGTTTGCTGACGACATTATACTAGCTGAAATCATTGTTTGTTGACGGGCAACATAGGAAATGATAATGGGTTTCAAATCAAAATTAAGAGAGAAGGGGATGATGAGGGAGATTTTCAAGTTTCCTATGAGTGTACTAATTTTCTAACTCATATCTTTATACTTTTTATTTACAACTTCCCTTTTTTTTTTTTTTACTAATTTTAATGCTAGCTTTTGAAAGGATATATGTATAACTAAAGGGGAGTGACGAGATTAAATGTCATGAAAAATATGACGATGATAATTTTAAAATGTGTATATGCTTCATTCTTTCATCTTATATTGCTTAGGCTATGAGCCTGTTTGAATTGACTTATTTGAACTTATCTACTCTACTGACATAAGCACTTGTGATACAGTTTGGGAGAACTATGAAAACAGCTTATGACATGTTCATAAGCTGTTTTCAGCTTATTTTCATAAGCTCTCCAAGATAGCTTATGAAAACAGCTTATAGCTTATATGGAAACAATTTATCTTTATTTTATCTTGTGTTATAAAAATAGGTTATACACAAGCGCTTATGCTATAAGTTGTAAATTAAGCCGCTTGGATAAACAGGCCCTATGTCCCTCCTTTTTTAGTTACTATGTAAACTAATGGTAACCAGGAGAAGAATCCAGTTCCTCTATAGTGAACTAAATTTTAGATATGCTAAAATATTAGCTTTTGATTTTCTCATCAACAGTCAAATATATTATCCTTTAAAGTATAAAGTGATAGTTCACTCTAGAGGAGTCAAATCCCTTTCTCCAATAAACCTTGAGCGCTTATTTGAGTCGCATTGCTCATCTAACATGGGTTTTAGATACTTTTTGAAGGAAAAGAAACTTCCCATACTTTCGGTAGCATATAACACCTAAAGAGTATTACTTGTGATTATATAACCCGAAGGTAACAAACATCCTTAGCAGGTTGAAGTTCCCGATAAAGCATAGTTTGATACATAAACTTTATAAGATTTAAATTTGTTAAAAACAAATGTAAAGATAAAATCCATAAACAAGGAAAGATTTCAAAATCCTAAATTATGAACAAATTCTCAGGTCAAAAACAACCCAAACGCTCCTAATCTATTATGTGTCACTGTGTCCTCCTTTCTTTGCAATTTAATTTTACTACTCAATTTTGTGAATGGTGCTTTTATTTACTAACTTGGATCACATTTGCTAAATCTTATAAAAAACAATCCTAGTCCCATTATACACAATTGTATATGGTTATCTTCATGTATCCACAGAAATACTAGTTACTACTAGTACAGTAATTTTGTATTATAGGACAACAGAAATATGTGTTATCAATCTTAGCAGACGTGTCTATTGACGTTACAAGTCTTTCTGTAAATTTACAAGTCTTTCTATTGACGTTATCAATCTTAGCAGTAAAGGGTGCTGTATTGTATTTCTTTTTCCAAACTACTGTGAAATGATTCTAAGTTTGATGGCAGATAAAAGTGTGCCTATTTTATCATGAATGTCTTGGGAAATATAAGATAGATAAAATACAATACTATAAGAAACTGAAAAAGTGTCAACAACTGCATTGTGTCAAATGTAATGTTAACAAGATTGTGTTATCAATATTTCTGTTTTCAAGCATATTTCAAATTTCATTATGTCTAATTTTTTGTTTTGGAAACTGGTTACAACTCAAAATGAAAGAGATCTATAGTTTTTGGTGATCATATGATTTTTCTGTTCAGATTGTTGCATTATATATTGAGTATGATTGTACATATTTGCATGTCCATCTATATAATACCATCCTAAGCACTAATTATGTAGGATTTTCATGGTGCAGCCTAAGCTCGACGAGAAGTCCAAAAAAAGTGAGGAAACAAAAAACTAAGCTATTTGGAGTTTGAGAAGGGCGATGCAAGCAAATGGAAATTTCTGCAGATGCAAGCACTGGTGATAGTTCTGGAATTAACCTTCTCACTCTACATGGTCTCGACTTTGATCTGTTTAATCAGTATATGTTGAATATTTGCAATGTTGTTATTATGTTGAATCATTGTAGGGTGAAATGTATGTATTTTATGGAACTAATAAAGTTAAAGCTTGTTGGAGTATTTCTCGGAACTAGCAAGCACACCCTCAGTTTAGTACATATATTATGTTGTAAATATATCTATTACTAATAAACATTTCTTTGGTTACTTGTTCCTACAATTGATTGACTTGCACTATTTTTAGATAGGGTGTATGTGTGTTAAGGAGTTAGTTTTCCATTGAAAGGATATACAGAAAGCAAACATGTTTGGTTAACGTAATTAAGTGCGAAATGGGGTTATTTGAACTATGCTTGTTCAGTAGGATTATTTTGTCTCTTAAGATAATACCAATCTGATATAGAGTGTTCTTGTCAAAGTTGCAGAATGTTATGTGTATGGATCATACGATGGTTCTTTTAAAAATGTGAGGAAAAGTGAATTAAGTAAACACTTCTCTGGTTTGGTACATTACAGTGATTGAGTAGATATATTAAAAAAAAAATGATACTTGGGCTAATTTAATTGATAATAATGCAATTTTTGAGGTTTTAGGATAAACTTTAGGTGCATTTTTAGGTGCTTTTGGTATGGTTCTTAACATAAACTATGATTTCGTCACAAAAATTGAATTTTATGTTAAGGACTAATACTGAAACCACAGCAAATCCTGCAAAAACAAAATTAGGGTATATTATCTGAATGGATTAACGATTCCCACTGTCCCTGTCTACTATCCAGTGAAACAATAGTCAAGGGAACGGGATTGATGGAATCAGCGGGGAAAGAAGACCCTGTTGAGCTTGACTCTAGTCCGACTTTGTGAAATGACAGATGTGTAGGATAAGTGGGAGATGGAAACAACAAAAGTGAAATACCACTACTTTTAACTTATTTTACTTATTCCGTGAATCGGGGGGTGGGGCGTTACCCTCTTTTTGGACCTAAGATCAACTTCGGTTGGTCAATCCGGGCGGAAGACATTGTTAGGTGGGGAGTTTGGCTGTGGCGGCAACCTTAAGCAATCAATATGACCAGAAGTTAAGTTTGCTATTTTGTCTGTACTCCTATTGGCTACATGGTAAATGTGATGAAACAGACCCTGCCCTCCATTTTAGAGCACAGCTTGCAGCTTGCCAAGCTTCTTCCAAAGGCCTATTATCACTAAGAAGTTAATAAAATCACAAATTAAGTTTTAAGCACTAGTCACACTAAATTCACCCATCTTGTTGCTAGACCAAAATCTTGTATCATCCAAATGAGGAGCAAGAATAGCTAGGATCTTTTTTAAGCTTTCTCTAGGAACCAAGCTACCAAAATCACTCACTCTGCAACCACCATTGTTATCCACCATGTCACAGGCCTTCCAATATTCAGGTCAATTCATTTATCCTCCTTCCAAACATCAACATTATTAGTCTTACCATCACCAATATAACGACAGTGTTGCGTATAAGTTGTATTTGCACTCTCGATATCCGATAGATTCGTCGGTAAATATAACTATAAAAACCAGAAGCTCAAAAGATTTTTACAAACACGGTAAAATCCTGCATTAGCAACTGCAACTCCACTGAAGTTCCAAATAAATTTTTATGATTTTGTGTCATCATAGCACAAATTCCATAGATTAATTCCTCCCCTTCAAACTCATTCAAATTCTCAACATCCTTCACCAAACTATATATGACTAGTGTACAAAAGAACAATGGTTTGTAACAGGGAATACTTTATCTAAGACAAAATTCAAATTTAACCTATGTATACTAAGAGTAGGATATATCTAGGTAAATAATATTTTATCTAAACAAATTATTGATAACTAAAAAAATTAAATAGTATATTCACTAGTCCACAGTGAATTAAAGAATTCCAAAAAGAAAAAAGAGACAAACTCTACATTAAATTGTAATTTCCTTGTGGAGGCAAGGAGTTATGAGGATAACTAGCCACAGGTAAAGGATCACCAAATGGATTATGATTTCCCATAATTTGCAATTGTTGAGAATGAGGTTGTTGCTGATGAGGAACCATAGCCATGTTATAATTTTGTTGTTGTTGTTGTTGTTGTGGATACATCATTTGTTGTTGTTGGAACATCATTTGATGTTGCTGTTGTTGTTGATTCAACAATGCCAATTGAACATTTGTTGGAGGTGCTATGTTCTTAGACATTGCAAATGGATCATGTTGATTATAATGATCAAATGGATTTTGTACAGTTATTTCTTCATGTCCATAGCCTGCATTTTGAAGTTGAAGTTGTCTCCGCGCGCTTTCATCTTCGTATAAGCTGTCTAGTAATAGTTTGTCAAAACCGCCGGCCTGATACATTGTCGTCAAAATATGTCATTGTAAGATTTAAATTGTGAAGTCGAAGACCTTTTTTCTGAATCGTGAATCAAATCTTATTAAGTGATTGAAATTTGTATATTAAAGAGACAAACCATTCTGCGATCCGGTGCTTGACTGGTATGGTTACTTGGTGTCGTAACCAATGCGAGTTCCCAACCAGTGGTTCCACCAATGTTACTCAAAGCAAGATTGTTTGAATTATTATTTCCTACATAAAATTTTCAAAACCTTAGAATTAAATCAAGTATCAAACAATAAGTATACCGTAATTAATTGTAAATTTCAGTTGCAATCGTTGCGATAGAAAATATTGCAGATGCTACATTGTGTGAGGTCATTGCAGCATGAATTTGTTGCGGTTTTTTACGTGTTTTTCAAAACATTACAATTGCATTATGATGTGATCACCAACACCGTGTCAACCACAATATAGTGGTTGCAACGTGATGCAGTCTGCAATTTTAAACTATCAGCATCTACAAGACAAAATGTATTAATGACTAAAACAATTTTTATTCCTTGATCAATGTCAGACAGTTACTCTAGGCCTTACCACCGGGCGGTATGATTGCAAGAGCCATGGCATTGTTTTCCTCCAACTCTATAGCTCTAGGATTTATTTCACTCAGACCCTACAGTGGATAGACCAATATATATTCCGTCAGGATAACATCACAATCGTGAACACGCTGTTAGTCATATAAAGACGATAATAAAACATACCAGCAAGTCATCGGTACCGTTGTCAGTTGATATAAGTGGAGGAGGCTCAACTTCTTCTTCGCTAGGCTGTGTTTCTTCCTCAGGTGATTCTTCTTCCTCTTTGACTTCCTCTTCTTGTTTCTCGGTTTCTTGTGGCTCTTCGGGTTCTTTTGGCTCCGGTTCTTCCTCAGGAGATTCATCATTTTGCTCATACTCCTATGTTACAAAAAGTTACATATTGATTCATTGAAGTTCATATTCAAACATGAGTACTAATGCAATATAATGCACAAGTATTGTACAAGAATATTGATTTGATTATCACTTTTTTTTCTTACCAATCTCTTATGCATAGATCCTGATTGAGGTGCTTCTTTGATATATTCTTCCATTGTGGCAAGAAAAGATGGAGGTGGCTGTTAATTGAATTAAAGAGCTTCATGAGTTTCTTCGGATCATGGTATCACATGAAGTATATGCTAAGAGTCTGTTTGATTCGCAAAAAAATGAAGGTACTAGACATGACAAAAAGATGTTTGAAGTTTGATTTGAAAAGTGACCACAAGACCAAACAAAACCTCAAACAAATTTGTCCATCAAACACGGTACAAGATAAAAAGTTGTCCAGTAACTTAAAGGTTTGTCGTGTACTTATTCTATTGCAAATTAAACGGACCATAAGAAGCAAATGAACCTGTCTTAGGGTTGGAAACTGAAAATTCTTAGCAAGGTCCAAGCCTTTGCAGTATTCATAAAATTCGGCAAGATTTTCAGCCTACATAGCATAAGAGAGAAAAATCATAAGTTCAAGGATTATTCTTTAAGAGAATCTCATTGAGAAAAAAGATTCGATCCATAATGGACAACTATAAGAATATGAGCATGTTTGGATGCACTTGGAAGACTATTTGCGATAACTTATGAAAACAACTTATGACATTTTCAGAAGCTGTTTTCAACTTATTTTCAAAAACCTTCCAAAATAGCTCATGAAAATAGCTTATAACTTATACAAAAATAATTTAACTTTATTTCACCTTTTGTTATATAAATAGCTTATACAAAAAGCCTTTATCATGTTAAGTGCTTATGCTATAAACTGTAAATTAAAGTTGTTTATCCAAATAAAGCCTCTGTTTAAGGAAAATCATCATTACGAACCTGTTGGCCGGCTCGTTTATATACATTTAAAGCCTTCACTGCTTCATGTCTTGAAGTTTCAAAAAACTGCAATTTTCATAAGTACAATTTCAAAATTAAACTAAACTAAGAAAATAGAAAATTAAACTAAAATAGAGCATTACCATGTCCACAAGATTAATGATTCCATCATTGAGTGCACAATATATTTTGAAGCTTTCTTTCAATACCTAAATAACATTGCCAAGAGTAACAAAAATATTAACAAAATTAAACGCAAGATTAAGTAATGATAAGACACAAGATTAACAAATATGCATACCAAAGCCAATGCATATTGTACTAGATAATTGGTATAAGCACATCCCTCTGGCTGCAAAATGCCAAAAGAAAATCAAATGTTACCTTAAATTCACGAAAATATAACAATTTCGATTTCTTGAGATTATGCGCGATATGTTAAATTGCACATACCAAATTCAAGTTGTTTTGATTGGCTCATACCTGACAAGCAATAAGACGAAATAAAAGTTGTTGCAAAGCAGGTAGTTGCTCCAAGAGATCGTCATTAGCCAATGATCGAGTTCTACTATGTGCCTGTCAAACCGGAAAGTTAGCGATATTCTAAACACGATTTTTTGAAAAATTTGGATGTAAATATAATAAGGTAAAGCACAAACTTTAGTTGCAGCTGGCGATGATTTTACTAAACGCTCGGATTCAATGTCATATTTAAGGACTCTAAAACATTCGAGTCTTTCTTCTAAAAATAGTGCGTAGGTTCGAACCCATGCAGAACAATCCCAAGCTGCACAATGAAATTCAACCGATTAAGAAATCAAGCGGTTAATATGGAACAAGTAAAATAGTTGCAATGAATATTCCGAAGAACTTACCTTGAGGGCTTGAGTCATCTTTGAAATTAGATATTTGGAGAATATGTCCCCTGCGCGCGTAGTTCACAAGCTCTTCTCGAAAAGTAGGATCGCCTTCTCTCAAAGTCCTATGAATCACTATCAATGTCTTTATAGCAACCTATAGATTCATTATTCGGTTACAAATGAATGTTATAGGGTGAATAATATTCAATCTCTAAGCAAAATTTGTGCATAATATCTCTCTCTAAATCATATAGGGCGATATGATGATTAATAAACATGTCATATTTGATTAGTTTTGCACGATTCACACTAGGTGAGTAACTAGCTCGTATCCTTTGTAGTCTCCGGTGAAATCTCATTCGTTGGATTGAAAATTTGAACCATAATCAATATCCAACGACTAAAATTTAATCGAATGAACAAAATGAAGCATATGTAACAAAATATTTGGCATAAATATTGAAACACATCAAATTTTCTGCCATGACATTAAAATTATCGAGTTCTTAATTTCATTTAATAAGTTCTTACTATCCAACTTCGTGTCTTTGCAAGTCTCTTGGAAAGTTTATGAATGCAATATGCCACGTCCGCGCGTGGTTGGTGTGCTGATGTTGCATAGAAAATTTCTGCAACAATGAACAATTCATAAGGCACATTGTATATATTAAAATCAAATATGATCTAAATCTTATAATTTATCATTATATGGAAATTGTTTTTATATTTACAACCTTATACATCTATATAGCATGAAAACTTGTGTTAAACAAATTTCATGATGAAATAAAATATATATATATATATATATATATATATATATATATATATATAGCATCATTTGTATTCATAGAAGAAATTGAGAATGAATAATGTGGTATCATATCAACTTACTTCTAACATGGCGTTCCTTTGGAGGATATTCAACATGATTGGTAGCTTTCACAATGGCAATATCCAACTCCTTCAAAAAAAAATGAAAAAAGAAAAAAAAAATTGATGGAAATATATGAAAAGATATTGAAATCCTTAAAAAAAATAGCTAGAGATTCATATACATACACAAATATATGCATTGTTTTAAATATTGGTCACGGCCAAAGAATTGTGGTAAAATACAACTGAAATGTCAATTGTGATCGTGGTAACATAAAAAGTTATGATGTCAATGACCAAGATTGTGGTTGCAGATATTTATTTAAAACCTTAACAATATTTTCATGCATATGTATATATGTGAAAAATGAGGAAATTAAACTATGATGTCACGACTCAGATCAAGGTCGCCGACGTTTATTTAAATCCTTAACAATATTTTCATGTAGATGTATATGTGAAAATGGGGAAATGAGATTACCTTGTATTCACTATTGACTTTGGCAAGGCCAACCTTGGTGGAGTCCTTGAGAGCTCCATAGGCTTTTCTAAAGCTTGTAAATGTTCCCATAAAATGTGATTGTTTTTATGATGATTTTGATGAAGGAAAGAGAGAAAGAAGAAACAATTGTGTCTTTGTTTTTTTGTTCTATCTATGTAAAGGGTATTTTGGTAATTTCACATTGTGTTAGGCTTAACTAATTTATGAATTTTGATGAGAGAATCAGGTTACATCCTATGAATAGTTCTTTAGAATCAAATGGTTGATTTCTAAGAATAGTAAATAGCGGATTCTGTTTTTTTTGCAACTAAACTTTTACCAAAATACCTATTATTAGATTTCACCTTGATAGAAGGATAATTTGAAAATTTATTGAATTTCAATTTGACAATAACTATTGAAATTCAAGATAAAAGTATAATCATTTCCTTTTTCTTTTTTTATTTCATCATTCAATTGATTTGATTTTAAAATTACATTGTGATCAAGTTTTCTTTGGTAATGAGACTCAAATGTATACTTGCTTATTTTTATTATTTGGAAGAAACCATGCGTCACTCTCTAATTCTATTTAAGAAATCCTACATTAAATATGGATATATTTTTTTTTAGTGTAGATTTGGTATTACGATGATTTTGTAAAATTACTTTGTAATTGTAAAATTACTTTGTAATTTTTATAGAATTACGAAGACTAACTATGATATCACATGTCATCATACCAATATGTGGTTGGGTCGAGTTATAAGGATTCGAGTATTTTAAGTGGTCAGCATTTGATCTATGATTCTTGCATATGATAAAAACTTGGTTAAAAGAGAAGACTTATCCTGTGTGATTAATATATATCGCAACAAAGATTAGTCACTACAAAATAATAAATATTTTGTATCTATAACATGATTATCATCAATGGTGGAGTTAGTTGTGGTGGTGTTGTGCGGGATGATGAAGGTAAAATGGGTGTGGACTTTCTTATGCTTGGTATAATTTTCGGGTGCTTATTAAGGTAATATATATGGTAGTTCAATCAAGGGGTTTTTTTGAATGTTGATGTGCAACTTAATTTTGTGTTCATAGTATGAGGTTTTCGAATCCCGATCATAGCGTCCGATACTCGCAATTTCAACAATTTTGCTAGTTGAGCTATAGAATTTGTGGATTGTTTTCATATTGTTCTATTAAATAACGTATCGCGTGTAACACCCAAACCACTTAACGCGAATTTATTGAATATAAATAAATCAAACACTTAAGAAAATCTAGGCGTCACATGTTATAATACAAAATCACGGCGTAATTAAAATCATGCTAGCACAGCGGAGATTAAAAACAAATATTTATCATAGTGCATGTCATACAATATCCAAATTGTTCACATAATATCCCTAGGCTCTAGGCCATATCGACAACAAGGATATTATGTTTACAACAAAAGAGTAAGGATTAGCAAGGTCAAATATGCCATCACGGCTTAATACAATTCAATCGAATACCCCGACACGGTAAATACCTAATCAGAGCAATTCTATACAACCCAATCAAAAAGATATACAAAATATATCTAAGGAGTAGTCTACGCTAAACTCCTCACCAAAAAGCGCACTATCACAAGCACGAGCAAGCCCTCTAACTCTGATCGGGATCCTCAACCTGAGAATCTGAACCCCCAACGGTCCAGCACATAACACAAAGCATGAGAGTTAGATAACATAATCAAAATACAAGTACAAGTAAAAGGGTACTTAAACACTTCTTCAATATTCATGCATATATCATACATTTATACATATTCATCAACATCTATCATTCAATTATAAGTTCTTAAAAACACATATAATCGAATACTCAACAATCAATTATCAATTATCACAATTAGCCAAACATGTGTCACATATCACTTATCACATAAATGTACACATAACCTAATGCATTCTAATGCTTCAACTTCATGCAATGTCACCCTAGACATATCTAATGCATGTGGTACCGTTTCGTCTTTATTAGAGTATCTCACCTCTAATATTCGTCTTTATCGGATAAATATAATCCGATATCCGTCTTTATTGGAATATCCAATATACAACAACAATTCATGAATGCATGTATATGTTTTTCATGAATTCACTCACAATTATTTAGCATAAAGCTCGTCATTTACTATGTGAAACACTATCCAACATACGTCATCATTAAGATTAACAAAACCTTAATATTCTTCATTTACAACTTCATACATGATTAACAATCATTATAAGTATCAACAAGCATCAACAATCATGTAAGAATACCATTAAACCATGTTACAAGTGTCTAATTACACTTACAATCATCAACAAAAAGTTGCAGTCCAGTACTATTCGCTAAGCAAAGGGTAGCGAGCATCAGCGAACACTACCAGAGAAATACTGACTCTTAGCGAGCAGTAGCGAACATCAGCGAACTGTTCGCTTAGCGAAGGCTTAACGAGCCTCAGCGAACCACACCAGTGGATTACCTGCTCGTGGCGAGCTGTTCGCCACACGTTCGCTGAGCGAAGGCCTAGCGAGCGCCTCCTGACAGGAAAGCTCAAAACCTGCGTTTTTCCACTCCAATCACCCAAAAATCCCATTTTTCATGTTATAAATCCCAAATGAGTTTGTATTCAAGCATAACAAACATGGATAAACACAAAAGGACAGTTCATTTCATAGATCTACATCATAAACATCGAAAAAGTAAAGATTGAACACTTCTTCATCAAAACTCTCAAGAACACAAAGTTCTTGAGTTTAATCTTTCATACAACTCGTTTTTAATCATTAAATCCGTTCATTAATCATGTTAAAGCATGTTAAGCATATTAAGAACCTTAGGAACGATTTCCATTAAGAAAATCCATTCCAAGCTAAAACAAAAATGGGGTGGAGGAAGTTCGGGTGAGGAGAAATCGACATTCTCCCCTTCCTCGGGTCACCCACGATTATGGAACCTACTCTCATACCTGGATTCGAAGAAAACACGACGAAAGATCTCGAATCTCTAGTTTCCTCTTGCCCTAGCTTCACTTGAGCTCTCCCTTCTCTCTAGAACTCACAAGAACAAAAGAGAATAATGAATTCTCTCTTCCTCTTATGGCCATATGGCGCCCCCCACTAAGCTCACAAGGCCCATTGGGTCTCAAGCCCAATTGGCTTGGCCCAATAACACGTTAACTCACTCTACTCGCTTAATAACTAAAGTACTCGATAAATAACTCAAGTTATTAACTTAATTAAAATTCTACGTTAATAAAATATTTTAACACACAAAAATTAATAATTTGAAAATTGGGTCATTACAACTCTACCCTCCTTAAAGAATTTTCGCCCTCGAAAATTACCTGGAAATAACTCTGGATACGAACTCATCATCTTGCTCTCCAATTCCCAAGTCGCATTCTCACCAGCGGGTCCTCCCCATACCACCTTCACCGAGGCGATATCTTTGTTTCTTAACTTTTTCACTTCTCTTCCTTCAATTCTCAACGGCATAGTCTCGACGGTTAAATCATCCCTCACTTGAACATCATCTGATTCAATCACATGTGACGGGTCTCTAACATACTTCCTCAATTGTGACACGTGAAACACATCGTGCAAATTCGCCATTGATGGCGGCAAATCAATCCTATACGCCACCTTCCCCACTCTTTTCAGAATCTGATAAGGACCAATAAACTTCGACGTCAATTTCCTCGACTTCAAAGCACGTCCGATTCCGGTAGTCGATGTAACTCTTAAGAAAACATGATCACCTTCTTGAAATTCAATGTCTTTCCTCCTCTTGTCATGATAACTCTTTTGACGACTCTGAGACGCTTTCATCTTCTCTTGAATCATTCTAATCTTTTCCGTAGTCTCTTGCACAATTAATCTCCGGACCAAGAATCACACTCTCTCCGGATTCAAACCAACAAAGCGGTGTTCTACACCTCCTCCCATACAAAGCTTCAAAAGGTGTCATTCCAATACTCGAATGAAAACTATTGTTGTACGTGAACTCGATCAACGACAAACACGAATTCCAACTTACTCCTTGCTCCAAAACACAAGCTCTCAACAAATCTTCCAAAGATTGTATCGTCCTTTCCGACTGACCATCTGTCTGAGGATGATAAGCCGAACTCAACCTCAACTTAGTCCCTAAAGCCTCTTGCAAACTTTCCCAAAATCTCGAAGTAAACCTCGGATCTCGATCCGAAACAATACTCGACGGAATACCATGCAACTTCATAATTTGCTCCACATAGATCTCGGCCAACTTAGGCACCAAGGTGCCTTTCTTAATGGCAATAAAATGCGCACACTTCGTCAAACGATCTACTACCACCCAAATCACTTCATACCCTTTAGTAGTCTTGGGTAAACCTCCCACAAAATCCATCGCAATACTATCCCACTTCCATTCCGGTATAAACAAGGGTTGCAACAAACCAGACGGTTTCTGATGTTCAATCTTCGACTTCTGACAAACTATACAAGCGTAAACATACTCAGAAATTTGCCTCTTCATTCCTGGCCACCAAAACAACTTCTTCAAATCTTGATACATCTTGGTTACTCCCGGGTGAATACTCATTCCACTCTTATGACCTTCTTCACAAGAATCATTTTCTTCATCTCGGGTACGTCGGGTACGCACACTCTTCCATGAAACCTTATAACTCAATTCTCGTCAACTTTGAAATTAGCTTCTTTTCCTTCCTCAACTACTAGTGCCAACTTCTCCATTAACTTCTTATCCGTCTTTTGACATTCTTTGATATTCTCTAGAAAAGGATTCGTCAACTTCAACATTCCCAATTTCACACTCTTAGGAGTCACTTCACACACTAGACTCAAGTCTCGGAACTCTTCAACCAACTCCAACTCTTTCACCATAAGTGATGACATGTGCAATGATTTCCTACTCAACGGATTTGGATTTAGAGACCGATTTGGATGAAAATCGGTCTCTAAATCAGTCGCTAAAAGCGAGTTTTCTAGATGTGCACATTAGCTTTTCCGGGGTGATAACTCAAATCAAAGTCATAGTCCTTCAAAAATTCGAGCCATCTTCTTTGTCTCATATTCAACTCCTTCTGATCGAATAGGTACTTCAAACTCTTGTGATCACTAAAGACTTCAAACTTAGATCCATACAAATAATGCCTCCACACCTTCAATGAAAACACAACCGCGGCTAACTCAAGATCGTGTGTCGGATAGTTCCTCTCATGAACCTTCAGTTGTCTCGACGCATACGCTATAACTTGACCTTTTTGCATAAGCACGCCTCCTAGTCCCATCTTCGAAGCATCACAATACACAACGAAATACTCTTTAGCATCCGGTAGAATCAATACAGGCGCGGTAGTCAACCTCTTCTTAAGCTCTTGAAAACTTTCTTCACACTTCACATCCCAGACAAACGCTTGATCCTTCCGAGTCAACTGCGTCAAAGGCAAAGCCAACTTCGAAAATCCTTCAATGAATCTCCTATAATAACCGGCCAATCCAAGAAAACTTCTTATCTCAGAAACAGACTCCGGCGTTCCCCATTGCAAGACGGCATCCACTTTCGCTGGGTCAACCGCTATTCCTCCACTTGAAATCACATGACCAAGAAAACTTACTTCTTTCAACCAAAATTCACACTTCGACAATTTGGCATACAACTTCTTCTCTTTCAAAACTTGTAAAACAATCCGCAAATGCTCCTTATGTTCTTCTTCGGATTTCGAGTAAACTAAAATATCATCGATGAATACTACAACAAACTTATCCAAGAATGAATGAAAAATCCTATTCATGTACTCCATAAAAACACCAAGTGCATTGGTCACACCGAAAGGCATCACTGAATACTCGTAATGACCATACCTCGTCCTGAAAGCAGTCTTTGGTATATCTTCTGTTTTCACTCTAATCTGATGGTATCCGGATCTCAAATCAATCTTACTAAACACGCAAGCTCCAACCAATTGATCCATTAAATCATCTATCCTCGGAAGTGGATACTTGTTCTTGATCGTCACTTTGTTCAACTGTCGGTAGTCAATACACAACATCATACTCCCTTCTTTCTTCTTAACCAACAACACAGGTGCACCCCACGGCGATACACTAGGTCGAATAAACTTCTTCTCAAGTAGTTCCTCTAGTTGCTTCTTCAACTCATTCAACTCTGACGCTGACATTCGATACGGTGCCATAGATATCGGACTAGTACCAGGTACCAAATCAATCGTAAACTCTACTTCTCTTTTCGGAGGTACATCTGACACATCATCCGGAAATACATCGGGAAATTCACAAACAACCGGTAACTCTTCCATCTTAACTTCACCTTCCAGTTTCAAGGATGCAAACAACGCATACACCTCTACAGGTTCCTTCAACGATTCTACTACTTCCTTCTTACTCATCAAATGCAAACTCTCCTCCGGTTTTGGAAACACAACGGTCTTCTCGCAACAATTGATATGGACTCGATTAAATATTAACCAGTTCATACCAAAGATCACATCTATTCCACTAAGTTGGATACACACTAGGTCCATACCAAAGTGTCTACCAAACACTGTTACGGGACAGTCACGACATACGAGACGGGTAGTTACAGAACCATTAGTAGGAGTTTCTATTTCCATACGACCAGACATTTCAGACACAGGTATACTAAGACGCTTCATGCAATCAACAGATATAAAAGAATGTGTTGCTCCCGTATCAATAATCGCAATTAAAGGAGTGTTATAGATGAAACACGTACCTCTAATGAGATTATCCCCCTGATCCGCATCATCTCCACTCAAAACAAACACCTTACCCATATAGTCTTCTTCGGCTTCTTGCACATAGGACTCTTGTGACCTTCTTCACCACAATTGAAGCAAGTCACCTTCACTTGACAAACATCGGACCTATGTCCCCACTTTCCACAATTGAAACACTTGTCTCCTTTCCTTGGGCATTCATAAGACTTATGGCCCACTTCTCCACACCTATAGCATTGACGGCTACCTCTCTTCTTTCCACCACTAGTTTCGGCAACTTTCTTTCCCTTGTCACCATAGGGCTTCCCACGGTCTTGACCTCTTCCTCTTTTGTCACTCATAGCCTTGTAGTAGTTAGTCTTGGTCTTTCCATCATCATCACAAATTCTACACTTGTCCACCAAAGTCGCAAAGTCTCGGATTTGAGAAAATCCAATAAGATGCTTGATGTCCGGGCGCAACCCACTTTCAAACTTGACACACTTGTCATTCTCAGCTTCCACGGTGTTGTAGTGTGGACTAAACGCACATAGCTCTTCAAACTTCACGGAATACTCCGCCACAGACATGTTCCCTTGCTTGAGCTCCAAGAACTCCACCACATTCTTGTTCCTAATATCAGCCGGAAAGTACTTCCTCAAGAACTCTCCCTTGAACATCTCCCAAGTGATTACCACACCACCAACTCCCATTCTTAGCTTAGCATTCTTCCACCACTTGTTAGCTTCCTCACGAAGTACATAGGTACCCAAGGTTAACTTACTCTCCTCGGTACACCTCATAGCCTCAAAGACAATCTCAACTTCCTCTATCCACTTGACAGCAGCTTCCGGAGCATAGCCTCCAGTGAAAAGCTTCGGATTATGCTTCATGAACCGCTCCAACCTCATCTCATCTTCCCTCCCAGGTTGATGATCTCTAGCCACGATGTTGGTCAAAGTAGCTATCGCATCTGCCATCTGATTGTGACCCCTTCCATTACCTCTTCCAGCCATGATCCTGAACAACCAACCAATCCAAGAACAGACTTAGAAAGGTAATATCAACAATGTTATCTCTACACAAGTTGAATATATGGGCAACTAATCCTAATTGGTTCCACATGAACCGACCTTGCTCTGATACCACTATTGTAACACCCAAACCCCTTAACGCGAATTTATTGAATATAAATAAATCAAACACTTAAGAAAATCTAGGCGTCACATGTTATAATACAAAATCACGGCGTAATTAAAATCATGCTAGCACAGCGAAGATTAAAAACAAATATTTATCATAGTGCATGTCATACAACATCCAAATTGTTCACATAATATCCCTAGGCTCTAGGTCATATCGACAACAAGGATATTATGTTTACAACAAAAGAGTAAGGATTAGCAAGGTCAAATATGCCATCACGGCTTAATACAATTCAATCGAATACCCCGACACGGTAAATACCTAATCAGAGCAATTCTATACAACCCAATCAAAAAGATATACAAAATATATCTAAGGAGTAGTCTACGCTAAACTCCTCACCAAAAAGCGCACTATCACAAGCACGAGCAAGCCCTCTAACTCTGATCGGGATCCTCAACCTGAGAATCTGAACCCCCAACGGTCCAGCACATAACACAAAGCATGAGAGTTAGATCACATAATCAAAATACAAGTGCAAGTAAAAGGGTACTTAAACACTTCTTCAATATTCATGCATATATCATACATTTATACATATTCATCACCATCTATCATTCAATTATAAGTTCTTAAAAACACATATAATCGAATACTCAACAATCAATTATCAATTATCACAATTAGCCAAACATGTGTCACATATCACTTATCACATAAATGTACACATAACCTAATGCATTTTAATGCTTCAACTTCATGCAATGTCACCTTAGACATATCTAATGCATGTGGTACCGTTTCGTCTTTATTAGAGTATCTCACCTCTAATATTCGTCTTTATCGGATAAATACAATCTGATATCCGTCTTTATTGGAATATCCAATATACAACAACAATTCATGAATGCATGTATATGTTTTTCATGAATTCACTCACAATTATATAGCATAAAGCTCGTCATATACTATGTGGAACACTATCCAACATACGTCATCATTAAGATTAACAAAACCTTAATATTCTTCATTTACAACATCATACATGATTAACAATCATTATAAGTATCAACAAGCATCAACAATCATGTAAGAATACCATTAAACCATGTTACAAGTGTCTAATTACACTTACAATCATCAACAAAAAGTTGCAGTCCAGTACTATTCGCTAAGCGAAGGGTAGCGAGCATCAGCGAACACTACCAGAGAAATACTGACTCTTAGCGAGCAGTAGCGAACATCAGCGAACTGTTCGCTTAGCGAAGGCTTAGCGAGCCTCAGCGAACCACACCAGTGGATTACCTGCTCGTGGCGAGCTGCAGCGAGCTGTGGCGAGCTGTTCGCCACACGTTCGCTGAGCGAAGGCCTAGCGAGCGCTTCCTGACAGGAAAGCTCAAAACCTGCGTTTTTCCACTCCAATCACCCAAAAATCCCATTTTTCATGTTGTAAATCCCAAATGAGTTTGTATTCAAGCATAACAAACATGGATAAACACAAAAGGACAGTTCATTTCATAGATCTACATCATAAACATCGAAAAAGTAAAGATTGAACACTTCTTCATCAAAACTCTCAAGAACACAAAGTTCTTGAGTTTAATCTTTCATACAACTCGTTTTTAATCATTAAATCTGTTCATTAATCATGTTAAAGCATGTTAAGCATATTAAGAACCTTAGGAACGATTTCCATTAAGAAAATCCATTCCAAGCTAAAACGAAAATGGGGTGGAGGAAGTTCGGGTGAGGAGAAATCGACATTCTCCCCTTCCTCGGGTCACCCACGATTATGGAACCTACTCTCATACCTGGATTCGAAGAAAACACGACAAAAGATCTCGAATCTCTAGTTTCCTCTTGCCCTAGCTTCACTTGAGCTCTCCCTTCTCTCTAGAACTCACAAGAACAAAAGAGAATAATGAATTCTCTCTCCCTCTTATGGCCATATGGCGCCCCCCACTAAGCTCACAAGGCCCATTGGGCCTCAAGCCCAATTGGCTTGGCCCAATAACACGTTAACTCACTCTACTCGCTTAATAACTAAAGTACTCGATAAATAACTCAAGTTATTAACTGAATTAAAATTCTACGTTAATAAAATATTTTAACACACAAAAATTAATAATTTGGAAATTGGGTCGTTACATCGCGGCCGTATCGTATCGAGAATTTTGAAAATTTTCCCGTATCGCCGTATCGCCGTATCGCCGTATCGTATCTGTATCGTGTCACGTATCGGCAGGCCCGACCCAGACATATGTGCAACATGTGTTGTGGCATCGGGCCTCCTAAAAATGAAGGCCTCAATTTTTTTTAAGTGTAGTAGTATTAGTAAATTAGGGGTGCAAAAATTAATATATTATAAAGCAAACTGCAACTTTTTTTATTTTTTTTTATAGAGAAAAAATGACTCGTTTTAAGTAGTTAGAAAATATTTTATTATTATTAATTAAACTATGACTCATTTTACGTTAATTACATTGATGATTATTTTTTTGTACTATTTGTAATTTAAATTAAGGATAATATTTTTTTTAAAAAAAATTGCATCAGATAAATCAAGAAAAGCGGTTAAATCATATAGTTTATAGAAAAATCACATTATATACTAGAGAGGGGTGATTTAGGGTCAATTTAGGCCTAAAATCACCCCCTCCGAATATTTTTTCTTTCTATTTTAATTAAATAAGTGTGATTTCCATATATATATATATTTTCTTTTGTTTGTTTTTGTGATTTCATCATCTTTTGTTTTGTTTTGTTCGTCTTAGTGCAGAGTATTTGTTTAAGGTTGAAGGATTAAGGTTGATTCAGTGCAGATCCAATCAATGACTTTTGTGTCGTCAACGCTACAGATCCGGAGGTATGGATATTCCGGAAACTTCAATATAGTCAAATATGTAGGCTTATGCAATATGCCATTTTATGCTATTAACACGGATGTTGTGAGTTTGTTCGCATATTCATCATTTTTGTTTTTAGCGATTTTAAATTTGTATTACATCGATGTACTCTTATCATTTTGAATGAATGAATACCTTTTATTTAGTAAAAAAAAAAAGTAGAAAAATAAAAAAAAATTACATTTTTATTTGTTAAAATGCCACTTTTTATATTTGCATATGACCTCCAAAAACTCAGGACCGACCTTGCGTATCCGTGGGCTTCATAGGTGAAGAGCAAGTGGGTCATCTTATTTGGGCCGGGTCATATGAATGGGGGTATTATAGTAAAATCCAATATTCTATAAACCATTTTCAACCAACCATACCACCCGTGTGAAAAAAATATATGAATCGAAAAACAGCGTGAGAATTTCAATTCTAGGGTTTGATCTATTCAGTCACAATCTCTCTCGAATCAAGAAATCTCGAATCAACAATGGCGTTGAGAAGATTCTACAACGAAATCAAAGGAAAGAAGGTAACAGAGGTTCCTGAACATGTGAAACCAATGCTTTCATTCGATTACATAAAGAATTCAATCAAAAGAGGTTTGGATAATTACGCTGAAAAGTACATCGAAACTGGTTCTCCTCAACCTCTTCTCCATGTCTGTTATGGTGGTATGATCTTCTCTTACCTTGTTGCTCTTCCTAATGAGCGTCGTCATCTTGCTCATAAAGAGCATGCTGAATCTCATCATTGATTCAGGTTAGGGTTATTTTCTTACGCCCCTATTTTTATTTTCTAATTTAATTTCAATCCAATTGTGGTTTGATCTATTCAATTTGATTGAATTGGATTAATCCTATGGTAAAAATTGCATTTTTTTTTTTATTGATAGTGATTTGATTTATTGAATTAATCCTATGGTGATTTCATTTTTGTTTGATCTTAGTGTGCTAAAGATGCTTGGTATTGATTGATATATGGTGTTAGTGTTTTGAAGAGAAATTTGATTTGAATGAAGCATTTAGAAACGTGTTTTGTTTGTGGCTGTGACTCTTTGAGTACTGAAATTGTTGGCTAGCATATTTTAGATAAATGAAATCTGGTGATTTTTATTTTTGTTTGTGTTTTGATTAACCTTCGTTGAAAATCTTGTGAAATTCTTGTTATTCAGAGTGAGATTTTAAAGTCGCAATCCATGATGTTGTGAAAAATTGCAATGAAATACTGCTTATGTCAAATTGACGTTGATGTCATGGTTTCACAGGGATATTGACAAGATGCTTCTCCTTGTTCATATATCTTTAGGGTATGTTTGGATTGATGTCAGTTGGTAGTATATGATGGATGGAAATGGAATGTGATAACATCTATATTTTATAAAAACTAGTCTATTTCGTTCTACTCGGCTCCATTCCACCCTATACTACCAATCCAAAAATACCCTAAAGTTTATCTATTTGTATTCAATTTTGGGAGAGCCAAAAGTGATTTAGTATGTTCGGGTTTCTGATTAGAATTGATTAATGCTATTGCTAAATGGTACCAATTTTTATGTTTGTATAAGAATTTTATTTTTATGCTTGATCTGTGACAAGCCATCCTTTTCAACTTCTTGATGTTAAACTTCTGGTGCTTTTTGTTTGCGCTTGTTTTTTTTTTTAATTAACACACTGTTATTGAAATATCTTGTGGAATTCTATATAATAATCAAAATTGCGTTTTACCACTGATGTAGCCACAATTGTGGTTGCAATGCAGTCATGGAGAAATGAAAAACCTTGATTTACATAATGGCATGATGCTTCTCCTAGTTTATATTTCTTTAATTTGGCAGTTTGAATCTATGTATTGCTGCCACAAATCTGTTTGAGCACATTATCTTGATTGCTGTAACTTTCCAACTTGGATACAGTAATTTTGATGCATCTGACTCAATTTCAAAACTAGCTGCAAATACACTGAAATTAAAGGCAATCTGATTAAAATTTTTGTTTTTCCTTCCATTGCTGCTGAGCTTTAGGTTTTATCCTAAGAATGTGGCTGTTTCAATTTTTGAAATGAAAACATGAAGGTTTTGGTTTTTCTGCTGATCTCATTTTGACTGGAATCTTTTTGTGATCTGATGAAGGCATGAAATTATTTAATTTATTTGTTGGATTGGAAGCATGATCTACATGTTCTTAATGTTTCTGTAGTTCTATCATTTGACATTAGATATCCTTTGTTTTGTTTGACATGTCTGGATAGTCGGGTAAAAGTTATAATTAGTATCGGGCTCTGAGAACAATTTAGCACTCTTGTATCTATATTTTCCAAAAGGGTGTCAGGAATAAGTAACACACTAGGACTTGGGATCTCCCATGTGAAGGGGGTTGCATTACAGTGGATTGGATGTCGTATATTTATAAATTTGATTAAAAAATCAATGGAGTAGATTTTAAAACTTGTAATGCTACTCTTTCAAAAGACATTCTATGCAAACATATTTTAGGTCAATGATGACTAATGTAACATTACCATGAGCATGACTATTGTTATTGCACAATAATTGTACTACTCCCTCCGTCTCAATCTGATTGACACAGTTGACTGTTGTGTACTATTCACACATATTGCTTTGACCTTATTTTTCTACCAATAAACAAAAATAAATATTATGCATCGGCATGCGTGAAACAGTCAACAATGTCGATCAAATTGGGACAGAGGGAGTAGTTCTTAACCTTTTGGAATTACTTAATGTTATTTATTTTTGCTGTTTCAAATACCCTCTGGAATTACTTAATGTTATTTATGTTTGCTGTTTCAAATTGTGTTTCATCATTTGGTTGTTGATGTGCATTTTTTTTTTTTTTTGTTGGCAGGATCCTGATTGTTTGTTTGGAGATGGTTGGTTTGCTCGATCTTTTTGTTTTAAAAATTGAAAAATGAAGGCAGAGAGTTACTGTCAGCTTCAATGTATTTCATCGTCTAAAATAAGTTCTATTTGATACATACATTCAAATTTCTTGTACTTTTAATGTTGTTGAATGTGTGAAAAACATACTTGTTCACTTTGGTCCTAGTGATTTAACGATTTCATCTTGCAACTGCTCATTTAGTTGTACGATTTCATCAATGTTTTTCAAACTAAAATCGAATGCCTTTGGTTTCTTAATATTTGCATTCGAACTGTGGTTTTCTTTTGGACCTGTAGATTTTTAATTTGGAACAGTAGAAACATGACTTAGGGTAGTGCACCTAAGTTTTGTCCAATGTATAAACATGATGTTGAAAACATGAGAGAAAATTGGAGAGGATCTAAATCCCAGTTTCAATGAGCGACAACTACCAAAGCAGCACCGCCAAGTGCTTCCAACAACCACCACCGTTCTTGCCGGAGAAAATTCGGATACTCTTGAGGCTACCAGTGAGATCGCTTCTTGAGTACAAATGCATTTGCAAATCATGGAAAACCCTAATCTCTGATCCCAAATTCGCAAAGAGACAACTTCATATCTTAATGGTGAACCCAAGCATATACCAACATATATTCTCTTCTCGTTTTTTCGATTCGCCGCGTAAAATAGTGTCTTTCCCTGTGAAGCCATTGCTCGAAAATCCTATCAAACCTATTGAGTTCTGCATGGAAAATAGGTTCTTTATTTTTGGATCATGCAATGAGTTCCTATGTTTGTTTGATTTTGATGAAGGTTATGTTCAATTGTGGAACCCTTCTATTAGATTTAAATCCAAAAAATCCCCAACCCTTGATTCTTGTAATAAACGTATGTTGGTCCCATATCATGGCTTTGGCTATGATCATATTAATGACAAGTACAAACTGCTTGTAGCTTCTTATGATTCTGGAAAATTGACAGATTTATACTTTTGGTGGAACTAATTCTTGGACAACTATTCAGAATTTCCCTTCTGCCACTAGTTTCGATGGAAAATTTGTGAGTGACAGTGGTACTTTAAATTGGGTAATTGTTAAAAGTGGTGTTAGTGTTAGTTCTAACCAAGGTGTGTTTCTTTCTTTTGATCTCGTCAATGAGACTTATAAAGAAGTGTTGCTACCTGAACATGATCGCGATGAAATTCGCAATGCTAGACTTGGTGTTTGGAGTGACTGTATTTGTGTGTGTTTTTCATCCAACAAAACTAATTGGGATTTTTGGTTGATGAAAACATATGGAGTTGTTGAGTCCTGGACTAGATTGATGACGATCCCCCACGAACCCTTCTTCTATTGGGATTATGGTGGAGTCTCATGTGGACCTTCTTTTATTGAACCCTTGTTCTCTTTTTAAAATAGTATTGTTCTGCTGAGAACACACGACAAATTGTTTCTCTATAACTTAAATAATGGCTTTATATATCTGGTTTGGTACTAACTACATACTGGTTTGCGGTTTTGTTTGCATTTTATTATTTATATTGCTGAATGCAAACCGGTTTGCATTTTTCTATTGCTTATAGTGGGTAAGTGATTCATAGGTTCACACAACTGAAAATATGTATGGGATTATGTTTTGGAAAAATTTGCTAAATTTGGTATCCACCCAATGTAAACCTATCTATCATTGGTAAGGGGAGACAGAAAAAATGGTTTAAGTGTGGGTGCTCGATCTCATGTGGTTGTTAAGTTGGTTCAGAGATTATTAACTTAATTCATGCATCAAATTTGCATGTTATTGTCTCATGTGAATTATGAGACAAATGGTTATTGATATTTAGACTAAGATTTCATGTTCTTTTTTATTTATTAGATTCATCTGCTAATGCTTCGGATATAAAAATTGTTAGCTGGAAGGAAAACAACAAAGCAAACATTGCACTTATTTCTCTGTCTATATAAATGACATCTATATTCTATTTCAATCAGCAGCCTCATTTTGTAATTGATTCATCTCATTTGGAGTACTAATTTGATCATTGATTACTCCTCTAGACCTTCATTTGGGAAATTCGTAGCTTTTGATATGTTGAAAGTAATGTCTTCATCAATCATTCTCACTATGTAGGCTCACATTTGTACATGTCAATAATGGTTCTCTTTGTGGCAAGGAAAGGTCTTCCTTATAAAATAGGGATTAGGGATATATCATCATCATCGGTTTCAAACTCAAGATATCATCAATTCTTCCCTTTGGGTGAACAAGAGACCTATCAAGAAAACTAAGTTTTTTGGACTGGGCCGAAGCCCAACTTAAAGTCGAGCTCGGTCCACTTAGGCATCGAGCTCGGCCCAACAACATGTTGGCCCAAGGCCGAGCTTTCATGTCCAACGACCACGCTTTTCTATCCAACGGCCAGGCTGACATCAGAATAATGAACATTTACAGTCAATCATGACTTTTTAGCCATTATTTTGACGGTATGTTGAGAACGTTAGATTCGGCCTCACATTAATGGGCTTGACTCCGCACTGTGGACTATATATACCCTTCTAATGTAGAAGGGTGAGGTAAAATTTGCTTATATCCTCTTGTTGCTGCCTATTAGATAGATTTTAGCTTAAATTTGTTCTACTGGTTTTATTCAAATATTCCATAGCAAGTTGTTCAAACTTAGCACTAGCACCCATACTATGTATATGAGTAGTAAGATTTTTTTTGTACCATTTCATCGCATCTTCAAAACCATGGCATAAATGTGTATGCACATCCGACGGATTATTCTTTTAACATGTTGCCTTAACAATAGAAAGACACGAGAAACAAAAACACGAAAATAGAAAAATGGAAAATTAAAAAAACTTCTAAAGCTAATCATATAAATATGTACAATGACAAAAAGATAATAACTTCTAACAGGAAAAGAAATTATACCTCTTTGCCACAATCAAGAATAAAAAAGAAGAACTAGATATCGGTAAGACTCTCATTAATCAAGATCGATGCTGAAGTTGATGCATCCACTGCCTCCAAAGATAAGGAAAATTTATTCTACACATCAAAAAGTCCAAAAGTCTCATTCCACTGAATCATACGCTTATTTAAAATCTATTTTAAATATAATCGACTCCGTCTGACATTTCTTTTAGAGTCTTATAAAAAAATTATTAGGTTTAAAGAGACAAATATGTATTTTAAAATAAATTTAATATTATAAGAAAATTCAGAAAACAACATAATAAATAATGATATGAGTTTGGGAGTATTGTGAAACATTGTAGGGATTTTTATTTCATCAGATTGGTTTTAGGATCACTTTTATTTGGAGACAAACTGATAAAATTGTTTACAGCTAAGTGAAATTGTATGTTGGTAATTATATTTTTTATGATTTTTTTTCTACTAAAAAATAACGATATTCATGTTTTAAAACTAAAAAGAATAAATCTATAAACAAGCTCATAAAATTCGAATTAGTAGCATAAACCAAAATATATTTTTATGTTTTTTTCCCATTTGTTAAATAATGAAATGAGGTAATTAACTTGATCTATCCTATTATGGTCGAAACCTTCAAAAACTGCTTCTCCCCTGCTTCTAACGTCGGGCTAGTTGACAGATATATTAAGTGGAACAATAATAATTATTCTTGTGTCATTCTTAATGTGGATGAAAGTTGCCTCGATTCTCCCGTTCGATCTGGATTTGATGGCATTATTAGAAACACCTTTGGCCACTATCTTGCAGGCTTCTCAGGCTTCATTCCAGATCATCTAACATTTTGCTCGCTGAACTGTATGCTATCTACGAGGGCCTCCTGCTGGCCAAATATATGAGTATTGATGAGCTTGTTTGTTACTCTGACTCTTTACACTGTGTCAACCTCATCAAAAGTCCTCAAGTTAAATATCATATTCATACTGTGTTGATCCAAGATATAAATGAGGTGCTCTCTCAAATCAATGTTTCTCTTCATCACACACATAGAGAGGGGAATCAATATGCAGATTTCTTCGCTAAACTTGGAGCCTCTCACATGTCGACTTCTTGACTCATGCTTTTCCACCCAGAAGGCGTTCGTGATCTCATCAGAAACGATGCAATGGAAACCTTATTTCTTCGTGAATAATTTTTCTTTTATCCTTTTCTTGTTAGCTTCCTTACCAAAAAAATAAAAAAGAAAGAAGAGATTCTACATTGTGCTACATATATTCCATGTCATATCAAATATTTAAATTATATTTTCCCTTCTCTTTTTACTTTTAGTAAATCACTACTATACCCTCAAATATTCTCTACATCTAAACAACCACAAATATTTGGAGCAAAAGAAAACTTCAAATATTTTTTCCCAAAATAAATTTGGTCACTACTATACCCTCAATCAACATTTTTTATCTTGCAAAATAAACCTTCTTAATACTTATCTTAGTTGAGTAATTATATCATAATTAGAGAAAAATATTGCAATCTCCAACAGACAACACAACCAACAACATAAGATTCAGCAAGAAATTGAGTAACCTCAAATAGCAAAATTGTTTAATTTTGTGGTAAAGTTGCAATTTTTACTTAAATCAGAAGGGGGGCAATACAAAAACAAAACAAAGGTAACAAACACTTTTCGATTTCACACAAGAAAAAAAGACTAATAGAGAACAGTAAAAAAAGAAGAACAAGAAGAAGAAACATAACAAGAACCTTAAAGATTGTTGTGTTTCGAGAAAAATATACATTTATCATCAACATTGGGAATCTAAGACCCAATTTCAATTTCAAATCGTTCAATCAAAAGGGTTACTTATTCATTCATAAAGTTCTAAGCTTGTATATAAATATAGCTTTTTTCTTCATTTTATACTAGTTCACAACTATTCAAAGTTCAGATCTTTAACCATATTTTCTCTTCAATTTCAGGTTAGTTTTCTTTCATTGGTGTTAAACTCATGTGGGTTTGTTTTGTTTTGGTTTTAATCCTTGTGTGCGGGGCTTATCAAAGTCAAGGTCGTTTGGGACATGAATTATGAATGTTTTTGTTTTTTATCATTGTTTTTATCAATTTGTTATAGTAATTAGTTGTTTTTTTTAATCATGTTAGTTCTTGATTTTGAAATTGAATCATTGTTGTGGAATAGATTGATGAAACTTATGTTGTGTTTTTCTAGTCTTTTGAAGTTTTGTTCTCCACTAAATTAGTGAAGTGATTCTTATGTGTTCTTAGTGATGTGGCATTTGGGATTATATGTATGTGTTTGATATATTCTTCTTTGATCTAAACATGTTAGAATTGTAAATTTTTTTATGATATTTATGATTGTTTCTTGATTTCTTGGGGGATTATAGATCGAGTCGTAGTCACTAATTACCATCACCATGGTAGTTAGAATCGAGATTTTACACAATATTGGAAAGGGAGTGTATATTCGTAAAATGTAGAATCATATAAGATTATACAAAAAATTCATGAAAATCATGTATAAATTCATATATGTGCATATTAAATAGCACAAGTAAGAGAAAGCGAGTCTTCAAATCACACTTCAAATACGTGATTGAACTTAGTTTTGCCACCGTTCTATATGATTCTTCATTACTTCCTTTCAATTTAGTGGATCTGCATTTGATGAAATAGTAGAGATAGACTTACAGAACTTTATGGTACAAATTCAGCTGTAGATAATCTTTAGCGTTTTTTTTCCTTCCAAGTAAGCTCGATACACACTGATTGCATATGAGATTATAGCACATGAACATTTTAGTCTGGTATTCAAGTTAATGACAATGTTATCAATTGTTACTTAAGAATTTTAACATTTTTCGTTTATTATTGATTATTTTTTCTCGTAATTTGGTTAAATGTGTTGGTCTTGGCTTTCTGCATGGGAATTTCGTCTCAATTTTGAATTAAAAATTATGATGCTTAGGTTACCCCCTTCCTCAATTATACTTTCATTTGAAAAAAAAATTGTGCGAATTCACTTACGATTATCTTTTCCATTATCTTATTATTTTCTATCATTGATCCATAAGTCAAAGAACTACTTATATATTGAAGTATCAATGATTTATTTCATTGTGTTGTTCATGTTTTTTTACTATTAAGAATTGTTAAAATGTGCACATTATAAATCTTTTTGAACGGTATATCTTGATCACTGTGTTACTATTATGCTTGTTTCAGGGGTGATACGTAAATAGATTAATATGCCGGATATTGAGAAGTTAAATAACAAAGGATCTACAAAATCCAATAACTCAAAGGAACATATTGAGTTGAAGGTAGATTCGCCGCGACTCAAAAAAAGTAGCACAAAACTCCAAGAGAAGAAACACAAACTGAAATCAAAATCTCATAAACTCAGTGGCTGCACAAATGCGCCAGAGAGGACAGCTACTAATGATTCTTCTAACAAGGCACCAAACAAGAAGAACGATTCTTCAAATAAAAGATTGATTATTAGAAAAAATCTTCATAAAACTGATCGGAATTCTTCACCGGTGCAGCCGTCAACAAAAATACAAGGAGGACAAATTTCTCTTAATAATCCTAGGAAACGTGAGAAACATGTTGATGAGGAGGCAAATATTCAAAAACGTAAGAGAAGGAGAAAGAAGAAAAAACAAAAACAAAATGTAGATCTTGATGATACTTCACGCCTCCAAAGAAGAACAAGGAATCTCTTAATCAGAATGAAGCAAGAGCAGAACCTTATTGATGCTTACTCCGGAGAAGGTTGGAAAGGTCAAAGGTACGAGGATACAAAATTCGGATTTTTATATTTTTTCACATATTCGATAAACAATATGCAAGTTTAGAACTCAAAAGTCAAAACATTCTCTTGAAAGATTGTCTGTAACTGATCATTAATCTATTTTGTTTATACCGAAATTCATGTCACAGTCGAGAGAAGATTAGGCCAGAAATGGAGCTACAAAGAGCAAAGAAGCAGATTTTAAAATGCAAGCTTAGTATCCGTGATGCCATTCGCCAGCTGGATTCTCTTAGTTCAGTTGGTAGCATTGAAGGTTCTGTCATTGCTAAGGATGGATCTGTTTCTCATGAACATGTGAGCAAGTATTGAAACTATAATGCTTCTCTGCATTGTTATTTTCTGTTCAACACTTGTCATAATAACGTTTTCGCACCTTATCATTGAATATTATGTATTTTTTACGAGATGGTTCACCGTGTTGAAACCTCAACTAATTTTCTGTTTTTTCACCTCTTTTAGATATTCTGTGCAAATTGCAAGATGAACGAAGCTTTTCCAGATAATGATATTATACTCTGTGATGGCACATGTAATCGTGCGTTTCACCAGAGATGTCTTGATCCTCCTTTGGATACTGAAAACAGTGAGTTCTGATTCATTCTTCTCTCTCAACTTGTCAACCTTTAATGTGTCGGCTTTTCATATGAAAACATATATTGTTTATTTATAAATTCCAGTTCCTCCTGGAGACCAAGGCTGGTTTTGCAAGTTTTGTGAATGTAAGATAGAAATACTAGAGGCAACAAATGCGCATCTCGGGACTCGTTTCTCCTTAGACAGTACTTGGCAGGTTTTTATCTATTTATAAAAAATGGCTTTTATCCTTCAATTGGTCCAAAAATAACAAATGACTTTTTTCTCGTAAAAATGAAGGATGTATTCAAGGAAGAGGCTGCTATTCCTGACGGAGATGATGCATTACTAAATCAAGAAGAAGAATGGCCGTCAGATGATCCTGAAGACGATGACTATAATCCAGAGGGGAAAGAAGACAGCCACGACGGCATCAACACAGAAGGAAATGATGAAAATGCATCTGATGATTCAAGTAGTTCTGGCAGTATGTGGTCTTTAAATGGAGAATGTTCTCTGTTAGATGAAGGCATCAACCTTGAATATTATTCTGTTAACGGCCACGTAGATTCTGATGAATCCGGGGAAATAGCATGCGGCCGTAGGCAGCGAAGAGCTGTTGACTACAAGCAGCTTTATGATGTGAGTATATCATCTAAAATTGACAACTTTAGCGGTAGCATGGAATTCACTTGTATAGTACTAAAAAACCACATATGAAGTATAGTTATTATGACCATGTAAATAAAGTTATGTTTGGATAAATAGTTTAATTGAGCGCTTATAGCATAAGTGCTTATGTATAAGCTATAAGCTATTTGTATAACAAAAGGTAAAATAAATTCAAAATGTTTTCTTACATGCTTATAAGATATTAGCTGTTTTCATAACCTATCTGGAGTGCTTGTGAAAATAAGCTGAAAACGGCTTATGGACATGTCATAAGCTATTTCTATAAGTTCCCTCAAACAGTATCACAAGTACTTGTGTCAGTAGATAAGATCAAATAAATCAATCCAAATAGAGCCAAAGTTTCATTTGAGTTCCTATCTTTTCAGGAAATGTTTGGGAAGGATGCTCTTCCATATGAACAAGTGAGTGAAGACGAAGATTGGGGTCCTGGAAAAAGACGGCGAAGAGAAAAGGAATCTGATGCAGTTAATACTCTTATGACTCTGCATGAAAGTGAAAATAAACATCCGAATAAAGAGAAGAAAGATAGAATAAGAGGGGATTCTTCAGGCATAAAAAGACCTTGTTTCAGGCTTCCACATGATGCAGTTCAGGTATTAATTGATAGCTACTCTCTTTCTTGTTATCTCTCGAAGTTTCAACTGAAAAAAAATAAAATATAATATATAAATAGTTATATATGCGCTCTAATTCGTGTCCCATTATGAAATGTTCCAGAAGCTTCGCCAGGTTTTTGCAGAGAATGAGCTTCCTCCAAAATCTGTGAAGGATGCCCTTTCGCAAGAATTGGGAATTGATGCTGCAAAGGTACAATTTTGAATCATATTTTGTTACTATTTTAATCTGAATTTTTCGTATGAAACTGCATCACCATTTAGTAAGCATTTGTATATTTCACTGCAAGTTTTATTGCATCCATCTCCACGGAGTTTTTTGCATTGCTTTTTGCACTTTATTCGAATCAAACAGTTCTTTTTCTGTTCAAACTTCCTTTTATTAACATTTTGAAAATGCAGGTTAACAAATGGTTCAAAAATGCACGTTACATGGCACTTAAAATGAGAAAGGTAAGCTTCGGCGCTATACTTTTGTTCTCTCCTTTACTAATATTGTTTGTTTTGATCTTTTTCACAATATCTCTAAGTTATTATTCAAATAGTAACCATTTGTACGAGTTGTTTAATTAGATGCAAACTTATGCTAGTTTTAAATCCTATTATAATAAGGTGTATTTTTACGTCAGAAATTTATAAATTGTTTTGTTCTTGGAATTTGCAATAAACTCTGACATAAGTGGGTTTTGTTCAGCATCGAGAAGGAGAAGAACAGCCTCAAAGTCTCGCTTCTAAGACCTCAAAGGATTCTACGTCACAACATGTGCAGAAAGATGAGATTTTGAAACCGGAAGTCTCAAAAATTACCGTGGTTCATTCTCAGAAGAAGATTGAAAATGTCACTGACAAAGAGAAAACAAAGGCATCCAGCAGTCCCTTGAAGAAAAAGCGAAAGCGACCCGAAATACCTCCACCCTTGAGTGAAAATGGCAACAAGGTGCTTTTCTAATCCAAATGTCATATTCTGTGTAAACGAACATTTCTGCATAAACTTTTCCATAGAAACGAGAATATTTCTTGCAGTTGATATGAGAGGTGCGCAAGTTCTACGGTGGACCACCTTTTGATAGGTGGATCACCATGGACCGGTATCTGATAATTGTCGAAAACACATTGCGTCCTCGAGAAGTAGAAACTTACAATCCTCTTTAATTTTGCCAAACCGACAATGATCAAGTCACCGTCTCAAACGTTATAACGGAGGACTGTAACTTCTATTGACATCAACCATCATTGGTTTTTCAGACGATTTTTAAGTACAGATCCACCGTAGAACTGGCTCGAGAGGTGGAATACATTATTGAAAGCTTTATTGATAATTTGTTGCACCCTTCTATTAGAAATAGAAATGTATAAAGACTATTAACGTTTTTTAACCTAATAGTTTATAACCTTTCGGTTTCGGGATATGTAAGGATATAGAATAAAGGAGAATTAGAGTAGTTAAGAGTCATGATGCACGGACACTCCTAGGATTAGGAGTGTCGCGGTGTCGGACACATGCGGTGTCTGATACCAACATGACACCGACACTTATAATTACAATGAATTATGTGGTTTTCTTAAATTATTATCAGTGTCCAGTGTACTGTCTGTGTCTGTGCTTCATAGGTTAAGAGTTGTTAGAGAAGTTAGTACTTTGGTTGGTTGGAGATTTATTTGTATAAAAAGACGACTACATGTATAGAAATCAGACATTAAAATTTGCCGACATTTCGTGAATAGAGCGGGAACAATGGTGATGATGTTTTATTTGAATCGTGACACTTTAACGTTTTATTTTCAGGAATCAATGGAGGTCAATGATGATTTCAACGAAGATGTTAGCTTGATGAAACTGTTGAAAGAAAGGAAAAAGAAGGTAGGTTTTGCATTCGAAGGAAACTCTGAGGCAGCCGAGATAGAATTCGAAAGACTCAGCAAAGTAAAGATGAAACTAGATAGATTGAAGCAAAAATTAAGTCAAGTTCAAAATTCCAGATCAAAGGGTTCAGATGAAGTTTATTTGAATGAGCCATCTATTATTTATGTACCAGTAGCTGAGTTAAGGGAAAAAGTTAAATAGTAACTATATACTATAGAGTATATATTTTTGGAACATTTTTGCACAGTAGGGTAATAATACATTAATGTATGGCTGTTATTTTTGTGTGCTATGAAATGAATAAACTGTTTTGAAGGTATACATTTTGTCACTGCATTATGATTGTGTATGGTTGAGCTCTGATTGATGGAATTGATTTCATAGGCTTCATTGTGTATGATTTTTAAAAGTAGAAAGTTAATGGTCTTTCTTATTCTTCCGACTAAGACGGTGACTTGATCGATGTCAAAGTCAATTTGACTGAAAGAATGAAAAATGAACGAGTTTAGTTTTGAGGCACATCTGTTTTATATTATTTCTGTCAGATGACATAGATTATGTCACTATCTTAGTTGTAACAATAAAAAGATCATAAACTTTTACTTTTGAAGAGTGTCGGCATTACAATTTTAGTTCACCTAAAAACAACCTAAAATTAGACATGTTGACGTACTAGAATGACATGATTTTTTTTAAAAAAAAAAACCCTAAAATATATACTCAAATAAATTTTTACCTTTTCCTTTGTAAAAACTAAAAACAGAAAAATAGTGTTCAAAATTTGTGATCAAACAAGCGGAGGCCATACGTCGTTAGTGATAGTGAACGTCCAAGAGAAAGAAAACCACTTAAACAAAAGACTCTTTCTTTTTAAACAGTTAACTAAAAAGAGTAAAAACTCTTATTTAAGTCATTGTCTCAAAGATATTTTTCTTACAACAAGTATATTCTAAAAATACTAGAACATTTGTTAAATAACTTAAAAGAGAAAATTTTATGTTAAAAAACTGTCATGCTACCAATCGTTAGTTGGTTCAGTGGTGATTGACGTTGAACTTGGTGGGGCGGATCACGGTTCGATTCCCTACAATTGCGATTGGGAGGGAACTGAAACCACTTGATGTCATAACTAACCCCCTGCTGAAAGAAAAAAAAAAGTGTCATGCTAACGAGTATATCTGAGACACTTTATCTTTCTCATACCGCAAATAAAGAATAATTTTGTAAATTAATTCGTAATTTTTAAATTTCTTAATATATGTAAGATGGTCGAAATAACTTATATTTTGGTACGAAAGGAGTAGCATATAACTTCATAGATTTTTTAAAAATTTACTACTCCCTTCGTCCCAAAATAAATGACATAATATTGGCTTTGTGTACTATTCATATGATCTACTTTGACCATATTTGACCTAATATTGACTTTGTGTACTATTCATATGATCTACTTTGACCATATTTTTTTACTAATACGTACATGCAATTATAAGAATATAAGATGTTGTTTGATTTGTCTGGATAAATATTTTTAATAATAGATAATTTAAAATATTAATATTTAAAATTATACATTAGCAAACGTGAATGCAGTCAATTAGAAAATGAATCTTTTTCACTGGAAAATCCACCGGATTCTTTCAAGTGTTAATCCAAACCATCAAAAGTCATCTCTCTCTTCAACTTTTTTTCTCTCTCTAATTTTATGGATGGTTGTGATTTCATTGGATGGTGATATCACTACACACAGATTCATTCCTAATAACTGCCTTATTTATTTTGGGACGGCCAACAAAAGTTCCCTTGAAAATTTTCTTACCCTTGAGGAACAAGTTTAAATGACCAAAATGAACATAATATTGCCTCTCTAATTCATTTTTGGCATTGAATCTTGTCTTGCAAAACAATAAGATTCATTGAAACAACAAAATGAAGTTTGTCTTTTTCTTCTCTCATTAATTACATAATTTATATTCCACAAATTCCGAAGAATCAAAAAGAGAAACTTGTAGAACAAGGACAATATAGTAAAAACAAAAAGAACAAGTCAAATATTAAACCCTAGTGGCCCGTATCTGCAACACCACAAACCAACATTGTCTCTTCCTTTGTTCTATTGGCTTATTGCTTATATCTACTTTTCATAGCCTCCCCAAACAAGTCCTAACTACTAACTAGGTCACTTCTCCTTTTCTCTAGTACTTTACTAAAATAAAAACACATTCATTCTCTCAACAACTTTAGGGTTTTGCACTCTACTTTACTAAATCACTTTTTTGTTCTTAGTTAAGTGATTATTTTACTCCATCAACAATCTTTTTCAAATGAGTTCAAGTTTAAGCGGAGGAACCAATACATTGAATTTCAATGTAATAAAAAAACCATCAACATTAACATCACTAAACTCTTCTTCTAATTCACCTTCATCAACATTAACAATCTCCGAACCTAACAATAACATATCACAATCCCAAAGCGCAATCCGAACCAAAAGACCTCGAACCACACGAAAAAGACCGAACCAAAATTACAACGAAGCTGCTACTTTACTTTCCGAAGCGTATCCGAACCTATTTCGTAACCTAAAAAAATTACCACCACCGTGTAAATTCACCAAACCGTTAATAACGGAAAGTTATAACAACGATTTTCTTGAACCGTTGTTATTGCCGTTTAATGGAAACTCTTTTCAGCTTAAAAATATAAGCGCTTCTCAAACGGAGTTTTTCAGCGTTCGAGAGAACGAGATTTCGGAAGAGAGAGTAGTGAATTCTGATGAAGTGCTGGAACGTGATTCTGGAGAGGAATTTGATTGTAAATCGATATTGGAAGATGAAATTGAAGAAGGAATTGATAGTATCATCGGAAATAGGGTTGATGACGGTGGAAGCAGTAGCGGCGGCGGAGGTTTGTGTTATGACTGCAGCGGCGGAAGAGTGAGTCCGTGGTTTGAACGTTTTGGTGGGAAATTGAAAGCTCTTCGTCACGTCGGTGATGATGTTAACTTGTTGAATTTTGCTATGGTTGATATTCTTGAAATCTCGCCGGGGATGAAGAAGAAGCCGCCGCCGCTGCCGGTGGCGACTGAGAAAAAGAAGCAGAGGAAGAAAGTGAATGTGGAAGAGAGGAATTTGAATTTGGCTCTGCCTTTGCGGTTGAAACTGAATTACGCGGATGTTCGGAATTTGTGGTCGGAACGGGGCTTGCCGTTTCGCCGGTGATTTCTCCGGTGCTAACTTTGCCGGTATATGACGTCATTGTTCATGGAATTATTTACCGGTACTATTATATATTTTAGTATTATTAATATTTTTATGAATTTGTAAAAATTTTGCTATTCCCTCTTGCTGCCACATTGATAAGTAGAAGTTTTCTTTTTAGATTGATTATATTAGGGGCTTGTTTGGAAAAACAACTTATTTGTAGCTTATAGTACTAGTGCTTATCATGATATGTGTTTATGTATGTAAGCTTACATAAGCTTCCAAAAAACATCAGATTTTGTACTTCTCAAAAGTTGAAACTAAACTTAGTTCTAATTTATTTATGGTTCATGGCTGCAAATAGGCATGGATGATGGATGAATTCAAGCTATTTGGAGAAGTAAATGTACCATCAAATTAGGTGTGCCATGTATAATATCCTTTCTCATGAATAGATTTGCAGTCTTATTTTCTCTATATAAAATGTTGTAGTTGAGGACAAAAAAAAATGTTGTAGTTAATGTCCGATAAGTGTAGCTCAAATGGTAGCTACCTTAGACATTTGGAGTGGCCCGGATTCGAACCCCCAGATTCCACACTTCTCCACATTTAAATCTGTGAGAGTCTAGTTACTAGGCTACTTGACAAAAAAAATGTCGTAGTTAATTATGAAATACAAATTTTGATAAATGATGTTTGTCACAAATTATATATATTGAGTTTCATATTGTCATTGTATATTTACTATATAATTTATGTTAAATTCCTTTTTTTTTTTGGAAAAATAATTATGTTATATTCTATTTGTGTGCCTTGCCAACTATGTGGTTGAAATATTTGTACTAATAGTTATATATCTACTAATGTTTTTATTGCTATGTCATCCTTCATTAACTATCATCATCATGTTCATCAATCTTCATCATCTTCTACTCATCATCATGTTCATCAATGTTCATCATCTTCTATGTATAAAACCCTTCCCCCTACCCCCTGTTGTCTCTCCCTCCCGTTGCATTTTCCTTTTTGGTCGATTTTGACTTAATTAAATTGTTCATCCAATCCAATTGTGTGTGCCATTTATTATGATTGAGTTTTTGGGTTTATAAACTGTTGGTTTTAAATTCCTTTTTTTTTTTTTGGTTTGAAGATGAAGGAGAAGAATGTGTGTGTTTAATTTTGAGAGATGAAAGAATTTGAGAGGAAAATGGTTTGGTTTGAAATGAAGATAAACAAAGATGAATATGAAACTTCGTTTATCTTTTTTTGCTTGAAACTTCCTTCATGAAAGAATAGTCTTTCACAATCTCAATCCAATACAACTCATTAATCTTCTTAAATTTACCATAGTACAATTGAAACTTTGAAGAACAAGCCACTATTGGGTTGTGTTACAATATATGATAATATTTTTGAAATGGGTGTTTAACTCTCAAAGTAAAGATAAGATATGAAGCTTAACATACACAACTAAAAAACACTTTTTTTAAAAAAGAACATATAAGCCTGGCCTATGAATCTCGACTTTTGCGTTCAGAATGCTTGTGTATCATAATTTTGTGTTGTTCTAAAGAAGTGAGTCGCGCTGCTTTATACGGAGAGTCATGTTATGATTGTTGAAAGTTGTGCTTAAAACGTTTATGATCTTGTAACATGTGTTGAGGTAGTTGGCAATGGTTAGAATTGATTTCAAGTTGAATCAACAAATTCCTTACAATCCTCGAATATGTAATCCTTCTTGAATGTGTTGTCATTCCTCAATTGCTTCGTATGTTTTATCGTATTTTTCAAAGGAAGAGTTTGCATTGCATGCTTGATAGGTTACTTGTTGATTAGTCTATGTGATGAGAGTTTTGTTCTAGAGGCACGAGTTGTACTACATGTTGGATGCGCTATGTTACATAGGCACATCTTGCCCTGCATATTTGATGTTCTAGAGGAACTACTAGACTCGTGTGGACTTTTTTTATTTGCACACTTAAACACACATCAAAGCAACACAATTATTCTTATGTTTATCATCAAAATTAATTAAGGATCATTGTTCTTCAAAGTACTAGTGTATCCTTTTATGATATTTTCTCTTCCCCCCTCCCATGAATCTTTTATACCCCCCAATATTCCAATTTTGCCCTTGCAGAAACATTCGGTTCGCAGAAACCGAAATTTTTCTAGTGCAAATTCAGAGTAAATTTCGGTTTTTAGAAACCGAAATTTGTTTTCAAGGCAAAAAAAACTTCGGTTTCTACGAACCGAAGTTTTTTCAAGGGCAAAATTGGAAATTCAAGGGGGATAAAAGATTCATCGGGGGTGGGGAGAGAAAATATCTCCTTTTATAGCCATCGCTTCTTAGCTTAATGGGCCTCTCTTTGGCCACCCAGGCCTTTTAAGTTATGTCTTGGAGTCTCATTCCTCATCCAAAAGAGTAGTTTTGATTTCTGCAATTATTTTTTAACAAGGGTTATTGAATATCAAAAACTTATTACACGAAATCCTATTTTTTTTTAGAACGGGTTGAAGGAGTAGGTGTTGTGTTGTTTCCTCATTGTACCATACTCGTAAAAGACATGTGGAGTTGAAACTTGCTTCATAGACGTTGTTAGAGTTTGTTGATGACAGGAATTTCTATGATGTTTTTAGATAGTTTTTTGTCATTTTAGTAGTCTTTTGATAGCCAAAACATGGAAAATACCTAAGGAATGAAGTTACTTGATGAAGAAGCAAGAGTAGAAGAAATTACACAAAAAGGAGCAATTTTTTTTTTGAAGAAAAGAGCTGAATATACCATATCGTACCTTTAAGGCCATAACTGGAGCTACGAGTATCGGATTGAGGCCCGTGACCATGCATTGGAAAGCTAAGACAAAGAGCTACAACTTTTATGTTGAAGCCAAGAGTCAATTCTGAATTCATCATCGTGTCACGATGGATTACATCGTGCCACGATGAGAACAAAACTTAGCGGCCAGGAAATGGAAAAAGTGTGTACTTCTTAAGCAAGAAAGCCGAAGCCATCGTGCCACGATGGCCCCACGATGGAAAGCCCAAATCCAACTGGAAAACTATAAATAGAGTTCTTCTCCTCCACAATTATTCATTCCTCTCATTCCACAACAAAGCAACTCTCAAGGAGGGGGAATCACTTCAAGAGGGGAGGAAGGAGGTCTCAAGGGAAGGCAACTCCCCACCATAGGGAGTCCTTACTCTAATTTTCTAACTCTTTTGTTATGTTAATTATGCTTAGAAGTAATTAATTTCCTTAGGTTAGGTTATGTGGGTGAACTTCCCTATAACTACTTGATTCATGTACTTGGTTATTATATTATTGTAATTCAGTCTTTATTAATCATTTAATTATCATCTATGTTTAATGTTTTTCATTAGTATACGTATTAGTGAAATTGATCTAGATATCGATTGTTTATGTGAGTTTCTTTTGGTATTCGAATTGATGATAATTATTCAACAGGGTTATAATAGGATACGTAACTTGCGGCAATTGTAGAGATACATAGTTTGCGGTCATGACTTTTGAATTAACGTACATCTTTAATGATTTCGTAATTTACTACTCACCTAAGGGATTAAGGTGTGTGTTAATTAGTGAATAGGGTAATGAAACACGGGAGAACCAAACTTAATTTGAATTGTGAAATACAATAACAATTTGCCAAGTAGGGAAAGGAAAGGGACTCGAAACAACCTAACTATTCTTCTCATCTTGATTTATCTTTAATTGTTTCTTTTATGCTTTTAATTCCAACAACTTGAAAACCTCCCAAATCTATTGTTTTGATCCTAATTTAACGATAATTGAATTGTTGCACACACAATCCATGTTGAGAGGATCTTACTTACTTACTTTATTACTTGAACGATTTTGTACACTTGCAAAATAGTCATCATTTGTACAAGATGCGGAAGCTGGAGAACATATAGCTCACTTCACTATTTCATGTAGGTTGCGTTAGGTTGGAAAATGTATAGATCACGTCACTATTCCATGCAAGATGCATGGCAAGTCATGAAGCTGTTGGCGGGAGGACTACATCAAGTTGACTCACATGGTCAAGTCGTGGAGGGCGAGCTTGATATGGTTGAGCTGAACTAGGCATGACCTAAATGGTCAAGCTAATGTTGAGTTCATCATGAATTGGCGAAGTAGATGCTTGACTTGTCCAAAATATCCAAACAAATGTCGCGCTCCTCTCACGGGTTTTGAGGTATCCGCGGGTATTAACAGATATCCATGGATGATAATTTTTTTAAAAAAAAATATTTTTTTCTAATTATACCTAAAATTTCTTAAAAGAAATTAAAAAAAAAAAAATAACACATAATAATATTCATACATTTCACTTTCAATTTACAACAATGCCACCACATTCATTTCTCTTCTTTTTACCAAAACTTAATATAATATCCATATATTTCTCTTTAAAAAAATAATATACATACATTTCTAACTAAAATAAAATTCATCATAAAGTTATGCGAAATATAAAAGTCTCTTTTATATTTAATAACTAAGAATATTTTAGAAATTTTCTTATTTATTAGCGGGTATGGATATCCGCGGGCGTGGATACCATTAAATCCGTATCCATATCCATTAAGTATCGGGTAATTAAAATATCCATTTATTTCATACGTAGATATCCATTAAGTTATCTGCCCCGTATCCGTGGCGGATTTTATCTGCGGATATTTGCGGGTTTGGATATTATTGCCATCCTTAGATACATCTGATGATTCAAGTAGTTCTGGCAGTATGTGGTCTTTAAATGGAGAATGCTCTCTGTTAGATGAAGGCATCAACCTTGAATATTAATCTTCAAAATTGTTTCCATACATAATTGTTTTCAACTCCCTAAAATTGTTAAGGAAAGAATTGCTCGATTCAAAATGGAGGGGACTCGATGATGGAGGACTTAAGGATAATGAGAGAAACTTTTCAAGCACATGGGGAATGGATAGAACAGATGCAGGGCGTACTTGAACACCACTGCAACAACTATCGAGCAATTCACCTTGAAAGATTTCAAAAAAGAGCTCGCGATTTAAACGAGAAGCAATTATATTCAAATGCAAAATACACGCGGTGAATTGCTCTATCACCAAGTGGACGAGCTACAATCTTCAAAATTGTTTCCATACATAATTATCCTTAAATTGTTAAGGAAAAAATTGCTCGATTCAAAATGGCGGGGACTCGACGATGGAGGACTTGAGGATAATGAGAGAAACTTTTCAAGCACATGGGGAATGGATAAAACAGATTCAGTGCGTACTTGAACACCACTTCAACAACAATCGAGCAATTCACCTTGAAAGATTGCAACAAAGAGCTCTAAATTTAACAGAGGAGCAATTCAAATGCAAAATACATGCGGTGAATTGCTCTATTACCTAGTGGACGAGCTACAAACTTCAAAATTGTTTCCATACATAATTGTTTTCAACTCCCTTAAATTGTTAAACAACTCGATCAATTTGTCATTATCGCGTTTGTTATTATCGGGAGAATTTTGGAGGAGTCGAAGAAGATCACTAGTGTTACGAACAATGTCGGAAGGAGTACGACACGTAGACTTGCAGAGACTCTTTGATTCAGCTGGAGGTGGAGATTCGAAATAAACCACCATTTCTGATGAACAAACTCTTCAAAGCCCCTTGGGTTTGAAAACACAGACATCTATTTGTTTTTGAATTATATGCAACAATCATTATCATAATTTTTGAAATAATACCTTCAATGAATGATTTTTGACTTGTTTTGTAGGGAAGGAGGAAGAAGGGTGTTTTGTGCGTGAATTTTAAGTAAAAAGGAATGCAAAAAAGGTTTCCGCAAAAAGGCAGCGCTTCTCTCTCATCAATACACCTTGCAAGTCAACTCCTCATTTCACTGAATATAGCCCAAAAATACACGTTTGTCTTTCCTTCTCCTCCTCGCAGAAGCTTTTAGCGTTCCCTTTTCCAAATCTTCCTCCGTTCTGTGTCGTTTCCCGTTCTGCCACCGCCACCCCCCAGCACCAGCACCAGCATGGTCAGCATCGCCACCAGGAGGCCGAACCCTAAATAAATAAATAAAAGAAAAAGAAGAAGTTAATTTGTTTTCGTATTTCATGTTTAAACTTCAACTTTTACATCTAAACTCACTTACTTTTTACTAAGAAGAAAAACTCCAACGACCACAAATGCCAACAGGGAAGCTTTTGACCACGTGTCAATTGAGATTGTAACCAGAACACGAGCACCCCTTTCATCCCTTTCATGAGTAATACTGAAATGAACAGACTTGTTATTAGACTTGTTATTGGAAATGCTGAGGAGTTGATATAAATCATCCTTGATAGGGAAATGAACAGATTTGTGCTTAGACTTGTTATTGAAAAAGCTGAAAATGTTTCTCATAAGAAGAAAATCAATTAAACCAATAGGATAGGAGAAGAAAAAAGAAGTTATTCGGCGAACAGAAGCATCACAAACCTTTTTATATAAACAACCATAAACCTTGGAAATCTAAAAATTGGAAATTTTTAAAAAAATTGGGCTGGTGGGCCGAGTTCTTTTTAGACCAAGGGAATTGTTATAGGCTAGCAAGCGCATGTGACAGACCTTATGAGGAAAGGTAGAAAGGGGTGTGAATAGCTAGTTAGCTACTAACTCAATAAACAGAAATTTAAAAAAAAAATGAAATTGTTTTCAGCTCTCTTAAATTGTTAAACAACTCGATCAACTTGTCATTATCGCGTTTGTTATTATCGGGAGAATTTTGGAGGAGTCGAAGAAGATCACTAGTGTTACGAACAATGTCGGAAGGAGTACGACGCTTAGGCTTACAGAGACTCTTTGATTCGGTTGGAGGCGGAGATTCGAAATAAACCACCATTTTCGATGAACAGGCTCTTCAAAGCCCCTTGGGTTTGAAAACATAGACACCTCTTTGTTTTTGAATTATATGAATCAATTATTATCATAATTTTTGGAGTAAAATTGAAACTAAAAAGAAAAATAATACCTTCAATGAATGGTTGAATATTTGTCTGGATGAATTGTTGACCAGCCGGTGAATTTATGAATGATATTCCCTTACTCTTTATGAGTGATATTCCCTTGTTCTTTATGACGTTCTTCCAAAACGAGAATGGGCTGTTCGTTAGAGAAGAACGGTGATCACCCAAATCTTTCTTAAAAAACTAGAACGAATTCATCATTCGTGAATAATCACCATTCATGGCTGCATTTTTTTTTTCCTTGAAGTTGATAAATTTTTAAGGGTTTTACTCCTGTGACTGTGATTTTTGTGTCAAATGAATTTGGGAAGTGAGTATATTTTGGACTTTACTTTACTTAAAGTAAAACCCAATAACAAAGATGATAAAGAAATTTAAGTTATTATCACTTGAATCAATTTATTATTGTTTGTTATTACAAAATTTACATATGTGTTGAATATATTTTATCGTTACGTTCAATTTTTTATAAAGTATAAAAAAAAGTGAAAATAATTTTAAAGTGAAATTTTAGTGCATAGAAATTCATTTATTATTTATATATAAAAGATATATTAAATTCACCTTGAAAGATTGCAACAAAGAGCTCGCGATTTAACATAAGAGCAATTCAAATGCATAATACACGTGGTGAATTCAAATGCAAAACTGTTCTATCCTTTAATGGCGGGGACTCGACGATAGATGACTTGAGGATAATAAGAGAACTTTTTCAAGCACATGTGAAATGGATAGAACAGATGCAGAGCGTACTTGAACACCACTTCAACAACAATCGAGTAATTCACCTTGAAAGATTGCAACAAAGAGCTCTAAATTAACAGAGGAGCAATTCAAATGCAAAATACACGTGGTGAATTGCTCTATTACCAGGTGGATGAGCTACAAACTTCAAAATTGTTTCCATACATAATTGTTTTCAGCTCCCTTAAATTGGTAAACAACTCGATCAACTTGTCATTATCGCGTTTGTTATTATCGGGAGAATTTTGGAGGAGTCGAAGAAGATCACTAGTGTTACGAACAATGTCGGAAGGAGTACAACGCTTAGGCTTGCAGAGACTCTTTGATTCAGTTGGAAGTGGAGATTCGAAATAAACCACCATTTCCGATGAACAGGCTCTTCGAAGCCCCTTGGGTTTGAAAATATATACACCTATTGGTTTTTGGTAAGATGGTGATAAACTCAAATGGCGAAATTGCGACTGCCAGCCCAAATATGCATAGGACAAGAAAAAGAAGAATAACTTACAGAAAAATGGTGTAATTGATTTTTTATTGTTAAAAGAAAACAAGCTTATCTCATATAGTATAATTAATACATGAAAGTTTTCTCCATTAAACTATTTTGTTATCATTTTGAAAGGAGACACTGAACAGGAGGAGTGATACAAATTTAAATACTATTGAAAGGAGGCACTACACAAGAGGCACGATACAAATTTAAACATTGTTAAAAGGAGCACTAAACAAGAGACGCAATACATATTTAATTATTGTTGAAAGTAGGCATTAATCAACCATAATTTCAAACATTAATTTATGATTGAAAGGAGACATCAACCATAAATTAATAATTTTTTGTAGTAATTCATTTTATTATACTCCCTCTGGTTATAAGAGAAGTTTTCATTTTTAGATTAATTGTAAAACTAATGTATCTGGACATATTATAGTCTAGATACATTAGTTTTATAATGAATCTAAAAAATCAAATTTATCTTATAATAAGAACTGAAAGGAGTATTAGAAAGAAGTAGAAGTTGAGATCCAAAAAGAAAGATGTAGAATTAGATTAGCGTACTGTTTGACCCAACTTTTTTTAGGTGTATAGGTTATTTTAACCATAAAACTAGAAGTAACAGCTTTAAAATTAAAATTAAAGTTGTTTGATAATTATATTTTTTTTAATTTAAAACAAGGTTAACAGTGTGTTTGGAACAATAGAGTTAGAGACGAGAGAATTATGGGAGAGAGAAATAGCATAGAAACATGTGCTTCTCTTGCTTGGTTGGGGTAAGAAATGCTAAAGAGAGAAAGAATAGAGTGGGCCCCATTGATTTTTACACTCTTCCCACTTGTGAAGTCCCGATACTCCAAAAATGACGAAGTATCGTATCTGATACGTACTCGATACCGATACTCTCTGATACACATATCGGAAAAGTATCGGAAATTAATATTATTTTTTTAAAAAAATATAATTGATACGTGTCGTATACTCGTATACTTCTCCGATACGCGTATCGGAAAAGTATCGGACAATTAATGCTCTTTGATGATGAAAACGTAGGAAAGGAGACTGATACAATTTGTGTTTTCTCATAAGTATTGAATGTTAGAGTATGATATTACCAACTATGTATTTGGGTAGTACGTATTTTTTTTTATAAGCAAATTGTTACTATATTATATTGTTATGTTGGTTTTTCTCCTTATCATGACTTGAACCCTGAATCTCCAACTCCTTAACTCTTAATTCAACTAATTAACCAGTTAAGTTACCCATCTCACTCCCTTTTTGGATAGTACTTAACTGAAGATATGTAATTGTTACTTGTTTGCTCAATTTGAGTAATTTGAATGTTAATTTTTTATCAATATCGATTTTAGTAATTTGAGTAATTTGAATGTTAATTTGAGTAATATATATATATATATGGGAGGGATCAAATTACACCGGTGTAACATTTGAGTAATGTTACACCGCTCAATAACGCTTTAACGAATACAAATTTTACAAAATCCACCGTTGGATTGAAAGCTTATATCGTATAGATCATCCATGTTAAATTTTACAAAAATCTAAAATCGTTTGATATGTTATTGAGACTGATGAAGATTAATGGTTTATGCATTTTTATTGAATACCGTTAATCTTGATTTATCTCAAAAACATATCAAACGATTTTAGATTTTTATACAATTCAACATAGATGATCTATACGATATAAGTTTTCAATCCAACGGTGGATTTTGTAAAATTTGTATTCGTTAAAGCGTTATTGAGCGGTGTAACATTACTCAAATGTTACACCGGTGTAATTTGATCCCTCCCCTATATATATATATATATATATATATATATATATATATATATATATATAATTTTGAATTTAATTTTTAAATAATGTATCGCGGCCATATCGGATCGAGAATTTTGCAAATTTTTCTGTATCGGCGTCGTATTGTATCGGTATCATGTCACGTATCGGGGCTTCATAGCTTCCCACATTAGCGAAGAAAATGGGGAGAGATTGACTTAATTTGCATTCTTCCATAATTAACCTTATATTTTTTCTTTAAAAATTGATACTTTTATAAAATACTTTTTTAGTTAAGAGCTTATTTGTCATTTTACAAAATTGTCACACTTCTCTCTTCTTAGTTTCTTTTGTCTTTTTCTTATACCAAACAATACCTCAAATCTATTCCTCTCTTCTCATATTCTCTCACACCTATTTCTCTTTTCACAAATTCTCTTGAGAACCAAACACACCCTAAAAGTTATTTTTTTTAATTAGTATAATACAGTTAAAAGATATGTTCGATAATATATTATAATTTTTCTTAAAATATAGAAATTATTTTTTCTCAATAGAGCTTTTAAAAATTGTTAGGCTCAACTTCTTACTTTTAACAGAAAAAAGAGGAAATAAAGTTAGGCTAAACGATATCTAGAAATATAAGAAGTAGATATAAGACCTGTTTGGAGTAATTTAATTTTTCGCTTATGCAAATAAATAAGGTTTTATGTTAATTTATAAATTTTCACTAACGAAAACTATATTTTTTTAAGTTATCTTTTCATAAATTACCTCGACAACCTTCTAATAATGTTTAAAACTTATTTATTTATATAAATTATTTTGCGTAAGCTAATCCAAACGAGCCATAATTTAAAAACCAAATTTTTTTTTAAAGACAAAAACATTTAATTTCTTCACTATTGTCAAAAAAATAAATTCGTCACTATTTTTTCTCCATATATATATATATATACATCATCATGCTGTGAACACGTGCACAAAGTTTCCTAAACAACACAAACAAGATTTAGTACTGTAGACAGTTGCATACTCACTCACTCCAGTTACTTTCATCTCACCCGCCCTATACTCAAAAAACACGTCACCTTATGGCCACCGCTCAAACACCACAAAACGGAACCGCCACCGCAACAAACTCCCTCTTACCAGAAAATCCCTCCGCCACCCAATCACTCACCACCGCCGAAGCCAACACATCTCCAACCGCCAACGAATCGACTCAGGATCCCGATACCCTAACCGAAACCGAAACAGACACCGCCGCCGCCGTTATTACTCCGCCGGAGAAGAGATGGTCTGGTTGGCCTGGAGACTGCGTGTTTCGTTTGATAGTTCCTGTTGCTAAAGTTGGTGGCATCATTGGTCGCAAAGGAGAACTCATCAAGAAGCTTTGTGATGAAACGAAAGCTCGTATTCGTGTTCTTGATGCCGCTCCTGGTACTCCTGATCGAATTGTAAGTCTCAATTATTTTGTTCAATTTGGATCGAAACTTGTTAATTTTTAAAAATTTTTTTTTTTAGGGTTTTTAATGGATCGAAACTTGTTTAGGTTTTGAGTTTTTTCATTGTTCTTCAATTTTTGTGATAACTGTGTTTAGTGTATGTGGCATGGCTTTACGTTCTTGCCATTGATTCCTTAGAATCTAGGGTTTATGCATAAATCTATGTGTTATATTATATGCTTAGCAAATTGTTTTGCTTCCTTAGATTTTAGGGTTTAAAATAGAAGTTAAGGACCGGATAGGACAACTTCAGTTATATTGTGTTTGATTTTAAAATTGTTCGGACTTGTCAATAACTTATTTTTTTGTCCTCGCTCAACCACATGACTACAAGCTGTCTAAAATACTAAAATAACCTTCTGTCCACCAAACATAGTACAGAATGATTTGTTCAATAGTTTAAAGTTTGTGTTGTTCTGTGGTGTTATGTCTAGTAGACTAGTACTACTTACCTATTGCAAATCAAATTGACCCTATAGGTTAGTTGATTTATGTTATACTGTCTTTTGGATGTTTTTCATGGATGAGTACCCTTAGGTAGGTTATATCAGCGTGTATATGCCTTGTCTAGTATCAATTATTTAATATGTATATATAAAGTTAGAATAACAGTCATCCTGGTATTTGCTATCCTAATATAGTGTTTTCCAAAATCCTCCATTCAAATGTGCCTACCTATTTCCTTTTTGTGTTTAATGTGGTTATTTTTTCTTATAGATACTTATATCAGGGAAGGAAGAGCTAGAGGCAGCTATTTCACCTGCAATGGATGCTGTATTAAGGATATTCAAACGCGTCTCTGGATTATCCGAAACTGACAGTGAGATTAAAGGATCTGCTGGGCTTACATTTTGTTCCATCCGATTATTGGTGGCATCAACACAGGCTATCAGTTTGATTGGAAAGCAAGGATCACTAATCAGATCCATACAGGAGAGTTCTGGTGCTTCTGTTAGAGTATTGTCTGGAGGTATGCTTCCTGTCATGTTATCCAATTATACTTATATGATGTTTCCTGTAATTATTAGTGGCACTGAATCCCTCTGTCCTTAATTATAAGCTACTATTGAGAAAAACAATTGTCCCCAAATATAAGCTCCATTTCAAATTACTAGATGTATTTATTATTTTTTTCCAAACATAACCCTAGTTAATACTATTAATTTGCTTTGAAATATGAAAAGTCAATATTGAATACATCTATACACAAAGGGTAATTCGGTAATAGTTATACACAAAATGTACACATTAATTACACAAAACCCTTTTCGTAAATATATAATAAGCAATGAGTGCTTCTAAAAAAGGACGGAGGAAGTGTTGATTATTGTGGATTCTCTTATATATAAATCATATGTGAAGCATAATAATCAATCCTGGATAAATTAAATGTTCGCGGATGACCTCAAAAATTCTATAGCTGTATAGTGGATTGTTAGTGCTGTCTGCTAAAATGGTAGATACAACACAAGTTATCTGCAATAAAAAACTAACATGCTAAATAAGTGACATTTATCATCAACACTACTCAAGAATCATGGAAAAAAGACACAGTCATCAGTAATTATTAATTATGCATAACTCATAACAATAAACATCATTTATCTAAGGCTGTGACGCAATAGATACTGTAATAGATGCAGCAATTTAATCTTGAATAATTATTTTAATGCCAATGCCAAATTATTTTCATGAAGACGAGATTCAATATTTTGCTACTGCGGATGAGAGGATTGTAGACCTGCAGGGAGAAACCTCGAAGGTCCTTAAAGCTCTTGAAGCCGTGATTGGCCATCTGAGGAAGTTTTTGGTTGATCACAGCATTCTTCCCCTATATGAGAAAACTGTAAGCCCGTTTATTAATTTTCCTCATAGGATTTTGTTAGTGGCCTCTCTTTTGATGTTCTGATGACCTGTCTTTCAAGGGAGTTTCCAGTTAAGATATGCTTTGAGATTTTAGATTGAGTAGCTTCTCTGCAAAAGAATATTAGTCCTTTCAATGTTCTTTTCTGCTAAATTTTCACTTGATTAAAGTCACAAACTGATACCTGACAAAAACTTAGGACACATTAGTCTCTTAAAAGAAAATGTTACGAGGTCCCTGAAAATGCAACTCTAAGACAGTTTGCCCTTTCGTCAATTTTGCATTTTACACTTATGTTCACACGCTAGGTTGCATTTTACACTTATGTTCAATTTTGCTTGCTTACACTTATCTCCCATGCAAAATGTTAACTTTGGAAACATCATTTCAACTTATCACAAATGCCAAGCTGTGTTAATGTTAAAAGTCAACTTCTAATCCTAACACATTCATTCCGTAACCGAAATCAAATGTACCTCAGTCCTCAAGAAAGTAATCAAGACACAGAAAATAAATAAATGTACCTTCAAAGTTATTGTGGATAAAAAAACAAAATAAATCTTGTGATATAACAACAAAGATACAGAAAATGCCATCATATCCATTCCAGCATTATGAATTATTACAGGAAGCACATTTATTCACCAAAACTATCTTAGTATTTCAAGATTACTTCTATGTTGGCAATGTCACATCCATGTATGAAAATTAACATGCAAAGGGCATATATCTGTTAAATGTAACAAAGCCAAAATGACAGAAGGATAAAATGTTGCACGGTTGCATATTTCATGGACTTCTTACATGTTTCTTTTAGAGATCAATGTACCCATCCATGTCCTTGTTAAGTATGAATCAGGGACCTTTTATATATATATATATATATATATATATATATATTGTTTTACTATATATTTTGCCTTTTATTTTTTGGTAGTGTTTGTGATACAGACAAAACAGATAAGGACAACTTGTTTTGTTCTGCTTTCTACCTTTCTTTTATTTCATCCTTTTTAGTTTAACTAAAATGGCCATTTTGTTTTTACCTTGTGAGTTGTGTCTTGCTTTGTTCTAATTTTGATATGCACTAGACATAGAACATAGACCATAAAACATATGTTGTCCTATCCTAATCTATCTCCAAACACTAGATTTGTGTGTAGGAACACTACTTTGTTTTGTTAACGAGATTAATATCCCTTGAGAAAATGAAAATTATGTTGTCTTCTGATTTTCGCTTTGTATTTACATTATTATATGAGTTTTCTCTCTGTTTTTTTAGTACAATGCATCTATCCCACAACAAGATCGTCAACCAGAGACCTGGTCCGACAAGCTGTCGCTGCATACCACTTCACAAACTAGCATGTTTTCTGATATTCCTCTTCCAACAAAAAGGGATTCTATCTTCGCTGACCGTGAAAGTCATTTGGACTTACTCCCTTCCTCCACTATGTCTCTCTATGGTCAAGATTCTTCTCTTTCTGGTGTTCGTTCTTCAACTCTTAGTCGTGTTGGTGCTCCTATTGTTACTACGGTAAGTTATCTCAACCACTTGCATGTTTTGGTTGAACTGGCATTTTTTCTATGTATTGCTTTACGTGAAATTTCCTTTAAACTGAGTGTTATACCATTTATTGCTTCTTTGTTTGCCAAATTTTACCAAACATTGCGAAATAATCTATATATTACTTTAGATATAATAGCATTTCCGAGCAAAGCCATAATATTTTGGGATAAAAGTTGATTTAAGCCCAAATGGGTGAGCTGAAATGTTTCTTGTAGTGTGAAACTATGTACGAGTTTTCATATAACAGTTTATTTTTTTAGGACAGTTGGTTTTTGACAGTTACAATTATCTTTCGGGTTCTTATTAGGCATTATTTTAAACAATTTATTGGTCTGAACTTGGGATTCCAAATGACATGAATTTGTCTGCTTTTCTTCCTGTACAATGTTCACATGATGATCTGGCCCAAGGCCAAGTTATTATCCATGTAAATTTAAAAATTGACATATATACTGCATGTTTTCAACTTATGCAGTGAGCTAAAAATATTTAAATGTTTTCTCATACTGTGAAGTATTGTTTAGTCTCTTTCGTTGATATTCATTGTACTGCCATCTTCCCTAAATGTTTCTTTTATTAGGTAATCCAAACAATGCAAATACCGCTATCCTATGCAGAGGACATCATTGGCATTCAAGGGACTAATATAGATTATATTCGTCGCACTAGTGGAGCCATATTGACTGTGCAGGAGAGCAGGGTGCCTGATGAAATTGTTGTGGAAATAAAAGGAACCTCATCCCAGGTTCAAACGGCTCAGCAATTGATTCAGGTAGGAGACTTCAGATGGCCATTTCTTCTGAAAAGGAAGTTATAGTTTCTGGATCCTGGTTATGCCAAATATATTTAATTATTTATTTGTTTTGCATACATATATTGCATACTTGGACAAAGTTATCATATTTTTTCAATGGATAAAGTTATACTTGGTATTAATGCATGGGGAGTTTTTTTCTTCACACGTCTCTTCCCCAGTTGCTCATTTTGTTGCTGTTGATGCTGCACTTGCTAAAATGCTGTAATCACGTTAATTATTGCTTAATATTGTTCAGTTCTATTGAATATCAGCCATGGCGGATATCGGTGGTGGATTTAGGCCTCTCTGATATGGTAAATATCAGCTGGTATGGCTGTTTTTTCTGCCATAATCTGCTATTGTGGCGCCACAAAATGCTGTTATTGTGGGATTTTGGCTCTCTGCCATGGATCGTCTGCCATCTACAACGCTGATATCGTTATCCTCATCTTGGATAAAAACCTATACTGTACTACCTAGATTTTTAACGATTAAACTCAAGTTGGTCCTTCAAAGTTAAATACGTCACTACATTAGTCCTTCAAAACAATGTCACCAAATCAATTCATCAAAGATATAAAATGTTGGCAAATTGATCCTTGATTTTTGAGAGAATAATTTGGTGACAGAACTTTTAACATAGTGCAATTTTAGATCTTATAAGAGCTAGTTTGGTGAGTAAAGTTAAAAGATTAATCTGGTGATGGCCTGATGGGAATAACTTTGGAAAACTAACTTGACTGGTTACTCAAATTTCAATTGGTGGTGCAATATAAGGGTTGTAACTAAAGTTTCACCAACCATCCCTTATTCATCTAAGAAATAAAAGATTATTTCGAGATTTCCGTTTGTTCTACGTATATATGCAACTGAACATCTTTCAATATGACTATTTTGTTTGCAAGTTAGTAGATGGTATAATTCCTATTGAAACAATTGATTAATTTTGCTTTTGCTAACAAACTTATTTCTGTGTTGCAGGAGGTTATAAGCAATCACAGAGAACCTGTTGCCAACAGCTACGGGAGGTTGGATGCAGGCAGAATAGATGTGGGTCCTAGGTCGTCATATTCTCAATCTTCATACTCTCAGTTGGGCAATACATCGCGCTCTTCATTGTCCTCACAATCATACACAGGTTATGGATCATCTGGTTTAGGAGACTACAGTACTTTCAGGCTTTAAGTCTGTATCTCTTTAGTCAAAGGCCTTGAAGGCACTCCATTTGGACTAGTTTATTTCTAAATGGGTCTTATTGGGGAGAGAGATGCAATGCTAGCAACACTCACCATAATACTCTCTAACACTCTTATTGGTTCAAAATTCATGTAGGTCTAACCATTCTAGGAATAGATCCCAAGTAAAGTGGTAAAGATTTGCATGAATTTCATCCGATAAAAGAAAGAACACTGGAAAGAGAGCGTTAGAGTGAGTGTTTCTAACACTTATGTTGGAGATGATTTTGAATGTATTCTTAAGCCTCCCTAAAAAGACATGTGTTATGTGATATCTTGTATGGTGGATAATTTTGAGGTAGCAAATAGTTGGAAATTTTAGTAGAAAATGTAGCGATATATTAGGCATTTTAACGATTTTGTTGTCTAACATGTGGATTTTTCTTTTTTACTGTTCTAACATCTGGATGTTTGATTATTCTGTTGTTTGCAATACCTAATATTGATACTTTCTTGGCATTATTCCATCAGTGGTCATATTTGGTGTTATATAATATACTGCGGGAAAGGATTCCCTCCGGTGAAATTTTTCTCATGTGCTCATCCTGACCCTTAAATACACTATCTCTCCTCTTTTAATATTAAAATCTTTATTTTGGATGATGGGGATTTCACTGGACCTCTCATGTCACCGGAGAGGATCCGGTCCCAATATACTGCAGTACTGCACCATGGAGCTAGTGTTTTTTTTTTTTGGGACAGTGCACCATGGAACTAGTTGTACACGCAGGTTTGAAGAAATCTAGTGAAATTACCTTTCCTATTCTTTCTCCACGCTGCTAAGAGAGATGTTCACTTCTTATAATATCCTATGTATGTAGGCGGGAATCGAGGAAGGGGCAGATTTATCCTGACGGGAGCGAGTGTAATAATAATGTGTATAATGCTAAAACAATTGGTATAGTAAACAAATTTATACCAAAAGAAAAGGGTATCAGTGAACATGGCACTAGAAACATTAGGATATATGCAGAGTAAGATTAGTCATGGAAAAATGGTTCTAGTTGGTTTTCTTTTCCTCCTGCCCGCAATCTTTCTAGTTGGTTGTCTCACCCTGTTATGTGTATAACTATTTTATGCATATATTTAAACATTATTAAAATAAAAATTAAATTAGCTAATTTTATAGATGGGCAGCCCTATTACGGTCCTCCAATTTTTAGGTCCACCGGTGGACCTCTTAATTTGACTTGCTATAACAGGTTTCACTATTTTATTGGTTCGTGGGTCCCACAAAAGCTGAAAATAAAAAATAAAACATACTCTTTTAAGTGGGAGTTGATGTTACAATTATGTCCTTGTAACTAAATCTAAAATCAAATTCATCTTCATCCTTTGAAGAAACATATACTTTTGAACTGGAAAGTTTTTTTTTTTTTTTCTTCTTCTTTTTTTTTTTTTTCAATTTTACTACCGATTGAATAATCAGTTGTACCTATTAATTTTATTCTTTTTGCAATCTAGCATATTTAAATCAAATAAGGCAAGAACAATCTAACCCATGCGCCTCTCCGGTAAGGCTCCACATCCTTTTCCCAACGCGTCCAGTTCGAGAAAACTAATTGAAAGAACTCCTTGGCATTATTAATCGTTGGCATTACGTCAACCCCTTCTGAGCTACGCACAAAAACCTTATCGGCTCCCATAGGGATGAACACCACGTCAATAAAGCCCGCGTCCAGTATTCTATTCTGCACCACAGAGATCGCCTCACCATTAAAAACTGTTGCCACTATTCCATTGTGAGCCCACTCCACGTCAACGGGCAATGAACGATAGCTCCGCAATAAGGTTAAATTGTCCTTAACCGTAACAACACTTTGCTCCACCACTTTAGAATGCTTCATTAACCCTTCTTTTATTTTTTGAGTTGACGCTACATTCCGCGCCCCAAGCTTGACATCAATGTCCCCCACCCGCACTCCATACCCAGGGTGACTTCCTTTCTTCTCCGCTTTGGAGGCATGATGCCGTCGGAACGAGGTTGTTGCCCCGGAAAATTGATGTTATCCTCGCCCCCCTTAGACACTAAATTAGAAGACTGCTTTCCACCATTCAACAAGGGAGCGTTGCCTTTTCCCGGAATTACCTTATCGTTCTCCATTCTTCTTCCTGCCGTACTGCAGTACTGCACCATGGAGCTATAACAGGTTTCACTATTTTATTGGTTCGTGGGTCCCACAAAAGCTGAAAATAAATAAAAAATAAAACATACTCTTTTAAGTGAGAGTGGATGTTACAATTATGCCCTTGTAACTAAATCTAAAATCAAATTCATCTTCATCCTTTGAAGAAACATATACTTTTGAACTGGAAAGTTTTTTTTTTTTCTTCTTTTTTTCTTTTTTTTTCAATTTTACTACCGATTGAATAATCAGTTGTACCTATTAATTTTATTCTTTTTGCAATCTAGCATCTTTAAATCAAATAAGGCAAGAACATGTATATTTTTAATTTTTATTTTCTTCTTCAATAATTTGCTTCAAATCTTTGCTGATCTAATTGAGAAAACATTTGATTTGGCTTATTCTGCTGATCTGAGTTCAAATTAAAAACATAAACCCCAAATTTATATGTTTATCAAAGAATCACAAAGCCGGCGATTTGGATATTGGCGAGAAGAAGCGGAGCGTTGATTGAGCATGCCAAGATGAAGACGGTGGTTTATGCCTTCAAGATGAAGATGAAGCATTTTTTGTCATTTTAATTTATTTTTTTGGTACAAATTTTTATTTTTATTTTTTCCTTTGAATATGCGACAAGAAGCTTGTCATGATAGTTGGGGTTAATTAATTATCTGTGTGATATACTAATATGTAATTCTCAATGACATGGAAGCAAATTTAACTAGTATACAGAAAAATGCATTTGTAGTAATTTGTTAAAAGCGGTCATGGATAAAATTGTTGACATCAAAACTATGTAGGCTACTTGATTCAAGTTTTCTCCTATACTAGAACGTCGACCCGTCCGGTGCACGGGTCTGATTAGCTGTAAGATATATAATGATTAAATAACATATGATAATTTCAATAATGTAAGGTATATGAAAAACGTTGAATAACATTAAACGATAGTTCAACAATAATTTTGGATAAATATTCATACAAAGAAAATTATGTTATATTACGGAAAACTACCTTATAGACCACATTCAAAGTCTTAGTCGTATCTTCACCGTCGTCATCGATGATCAATATTTTTAATTATTTTCTAGAGTAACTCTTGAAATTGCAACATATCACTGACCATGTGAAAATACTGGCGACAGAAGATATATCCCAACATGCTTTAAAGATTGTCCCTGACTCTTATTAATAGTCATCGCAAAAGAAATCATTATAGGAAATTGTCTCCGTTGAAATTTAAAAGGAATTCTCACGACAGATGGTGTCAGAGAAAATCTAGGTATGAAAACCTGATCACCAATATTACTTCCTGAAATAATTTTTCCTTCAAGAGCACGTTTTCCCAATCTCGTAATAATAAATCTTGTTCCATTGCATAATCCTAATTTTTTATTCAAATTCCTTAATAGCATAACTGGAACTCCAACTTTAAGTTTCAACTTGTGATTTGAAAGTCCCGACGTAGAAATCGTGTTCAAAAATTCGGGAGTATGAACATCATCCACTGTTTGACCGTCTACATTTTGTGTGAGTGGAGTATCATAACTCAAATATGTTTTTTCTTCACCAGAAAATTAAATCTAACATATAATCATTTATTGTGTCGACTATTGAATTTTTAGGAGCTAGTATAACTCTATTTTGGAAATACGTTATATCATTCATGTTTTGTAAAAGTTGGGGATATGTGCTTTCAACGATAGAAGCAAGAGGATCACCTGAATAAGGAATCAATAAATCTGATGGAATGTCAAGTTCTAAATCATCATCGTTGTCATCTCCAATTTTTCAATCGCCAACACCCAAAACCCATTCAGAAAATAATTTTTTTTGTTCAACGTCTGCACTCGAAGCACTACCGAGAAGCCTCATGTTTTTACTCAATGTTAAAACTTCACAAAAATTTCAAAGAACCGAAGAATTAATAGTAGCATGAACAACTTTTGGCTTTGTACCTTTGGGTATTAATGGTTTAATTTGTCTAAAATCTCCGTCAAAAACAACTTTTCTACTAAAGAGAATGTGTTTATTTTTTTCATCAATAGACTTGAGAATATATTTTAAAGTTCGATCAACAGCTTTGAAACAGTGTTTGTGCATCATTGTTGCTTCATCTCATATAATGAGCTTTGCTTTTTGTATTATTAGCGCCAAAAGGCTTTTAGGAACTATGGTACATGTTGAAAACTCGTCAACATTTACAAGAATACAAAACCTTGAATGTGTTGTTCTACCGCCAAGTATAAGCAATGCAGCGATTCCCACTTGAGACAACTGTTAAAACTATCTCACCTTTTGAGCGTAATGCGGCTGACATAGCCCTCCAGATAAATGTCTTCCATGTACCGCCATAACCATAACGAAAAAACACACCAGATTTGTTTTCGTTAACTTTGTCATGATTGTGTCATATACTTTACGTTGCTCTGAAGTCATAGTTGACATCAATCTAACATGTTCCTCAGCTAATGATTATCTGTTATAATTCAATTCGTCGTGTATTAAACTATTTTGTATATCAGGAACTAATGATGTGTCTGCTCTAGGCTTTGGAGGATAATCTTTTAAACTCTTCCCACAACTACGTAACATCATCTCAATATCTGCTAGTGCATATTGTATCAATTGATCATCGATTAATATTAAATCTGCAATGTTATAAAATCAAAATAATGAATGTGATTAGTGACATGACTATGGTTGTGTTTGGTTGTATTACAAAAAAAATTGAATTAGCAGAATTGAGTTTGATAATAACTTTCCAAATCACACGTGATAATAACTTTTCAAATCTCACATGATAATTATTCTCTAAATTTATGATCCGGTAGAAAAAAATCATTGATCAGGAAAGACATAAAAATATTTCGTGATGAATAATATAGTCAACAATAATTTTGATATGATATACTTTTAAAATTGATGGTGCTTATCAATTTTTGCACATAATTTTATTCACAATTGGAATACTTGCCATAGTGGATGAAAATATTGCCTTACACCGAAGGGTTGCGAGTTTGAATCCTAGTCAAGACAAAATTGTATTATTTTTAAATTTTTAATAAAAATTGCAAGATAAAATGGAGGGAAAACATGGAAAACAAATTAGGGTTTAGGGTTTGCTTGTGTATACAAGCTTATAATATAAAAGATATAAATATAGGTTATAATAATATAAATTACATAAAAATATACTATTGAGTAGAGATATTGATTTTAGTAAAAATTAACAAATAATAGGTTGTCGTATTCATTTGGAGTCCAAAGATCGAAATTCTTGTTCTCATTCGTTTGTTAATCCAATTAGGTGATATTGAATGGTTGGATTGATTAAATTCAAAATCTCTTGGAAATTCTTTTTCTCATTCTTTTGTTAGTCCAATTAAGTGATATTGAACGATTGTTAGTCCAAAAATACTTATGTTTATTTTAGGTTTTAATTTGGTCCCTTGTGTTTAAAAAGTTTCAAGTTGTTTTTTTTCGTCAATTTTTTGTTTAAATTGTCGACTTGTCTAATGAATTTGCGTAAATGGACAACTTAGGAGAGTACTATGCGAATGTTTTAGAAAAAATTAACTCAAAATTCAACAAAAAGTTAGAAAAAATTTAACTCAAAATTTAACGAAAAGGACCAACTTATATTGGGATCAATAACATAAGAGACCAACTTAAAACTTTTTAAATATGAAAGACCAAATTGAAACTCAAATAAAGGCTTAATTAGTAAAATGGTCCCTTAAAGATATTTTTGGTTTCAGATTGGTCCCTTAAAGAAAAAAAGGTCCAAATAGGTCCCTTAAAGAAAAAAAAGTCCGAATAGGTCCCTTAAAGACATCTCCGTTAATCAGTTTGGTCCCTAAAAAGAGGTCTAAATAGGATCAAACTGATTAACGGAGATGTCTTTAAGGGACCTATTCAGACTTTTTTTTCTTTAAGGGACCTATTTGGACCTTTTTTTCTTTAAGGGACCAATCTGAAACCAAAAATGTCTTTAAGGGACCATTTTACTAATTAAGCCTCAAATAAACATAAGAGATTAAATATACAATTAAGCCTATATTTTATTAGTCTCTTCATCCTTATCAATACTCAGCATATTTACTTTGACATACATGGACAACAAAGTAAGTGATTTATTCATTAAAATAAACATACGGAACAAAGAAATTATAGAGTAAGATAGTTGCACAACAGAGAAATACTTATATGGGCACAAGCCCAAATAATTATTTCTTAGGCACACTCACAACATGTAAAAAAAATTAAAGAAAAAAGAAATTAAATAGTATTAATTGATGTGACAAATTTATTTTTTATTTAATTTTTTTGACTTTTGTGTGTGTGCCTAAATTAAGTGCCTAAATGTTTGTGTCCATGGAAGACTTCCTCTGCACAACATAGCAAACTTATTGAAATCTACTCCACCCATAGTCTTCGTCTTGGCATGCTCGCACTCGCACTCGCACTTGCAAAAAGAATTAAATTAATAAGTACAATTGATTATTCAATCGGATGGTTCAAAATGTTTTTTATTAAATCGGTAGCAAAATTGAAAAAAAAGAAGAAAAAAAAGTTTCTAGTTGAGAAGCATGGTTCTTCAAAGGATGGAGATAATTTGATTTACTAATATTTAGTTATAAGGACATAATGGTAACATTCACTCTCACTTAAAAAATATGTTTTATTTTTTATTTTTTATTTTTTATTTTTCAGCTTTTGTGCGACCCACAACCCAATAAAATAGTGAAACATGTTATAGTAAGTCAAATTAAGAGGTCCATCAGGGGACCTAAAAATTGGAGACCATAATAGGGATAGTTTTGTTCAAATGTGTATAAAAAAAGAAGTGTAAGAACATGTGGTTTGTGTGTTAGAATATTTTCTAATATTTTGTGGGCTGCAATCAATTGTGGTTTTTGATTTTATTAAAAATGGGTTGATATTGTTGTGATCCATTTGATGATGCTTAAGCCCGATAATTGTGATTAGTAATAATGGGCTTGAACACTAATTCTGATTTGTGTAGAAACAAAGTGTAGGCCCAACTCTAGAGTCCATGATGGGTGGTACTAGGGTTGTTATCTTATAAATAGATAGGCTAGGTCCCCTTTGCCGTCACGTTGTCAAGCGAACGCTCATTTGTTGTCTTCCCCATCAAAGACCTCAAAGAATGGAGCATGTGATAGGCAGAGGAAGACCTTGTCTAGTATATCGATGTTTTCGATATTGGTGCGCTTCCGGTAACAATGATTTGTGATTATGATTATCAAGTAAGTGTGTTCTAATTTCATATAATATATCGATCTCTAAATTATTAATTATTACATGTGGTATCAGAGCTCCTATTATATGATTTAGAACCCTAATTTTGATGAATTGAAAGATCACCTTATACCTGCCGTTCTTGAAATTCATCGATCAATAAGTTGGGGATTATTTTAATTCAAGGTTTTGGCTTTGTTAATTTATTTTGATGAATCGCTATATCGCGCACTGTGTTTATTTTAAAACAGTCGTTCATGAATTTCTTCATCACTATTTGACGGGTTATTAATTTTATTTTGGTTGATTTTTACATTACTTTGTTGAAACTTAATGTTATATTATAGCAAAGTTTTGTAGAAAATTTCTTATAAGGGGTTATATTCCTTGGTGCCATGTGAACAACATCCTATTGAACGTAGAGTGGTCGATTTATTTTTCAAGAAACCTATTTTGCTTAACTTCATATGTGAATTTATATAATACTCATATGAAGATATCGTCTTGCTCAGACAATTGTTTATTTTGTTTCGGAAATTGTTTTGGATCCCATGATATTTGACACACTCAGTTTCTTTTTTTTTTTTAACCACCAAATTCTTATTTGGCACATATGTATTTTATTTGTCTTGAAAATAAAATCTCTTGATTTGCTAAATATCTGTGCATATTCCTTACTCTTTTTATATGACACTAATATAATTTGTATGTGAAATTTATTTGCAAGATTATCTCACTCTCCCACATTTGGGTGTCATATTAAGGAATTTATTTGATTTCATTTATTCTATAAATAAAATATCGAACGGATTTATTAACTCTTACACCGTGTTTGGCCTTTCTTGACTTATAGTTGTTCACGGTAATTGCCTTGTGGTGTGATTATATTGTTCATATTTTTGTTCTTTAAGTTATATGTGCTGTGCCTAATCACATGCTAAGTTACACTCTTTGAAGTAATATGATCTCTCCCCGAATTATACGTTTTGGTGATCAAAATCCACAATGAATCCTTATTTATTTTGTCACTCTGAGAAGATTTATATATGCCATGCCAATTATATGTTTTATATGGTTGTTTTTATTGGAAAATAAGATTTTGGCATTTACACCATATTTTCTCTTACTTATTTGCTCAGTGATGACTTTATTTGTTTTTAACTAAAAAAAAAAGGATTCTGGGCATTTATATATCATTTTCTCCCACTGATTTGCTTAGTGATGATTTTATTTGTTTTTAATTTTCCTTATTTTTATTGACACTTTGATAAATATCACTCTCCCGTGTCACATTAAGGAATTTATTCCATAATCATCTAATTTGATTTTTGTTTTATTTATGGAATAAAATTGTGATTTCATTTATGCCCAAATTTTCCATATATATAATCAATTCAAGAATATTTGATTGATTTGAAAATTATATTATTAGTTTTTAGGAATGAGATTATTTTGTGAAATTTTTAAATATTTGGTGTTGATTAATATGAGAACTGTATACATTTTTTTTAAATTATATTCTCTAGTTTCGAGCCTAAAATATTATTTAAGAAAATCTCTTTTAAAGTTGTAACACTAATATTGTTAAATATTTTGTTAAGGTGTTACAAGTGGGAAGTTAGTTTAGACTCAATTTTATTAATTATCACACCAAATATTTTAAGTTGCCTTGTGTTTTCTATACATGCTCACTTTTAAAATATTGCTTATAATGTTTGTGAGCAATTATATTAATTAAGGCAATTGTAAATTGAATTATCCTTGCATTGTTTATGATTAGAGTCGTTTTATTATGATATAATGGTTTATTGTTGATTTGTGAACTGTTTGAGATGACATCGTAAAAGACTTCATGGTACTCTCGAATCATCAAAGTTCATTGACTCTATTTGCAAGGGTGTAAGTCACATTCTTGAAGGTTAGTTGTGCAATTATTTTTCATGTTGTGACTTATTATACAATTGCATATAAGGAGAAATTTGTTTTCAATATCGTCTACTCCTTTTGAAATAATAAATGTGCAATTATATACTAAAATTTTGTTGTTTTTCCAGAATATTCTAAATTAGAAACTCTCTATATAATAATTAATTGATTTCATGTTATATACTCCAATTTTTTAAATTTTACTCTATTGAGTGGGAGTATTTCAAGTTTAATATTTTGAGAGTTCTAGAAAAATATAAATTTAGTGTGACATTGTTTGACATGTTCCTTGTGTGATAGAGAAAATAGTTGAATATTTGTTTAAATATTTTAACACCTTTTGATTGGTAATTCAACTATAATTCTCTATCAAGTGGGAGAGTTCTACATGTCAACTATTTATAAATGTTTATAGAGACTTATATTGAGGAGTCCTATGTTATTTATAAAAGTTCGGGACTATTTGATTTATATCCTCAATAATATTCAAATAAAGTCTCATATTATTCCGCTGCATAAATTATTTATTTATTATATTGAGTTGACTGTTTCACAGTAATGATCTCTTATGAGTTGACTGTTTCATAGTAATGATCTCTCCCCTCAAATACTATTTTTCCGCATTGAATAATTCAAGACATGTTGAGAATGCAAATTAAAATATAATGAGAGATCAGTTTAGATGCATTTAAATGATGCATATTTTTACTGAGTTGTATTTTGACCAGAGACAAAAGATAATGATTCCTATGCAAGAGATTTCATGCATTAATATAGGCCGTTACCACCAAAGTGGAACCGCTTATATTGATTTGATGAAACTTTTCTTTATAGTTTGAGGAATGTGTTTTTTAATTATTGATTCCTATGCAAGAGAATTTTGTGCGTTGGTATAAACTGTTACCACCAAAGTGGGACCGCTTATATCGATTGATGAGATTTTCTTTGTAGTTTGAGGAATGTTTTTAATTGTGACATGTGATTTTCTGCCTAAAGGTGATAATTATATGTTGTAGTTAAAAATTAATTTTAGATGAAGTTATTGGAGGATGTATTGATCAGAGGAATTTGCCTGCCTAAAGGTGACAAATTTCAAAGTTCAATGTATACTTATTGATTAACTCATATGAGGTTTTTGACTACCCTAGTGAGTGCATTCTGCCTAAAGGTGATTGTACTATTATATTGACCTCGTTATGATAATACTAATTCAATTTGATTTTGATTGATTCAATGAATTATCTATTGGCATGCTAATACTGCTTTTCAGATTTTAAATTCGAGCAGGGCTGATCATTCTCTTGCCAGATTGCATGGCTGGAGTTATCCTGTAGAAGGATATGTTAAAATATGTTGTGATGATTCACTCTTGATTTTGGGAGCAAGCCATATTGTGGTGTGTGATGATGGTCAATTTCGTGTTTGGTTCTCTATGGATCTTGACACTTGACTATTATTCCATCACTGTGCTAGTTATTTTAAATTGCATTTTCACTATAAGCAATGATCATTTTTTCAAGTGATTCTTCACAATTTAAGGAACTTTTACTGAATCATATCAACTATTTCTCCACACATAATTGTTATGTTTCCATTGAAATGTTGAACATCTTAAAAATTATAAGAAATGGAAGCAAGTATTGGAGTTTTCTTTAAAAAAAAAAAATTGTGAAGGAACATTTGGATAAGTGGGAGTTTTAATATACCACTTGATTAGTGGGAGATAACTTATATTCTTTTGATATGCTTGATTAGTGGGAGTTTGGACTTTATATTAACTCCTTTTATTAATTTGCAATTATTTGAAATTTGAAATATAAAAATATTTGAGCTCAGTGTTGTTGGGATCACTATGCCGGTGATCAACACTATTTTGGAGCTGAGGCATTATATAAATAAATATTATAGCTCAGTGTTGTTAGGATCACTATGCCGGTAATCAACACTATTTTGGAGCTGAGGCATTATGTGAAAACATAAATAAATAAGTTCAGTGTTGTCGGGATCACTTAGCCGGTGATCAACACTATTTTGGAGCTGAGGCATTATGGTATCTTAAGAACCATGTAATTTCTCTGGCTTTGAGGCATTTGAGAGAAATTATGTCTAAACTATTGGAGCTCGATGTTGATTAGATCATTATACCGCGGTAGTCAACATTGTTTTGGAGCTTGGACTTGTGGTATCTTATGGACCATTGAATTTCTTTGGCTTTAATGCATTTGAGAGAAATTGAGGACTGACGAAGAAAATGATAGTATGGTTGAGATCACAGACATATCATTTTCTCGCTACACTCTACACAGATGACTAGTCGACGAAGTTTGGTGGTATTTGTAACCATGGAAGGTGTTGTATCGATAATGATATAATTACCGCTATGATTCAATATCATTTAACTTTTGTTGGACGGAGTCTTAATTAGATGTTGCATCTTGGGATCATTGTGGCCACGTTAATAAATATGTTATCAACCCGAGAGTCGTTTTCAAAATGTTTTCTTTAAATTAAATATACACAATTGATTTTGCCCAAGTGGGAGAATGTTAGAATATTTTCTAATATTTTGTGGGCTGCAATCAATTGTGGCTTTTGATTTTTATAAAAAACGGGTTGATGTTGTTGTGATCCATTTGATGATGCTTAAGCCCGATAATTGTGATTAGTAATAATGGGCTTGAACACTAATTCTGATTTGTGTAGAAACAAAGTGTAGGCCCAACTCTAGAGTCCATGATGGGTGGTACTAGGGTTGTTATCTTATAAATAGATAGGCTAGGTCCCCTTTGCCGTCACGTTGTCAAGCGAACGCTCATTTGTTGTCTTCCCCATCAAAGACCTCAAAGAATGGAGCATGTGATAGGCAGAGGAAGACCATGTCTAGTATATCGATGTTTTCGATATTGGTGCGCTTCCGGTAACAATGATTTGTGATTATGATTATCAAGTAAGTGTGTTCTAATTTCATATAATATATCGATCTCTAAATTGTTAATTATTACAAGGACATAATGGTAACATTCACTCTCACTTAAAAAATATGTTTTATTTTTTATTTTTTATTTTTTATTTTTCAGCTTTTGTGCGACCCACAACCCAATAAAATAGTGAAACATGTTATAGTAAGTCAAATTAAGAGGTCCATAGGGGACCTAAAAATTGGAGGACCATAATAGGGATAGTTTTGTTCAAATGTGTATAAAAAAAGAAGTGTAAGAACACGTGGTTTGTGTGCGTAGATAATCTTCATACTTTTTTTTGGATTGCTAATAAAGAAGATATTTTTCCGGCAAAAAAAATAAAGAAGATATCTAATTTTCCATATAATTATAATCCTGCCACGAGCAAAATCTAAGATATTGTCAGTATATTCCTGCCACGAGCAAAGCGTGTCACCATTTTTAATTAGTATTTAAAAAAAAAAAAAAACTAACAATAAACTAACTAGCTACCGATTAAAAATGGTGTTCTTTTTTACCTAGCTTAACGGCTGAAATTCCACTTTTAAAGGAGAAAGAATAGTGTTCTAGTATCCTATTTAGGGGGTGAGCATGAACCCGAGACCCGACTCGAAATCGATATAACCGACAACATATTGAAGCATTCGGTCGGGTGCTGGTCGGGTTTCGGGTCAACAAATTGCGAAAAATCGGGCATGAACGGTTGCATACGGGCGGGTGCGGGTCTCTAAAATTCTATCTCTCTATAACCGAAACCGACCGAACAACCATTAGATGCAAATTAATTTTTTTCCTTCTCTTCCTCTCAATCTCATATACTCTTCTTTTTGTTATTTTTTATCCATCTTTGATATAAGATAAAATGTTATATTTTACAAAACTTATAATTAATAATATGGTGATGAAGAAGGTGGGAAAAATATTCTAATATATATATTCTAGATCTATTTTAATTTCTACGTCTCTTTTACTTGATATTTTATTGTCTTTAGATCTACATATTGAAAGAAAGTAACTGCATCCAACCCTCTTTGTTTTTTAATTTTACTTCGTCTATCTTTTGTTGCATTGTGTACGAGGTATTTAACAATTCGAAAATTAGGAATTTTTGGAGAATGGATGAGTTTTAGATGTAAACAAAGTTTCAATATAACCCGTAATAACCGACCCGTTCAACCCACCACCCGTATGACCCGAACCAGAACAAACCGAAGATATAAACGGTCGGAATTGGGTCCAAATTAAATGGTTGCGGTTTTTATCAATTTAGTGATTTTCGGCCCGAACCCGACCGAAACCGACCGATGCTCATGCCTAATCCTATTTGTCTAATATAGAAATGGAGAATGTTAACATGTACCCTTAAGACACATGTTAAAGAATAAAAAATAGAAATTATTAAATGTTAATTTATGCATTTTAACTTTTGAAGAATTAAATTTCTTGTATCAATAAATGTTGAGTTTCTATATTGAGATATCTTAACAAGTACCCTTAGGGCACATATTAACAAGACCCTATAGAAAATTCCCCCGTATTCGTAGCGTCCCCTGACTAGCGGACAAAAAGAATTCCTCCAGCTCTATGATTAACTATTCCGTTTAATGCGACGTTCCTACAAACTGAGCTAATCTCACAGATACATCTATAAGATTTTTTACTATAAGATTTTTTTTACTGAAGGAACAAATTCATAAATTTCATTCTTTTTATATTTAATCTAAGGTGACGCCGACATGTCATCTCTTTACAATCTAAAATGACACAGTTCGATTTTCAATAATAAAAAAATATTTTAATTTTAATTTTAATTTTAATTTTAATTTAAGTTTTCTTTTTTGCATTGTCTATTTTTTATAAGTTATTGAATCTATTCTAACAAAAAAAAAACCTATCAAACTATTTTAACAGCTTCTTTATAACTAAAATGGTCTGTGACATATAATGAGACTTTTATAAATCTTCATTTGTCGCTTATGTATACCTAATTTTTTATGAGTTTGAATTTGATTTAAAATATATAAAAAATGAATAATTATAATTTATAATGAACAAAAATCAAACAAAAATTGTCTACAGAGAGAAACAACCATTATAGTCAATTAAACCTCCAAGAATGCAAAATTATTTTTCTTTGAAATCAATCGAAAGTCTACATCTCCTGAAACAATAAATAAAGATAAGAATATAAGTTATGCAAAAAAAATTATTTAAAAAAAGATGCAAGGCCTAAGGTATGATCTTAATTGCTTTATTTTTTACATGAGCTTGATTCAGATCTTCATAATATAAGAAATTACTCTCTTCTGTTAAATAAAATTCTTCTCAAAATTTTGATGAATATTTTACAAAAAATTAAGAAGTGAGACATAAAATTATGGTCTTAATTGCTTTAATTTTTATACGGGTTTGATTTAGTTTTTCACACCGTAAAAGATTACCATCTTCCTTTCTGCAACGGAAAAAAAATGGAGCAGATTTGACTCGGCACAACCTAACGATGCATCCAATACCTATCTTCCCTACTAGATCCGGTTTTCCCAGACGCGAGTCGAGTCATCTTCTTCATCAGGCTTCCTTATCGTAGTCGAAGCGGAGAAAGCAGCGGCAAAAACACAACTATAATGGTGCCCCTCACTACAAGATTAACTTTGACATCGCTCCTGCAACAACAATTATGATAGGCATTTCACCACATGAAGGAATCCGTTTGAACAAATTTCTCTAGATAGTTTAATTTAATATAATTTATTAAGAAAATTAAGATGTGACATAAGATTATGATTTTAATGGTTTTACTTTTTACGTAGACTTTTGTTGGAACACGAACGCAATTGATGTGTGAAAGTTGAACAAACTAGGTAGTGTGTGTGTGTATATATATATATATATATATATATATATATATATATATATATATATATCCTAAGGTGACTACTTGGGGTGTGTCCTAAGGGACACCCCATTTTGTAAATGGAGGACCGGACATTCGCCGTTTGGCCGGCTCGGATTGAGTCAGGCTGGGCTTGGACCTTAGTGATGTATTATTTTTAGTCACATAACTTAATTATTTTTAATTAATTAATTAATGCATTTAATGAATAAGGTGTATTCCTTATCTGATTTCTACAGTATAGTAGCAAATCGGTACAATTGGACTGGACAGTTTTATTCTGGAGACTCTGTGGTTGATCGTCTGTCGTGCACTATTTTAGGCAGTGCCGCAAAAATCTTAAAGAGAGTGTACTGACCCGTGATGCTCCTCCACTGATGCCAAGATGTCTCCATTGATAAAATCATTGTATAGCTTTGAAATCAGAGAATCCTGTCGAACAGAAGAGTTGATTTCTGAGTCTGAAGCAGTTGAATTGCTTGGTCCGCTCGAACTCACAGGATCAGGGGTCTTCTTGGAAAGCAAGAGTTTCAAGGCAGTTTCTGGGTCATCCCTTTGCAAAGCGATGAACTCTTCTTCAGGAAGCCCTAAGCTAGCTGATAGCTTCGAAGTTGAAGTCTCAGGCAGCAATTCTGATCCTCCAGCCTCTGCTTCCTTCATAGCCTCAGAATCAAACTCTTCTTCCTCAGAGGAAGTTTGGCAGACTTCGACTGGTGCAGTCTTGCCCCATTCCTTGAAAGGTGAAGTCTTGTCATGAGTGTCATTGGATTCAGGTTGCTCTGGTTGGTCTTGGCTTGGCTCTGGCATAATCTTTTCAGATATAGTGGCCTCACTATCCTTGAGTGTGTCACCACTAGATTTGTTCGATATAGTTTCCTGGAAAAAAGAACAAAACATGAGAAAATTCAATTTTAAAGGGCCAATGCTAGAAATGAAAGAATGCAAAGAAAGTAGTAAGAATACCTCTGGAATAGTGTCTTGCTGGGGCATGTTGTTCGAGTCATCAAGAGTTGCATCAGGCATAACAACATCCTCTTGAATTTCTGCTTGGGGAGTGGGCTCTCTTTGCTCATCTGAATTAGAAGGAACATCAAGGTTAGTTTTAGAAGGACCACTCGAAGACTTAGACTTCTTTTTCTCTGTGGTTCGATCTTCTGAACTTCTCATTTCTTCTTTCTTCTTCTTTTCTTCTCTCCTTCTTTCCTTCCTTTCTTTCTTCTCCTTCCTTTCTTGCTTCTTCTTCTTTCTTTCTTCAGCAGAAGGGCTATCAGCGGGAATATCTACTGGAATAGTTGTTTCAATGCGCACAGGAGGCTGACTCCTCTTCCTCTGAAAGCTTGCTTCTTCCTCCTCCTGTTAGTAAAAAATCGAAATGTAAAAATATTAGAACTAATAGATTTGGTTTGGAGAAATTTTGGAAAATTGTGTTGGTGTAAGCCCTAGAGGCCAATTATTTATAATTGCATAATAAATGTATTGAATAATTTACTTATTAAATAAAGGCGTTTCTTTATTATGTTTATGTGTTAAATAATAATAGAGTCCCTAGAATAGTAAGTTCATGGTATGGAATGTTAAGTATGACTTAATCGTGAGATTCCATTAAATATAAGAACACTATTCTTAAACATATCCATAGTCAAGCTTTATTGTGAAATGGGATAACGTTAAAGCATAAAGACTATTATGTTGGTAGACTGATGATCATATCTCACTGATCATGGATAATGAGTTATCAAGTCTTCACATAGATATAAATGTTAAGGGTAACTTTATATCGGATTGACCCACCATGAGAATACTACATAGAGTGTTATGAAATGTCATAAGTTTTCTCATAGTGATAAAAGGTGTATTCCACCCTTCGACCTGAAACCACTATGTACCCTAGATGCAGAAGTGTAATACCTTGTTGCCATTCAAACGTTATCCGTAACTGGATAATTATAAAGTTGGTTGATGGGTATCCCACGAATCATGCTGAGGGACATGAGTGACCTAGATGGAATTTGTCCCTCCTACATAACGGGAGATATGTCTATGGGCCCAATATTGAACTAGACAAGGATGACATACTATGCCTTGTGTTCAATATAGACATGAGGACAAAAGGGTAATTGTGCATAAGATATTTATCACGGAAAGGTTAGTCAGATCACGTGACATTTGTAACACCCAAACCCATTAGTTTTATATTTCTACCTTTAATAAAATCTTTCTCTAAATACGCGGCAAAAAAATCAAAGTTTTGTTATTATAAAAGTCATGGTTCGAGCATTACACTCTTCAATCAAAATAATACTAATGTAATTAATTAGTAAAAACAGTGTTTATACAGAATAATCATTTATCAAAATGTATAGTTTTACAAATAAATATCGAAAGTCATAAAGACCCTATAGTCTAAATACAACCCTTTCCCGTGTCACAATCAGAGCAGAGCTTCACCGACGACTCGACATCGAATACCACAAAACCTGTAAATCTGGACCCCCAACGGTCCAGCACATAACACATAAAAGAGAGTTAGACAACATACTCAAAATATACAAGTGTAAGTAAATGGTACTTAAACACCTCTTCATAAAAACATACATAATCATACATTATACATATACATCACCATCATTCATGCATATTCATATATCATGCATATACTTCATTTATTACATAATCAATCATCCACAAAGTACACCAAACATATAGTTTCACGTCGTCCCGGACAATACCAAAACATCCACAAATATCACATAACTCAGTCACAAATAGGAATATACATAAAGTTCCTAATGTAATCTAACACCACAAATACATTGTTCAGATTATGGTCATGACGGACCCTGCGTTGTTCATTTTATAGTCATGACGGACTCTGCTCCTCACATACGGATTAACAATCAACATTTACCAAGTATGTGTCAAACATCATTTATCATAAAATGCACACATAATCCCTAATGCAATCTAATGCTTCACATTCATGCTATGTCCTCTAGACACCTCTAATGCATGTGGTACCATCGTCTTTATTAGAGTATCTCACCTCTAATATTCGTCTTTATCGAACAAATATAGTTCAATATCCGTCTTTATTGGACAAGCCAATATACAACAACAATTCATGAATGCATGTATATGTTTTTCATGAATTCACTCACAATCATTTTAATTAGCATTAAGCTCGTCATTTATAAATGTGGAACACTATCCAACATTCCGTCTTTATTAAGATAACACTATACCTTAATATCCGTCTTTATCGAATAACATAATTCGATATACTTCTTTATTAGAATAACATACTCTAATATCCTTCTTTATTAAGTTGATTAACACCTTAATATACTTCTTTGACATTTAAACAAACATCATCAACACAATCAACAACAATTATATTCCACACATATAATCAACAATTCATCACAATACAAATTAATCATGGTTATAAACAATCAATAGCATTTAAAACCATTAAACAACAGTTCAGGTAATACCCCTGCTAACACAGAGTACTCATACTATACCAGAGAACCCCTACTACAAATAACAGTTTAGGTAATACCCCTACTAACACATAAAACCCCTACTATCATGCAAGAACCCCTGCTAGCACATAGAACCCCTACTATCATGCAAGAACCCTTACTAGCACATAGAACCCCTACTATTATGCAGATGACTCCTGCTAACACATAGAACCCCTACTATCATGCAGATGACTCCTGCTAACACAGAGGAAAGAAATCTACTCAAAAAATCCAAGTTTGATGTTCTAAATCCCAAATAAGTTTGTTTTCAAGTGTAACAAACATGTGTAAACACAAAAGGACGGTTCATTCCATAGATCTACACCATAAACATCGAAAAAGTAAAGATTTAACACTTTTACTCAAAACACTCAAGAACACAAAGTTCTTGAGTTTAATCATCCATAAACTTCATTTTATCCAATAAATTCGTTCATACATCATGATAAAAGCATGTTAAACATGTTATGAACCATAGAATCGATTTCCATTAAGAAAATCCATTCAAACTAAAACGAAAATGGGGTGGAGGAAGTTCGGGTGAGGAGAAATCGACATTCTCCCCTTCCTCGAGTCACCCACGAATATGAAATCTACTCTCTTACCTTGGATCGACGAAAGCTCCACGATTGCTCCTCGAATCCCTCCTCCAAGCTCTTGCCCTAGCTCTCCTCTTGCTCTCCCTTCTCTCTTCTTTCACAAGAACATGAAAAATGAACTCATTCTCTCTCAATGGGCTTCATATAGCGCCCCCTTCTCATGAGACAAGGCCCATTGGGCCTCAAGCCCACTAACTTGGCCCAACTCGCGTTAACTCTCACTAACTCGCGCGTTAACTAAAACTCTCGATAATTAACTCAAGTTATTAACTTAATTAAAATGCCACGTTAAATAAAATATTTTAACACATAAAAATAATAATATGAAAATTGGGTCGTTACAACATTCCTGTGACTTGGGTAACAGTGATGTGTTGCTAGATACCGCTCACTGTTTATAATATTACGATTAATATTATTGCCAACGTCATAAGAACCTACAGGGTCACACACATAAGGACAGTTAAGAAGGGAAAAATAAGTAAGACTTATTGTGGGGGTGCAGTTAGTGAAAAAACGGTTATTGGGCTTGAGAAGCCCAATTTCGTGTAAACTAAAGACCTCATAAGAAACTCTATAAATAGAGCCTTATGAAGTTCAGTAGTTACGTTTTTTAAAACCCTAACTGAGTTTAGAAAAATTCTGAATTTCTCTAAACCCTAAACCGCACAAAATTCCCTCAACCTTCATCCAAGAACAGCTAGCACTGTGAGATCGAAGGTTCCTGTTCGTGTGGACTAAGTGGAGGTGCTGCAAGTGCGGTGCTTGTGATCAAGAAAGGCGGCCACAGATTTGTTCTTCAAAGGTAATATTCTAGACCTGATCATGCTCATTCACAAGAATCCATTGATGGGAAATTTTAATTTTAAAATTCCGCTGCGTTTATAAAAGTGTTTTATGAAACGATTTCCCAACAAATTGAATAAAGGATGGAAAAGAAAAGAATTAGAACCTCTTCTTCTTCACTGACGACTACAACGCTAGGCTTTGGTTTCTTTGATGGGCCAGTTTCAGTAGTGGTGGTGTTGGTTGATCTTTTGCGTGCCTGGAAGAAGAAACAAGTGGAAAAAGGATGAGAAAATAACTTAGAGATTTTAAGAAAAAGAGTTCGATTAAAAATTTACCTTAGAAGGCTCTTCAACTGTTTCGACAGCCTTTGGTGCTTGTCTTTCTTTAACTGCCTTCACAGCTTCTGTGTGAAGGTGTGAAAATACAAGAAGGGGGGGTTGAATTGTGTTTTAGTCAAGTTTAAAACTTTTTCAAGTTCTTAACTTAACTTCAACAGCAGCGGATAAATAACACAATAAAATAAGTTAAGAGAGAGAGAGATCACACAAGCAATTTATACTGGTTCCTCTCACAAAACGAGAGTAGTCCAGTCCCCTTGCACTTCCAAGGGATTTCACTATAATCACACAAGATTACAACTGCTCAAGCACACAAGCAAGAGACTTCACCACAATGCTCAAGCACACAAGCAAGAGACTTCTCAAGTACAAATGAAATGAATAATAGAATGTATACAACAGCTCTTAATCAGAACCTAGAAGAACAAATACTAAATATTTGAACTAAAAGTGCAACAACACAGTTCAGAGGTTCAGAGCTTTGTATGAGGAATTCAGAGTTTGTTCGTGCGTGTTAATAATCCTTAATATTTAATTACAACTGATTCCTTTAGTATATATACGACTAGAAAAGAGTCGTTGCAAAGATGACCGTTGAAGTAGATAACCTTTTGTCTTCAAGCAGCCTGTCTTGATGCAGTTAGGTTGTATCTAAAACTGAGTAAGAGTTTCAGGTACTTTGACTACTGCAGAGAAGACTTTCCTTATTCAGCTAACACCACTGATGACCCACGTTCTCAAACGAGGACAGACAGAAAGAGATTAGCTGTTCTGATCAGGCTTGAAAGGTCCTTTTCTTCCTTGGTAGAAGAGTTGACTTGCAAAAGAGAATCTTTACAAACTTCAAGAAGATCATCAGAGTTGATGAAGCTAAGACCTTAAGAAGTTCTGAAGACTTCATCGTCTGAAGATTACAAGTTCTGAGTCTCACAATCTTCTGAACGCTTACAAACTTCTGAAGTCCTTATCCTCTGATCTTTAATCAGAGCTTAATTGAATCTAAGTCCTGCACACTTAAATTAAATTTTTAGTCCTTCCAATTGTTTATTAATACTTTGTTATCATCAAAACCTTAATAGATTTAGGGGCAAACATTTTTAAATCAATTTTGTTCCAACAATCTCCCCCTTTTTGATGATGACAAACATAAGTATTAATTGACAATTGTTGTTAAATTAACTTATCATGTTTCTCTTAGGTTTATGAGGTTTGCAAGCTCCCCCTAAGATTGATACTCCTTAAAGCCTAAGCTTTAAGTTTTATCCATGATATTTTAATTTAGTATAAGATTAAGATAATTTGAAATAAAACAAATTTCATATCTTTCTTCAGAGTGAGAGGTTTGCAAGCTCTCCCCCTAAGTCTCATAAGGCTAAGTTAAAATTGCACTCTTAACTTATCCTTACTTATGAAATTTATTGTGGTTTCAACTTACTTAGTCTCCACATTGAAATACGTAAAACAACTTAAAAGAAACAACTTTTAACTTAACGGATAAAAGCGTGAGCGTGGTTTCAGCTTTGAAACTTATCACTTATCAATTAATGCGTAACTACTCCCCCTTTTGTCATTATCAAAAAGTAAAAAAATTTAGATAACCAAGACAGTCAAAGAAGAAGAGTGGTTGTTACAAAGGTGAATTTATTTCAAAAAACAAAAAACAACGCGCTAAAAGGTTTATAAAAGGTGAACGAGTTAACATACATTCTTCACACAAAAACAATAATAAACAAGTATATCAAGAAGAATCAAGAAGAATGAGAAGGTTTAGTTCACGTATTGCAGAGTTTCGGAGAAAGAAAGAAGAAGAAGAACGCGAAAAAGATGAGAAAGATAAAGAAGACGACAAGAAACCACAAGATGCTGAGATTATAATCATTTCGTCAGATTCTGAAGCTGAGGAAAATGAAGATGACGCTGACTATGTTGAGTTCTTGGCTGGCTATGTTCCAGAAGAAGAACAAGAAGAAGAAGAAGAGCAGAACCCAGATCCTATAGAAATTTCATCAGAGGATGCTGAGGAGAAATCTGAGATTTCTTCTGAGTATTATCCATCTGACTAGGATTAGGTCGTCTTTTTCTTTTTACCAATGTACTCAACATTGTTAGATCATCAATAAAAATTTTCTTTTAAATTCATCTTGTGTTCTTATGTTCTAGTTTATCAAAGAAAATAAAAGTAAACATCACACAACAAAAAAATTCAAACCAATAAATAAGTGAAAATTTAAAATAAGATTGTTCAGAAGATAAATAACATTAAAGACATAAGGTGCATAGAATCCTAAGGTTTTTTAAGAAAGGCTAAGAGCTGGTCAAATTTGTCATTCAGAGACCCCACGTTGGAAACTAGACCATCCACTTTAGATTCCAAATCCCGTTGTCCAATCACAGTCTTGATTTCATCACCCATTGCATCCAGAGCATTGCAGATTTTAGCCTTGATTAGTGACACCTCCAAATCCACATCAGAGGGACACACTAAAAACCTGTCCTGAATGTGTGATAACCTAAGTAAATCATCATAAAGCTGATTGGAGAGGTTACCAAAAGGGTCAGAGGATGAGGGTGAGATATTGGGAATGGTAGAGTGTTTGGTTGATTCATTGGCAGGGTTGTCAATGATGACAACTTCTGCTTCTGAAGGTTTAGGGGCACAAGTATGAAGGCGTGCAGGAGAAGCAGGCTCAGCACTTGGATTAGGATTTGGTTCAGGAGTTGATTCAGAGGATGAGATGTCAGATGTTGATTCAGGATATATGTGTTCAGATGATGGTTCAGGAGATTTGTGTTCAGTTGTTGGTTCAGGAGATTTGTGTTCAGTTGTTGGTTCAGGAGATTTGTGAGGTGAGGGTTGTTTTGTGGGAGAGGCTTGATTAGAGGTAGGAATATCTGGTTGAGGTTCAGATGGTGGAATGTCAGGTGATTCTTTTTGTGGTTGGGGTTGAGGTTGAGGTGATTCTGTTTTAGAGGGTGATGAATCACTACAAGAGTTAAGACATTTTGCAGCGACTTTTTCTTAACAACAATAAACTTGTTGGTAAAAATATACATGTAACAACAATATTTTTAACTCGTTACCATTAGCAAAAACTAATTTCAACAAGTTCATTATTGTTGGCAAAAATGACTTGTCCCAATGACAATTAAAGTCGTTGGGAATAATATAACTTTTTGACAACAACATTATTTGTCATTGTGAATAATGCAATTTTGACAACAATATAATTTACGGCTAAAGATTTTTTATTTTTTTGCAAGAAACATAACTTGATGCCAAGAAAAATAAAATCATATCTAATAAAATACGACAAGTAAAATATAAAACATATAAAATTTTCATTTATTATTAGTCAATGCTATATATTTTTTAAATCGAAATAGAAAAAATTATTTTAAATTTAATATAGATTGTACAAAATAAATTATTTTTTAATGTTTTTAAAATTAAGATTAAAATATAATTTTTTTTAACAAGAAAATATAATATTATTAGTATTCATAGATTTGTCAAATAGGAAGAGATTGATCCTTTGTAGCGATCAATTCTCTCATCAAGAAAAAAAAAAGCAAGATATTTTCTTAATATTAAAAAATAAGGATTTGTGTTATTATGGTTTCATCCCACGTCAATGAAATATTGGATAAGCATGAACATTAAGTTAGTTCTATAGGTAGTGCCTCTTCAAAAGAAAATTGTGGAGTTAGTGGATAGTAATCGTATCTATCCATGACTTAGGTGTGAATGTGGTGGTGATCTTAAAATAATTAATTGACTGACACACTATTGTTTCACTTCTAAAATTATTTTTGACAATGAACAACAAAAACTGAGCAACAAAAGTAGTCATCTCTGCAATGGTGCTAATCGATTGATTTATTAATTGCACATCTTCAAGGCATGTGTATTTCTTCTATGACATGATTCAACACTTTATATTTCCCTTCATATCTACATCCATGTTATGCTGGTAAAATTCTTAAGGTTTGCAAATTGAATTTTTTTCTCTTCAACTAATTACTCGTAGAATTCATTATATAAATAATTGTTTATTTTTTTTTTTGCAACAACATCATTGTAGGTGTCAAGTTGGAAAGGAAGTTGAGGAAAAAATAAAGATGTTCATTAACATTATCTAACAAGTAACAATCCAATATTAGCATCTAAAGATTTTTTGTGAAGCATCTCAAAATTGTTAAAATTTTGTTAAAATTTTCTCAGAAGGAGATGAGATATGGCGAGTTGAAGGAGGAAGGTGGTTGGTTCCCCTTTTTTGGTACATGGTGGTTGGTTCCCCTTGATATTGACCTTTTTTAATCTAATGGCATGAAAAAATAAAATAAAATTTGGTGACTATAATCTTCTTAAAAAAAATAAAATTGGTGACTGGAAATTAATTTTAAAATACTACATATAATTAATTTAAATAAATTTGTATATTCAACATATCATTTAAAATTCCGTAAAAAAAATCATCTAAAAATCAATTATTGCATTTCAAGATTGAAAAATAAAACATGATATATATGGCAACGACTTTCATTGTTAAGATATGTTACATATGAAAGCAAAAGAATGTTTCCAATGGCAGCGTTAATTGTTGTTGTGAAATCATAAGCAACGACAGCGACACTAAATGTTGTTGAAAAACTTTTTGCAACGACACTTATCGCAACGATATGCAGCGACTTTTTATTTGCTGGAAAAAGCAACTTTGCCAACAACTTAAGAATTTTCCCAAGGACTTTTGTTGCTGCGGAATATCATTTATCTTGTAGTGAATATTTGTGGGTTTCATGAGTAAAAGGTTGATTATTGAGGGGGTCAGGGCTGAGATGTTTTTCTAGCTCAGAGAGGGGGTTATCAGAAGTTGAAATGTTGGGAAGAATAGTTCTAAGAGGTTTGGTAAACCCTATTCCAATTTCAGCTTCGTTAAAGATGTACTTAGGAGACTTACCTTTGGGATCAGGAACTTGTTTCTGATGCATCCTAGTACTCAGAGTTTCTTCATCAGACTCAGTTTCTGAATCAGATTGAGTTTCAGAAGAGTCACTTTCTTCACTTTCCTCTTCATCAATAACAATAGGCTTCTTTGATGAAGTTGCAGCAGCTTTTCCAGAAATAGCTTCATGTTTCCTTTTTGTTCTTTGCTCAGCAATAGTTTCTTCTACTTTAACCTTCTTCTGAGCAAGAAGATCTGGTTTTTCTTGTTCAGCTTTCCTCTTAGGTTTCCTCTTAGGATTGTACATGTTTATAGGAGCTGGAGGGACCATACTCCTATCAACAGTATACCCTTCTTTTCTAAGAACTTCCAGATAATCTTGGATGATGTGCTCAGCATCCATTTCAGAAATTACTGGATATCCATCTACATACAGTCGATCTTCAAGACTGGCTGTAAACTCTTGTGGAGGTTGAACCAATTTAGACGAGATGAGACGCATCTTGGTTAGAAAACTTGCATTCAGAATCTCAGGAGTGAACTTCTTTTCCACAAGTTCTGGATGGAACTTCTTCAGATTCTGAACAACATGACCTTGATAAAGAAGGTCTGAAAGTAATCTTGGATAAGCGATGGCTGTTTTCCTCTGAGATTTGCTTGAAAAGATTGCTTCACAGATCCTCTCAAAGAAGTATTCTCCCAGATTTACTTTCATTCCTTTCAGAAGGAAGTAGATCAGATGACGATGAGTCCAGGAGATTGTATCAGTACCACCAACTCTTGGACTGATAGCAGCTAGTATGATCTTTAATAGCACTCTGCAGACATCAGTCAAACCCTTGACTTTACCCTTCAGTTTCAGATCTGTACACATCAGAGCCAGAAGATCATCTCTGTACCTTGTGTCCTTCTCAAAAACATCTAACTCTATTCCAGAGTTATCCAAACCAAGCAAGGCGTTGAAGTGAATAGGAGAGAAGGCCAGATTCATACCACATATATTTGACCTAATCTGTTTTCCAGTAAACTCCAGTAGACCCATTTCTTTCCTAGATTTACCTTTTAAACTAGGATTTCTTTCAATAGCAGCAAGTTCTTCCTGCTTAGCTTCAGCCTTATCAAAAACCTTAGCTTTCATCCAGAATTTCTTCAAGAGATCTGGGTAAATAGGACCATTAAGCATGTTGAAGTACTTATCCCATCCTTGAGTGGAGAAGTACTGTTTCACATCGAACCCATTTGCCTTCAAGCTATCAAAATCTATCATCTTCTCAGAGAGAAAAATGAGTTCAGATTCTGGAAACTCCATTTCGTTCCCAACGATTTGAAGATTTCTGAACATGAACGGAGGAATCTTTGTTGTTGAAGAAGACGAAGAACCGGCCATGATGGAGTTTAGGTAAGGGTAGGAACTAGTGAGAGAGAAAGAAAATTTTGTTGAAGGTTTAGAGAGAAAAGAAAGTGTAGGTTGTGAGAGTGAGAAGTGTGCAAGTGTATTGTGTAAGTTTTATTTAAAAGCGTACAGTTAACACGAAAATAGCAAATTTGGGAAGTTACGCTAATTGACAGAAAGTTGAATACTAAAAGTCATCATTAACCACCCACTACCTGACACACGTAGACCACGTGCAGAAATTTACTCGGTAACTGCTATTTTAATGGACAACTGTTCAGCAGCGAATGCTAAACGTTTCCCACTTAAATAGTTCAGAGCCTCTGAGATTTTTTAAAATTCTCTATCAGAGTTAAGTACTTCAGAGCTTGTGTTTCAGATGTTCTGAATCATAAGTTCTGATATACATAACCTCTTACACTTTAATTGCCAAAAAAATTTTCATTCAGAGATTGAAAACATGTTCAGATGTTTCTTTATAAAATCAAATCTTTCAACAGGTAAGGCTTTAGTAAATATGTCAGCCCATTGATTTTCAGTATCAACAAACTTAATATCTATAATGCCTCTCTGAACATAATCTCTGATAAAATGGTGTTTTATTTCAATATGTTTGGCTCTAGAGTGTAGAATAGGATTTTTTGATAAATGAATGGCTGCAGTATTATCACAATATAAAGGAATATTGTGACTGCTTACCTGATAATCTTCTAACTGATATTTTAGCCAGAGTAGTTGTGTGCAACACTTAGCTGCTGAAATGTATTCTGCTGTAGACAAAGCTATAGTAGTTTGTCTCTTACTAGCCCAGGAGATAAGGTTTTCACCAACAAATTGACAATTGCCACTTGTGGATTTTCTTTCAATTTTATCTCCAGCATAGTCAGCATCACAGAATCCATTTAGCACATAATCATTGGATTTCTTATAGAGAAGTCCAAGATTAGTTGTTCCTTTCAGATACCTAAAGATTCTCTTTACAGCAGTAAGATGAGATTCTCTAGGATCTGACTGGAATCTTGCACATAAGCAAACACTGAATAAAATATCTGGCCTAGAGGCTGTCAGATAGAGTAAGGAACCAATCATACCTCTGTAGACCTTTTGATCTACTTTTCCTTCATCTTCTGACTTGCTCATGTTGGTAGTTGAATGCATAGGAGTGTTCATTATCTTGCAATCATCTAGGTTGAATTTCTTCAGAAGTTCTTTGATATATTTTGATTGATGAACATAAGTTCCTTCCTTCTTCTGATTGATTTGGATTCCAAGAAAGAATTTCAATTCTCCCATCATGCTCATTTCAAATTCATCCTGCATTATCTTAGAATGATTCACAAGGAAGCATTAGTTGAACCAAAGATAATATCATCAACATAAATTTGAATGATTAAAATGTCTTCTTTGGTTGTTTTTCTAAAGAGTGTACAGTCAACCTTCCCTTTCTCAAAACCCTTTTCAAGAAGGAAATTACTGAGTCTATCATACCAAGCTCTTGGAGCTTGTTTCAGACCATACAGTGATTTCTTCAATTTGAAAACATGTTCTGGGTTTGAGATATCTTCAAAACCAGGAGGTTGCTTAACATACACTTCTTCAGAAATAAAACCATTTAAGAAGGCACTTTTAACATCCATCTGATACAAGGTTATTCCATGATTAACAGCATAAGATAGAAGTAACCTGATTGCTTCAAGTCTAGCAACTGGTGCAAATGTTTCAGTATAGTCAATCCCCTCTTGCTGACTATAACCTTATGCGACCAATCTAGCCTTGTTTCTTACCACTTCACCTTGTTCATTCAGCTTGTTTCTGAATACCCATTTTGTTCCAATAATGTTCTTGTGTGAAGGTTTGGGCACTAGAGTCCATACATCATTCCTTTGAAATTGATTCAGCTCTTCTTGCATTGCTACAATCCAAGCATCATCTTTCAGAGCTTCATCAATCTTTGAAGGTTCCATCATTGAGATAAGACCAACTAAAGATTCCTCATTTCTCAGTTGAGATCTTGTTTTCCTTGGACTATCCTTGTTGCCTAGAATCAGTTCATCTGGATGTGATGATTTGTATTTGAAAGTGTTTCTTGGGGGCTCATCATCTTCAGACTCATCAACAGCAGGTTCAGCAGTTGCTTCAGTTCTTTGTTGTTCAGAGTCTGTAGGAACTGTTATGTTCAGAGGTTCTTCAGAGAATGTATGTTCTGAGTAGTTTGGAATATCTGAATACTGATCCTCTGATACCTGAAATCTAGACAAACCTTCCACAAGCTCTGACACTTGGTCAGGCTCTTTGTCATCAAATTTGACATGCATAGTTTCTTCCACAGTGTGTGTTTCAGAAATATACAGTCTGTATGCTTTTGAGCGTTCAGAATATCCTATAAAGATACCCTTATAACCTCTAGCATCAAATTTCTTTAGATGGACTTTGTTGTTTAAGATGTAACAAGTACATCCAAACTGATGAAAATAAGAAATGTCAGGCTTTCTTCCTTTGAACAGTTCATAAGCAGTTTTGTTCAATTTAGATCTGATATAGATTCTATTTTGAACATAACATGTTGTGTTTACAGCTTCTGCCCATAAAAATTTTGCTACATTAGTTTCATGCATCATGGTTCTGGCCATTTCTTGCAGAGTTCTATTCTTCCTTTCTACAACCCCATTTTGTTGAGGAGTTCTAGGAGAAGAGAATTCATGCAAGATGCCATATTTTTCACAAAAGTTTTCAAAAGGTTCATTTTCAAATTCTCCACCATGATCACTTCTAACTTTTAAAATCGTGTAGCCTTTTTCATTTTGAATTTGTTTGCAGAAAACACTAAACTTATCATATGCTTCATCTTTTGTTCTTAGGAATTTTACCCAAGTCCATCTACTGTAGTCATCAACAATCACTAATCCATACTTCTTTCCATTGATAGAGGCAATGTTAACTGGCCTAAACAGATCAATGTGAAGAAGTTCCAATGGTCTTGAGGTAGAAACAATGTTCTTAGGTTTAAAAGATGATTTTGTAATTTTTCCTTTTTGACAAGAACCACAAAGTGTGTTTGAGTGATATTTGATTTTTGGTAAACCTCTGACAAGGTCAAGCTTGCTAAGCTTAGAGATTAACCTCCAGTTAGCATGGCCTAACCTCTTATGCCAGATCCATTTTTCTTCACTCAAGGTCAAAAGACACATCACTTTTTGTTCATTCAAATCAGAAAGATTAATTTTATAAACATTGTTCTTTCTCAGACCTTTGAATATAATGGAGTTATCAGATTGTTTAGACACAGTACATGATTCCTTATTAAAGACAACTACATAACCATTGTCGCAAAATTGACTTATGCTCAATAAGTTATGTTTGAGTCCATCTACTAACCAAACATCATTAATAGATAGGGAAGAATTACCTACTGTACCTGTACCTTTTATCTTTCCTTTTTGATTACCTCCAAAGCCAACAGATCCTCCTTCTTTCATAGTCAGCTTAGAGAATAGTTGTTTGTCACCAGTCATATGCCTTGAACATCCACTATCCAGATACCATGAGTGATTCATGATACTTCTTTGAGTGGCAGGCTGTATGAGAAACAACTTTAATCATTGCGGTAGAACTCTTCATCACAGTTAATGATAAAGTCATCCCAGTATTCTTCCTCTTCATTTTTCAAGTTCTGATTGTTAACTTGAGAACTTGTCAGCCATTTGTCTAGGACATAAGCCCTTCTTCCTTTGCATAGGACTTGTTTCCATACTCTAGGTAGGACATATCCTTTCCTAGTTGGTAAATCTGAATGATACATTATTTCAGCTTTTGGTACCCATCTTCTGGGTCCACGCTTGTTAGTCCACAAATGCTTACTATGTTGTCTAGTGTTAGAGAAAGATCTTGGTTTGGAATAATAACCTTTTTGAAACCTTTTCTTTGTTTGAAATCTGTTATTATTCCAGGATTTGGATTGTTTATGATTCCAGGGTTTGTATTTATCACCAATCCCATGTTCTGATTGATTATATCTACTGACTCTAGAATCATAAATAATCTGAGTCCTGTACTTCATCTGAGATTTGGAGTTTGAATTTTTTCTTTTAAAAACTTCTGATCTTTTAGATTGACTGGCTTCAGGTACTGAAGTTCCTTTGGATCCAGAATTTGAAGTCTCAGATTTTGAAGCTTTCAGAACTTCTGAACTAATGTTCTCAGGTTCTGAACAACTTCTATCTTCTGAACTTTTCTTTCCAGATCCTGAGGAACTTGGTTCCTCTGAGCTGTCAGCTTCTAAATCACTCAGATCATCATTGTCATTTTCAACAATACCAGGATTCTTTCCCTCTTAACTTGGTGGAACAACATAATAAACCCAAGATTTTCCAACCTTTTTGGAAAAGGTCTTCAGCTTTGAATATGTTCTACCATATTCATAGCCAAGTCCTTCTCCTCTATGTCTCAAAACATTATAAATTCTATTAGCAGCTTTGCTCTTTCCAAGGTTGAGATGCACAAACTGTTGAAGAGCTATTTCCTGCTCATCAATAGGTTTGTGACAGACAGCACAACCCTTTTCAAAGTCATTTATTCTATTCAGAGTTTCTTGATATAGACCTTGAAAATGTTCTGCTTGCTCAGTCAGAGTGTTAAGCTTTTCTTGTAAAACTTTTTGTTTACTTAACACTCTGAGATGTTTCTCAATGACCTTGTTAAGTGCAGTTATAAGTTGAGATTTAGAACAGTCAGAAAATACCTCATCTGTTACTTCTGAATCTGATTCTGATTCATCCTCTGAGTCTGCATCTGAGTCAGTTGAAGCCATCAGGGCTAGATTTGCCTCTTCCTCTTCCTCAACTTCTTCCTCAGATGATAGCTCTTCAAAAGTAGCCATCAGACTCTTTTTCAATTTGCTCTTAAATTGTTGCTTCTTTGAGCTGTATCTTTTGCTTTTGTCTTTAGCAGACATTTCTGGACAGTCAGCAATAAAGTGTCCTGGCTTCTTACAGTTGAAGCAGTTCTTCTGATCATCCTTTTTGCTGACAAAATTTCTGGAGCTGTTACCTCTGAAATTTCTTTTGTTAAATCTGTTCCATTGCTGAAACTTGGTGAATAAAGCAAACTCATCTTCACCCATTTCCTCCTCTTGACCATCTGCAGAAGATTCCTCTTCAATGTCAAGAAGCTGAGTCTTAAGAGCTTTAGAAGGAGTCCTAGTTGACTGTAAAGCCACAGACTTGGACTTCTTCTTAGCTTCTGAATCAGCATTCAGAACCATCTCATAGCTTCTGAGATTGCTTATCAGAGCCTCAAGACTCAGAGTCTTGAGATTTTGAGCTTCTTCTATTGCAGTGACCTTAGGTCTCCAAGCAATAGGAAGACTCCTCAGAATCTTCTGAACATGGTCATAGGTGGAATAACTTCTCTTAAGAGCATTAAGACCAGATACAAGGATTTGAAACCTCGTAAACATAGTCTCAATGTTTTCATCTTGTTGCATAGTGAATAGTTCATATTGCCTTATCAAGAGACTAGCCTTAGCCTCTTGAACCTTTTCATTACCATCATAGGTAGCACACATAGAGTCAAAGATAGATTTAGCAGTAGACTTGTTTTCTATTCTGACATAATCTTCATGTCTAATAGCACCAACAACAATGTCCTTTACTCTATGATGCTTAGTGTAGGTTTTTAAGTTAGCTGGTGTGAGTAACTTTCTATGCTCAATGGACAATCTTCCATGTTCATTTAAGTTTTCAAAAGGTACTCCCAGCTCAACCAAATCCCACAACTCATGATCAATAGCAGTAATATTGCTATACAACCTTTCCTTCCACCACTCAAATAATGATGCATCACCATTGAATATATGGGCTTTCCTATTGCCACTATGTTCATGTGATTCATTACTTAAGTAGTCAAAACCAAAAGCATTTCTAGGACCACCACCAGCACCACTGGCATCACCAACTTCACCAGTTGTTCTAGTGCTACTATCGTCTCCTCCAGACATAGTGTTCTCACAAGATCTTTACTGTCTCACTGTTAAGTGAAAGTAACAGACCAGAGCTCTAGATACCAATTGAAGGTGTGAAAACACAAGAAGGGGGGGTTGAATTGTGTTTTAGTCAAGTTTAAAACTTTTTCAAGTTCTTAACTTAACTTCAACAGCAGCGGATAAATAACACAATAAAATAAGTTAAGAGAGAGAGAGATCACACAAGCAATTTATACTGGTTCCTCTCACAAAACGAGAGTAGTCCAGTCCCCTTGCACTTCCAAGGGATTTCACTATAATCACACAAGATTACAACTGCTCAAGCACACAAGCAAGAGACTTCACCACAATGCTCAAGCACACAAGCAAGAGACTTCTCAAGTACAAATGAAATGAATAATAGATTGTATACAACAGCTCTTAATCAGAACCTAGAAGAACAAATACTAAATATTTGAACTAAAAGTGCAACAACACAGTTCAGAGGTTCAGAGCTTTGTATGAGGAATTCAGAGTTTGTTCGTGCGTGTTAATAATCCTTAATATTTAATTACAACTGATTCCTTTAGTATATATACGACTAGAAAAGAGTCGTTGCAAAGATGACCGTTGAAGTAGATAACCTTTTGTCTTCAAGCAGCCTGTCTTGATGCAGTTAGGTTGTATCTAAAACTGAGTAAGAGTTTCAGGTACTTTGACTACTGCAGAGAAGAATTTCCTTATTCAGCTAACACCACTGATGACCCACGTTCTCAAAAGAGGACAGACAGAAAGAGATTAGCTGTTCTGATCAGGCTTGAAAGGTCCTTTTCTTCCTTGGTAGAAGAGTTGACTTGCAAAAGAGAATCTTTACAAACTTCAAGAAGATCATCAGAGTTGATGAAGCTAAGACCTTAAGAAGTTCTGAAGACTTCATCGTCTGAAGATTACAAGTTCTGAGTCTCACAATCTTCTGAACGCTTACAAACTTCTGAAGTCCTTATCCTCTGATCTTTAATCAGAGCTTAATTGAATCTAAGTCCTGCACACTTAAATTAAATTTTTAGTCCTTCCAATTGTTTATTAATACTTTGTTATCATCAAAACCTTAATAGATTTAGGGGCAAACATTTTTAAATCAATTTTGTTCCAACACTGTGGCTTGTTTCTTTGCGACTAGGAAACATGAGTAAATGGTTAGGTCGAATAGCATAAGAATATATGGCAGAAAAAGAAAAGTATGTGTATAAAATAAGTTACCTGTAGGTTTGACTTGTTGTTCGATTCTGTTAATCTGGGGCTGAGTAAAACCACTCTCCAATCTAGAGATGAGTGTTGAATCTCCTAGATGCCTACTGTAAAAGTATTGCCTCCACCAGTTGGCAAACTCTTGAGTGCAGTAGTAGGAGAGGTTGAAGTCAAATGGCTCGAAGCCATAAACATTTTCACGAGCAACCTTCAGATACTTCTCATACAAAGTAGAAGTGATTGTAGTCCCAAGCACAATGTTCTTCTTCCTCAGATACATGCTTTTGGGTCGAAGTTGTGAAAACCCAAATTGTCTAGAGACAAGATTTGGTTGATACCCAACCAATCCATACTCAGAGGATAGGGTACCAATTTGAACAGATAAGATGGTGGGATCCAAGTAAGCTGTCCAGATTTCATTTATCTCTTCCTCAACATCTGGGTTCAACACGGGTACTTCTTCGACAAACCAAGGAGGACCAACAGATCTCTTTACAAATGGGGCATGTTCAGGTTTGAACTGTTCAATAGCTAAGAAAATCTTCATATACTTCATGAAGAGTTGTTGGGAGTTTTGTTCGAGTGGGTTTGGTTGAAGCCTTATCAAGCGAGTGCCTTCGACTTTCCTTTTGGCTATCGAAGCTTGATGTTCAGTGGGAATGAACAGGCCAAGCTCCTTTTCAAAAGTGGCATTGAGCCACAATTGCAACAGCCACATAGGCCCAGCAGCTTGAAAACCTCCATCTGTCACAGCCTTCTTCGACTTAGATTTAGCAGGAGCCAGGCCCTTCAAATTATCACAAACTTCGCATATGGACTCGTAAAGGGTTGCTAACAAAAGGCGTCCCAGAGCAAAGTGGCTTCCTTCGTGTATTTGCACAGCCATAGGAATGAACTTCCTAGCGATCTGAAGAGATCGAGAGCAAAATACATAGTGGGATAGCCATAAATTGAGGAAAGCTACATGTTCTTCATCAGAGACCTCTTCGTTCTCAGGTCCTGAATGTTTAAGGATGTAAGCAGAAAAGGCGTTTTCTTTGTAGTTGAGGGTGATATTGTCACTTGCATCGAGAGGGTTGTAAGTTTTTCCAGTGGGTCTTAACCCTGTGATAGCTGACACATCGAAGAGGGTGGGTGTCATCATACCACTTTTGAAATGGAAAGTGTTGGTGGATTTCTCAAAGAAATGCATGGCAGCTATAAGCATTTCAGGTTGGTACTTAGGCCCTACCCTAGAGAATTGTATTAACTCGAAAATCCCATAATCCTTCCAGGAATTTCCAAAAGCATGCTCTACTCGATCGAGCCATGTGAGATATAAGCTATTTCCATAATAGGGATGGGATCGAAAGGGTTTATAATTGTTTAGCAGATACTCAAAATTATAGGGTTTACCGTCAAAAATCCTAGGCTCACAAGTCTCTAAACAGGGAAATATCTCATCTACTTCCCTAGTCAAGTTGATTTCATCCGGGATCGGAACACCAAAAGCATAAACATTTTTACTGACAGCGAAAGGAATTATTACCTGGCTTTCCCAAATTTGCTTGTGTTCTTTGATGTCTTGAGGTTCTGGAACGTATTTGATTCCACCATCAGCGATGGGGAATTCGCTCCATTTACCAGCAAAAGGTACTTGATCTGGGCTAGATGAAGACACCATGGAAATTTAATAGAAGATGAAAAGATACAGATTCGAGATCTGAGAGAAGGTTTGGTTTGAAACTGTTTATCAAAGGATCTGATAAAGGTTAGAATTCTGGAGATTTCTACGTTTAAGTTTGAAGAAGAAGAAGTTTAAGTGATTTCTTTGAATCGTATGGGACTGTGAAGGAAGTTGGAAAAGTTTCAACTGAGGTATTGAAGTTATATTTATAGCAGCTTTTTGGGTTGAAACAAAATTTAATTAAAAAAGAATAAATGCAAAAAGGCGTTTCTTGCCTTTTCTGATTCAACTTCCCAAATTGACACGTGTCCCACTACTCAAGTGTAGTGCAGAACGTGACAGTTTTGTGAGAAACGAAGCGGTTATTCTTTAATGCCATGACATCATCTGTTCGAAACGAGGAAAGTGGTGTTTATAACAAAGTACTTTAAAAATGCCAATCTCTTATTTCATTCGAATCATTCAAATCGAAATAGGCATTTTTGGGGGCAATTTGTTATCCCATATTTTAGCTCGAGCTAAAATATGTTTTCATCTCTAATTCTAAAGACATTCATTATTGAAAAGCTTGTTAAATGGCTTTAAATAGTGCCAGGCTTTAAATGTCTTCAAGAACAAGAGAGTTTAACTCTCTTATCTTATCATTTAATGAAGGTTAAGGGTAATGTCTTTAAGAATAAAAGAGTTCTGATGGAAAGTATTCTTTATATGGCTTCATATGAATCTACCAGATATGAAGAGATTCTATCTTTCAAAGTAGATAAGTGATTCGATGACAATTAATGAATCGAAACGTTTAAAGTCATGGACTTAGAGTATTTTTCATCCTTCAAATGTGATTCGACTTCGACAGTTACAACAGTTCATGGCCTTGGTTCATTTCAAATGTAAAGGGACGCGTGGCAGAAGATTATTAGTTCAACGTTAAAGTAGCAGTTACTTAGTTTTTCTATAAATAGGAGTTTGTATAGTCGAAATAAGGGTCACAATTCATTTACACAAACTCTCAAACACTCAAAGTACCCATGTTAAAGCGAGAAACGAGTTACTCGAGAAAGATGTATGAATCAGTGAACCATTCTATTTTCTTTGTAACTTTTACATTTTAAATGCAATTCTACTTTTTACAAGTCTTTACTTTCAAAGTATTTACAACTTTCTGCATTTAATTGGTTCTCTCATTCGAGTGAACTTTCTCTTTTATTCGCATTCAATTTATATTTCACGTCTGTGTTTCATAAACTACTTTTTCATAGAACAAACACATTGTTTTTCTACAAACTAAGGATGTCTTTAATGATGAATATTCAAACCTCTTTTAATATAATGCATGAACAATTGTCCCGAGATTTACTAGTTGATATCTCAAGTAATTAATTTAAACTAGCGGTTGTTTACCAAAAATCAGTGTAAACAAGCATACACAATGGATCAAGATACAATAAAATTACTAAATGGTACTGACATATCCAGGAATAATATGTTGGGTCACTAGAGACAGTCGGGGATCATCCACACTGAGCTTAAGAACAACCTCACAAGTGAGTTGAACACCACACTTTTACGCAAAATTTAAAGGCGTTAAGTTTATGGGATTTCACTTATAAAGTGTTCAACCTCCACTTTTCTAAGTAATGTGAGAGTTAACTCACATCACACTTGCATCAATCTTTTTTGTGGAAGTGAGACCAGAGTGCACAACGAAAGATACAAAAAAAATTAAATTTTCTTGTGGAACCTGAATAACCAAATTATCCAACACAACAAACAACGATAATAACAATAAAAGGAGTAAAAACTATAAATAAAGACGCGTCAATTTTAACTGGAAAAACTCAATGTGAGAGTATAAAATCATGGGTCATCCAGACCAAAGAAATAACTCAACTATTATCAAATAATGAGTACAACCAATGTCTTCCTAATTTCTTTAGGAACCGATAAAGCATAAACGGTTCAGAAGATAAAACTATTCAATTTTTTTTAATCTAAGTAACTAATAAAGTGACATAAACAACATACTCAAATTTTAGATAAAACGGAGAACGTTTGCCGAACACGCTTTCTCAACTCTCAAGCTCTCTTTCTCTTCTCGTCACTGTGCGCCGCTGCTTGTGACAAATTGCAGAATTGCAATACTATATTTTGGATATTGTAGCTCACCTCCAGGGACGGACCTAGAGGGGGGCAAGCAGTGACCAAGGCCCCTCCTCCCCCTCATCTACATACATACACATATACATAATATATCATATTATATCATATACCATTAGTATATTATAATTTGTAAATATATCTATTATTTATCATTTACATTATATAAATAAGAATTTAATTGATATGTATTTACGTTGTAAAAATATTTATATTGTCGAACAATTATAAGTGTTGAATTATTAAAAACACAACCTTTTAATAAACAAAAAATTAGTTGTTTCGGGTGGTAAGAGTTTTGGGTCTCTTAAGCAAGTGGTCAAAAGTTTCATATTTGACTCTTGCGTATGAATAAAATTCGATTGAGGGGAAAAACTTATTTTTTTTGCCCCACATATTTCCCGGAGACGATTAGTCATAGGTCACCATTAAACAAGAAATTCGTAAATATAATACGATAACATTAAAAAAAAATTACATGGACATGTATAATAAAAAAATCTACATTTATTTTTATTATTATTTTATTATTTTTTGACTGCTGGTGTGATTAATTTCTGGATCCGTTTACCTCTTTGATCATAGAGATTACTTCCCTTTTTATAAACACACACACTTCACGTGGGCAAAACCAAACAACAAAAACAATTTTTTTTAATTTTTTATATTTGTGTGTGGTTCCTACTTGAGGAAGGATCAAGGTTGTCAGAACCGGACCGGTCATCGAACCGGCGAGCTCATCGGTTCAAGGTTCAATTGGTCGGACCGGGTTCAATCGGGGTCGAACCGTTTTTAATTAAATATATATTTTAATTAATATATAAATAAAAATATATGAATAATTGCTCAATATTTCATAATTTCACACATTAAAAAGATAAAATATCACAAGTCAAAATAAAATAAAATTTATAATTCAAACCAAATGAAAAATAGATGAAAAACAAAAATCTTTCCTATTCCTACGACGTCGTTGTTTTGTTTCAGATTTTTTATTTTAAAAAAAAAAAGTAAAAACGACGTCGTTTTGCCATGTATTTAAAAAAAATAAAAAAAAATCTGCAAAACCGCTTGAACCGCCCGGCCGGTTCACCGGTTCGTCCCGGTTCGACCCCGGTTCAACCGTTTTTTTTGCCGGTCGGTTTCCTATCCGTTTTTTGCTCAAAACCGAACCGTTTTCATGACCGGTTCACGGTCCGACCGGCCGGTCCGGTCCGGTTTTGATAACCTTGGGAAGGATACACCAAACATAATATACATGTAACGGGAAAGGATTCCCTCCAGTGTGTTATTCACTGGAGAGGGTGCAGTGGTGATCAATACCATTAAAATCTTATCTTTTCATGTTTTTAATTTTTTTTATTTTCCAATGAAAGGCCTAGATTGGACTGGAGAGAACAATTCACGGGAGATAATCCACTCCCACATGTAACAAACTGAATACAAGTTAACTAAATTTTATTTAGATTATAAGATAACATAACATCTGTTCGATCACGTAATCCAATTTCTCGAAGATCGCACCTCCAAACTCCAATCAAAACACCGACCTGTCTATCCGAAACAAATCAACAATTGAGAGTCATGGGGTGAGACTAATAAGTCTATCCAACCAAGGTAGTGATTACATCGCGTACATGATTCAATCAAGAGCAGTGCTAGGGTCACACCCTCTAACACACACCAATATTGTGATGCCACCTCATCTCTTTCTTTTATTCATTTCCTGGTTACCGGTTCCAATTTATTTTCTATTTTTTATTATTTAATTTTAACTCGTCATCTTCTAGGTTCACCCAAAAGCCAAAACTTATCTCTTCTCTTTCCCAGCCATTGCTTCTCACCGTACCTTCCTCGTTCTTATGCCAAAGGTCCAAAGGAAATTTTCATTTTTGTTCATCCAACAAAGTCTAAAACAATAAAAAATTCACCCATTAACCAACACCATTACGTTTTTGTTCAACAAAGAAATCTAAACAGACCCACAAAAAATTGAAGGTTTAAGAAACTAAAGGAAATGAAGCCTTGATTTTGAAAATGAAGGTTTAAGAAATTTGGGGATTTAGATCTTTGTGAATTTTAGAGTGAGAGGAAGAAGATGAATGAAAGGGAAATGTCTTAATGACGGTGAATTGTAAAATTAATTTTTAGATCCATCACAAAATCAAAAAATAAAGCAGAGCAATAATGGTAACTGAAATGTAGTCAAAGACTGCAAGAGGTTCAGATAGAGACGGTGGGGATAATGAACAGCAAGACAGTGCAGATCGATAAATCTATGGTGTTTTTGGAGACTTGAGAGGGCAACGAAAAAGACAAAAAAAATAAAAAATTCTCTCAACTTCTTCAACCGGTTATCCGGTAAAAAAATAAAAAAAGAGGATGACATGGCTTCATAACATTGGTGTGCGTTTAAAGAGTGTGTTAGAGGGTGTGACCCTAGCATTACTCTTCAATCAATTCATAACATAATTTTTTTTCATAACATTAAATATAAAATTAAATGGTATAACACAAATTAATTATCATGTTCATTTTAATTCCGAGGACACTATGAGGTGAGTCAGTCTCAGAGGCCTACCATACCCATATGTGATAATAATTGTACATCGACACAGCTAAAGTTCACAAACATGATTGGATTCTATAGCGAACCACACTAGCAAAGCAAGCCATAACGTGGTACTGTAGTAGCACAACATAATGATTGACCGTCTAATATTCCAAACATTGAATTTTAAAAAGGTGAAATTCTAATCACTTACCTGCACTATTTGATAAAAAATAAATAAATCAAAGGTTGAATTATTTGCCGGATTCTCAAATAATATAGGCAAAATTACACTAAATGTCATTTATCTTATTTTTTTGTAACAGTTTGGTCATTTATCTTTTTTTTTGTAACAATTTGGTCCTTTATCTTTTTTTTGTAACAATTTGGTCCTTATCTTATTTATTTATAAAAAATAAAGGACCAAAGTGTTACAAAAAATAAAAAATAAAGGATCAAACTGTTACAAAAAAGGGACTAAAGTGTTACAAATAAAAAAAATAAAGGACTAAAGTGTTACAAATAAAAAATAAAAGACAAAGTGTTGCAAAAAAAAATAAAGAACCAAAGTGTTACAAAAAAATAAAGGACAAAGACATGTAGCATAATTTTGCCAATAAAATATTTAAGATTCAATTATTTAAGAGTAGGTAGGGAGGGACCATTCTTTTTTCTCTATATATAATTCCTTACCTCCCATAGTTATTATGAAAATGAAGAGCCTCATAATTTTTCATTTGTAAATGGAAGCTGGTACTACGTTTTTCAATTTAAAGATGAGTTTGTTAATATTGTGCTTCTTCTTCACCAACTTGTGGATGGGTTTGGGTGATATGAATGGAATTGGAGAGCAGCCATTGTCAAAGATTGCAATTCACAAAACCATTCTTGCACTTCATAGTTCTGCCTCCATTACAGCTTCCCCCTTTTTGCTTGGTAATAAGGTATAAAATCAATTTTAATATATCATTATATAATATGTACTATATAGTATTTGATTTTCTTCACTGTTTCATTAGCTAGTTTGGCCTATTTATTTGATTTTCAATTTAAATTATATAATGTTTATATGGAGAGAATCATTAGTACATGCGTACTCTTGGTTTATTCAATATGTGATGTATATGATATAAATAAGATATATTAATTATTTAATAAATCTAAAAAGTCGTACTACTCTATTGTTGCTTGCAGGGCGAGGACACCGAATGGGTGACAGTAGAACTTGAGGGGCCTGAACCAACCAATGAAGACTGGGTTGGAGTTTTCTCTCCAGCAAACTTTAAGTACACATACATATAAATCTGTCTCACTTTTAATAGAATTGTTTTTACTAGTAACTCCTATTAAATCAAATGAGATCTTTATCTATAAAAATAAACAATAAACGTAACTCTTTACAAAAAAAAAGCCTTGTTTTTTACAAGAGGGATGAGTACCATGAGACGGATTCGTGCAACTGCATATACTAATCACATTAATTTGTTCATTTTGTGTGTATATATTTGAAAACTATTTTTTAAGTAATGTTTTAGTTAAGCAACAAATCGTTAGTTGGTCCAGTTGCGATCCCCCGCAACTGCGACCGAGAGGGCGCTAAAGTCACCTGATGTCAAAAGTGCCCCCAAAACCAGATTAAGCAATGACACAGATTAATTAGACGGTGCAATAGGCCGGATATTGGTGGTGAAAACAAACAAAAATGTTTTAGTTAAGCAATGACACTAAAAGCTAGTTAAGCAAAAGCAAATAACCAATATATTTTTCTTGACACAGTTCATCAACATGTCCACCCAACCCCGGTGACATTGGACGGGTAGATATTCCATATATATGCACAGCTCCAATAAAGGTAAATGCAACTGATCCATCTCATATTACTTTCACATGAATGAACATAACAATGAATTAATCAAGAATGAACTTATCATGTTTGTTAATTGTGATTTTAACCTTTGTAACAGTACAAATATGCCAACCACTCTGATCCTAACTATAATAAGACAGGGAAAGCTGTTTTGAAATTCCAATTGATCAATCAACGTGCAGATTTCTCCTTTGCATTATTTTCAGGTGGATTATCCAATGTAAGTCATAATCAGTGTGCCACACACTAGTGTTCTTATAGCATGAATGAGTCTTATTCAATTTTATGCTAACATGTATTTATGTGATTGACCATGTATTGCAGCCTAAACTTGTGGCAGTTTCGAACTTCATCGCGTTTGCAAATCCTAAAGCACCTGTGTATCCACGCCTTGCTCAAGGAAAGTCTTGGAATGAAGTAAGTTGAAACTTGTAGAGACAAATTTATCAAATATTGTTGACATGATTTTACTAACCATACTAAAAGGTAAGCATGTAGAATAATTTTAAGTTTTTTACATCTATTTTTTCATCTATGATAGATGACGGTTACCTGGACAAGTGGATATGACATAAGCGAAGCTGTACCATTTGTGGAATGGGGTCCAAAGGGAGGAAAGCAGATACAATCTGCTGCAGGAACATTGACATTTAATCGGAACAGCTTGTGCGGTGAGAATTATTACGTAATTTAAAGGAACGATGTGTCACTAGGAAGCATAACATAGAACTCAACAAATAATGACAACATTTTGTTGATCTGTAGGTCAACCTGCGCGAACCGTTGGCTGGCGTGATCCTGGTTTTATACACACAAGTTTCCTTAAAGAACTTTGGCCAAATATGAGGTATATATTAAACTATTTTTTTTTGTTTTGTTTATGATTCGGTCGATAGAGTTTGGTCTGAAAGCTTAGCAACCGTCACAATTATTCCCCCAGGTATACCTACAGGTTGGGGCATTTCTTGCTTGATGGGTCTTATGTATGGAGCAAGAGGTATTCATTCAAAGCATCCCCATATCCTGGACAAAACTCATTGCAGCGTGTTATCATATTTGGTGACATGGGAAAGGTAGCATTGATTATTTAAGGATTATGGTTACTGATTAGTACAATAAGGAAAATACTTAATTTACTTTACATGACTTTTAGGCCGAGCGTGATGGTTCCAACGAATATGCAAATTATCAACCTGGTTCACTTAACACCACTGACCAACTCATCAAGGATTTAGACAATTTTGACATTGTTTTCCACATAGGAGATCTACCATATGCAAATGGATACATCTCACAGTGGGATCAATTCACAGCTCAACTGCAAGAAATTTCTTCAACAGTTCCATATATGATAGCAAGGTTTGTTTTCTTGCAATCAGTTTATGCCATCAACATTTGAATTATGTTTTACATATACTTTAAGACCGTAAGGATGTTACATTTATTGATATTGTAGTGGAAATCATGAACGTGATTGGCCAAACACGGGATCCTTCTTTGACACTCCAGATTCAGGTGGAGAATGTGGAGTTCCAGCTGAAACCATGTACTATTTTCCTGCTGAGAACAGAGCCAAATTCTGGTAAGTTATATTAATCTAATGCAAACCATCAAAATTATGTTTGGTCGTATGGTAAAGAACTCGGACACATTAATCATGTAGCCATAGGTTCAATTCCTAGTTCGTGCGTAGAGAAAATCTGGTTGGGAATGACCCACAATGTGAGCCCCAACAGATTACTCGACGGAGATTAGTCACTGTTAAACAGCGATGAATACTCCGTAGCTATAATATGTTCAAAATTGGAAATATGCAGGTATGCAACAGATTATGGCATGTTTCGTTTCTGTATAGCAGATAGTGAGCATGATTGGAGAGAAGGATCAGAACAATACAAATTCATTGAGCATTGCCTTGCAACAGTAGATAGAAAACAACAACCATGGTTAATCTTTGCAGCACATCGCCCACTCGGTTACTCCTCTAATGATTGGTATGCCGACGAGGGTTCATTTGAAGAGCCAATGGGAAGGGAAAGTTTGCAACGGCTTTGGCAGAAGTACAAAGTAGACATTGGATTTTATGGTCATGTCCATAACTATGAAAGAGTATGCCCCATTTATCAGGTATAAATACTACTGCCTCCGGTCCTTAATATTAAAGAAAGTTTACTTTTTAGATGTACTGAGTAACTAATGTATCTAACCTATATTATAGGTCAGACACTCCGGTCCTTAATATTAGAGAAAATTTACTTTTTAGATACACTGAATAACTAATGTATCTAGCCTATATTATAGGTCAGAGTCGGATACATTAGTTTCTGAATGTATTTAAAAAGTAAGTTTTCTCTTATATTACGGACCAGAGGGAGTCTTGTCACATTTCATTGTAAATGCACCAGCATCCATTTCTAATCATCCAAATGTGTATAATGCAGAACCAATGCGTGAATAAGGAAAAATCTCATTACTCTGGCACTGTGAATGGAACAATTCATGTTGTTGTTGGAGGAGGGGGAAGTCACTTATCAGACTTCGCCAAAGCACCTCCTGTTTGGAGTATTTTCAGAGACAAAGACTATGGTTTTGGCAAACTAACAGCATTCAATCACTCGTTTCTCTTGTTTGAGTACAAGAAAAGTAGTGATGGAAAGGTCTATGACTCTTTTACCATTTCCAGGGACTATAGAGATGTCTTGGCATGTGTGCATGATGGTTGTGAGAAAACCACCTTGGCAAGCTGAGTTATGTTCTGCAGTAGAATTGATGTAGTCTAAAAATGAAATAAAATAATTTTAGGTCATATTTGGCCTAAAATCACCCCTCTTCACCTTTTTTCTTGTTGTTTTTAATCTAAATAAGTGATTTTTCACATAGATTAAGTTTTTTAGTTGTTTTTCTTTTTTATCTGTGTGATATCGTCGTCTGAGTGCGGCGTTTGTGTTAACCGTCGTCTTGGTACGACATTGTTGAATTCTCCGTCTTGTTACGGTGTTCGTTTAGTTCATATTGAAAGATCATCTTCAATCAATTGCAAATTCAATCAATGATTTGGGCATCAACGTTGCAGATCCGGAAGCATGGATATTTCGGTGACTTTAGTTTTATCATATTATTATTTGTAGGCATTTTGCCGTTGTATGCTATTAACATGGATGCTGTGAGTTTGTTCGCAGATTCATCCTTTTTGTTTTTAGCGATGTTGAATGTGTATTTGGATCTGATGTACTACTTCAATTATTGGAATGAATGAATATCGTTATTTTTTTAGTCAAAAAAAGAAAAAAGAAAAGTAAAGGTTATTATTATGTTCAATTTCCATGCATCATGCAAGTTTTATGAAATGCAACTATAGAAACAAAATGCACAAATAACCCAACACTATATATTTTCAGTATAATACAAATTCTAAAATTTACAAGTGTGTAAAAAAATATAACATGAAAATGCAATTCCTTAATTATAATGTAGATGTAGACATTTAGGGGTGGCAATTTTATTCATTTATCCTTTATCCATCCAAATCTATCAACTCTAAAGCCATTCAATCCATCCAACAATTTTTAGAAATTCAATGGATTATTTCTTAATAAAAAAATCCAATGGATAATTTTCACTATTCAGATTTATATAAAACAAATTATGAAAAAAATATAAATAAAAGTTGATTTATAAATTAATTTAAATATAATTAATAAATTAAAATTTGAAAATAAATACATTGATACATGTCCCCGTGAGCGTAGCTCAGCTGATAGGGATATTGCACTATATGTGCAGGAGTCGGGGGTTCGAAACTCAGACACTTCACTTATTCATTTACATAAAGAACAACAAGGGAAGCCGACTTCATTGAGGTTGAGATCCAGAGAAAAAACCCATATCACACTCAAATCCGAAACACCAAAGCAAACTAAATGGAGGAGGAAATGATCACCACGGCGGTGCCGATAATGGTTAATAGACATGTTTTGCACAAAACTAAGATTTATCCAAAGAGGATAAAAGAGAGGATAGAGAACTCACATGGATAGATCAATGGAAGGATTTCTCCGAGGCGGAGGTCAGAATTCAATCAAGCGTTGAAGGTGACCGACGATGGAGAAAGGGGGTACATGTAGAAAACACTTTGATGCCTAAGTTAGTATAAGTTTGAGATGGAGGCAGAAGTCAGAGTAATGTCTACCTTGTGAGGTTGTGAAGAGTTGTATATATAGGCCAATGAATGTGGCATTGAGGCGATGAATGTGGCTTGGTCCAACCCAACAATCGAGTTCAGAACAAGACTCATAGCTCCAGACTGGATTAAAATAAAGTAGAGATGAAGTAAAAAATGAATAGAAAAGGAAGAAGAAAATTGGAAGAGTTTTAGTGCTACTACAGTACTGTGTATACATAAATGTGAAGTTAATTATACCACTCTGTGATGTGGCGTCACGTTCACGTATGCAGTTGACAGTTATATCATCACAACATTCATAGTAAACGAAGTAGTGGGGTATTTGATAGACATTTTGCAAATTTAGGGGGTATTTGATATTTTGAAAATATCAAGTAGATATTTGACGAATTCTGGAATTTCAGGGGTATTTGACATTTCACTTTCATTTAATTTATCCATTTTTTTTATGTTTTCACCATAGTATCCGACCATTGGATCGTGTCAATTCTGACATAAAGTAGTTTCAATCACCTCCAATTGCAGTTGCAGGAATCGAACCGCCTATCAAGTCAAGTGTCAATGACCACTGGTCCAACTAACTACCAAAGATTGATTTGTCCAATTTCAAAAACCAAGACAATTTCAAAAACCAAGACAATTAATTCGTTGAGACCATTAGGTACCTATTAGGTACTCATTAGGTACTCATGGTACTTATTAGGTACTACCATTAGAGCACAACACATTTTAGTACTTAATAGGTACTAATTCTAATATAAGAACTCTCTCTCTCTTCTTTTAATGGGACCCACTTTATTTAATATATTCAAAAAATAAAAAAATCACAACTTTTAAATTGGCATAAAAATTTAATGTCAACCATATATAGACATTGGTAGTCATTGTTTGTTTCTTTTTACCATTGGAAAAAAAATAAATACTCCTATCATATAAATCAAAACCAAATTGAAAGATTCTACACCTCTCAAAATTACCATTTTATTAATTATTTTAAATTATTTTTTAATTATGTAATTCTTAAAATTTGGCAATATTATTTTAAATTAAATTTCAAATTTTAATTATTTTTTCGAATTATAAAAAAAATAGACCATACTAATTTTGTAATTTTATCATTAATTCAATCAATGCTTAATTAGTCTTTTGGTCCCTTAAAAATATTTTATCATTAACTCACATCACACTTGCATCAATCTTTTTTATGGAAGTGGGACCAGAGTGCACAACGAATGATACAAAAAAATTTAAATTAATTTTTCTTGTGAAACCTGAATAACCAAATTATCCCACACAACAAACAACAATAATAACAATAAAAGGAGTAAAAACTATAAATAAAGACGCGTCAATTTTAACTAGAAAAACTCAATGTGAGAGTATAAAATCACGGGTCATCCAGACCAAAAAAATAACTCAACAATTATCAAATAATGAGTACAACCAATGTCTTCCTAATTTCTTTAGGAACCGATAAAACATAAACGGTTCAGAAGATAAAACTATTTATAAAAATAAAATTATCTAAGTAACTAATAAAGTGACATAAACAACATACTCAAATTTCAGATAAAACGGAGAACGTTTGCCGAACACGTTTCTTCCTCTTTTGTCTGAACTCTCAAGCTCTCATTCTCTTCTCGTCACTGTGCCGCTGCATGTGACAAATTGCAGAATTGCAATAGCAATACTATATTTTGGATACTGTAGCTCACCTTGGACGGACCTAGACAAACAGTGACCAAGGCCCCCCTCCCGCTCATCTACATACAAACATATATATAATATATCATATTATATCATATACCATTAGTATATTATAATTTATAAATATATCTATTATTTATCATTTACATTATATAAATATGAATTTAATTGATATGTATTTACGGTGTAAAAATATTTATATTGTCGAACAATTATAAGTGTTGAATTATTAAAAACACAGCTTTTTAATAAACAAAAAATTAGTTGTTTCGAGTGGTAAGAGTTTTGGGTCTCTTAAGTAAGTGGTCAAAAGTTTCATATTTGACTCTTGCGTATTGATAAAATTCGATTGAGGGGAAGAACTTATTTTTTGTGCCCCAAATATTTCCCGGAGGCGATTAGTCACCGGTCACCATTAAACAAGAAATTCGTAAATATAATACGATAACATTAAAAAAAATTACATGGACATGTGTAATAGAAAAATCTACATTTATTTTTATTATTATTTTATTATTTTTTGACTCCCGGTGTGATTAATTTCTGGATCCGTTTACCTCTTTGATCATAGAGATTACTTCCCTTTTTATAAACAGACACACACTTCACGTGGGCAAAACCAAACAACAAAAACAATTTTTATTTTATTTTTTATATTTGTGTGTGGTTCCTACTTGAGGAAGGATACACCAAACATAATATACATGATTGAACTAACAAACTGAATACAAGTTAACTAAATTTTATTTAGATTATAAGATAACATAACATCTGTTCGATCACGTAATCCAATTTCCCGAAGATCGCACCTCCAAACTCCAACTCAAAACACCGACCTGTCTATCCGAAACAAATCAACAATTGAGAGTCATGGGGTGAGACTAATAAGTCTATCCAACTAAGGTGGTGATTACATCGCGGTACATGATTCAGTCAATTCATAACATAATTTTTTTCATAACATTAAATATAAAAATAAATAGTATAACACAAATTAATTATAATGTTCATTTTAATTCCGAGGACACTCTAAGATGAGTAGGCCTACCATATCCATCTGCGATAATAAATGTACATTGACACAGCTAAAACTCACAAACATGATTGGATTCTATAGCGAACCACACTAGCAAAGCAAGCCATAACGTGGTACTGTAGTAGCACAACATAATGATTGACCGTCTAATATTCAATTTTAAAAAGGTGAAATTCTAATCATTTACCTAAACTATTTGATAAAAAAAATAAAATAATATGAAAGGTTGAATTATTTGCCGGATTCTCAAATAATATATTTAAGATTCAATTATTTAAGAGTAGGTAGGGAGGGACCATTCTTTTTTCTCTATATATAATTCCTTACCTCCCATAGTTATTATGAAAATGAAGAGCCTCATAATTTTTCATTTGTAAATGGAAGCTGGTACTACGTTTTTCAATTTAAAGATGAGTTTGTTAATATTGTGCTTCTTCTTCACCAACTTGTGGATGGGTTTGGGTGATATGAATGGAATTGGAGAGCAGCCATTGTCAAAGATTGCAATTCACAAAACCATTCTTGCACTTCATAGTTCTGCCTCTATTACAGCTTCCCCCTTTTTGCTTGGTAATAAGGTATAAAATCAATTTTAATATATCATTATAATATGTACTATATAGTATTTGATTTTCTTCACTGTTTCACTAGTTTGGCCTATTTATTTGATTTTCAATTTAAATTATATAATGTTTATATGGAGAGAATCATCAAAAGTTAAATAGTACATGCGTACTCTTGGTTTATTCAATATGATATAAATCAGATATATTAATTATTTAATAAATCTAAAAAGTCGTACGTACTCTATTGTTGCTTGCAGGGCGAGGACACCGAATGGGTGACAGTGGAACTTGAGGGGCCTGAACCAACCAATGAAGACTGGGTTGGAGTTTTCTCTCCAGCAAACTTTAAGTACAGTACACATACATATAAATCTGTCTCACTTTTAATAGAATTGTTTTTACTAGTAACTCCTATTAAATCAAATGAGATATTTAGCTGTAAAAATAAACAATAAAGGTAACTCTTTACAAAAAAAAAAAACCTTGTTTTTTACAAGAGGGACGACTCGGACGAGTACCATGAGACGGATTCGTGCAACTGCATATACTAATCACATTAATTTGTTCATTTTGTGTGTATATATTTGAAAACTATCTTTTAAGTAATGTTTTAGTTAAGCAACAAATCATTAGTTGGTCCAGTTGCAATCCCTGCAACTGCAATCGGGAGGGCGCTAAAGTCACTTGATGTCAAAAGTTCCCCCCAAATCAGATTAGACGGTGCAATAGGCTGGATATTGGTGGTGAAAACAAAAAAAAATGTTTTAGTTAAGCAATGACACTAAAAGCTAGTTAAGCAAAAGCAAATAACCAATATATTTTTCTTGACACAGTTCATCAACATGTCCACCCAACCCCAGTGACATTGGATGGGTAGATATTCCATATATATGCACAGCTCCAATAAAGGTAAATGCAACTGATCCATCTCATATTACTTTCACATGAATGAACATAACAATGAATTAATCAAGAATGAACTTATCATGTTTGTTAATTGTGATTTTAACCTTTGTAACAGTACAAATATGCCAACCACTCTGATCCTAACTATAATAAGACAGGGAAAGCTGTTTTGAAATTCCAATTGATCAATCAACGTGCAGATTTCTCCTTTGCATTATTTTCAGGTGGATTATCCAATGTAAGTCATAATCAGTGCCAGACACTAGTGTTCTTATAGCATGAATGAGTCTTATTCAATTTTATGCTAACATGTATTTATGTGATTGACCATATATTGCAGCCTAAACTTGTGGCAGTTTCGAACTTCATCGCGTTTGCAAATCCTAAAGCACCTGTGTATCCACGCCTTGCTCAAGGAAAGTCTTGGAATGAAGTAAGTTGAAACTTGTAGAGACAAATTTATCAAATATTGTTGACATGATTTTACTAACCATACTAAAAGTTAAACATGAATAATTATAAGTTTTCTACATCTATTTTTTCATCTATGATAGATGACGGTTACCTGGACAAGTGGATATGACATAAGCGAAGCTGTACCATTTGTGGAATGGGGTCCAAAGGGAAGAAAGCAGATACAATCTGCTGCAGGAACATTGACATTTAATCGTAACAGCTTGTGCGGTGAGAATTATTACGTAATTTAAAGGAACGATGTGTCATTAGGAAGCATAACATAGAACTCAACAAATAATGACAACATTTTGTTGATCTGTAGGTCAACCTGCGCGAACTGTTGGCTGGCGTGATCCTGGTTTTATACACACAAGTTTCCTTAAAGAACTTTGGCCAAATATGAGGTATATGTTATACTATATTTTTTTTTGTTTATGATTCGGTCGATAGAGTTTGGTCTGAAAGCTTAGCAACCGTCACAATTATTCCCCCAGGTATACCTATAGGTTGGGGCATTTCTTGCTTGATGGATCTTATGTATGGAGCAAGAGGTATTCATTCAAAGCATCCCCATATCCTGGACAAAACTCATTGCAGCGTGTTATCATATTTGGCGACATGGGAAAGGTAGCATTGATTATTTAAGGATTATGGTTACTGAGTAGTACAATAAGGAAAATACTTAATTTACTTTACATGACTTTTAGGCCGAGCGTGATGGTTCAAACGAATATGCAAATTATCAACCTGGTTCACTTAACACCACTGACCAACTCATCAAGGATTTAGACAATTTTGACATTGTTTTCCACATAGGAGATCTACCATATGCAAATGGATACATCTCACAGTGGGATCAATTCACAGCTCAAGTGCAAGAAATTTCTTCAACAGTTCCATATATGATAGCAAGGTTTGTTTTCTTGCAATCAGTTTATGCCATCAACATTTGAATTATGTTTTACATATACTTTAAGACCGAAAGGATGTTACATTTATTGATATTGTAGTGGAAATCATGAACGTGATTGGCCAAACACGGGATCCTTCTATGACACTCCAGATTCAGGTGGAGAATGTGGAGTTCCAGCTGAAACCATGTACTATTTTCCTGCTGAGAACAGAGCCAAATTCTGGTAAGTTATATTAATCTAATGCAAACCATCAAAATTATGTTTGGTCGTATGGTAAAGAACTCGGACACATTAATCATGTAGCCATAGGTTCAATTCCTAGTTCGTGCGTAGAGAAAATCTGGTTGGGAATGACCCACAATGTGAGCCCCAACAGATTACTCGACGGAGATTAGTCACTGACTGTTAAACAGCGATGAATACTCCGTACCTATAATATGTTCAAAATTGGAAATATGCAGGTATGCAACAGATTATGGTATGTTTCGTTTCTGTATAGCAGACAGTGAGCATGATTGGAGAGAAGGATCAGAACAATACAAATTCATTGAGCATTGCCTTGCAACAGTAGATAGAAAACAACAACCATGGTTAATCTTTGCAGCACATCGCCCACTCGGTTACTCCTCTAATGATTGGTATGCCCAAGAGGGTTCATTTGAAGAGCCAATGGGAAGGGAAAGTTTGCAACGGCTTTGGCAGAAGTACAAAGTAGACATTGGATTTTATGGTCATGTCCATAACTATGAAAGAGTATGCCCCATTTATCAGGTATAAAAACTACTGCCTCCTCCGGTCCTTAATATTAAAGAAAGTTTACTTTTTAGATGTACCGAGTAACTAATGTATCTTAACCTATATTATAGGTCAGACACTCCGGTCCTTATTAGAGAAAGTTTACTTTTAGATACCCTGAATAACTAATGTATCTAGCCTATATTATAGGTCAGAGTCAGATACATTAGTTACTGAATGTATTTAAAAAGTAGGTTTTCTCTTATATTACGGACCAGAGGGAGTATTGTCACATCTCATTGTAAATGCACCAGCATCCATTTCTAATTATCCAAATGTGTATGATGCAGAACCAATGCGTGAATAAGGAAAAATCTCATTACTCTGGCACTGTGAATGGAACAATTCATGTTGTTGTTGGAGGAGGGGGAAGTCACTTATCAGACTTCGCCAAAGCACCTCCGGTTTGGAGTATTTTCAGGGACAAAGACTATGGTTTTGGCAAACTAACAGCATTCAATCACTCGTTTCTCTTGTTTGAGTACAAGAAAAGTAGTGATGGAAAGGTCTATGACTCTTTTACCATTTCCAGGGACTATAGAGATGTCTTGGCATGTGTGCATGATGGTTGTGAGAAAACCACCTTGGCAAGCTGAGTTATGTTCTGCAGTAGAATTGATGTAGTCTCAAAATGAAATAAAATAATTTCAAGATAAATAAATAAAGGTTATTATTATGTTCAATCTCCATGCATCATGCAAGTTTTATGAAATGCAACTATAGAAACAAAATGCACAAATAACCCAACACTATATTTTCAGTATAATACAAATTCTAAAATTTACAAGTGTGTAAAAAAATATAACATGAAAATGCAATTCCTTAATTATAATGTAGATGTAGACATTTAGGGGTGGCAATTTTATTCATTTATCCTTTATCCATCCAAATCTATCAACTCTAAATCCATTCAATCCATCCAACAATTTTTAGAAATTCCATGGATTATTTCTGTTGGGTTTTTGTATATTGGCTACATTTTGCAAAAACATATTTTAGCCAAGTGTTGAGACAAGTGTGCTGACCCCAAGTGTTGTGACAAATGTTGTGACACTTTGGAACAACACCTGACTCTGTTCTGCGCGCGCCAGCTGGATGTTATTATTTTCTACTCAATCTTTTGAAGATCTGTTTGAAGAATTGTTTCAAGGTTTCTTACAGAGGAAGGCGCACGTGTTTAATGTGTTTCATGAGGCAGCTAAACCCTAGTTTTATTTTCCAAAAGAATTATATTTTTGGAAAATATATTTTTGCGGTTTCAAAAATATAACTATTATTTTCAAAAATATATCACTGCTGCCGCAATTCTAGAAGCCCTAATTTTGTCTTGAAGCCCAAGTCATTCTACTACTATAAATACGAAGGCAAGCATATGGTTTCAAGCATCTAAAATCGTGTTCTTACAAAGCGTGTGTTTTAGGGATTTTAGAGTGTTAATTGTGAGCCTATCTTGTGTCTCATTGATGCAAGCTTAGGACCTGAGTGTTATTGAGTTGTAAGTGTGAACTTCTCCTAAGCTTTGAAGTACGGAGATTGTTCTATTGTGTTGTGTGGTTTACTCGCAAGCTTTTAAGCAAGAGTGAATCCTAGTTTCTTAGGAGTGTGTCTCCACCTGTTGTGTTTGTGAAATTGAATAGCAGCGCTGTCTGTGTTGCTAAGGTGGGAATTGGGACGGGGTCTCATATCTAGGAGTTCCTAGGTAGAAGGGTCATTGGGTAGTGATTAAGTGAGAAGTTGTAAACGGGTGAGTTTAGCTTCGAAGTAATACTGCTGATAGTGGACTTCATTCCTGGATTGGTATCCCCCAGAGTAGGCTTTAGGCTGAACTGGGTTAACAACTCTCGTGTGTTATTTACTTTACTGTTTGTATTGCTTTATGTTATTTGCTCTGTTTATAGACAAGTGTTGGCGCACTAGTAACAACATCTGTCTACAACAGACAAGTGTTGCTACACCTTGAGCAACACATGTCCACTGTGTGCCAGGAATTTCAATTGGCATCAGAGCAGGCACCCTGTTCTGAATTTTAGGGTGAGCTCCAGGGAAATCGTTTCTGGCAAGGATGGACAAAGAAGGAGGTTTTGTTACCAGACCACCTCTCTTGGTTGGCGCTTCAAACTATGACTATTGGAAGTCCCGCATGATGGCCTTCCTAAAACAAATTGATAGCAAGACATGGAAGGCAATTCTGAGAGGATGGACTCCACCTGTGAAGATGGACAAAGATGGTAAACCAACTCTTGAGTTGAAATCTGCTGAAGAATGGTCCAAAGAAGAAGATGAGCTTGCTCTTGCAAACTCAAAAGCATTATATGCGCTATATAATGGTGTTGACAAGCACATATTCAGACTCATCAAAAAGTGTGTCTGTGCTAAGGAAGCTTGGACAATTCTTGAGACTGTTCATGAAGGTACCTCTAAAGTGAAGATGTCTAAGCTACAACTCCTAACAACTAAGTTTGAGAATCTAAGAATGAATGATGATGAAACCATTCAGGATTTTCACATGACCATACTTGATTTTGACAACCAATTTGATGCCTTGGGTGAAAAGATACCTGAAGAAAAGCTGGTAAGAAAAATGCTCAGGTCTCTACCTAAGAAGTTTGACATGAAAGTCACAGCTATAGAAGAAGCAAAGGATATCACAGATATGAAGTTAGATGAACTAGTTTGTTCACTACAAACCTATGAGGTAGCCACAAATGAAAAGATGGATAAGAAAAACAAAAGTATTGCTTTTGCTTCAAATGCTGAGGAAGAAGATCAACTGAGTGACACAGAATCTGAACAAAGCATCTCTGATGCAATGGTTCTTTTGGGAAAACAATTTAATAAGGTGCTAAAGAGAATGGACAAACGCTCTAAGACAAGTGCAGCTGACATTGGTCGCAACACTTACAGGAATTTCAGAAAACCTGTAACAGATGAGAAATCAGCTCCAAATAAAGGTGTTCAATGCCATGAATGTGAGGGGTTTGGTCACATCAGAAGTGAATGTGGAACCTTTCTGAAGAAACAAAAGAAGGGGTTAACTGTAACTTGGTCAGATGAAGATTCTGAAGGAGAAGCCGATACTGCAAAAGCTATACATGTATTGACAAGTGTTTGCACATCTGACACTGAATCATGTGAAGAAGAACTAACCTTTGATGAGCTTGCTGAATCATATAAAAAGCTGTGTCTGAAGAGTGCAGAAGTCTGCAGAGTCTCTAAAGAGCAAAAAGAGACAATCACTAAGTTGCAAACTGAGAAAGCTGCTAATTTGTCAAGAATCTCTGAATTTGGTACTAAATGGGAAGATAGTTTAAAGATCATTGAGCAACAGAAGGCAACTATCATCAACTTAGAAGCTGACAAGATCAAACAACTAACTGAGATAGCCCATCTGAATGAAGAGGTAACTGAATTAAACTCTCATCTTGAGAATTTAAAGAAGCATGTTCTTAGGCTATTCAAAGGAAGTGATCTAGATGAAATCCTGGAAACTTTGCCTGCCCCTAGTAGATCCAAAACAGGCATTGGGTATGAATACAAAAATGTTAATAGGATTATGGATTACAACAAAGAAGGGAAATTTATGCCTGAGATAAGTAAACAACCGTCTCCAAACATGCACAACAGGATGTCGCCACACCTGTCTCATAGACAGCAGAGACAAGTGTTGCCACATGTGGCACCACATCAGCAAAGATGGCAGAGACCTAGGTTTATACCTAGACCAAGAAGCAGGTACCATTCATGGAGATGTCATCACTGTGGAAGAAAGGGGCACATAAGGCCTTATTGCTACAAACTGTATGGTTATCCAAATGAAATTCCACAAGAATCTGATCAATCCATCACTAAAACAAAGATGGAATGGAAGCAAAAAGATGATGCAACCAATACCAAGGAGTATACAGCTGAAAGCAGTGGGAAAAGTCTGATTGCCCATACATCTCTCAGAGCATCATCAAAAGAAGATTGGTACTTTGATAGTGGCTGTTCCAGACACATGACTGGTGTTGAAAAATATTTGAAGGAAGTAAAATCTTATGCCACAAGTTTTGTGACATTTGGAGATGGAGCAAAGGGGGAAATCAAAGGTATTGGAAGACTTGTTGACCATGGTCTACCAAAACTTGAAAATGTTCTCCTTGTAAAAGGACTAACTGCCAATCTAATCAGTATAAGCCAACTATGTGATCAAGGGATGAAAGTCAACTTTACAAAAAATGAATGTCTGGTCAGCAATAATGAAGGAGACATCCTTATGAGGGGTGTTAGATCAAAAGACAACTGCTACTTGTGGATCCCTTTTGAAGAAGGTAATGTATCTACATGTCTCTTAACTAAAAATGAAGAGGTTAAGCTGTGGCATCAAAAATTAGGACACCTTAACCTGAAGAGCATGAAGAGAGTCATATCAGAAGAAGCTGTCAGAGGACTACCAATCTTACAGATACAGGAAGGCAATATCTGTGGTGAATGTCAGATTGGGAAGCAAACCAAAGTGTCGCACCAAAAGTTGCAACACTTGTCCACCTCTAGAGTTCTTGAGTTACTACATATGGATCTGATGGGGCCCATACAAGTTGAGAGTCTTGGAGGTAAGAAATATGTTCTTGTTATTGTTGATGACTTCTCTAGGTATACTTGGGTGAATTTCATTAGGGAAAAATCTGAGACTTTTGAAGAATTCAAATATCTTTGTGTACAACTTCAAAAAGAGAAAGACTGTGGTATTGTAAGAATCAGAAGTGACCATGGTAAGGAATTTGAAAACTCTAAATTTGCTGATTTTTGTGCTGCTGAAGGAATAATTCATGAATTCTCTTCACCAATTACACCTCAACAAAATGGTGTGGTTGAAAGAAAGAATAGAACCTTACAGGAATCTGCTAGAGTAATGTTGCATGCCAAAAATGTTCCTTACAAGTTCTGGGCTGAAGCCATGAATACAGCATGTTACATTCACAATAGAGTAACATTAAGGAAAGGTACTGCTACAACATTGTATGAACTATGGAAGAATAGGAAGCCTACTGTGAAGTACTTCCATGTGTTTGGGTCAAAATGTTATATTTTGGCAGATAGAGAACCTAGGAGAAAATTGGATCCCAAAAGTGATGAGGGGATATTTTTAGGTTACTCAACCAACAGCAGAGCGTACAGGGTTTTTAACTCCAGAACAAGAACTATGATGGAATCAATTAATGTTGTTGTTGATGACAGTGATACAACAAGTGAAGATCCAGCTGAAGAGACAGATGTCATAACACCTGTCCCAACACCTGATGATGATCAAACTGAACCTGAACCTGATCAACATTCTGAGTCTACTACAGAGGTTCCTAGACCAAACAAGGGACCATCTACTAGAACACAGAAGAATCATCCTCTGGAACTTGTCATTGGAAATCCAAATCAAGGAATTGCAACAAGAAGATCAAAAGAAGCAATCTTCAATTCATGTTTCATATCAAAGATTGAACCAAAGAATGTTAAAAAAGCTTTGACTGATGAATACTGGATCAATGCTATGCAGGAGGAACTAACTCAGTTCAAAAGAAGTGAGGTATGGGATCTAGTACCTAGACCAGATGGTATAAATGTTATTGGTACAAAGTGGGTGTACAAGAACAAAACTGATGAAAATGGTGATATTACTAGAAATAAAGCCAGACTTGTAGCACAAGGATACACCCAGATAGAAGGAGTAGATTTTGATGAGACTTTTGCTCCAGTTGCTCGCTTGGAGTCCATAAGATTACTCTTGGCTGTGGCATGCATTTTGAAATTCAAGCTATATCAAATGGATGTAAAAAGTGCATTCCTAAATGGCTATCTAAATGAAGAGGTATATGTTGAGCAACCAAAAGGGTTTGTAGATCCAAGCTTTCCTAACCATGTTTACAAACTAAAGAAAGCACTCTATGGATTGAAACAAGCCCCTAGAGCATGGTATGAAAGATTGACTGAATTCCTTGTCAGCCATGGATACAAGAAGGGTGGTAATGATAAAACCTTGTTTGTAAGAGAAGAGAAAGGGAAGCTAATGATAGCTCAGATATATGTGGATGATATTGTATTTGGTGGAATGTCGCGACAAATGGTGGAACACTTTGTGCATCAAATGCAATCTAAATTTGAAATGAGTCTTGTAGGTGAGCTAACTTATTTTTTAGGTCTTCAGGTCAAACAAATGGAAGACACCATATTTATCTCTCAAGAAAAATATGCAAGAAACATTGTGAAGAAATTTGGAATGGAGGGTGGTAGTCACAAAAGGACACCTGCACCTACACATTTGAAGCTTACCAAAGATGAGAAAGGGGTTGATGTGGATCAAAGTCTCTACAGAAGTATGATTGGGAGCTTACTATATCTCACAGCTAGCAGGCCTGATATCATGTTTGCAGTTGGTGTTTGTGCTAGATACCAATCTGAACCCAAGATGAGTCATCTGACTCAAGTAAAGAGGATCTTCAAATATGTCAATGGAACATGTGGCTATGGAATTCTATACACTCATGGTAATGATTCTACCTTAACTGGATATTGTGATGCAGATTGGGCTGGAAGTGCTGATGATAGAAAGAGCACCTCTGGTGCCTGTTTCTTCTTGGGAAACAATCTAGTATCTTGGTTTAGTAAGAAGCAAAATAGTGTGTCTCTATCAACAGCTGAGGCAGAATATATAGCAGCTGGAAGTAGTTGCTCTCAATTGTTATGGATGAGACAAATGTTGAAAGAGTATAGTGTGGAGCAAGATGTCATGACACTCTACTATGACAATCTTAGTGCTATAAACATTTCTAAAAATCCTATTCAACATAGTAGGACTAAGCACATTGACATACGTCATCATTTTATGAGAGCTTGTAGAAGAAAAAATTGTTACACTTGAGCACATTGCATCGGAAGAACAATTAGCAGACATTTTTACTAAGGCGTTGGATGCAAGTCAATTTGAAAATTTAAGAGGCAAACTTGGAATTTGCCTTTTTGAAGACAAATAGCAGTTACAGCATGCAATGCGTGTAACTACCTCTCATCACTTTAAGTTACACGCTAATCAAGGAAGTTCTCATTCAACTTCCCACAACCTCCATCAACCACAATCATTACTTTTCATCTATTCTCTCTCTCACGCTCAAAAACTCTCTATCTTCCTCATCAACATTTCTCTGACTTCTCCTCTTCTCAGAAAATTTCAATTCCAAATCATGTCTAACTCCGCCAAATCTTCACCAACAAAGACAGATGCTACTCCATCACTACAAAAGGTGGTAATCGATGCTGTTCCTCTCACCACCATACCTTCCATAAGTCCAACTATGAGGAGAAAATCAGTTGCGAAGAAGGAAAAATTATCACGAACGAGCATAAATCCTTCATCTCCCTCCTCTTCAATTAAGAAAACGAAGAAGAAGAGCAAGAAATCGCGAACTGAATCGAGAAGGGCTTATACAATGTCTGAACTGCATGTTGATCCTCTGCCATCAAAAGATGTTCCTACTCCTGTCGTTGATACTACAGAGGACGATGTTGACACATCTGGTAAGAACTCACTTAATCAAAACTCTGATGTTCAAAATTCTGTTGACAACCTAGGTTTAGAGAAACCTACTGTGTCTGAAAATTTGGGGAAAAGTGTTCCTAACTCCCCTGTTGTTGTTGATGATAATATTGGTGCTTCTACTGAGACCAATAATGATGTTGCTGATGAGTCCATTAAGAAAACTGCTCCTGAGACTCATGTTGCGCCAAGTGTTGCAACACATGGCGCTACGCCAAATGTGGTGCCAGATGTTACCACATCTTTGGCACAAGAAAACCTTGTGGACTATTATGAATCTGATGAGAGTCCCCCACCTAAGGCTACTGATAAAAAGGCTGTTCCTGATAAAGTTGTGAATGAAACTCCTGAGGTGATAATTGTTAATGAAAATGAAACTACTGTTAGTGATAAGGGTATTCCTGCACATTCTGAAGCTAGTGTGGCTAGGAGGACTAGAAGTAGGGCTGGTAAAGCTGTAGAGGCTACTAACACACCTGTCCAAACACCCAAACCATCTAGGGCTGAAAAAGTTACTGGTAAAAAGCCCCTATATGGACCTCCAAAACCTGTAAGTAAGGTGGTTCCTAGAACTGAGACTAGGAAAAGGAAAGCTCCACCAACAAGTGATTCTGATTTTGAACCTGAGACAGATGTTGCTGCATCAGGCAGCACATCTAGAAAGAGTATAGGATGGAAGAAGGTTCCTCAAACTGTTCCCTATGCTCCTTTAGATAATGTCTCATTCCATCTGGAGAATGGATCTGCAAGATGGAAGTTTGTGTATCATAGAAGGTTAGCTCTCGAAAGAAATTTAAAGAATGATATTCTTGAATGTCCAAGTGTTGTTGAAGCTCTTGAGTATGCTGGTTTGATGAAAACTGTTGTGGGTTTGGACAAGTGCTATGACAGGCTTGTCAAGGAATTTTTGATCAATGTAGCTGCAGACTGTAATGATCCAGCAAGTCCTGAATACAGGCAAGTGTTTGTTCGTGGAAAGTGTGTTCAATTCTCTCCTATTGTGATAAACCAATATCTCCAAAGAAGTTCTGATGAAGTGGGTCCTCTAAAAGCCACAGATAATGAAATCTGCAAGGTCCTCACTGGTGGAAAAATTAAAGTGTGGCCAAGCAAGGCAAAGTTGTCTGCAACTTCCCTCTCACCATTCTATGCTGTTTTAAATAGGATTGCTGCCCATAATTGGGTACCAACCACTCACTCAGGTGATATTGCAAGAGGATTGGGAAAGTTTATCTATGCTGTGGGTACCAAGGCTAATTTTGACTATGGAGCTTATTTCTTTCAAGAAACTTTGAGCCATGCTTTAACATATGCTGTTGAGAAACCAGTTGCTCTTCCCACTCTGCTATGCAATATAATACTCGAGCAACACCTAGATATTTTGAGAAGTACTGATGTTCCTTGTAAAAGGAAAGGGGTGTTGGTGATTGAGCAGAGGCTGCTGAATGGGACAAATGTTGCAGCAGGTGTTGGCACATCTGTCCAGACTGGTGTTCTTTCTAGGAAGCAGATGATTGCAGACTTGACTGAGACCAGCAGAGCACTTGAGGCCAGGAAGCTGAAAATAGACCGTGTGATTGAGGCACTCAAGGCTGAGGAAGCTGCTGAAATGGCTGAGGGTGAGCCAGATGGACAAGAAGGAAAAGAGGCTAGTGAGTCTGAGGATGGTTCTGAGGATGTGATGGAGGACTCTGATGAAAGTTCTTCAATCTGATTTCTGATGTTTCCTTATATTTGTTTCTGATGTACTTTTGGTGTTTCTTTTGTTGTTCCTTTATGGGCTAGGCCCTGAATTTCTAGCACCTGTGTGTGCTCTATGGTCTGTAATAACTGCACACTGATATTCTCTATGCTCTGGTACACTATGATTTCCTATTCATGATGTTTGTCTAAATTGTGGCTAAAAAGGGGGAGTAGTGTGTGTGTGTGTGTGTCAAATGTGTGGACAGATGTTCTCACATCTGGAGACTGTTGACTGTTTTGCATGAAATGTTCGTATACTCGTATTGAGGGGGAGTGTGAGTAATATGCATGTACTGAGGGGGAGTAGTAAATATTCTTTCTCTATCTGGTGTGTGTATGCATGAATTCAGGGGGAGTGTGAGTGAAATTATCTCTTGATCGCCTGAATGTATTTGATGACAAATGTTGTGTCAAGTGTTATGGCACCTGACTATTGAGTCCACTATCTATTATGACTGAGAATTTATTTTTCTCAGATGTTTATGGGAATTTATTTTTCCTGTTGCTTTTACGTTGAAGAAATACGTTTTATACTATTGGGAGTTTATTTCTCCCTTGTGTTGTTCCATGAGGCTAGTTGTGTTTTTATTCCGCTGTTGCATTGCCTCTGATGCTACTTGACTATCTTGGAAGTAGTTTTTATTGTGTGTTACTTTCTTTCCTAGTTGTGTGATCGTGTTGACTCGAAGGAAAGGTAATACTGTATCTCTCTATATACTGGTCTAATATTGTTTTAGCCAAAATTTGCCAAAGGGGGAGATTGTTGGGTTTTTGTATATTGGCTACATTTTGCAAAAACATATTTTAGCCAAGTGTTGAGACAAGTGTGCTGACCCCAAGTGTTGTGACAAATGTTGTGACACTTTGGAACAACACCTGACTCTGTTCTGCGCGCGCCAGCTGGATGTTATTATTTTCTACTCAATCTTTTGAAGATCTGTTTGAAGAATTGTTTCAAGGTTTCTTACAGAGGAAGGCGCACGTGTTTAATGTGTTTCATGAGGCAGCTAAACCCTAGTTTTATTTTCCAAAAGAATTATATCACTACTAGAAAAAAATTAATCTGGGACGGAATTTTCCGTCGCACAGTAGTACAAATTTCCGTCCCGATTTCATTTTGGGACGGAATTTGGGACAAAATATTTTCGTCGCAATTCGCTCGTCGCAATTTGTTGGGGACGGAATTTTTACTTCCGTCACACATTCGAGACGGATTTAGGGACGAAATATAATTATTTGGTTATACACATTAATACATTCCGTCCCAATATTGCGACAAATTTCTTAATTTCCGTCCCAATTTGGCAACAGATTACTTGCACTCCGTCCCAATTTATTTATTTATTTCCAAATGTTGGGACATAATTATACAAAAATTCCGTCACAGATAAATTATGGGTGACTGGTTTTATTTATAATTTTTCCACCTATTAATGCTTTTATTAGTTTAAAAAATTCATCCCAAACTACAGACTGTTTGCAAACATCAATCATTCCATATAAACATAAGTATCTCACATAACAAAAATTCACCCCAAACTACAAACTGTTTGCAAACATCAATCATTCCATCAGAAACATAAGTATCTCAATAACAAAATATCAAAGTTTTATCAATACATCCAAAAGGTTGAAGTTCTAATAACTTGAAGGTGGCTACAAAATTTCATACTTTAAATAATTTTCTACATTCCAAAATCATCAAATATTACTTCATCTAAATCCATTAAATTCGTATCTATATTTGCATGTTTAGCTTGCAGCAATCCTTTTATAATCAGTTGCCTTAGTCGCAGATAAATGTAGGCCAAAAAATATGAAATGCCTCAAGCATAACAACAGATTAGCCAAACAAGCCCAAAAACCACCAGCACAAAACAGATGCTCAAAACAGAATCCCAGCTGCAGAGAGAAAAAGATAGACAACATTAAATCTCAGAAATCCAAAACCAAGGTCAGGCTAAACAAAACAAACCCGAAAGATACACTAGTCATCTAGCTAGAGAACTCAGAATCTTAAAAACAAAACACTTTTTTCTTATAGATTTAGATTCAGAATTAACTAGTTGAAAAAAGGAGAGTAGCAAATATGAGTAATAAGAGGAAAACAAGCCTAATATTAAACATACATCAACCTTAAATTATAGTAATAGGATAACAAGCATAATAACACATTAATATCACATCCAACTAAGCCTTAAATTACTTGAACATTGGATTGTTAGATATCTACAAGTCTCGACTTTTTTCTACTTGCACAAACCAAGTTAAAACTAAAGGGGTAAATAACTTCATAACAAAACACTTATAACAGTAGTATACAACTTAAAATTCACAATGAGTACACTATAAATTAGCTTATTGTATCCAACATATTACTACCAATACTCCAATTCTAATCATGACACACCAGACCCTTGATCTACTAAAAAAGAAGTATACAACTTAAAATTCACAATGAGTACACTATAAATTAGCTTATTGTATCCAACATATTACTACCAATACTCCAATTCTAATCATGACACACCAGACCCTTGATCTACTAAAAAAGAAGCACACCTAGAAACAAACAAAACACAACCAAACTACTAGCAGGAAAAACCAAGCAAATAAGACATCCATCATCAACACCTTTGATTCATGTAGCCTAACCTTTAAGCCACATACCAGCCCTGTACCATAACCAATATATACTCCACACCAAACCCCCATAGATATAGTCCACATACAATATGAGAAGCATAAAACAATCCACTTGAGTATGTCATTCAACTCCACACTAGACCCTCACAATTATGTCATTCATAGAATACAAGAAAATATCAAATATATATCATGTAAATTACTTTGCCCACACCATTATGTCAATCCTAAAAAATAAAAAATATATTTTTGCGGTTTCAAAAATATAACTATTATTTTCAAAAATATATCACTGCTGCCGCAATTCTAGAAGCCCTAATTTTGTCTTGAAGCCCAAGTCATTCTACTACTATAAATACGAAGGCAAGCATATGGTTTCAAGCATCTAAAATCGTGTTCTTACAAAGCGTGTGTTTTAGGGATTTTAGAGTGTTAATTGTGAGCCTATCTTGTGTCTCATTGATGCAAGCTTAGGACCTGAGTGTTATTGAGTTGTAAGTGTGAACTTCTCCTAAGCTTTGAAGTACGGAGATTGTTCTATTGTGTTGTGTGGTTTACTCGCAAGCTTTTAAGCAAGAGTGAATCCTAGTTTCTTAGGAGTGTGTCTCCACCTGTTGTGTTTGTGAAATTGAATAGCAGCGCTGTCTGTGTTGCTAAGGTGGGAATTGGGACGGGGTCTCATATCTAGGAGTTCCTAGGTAGAAGGGTCATTGGGTAGTGATTAAGTGAGAAGTTGTAAACGGGTGAGTTTAGCTTCGAAGTAATACTGCTGATAGTGGACTTCATTCCTGGATTGGTATCCCCCAGAGTAGGCTTTAGGCTGAACTGGGTTAACAACTCTCGTGTGTTATTTACTTTACTGTTTGTATTGCTTTATGTTATTTGCTCTGTTTATAGACAAGTGTTGGCGCACTAGTAACAACATCTGTCTACAACAGACAAGTGTTGCTACACCTTGAGCAACACCTGTCCACTGTGTGCCAGGAATTTCAATTTCTTAATAAAAAAAAAATCCAATGATAATTTTCACTATTCAGATTTATATAAAACAAATTATGAAAAAAATATAAATAAAAGTTGATTTATAAATTAATTTAAATATAAGTAATAAATTAAAATTTGAAAATAAATACATTGATACATGTCCCTGTGAGCGTAGCTCAGCTGATAGGGATATCGCACTATATGTGCAGGAGTTAGGGGTTCGAAACTCAGACACTTCACTTATTCATTTACATAAATAACAACAAGGGAAGCCGACTTCATTGACTCAAATCCGAAACACCAAAGCAAACTAAATGGAGGAGGAAATGATCACCACGGCGGTGCCGATAATGGTTAACAGACATGTTTTGCACAAAACTAAGAATTATCCAAAGAGGATAAAAGAGAGGATAGAGAACTCACATTGATAGATCAATGGAAGGATTTCTCCGAGGCGGAGGTCAGAATTCAATCAAGCGTTGAAGGGGACCGATGATGGAGAAAGGGGGTACATGTAGAAAACACTCCGATGCCTAAGTTAGTATAAGTTTGAGATGGAGGCAGAGGTTAGAGTAATGTCTACCTTGTGAGGTTGTGAAGAGTTGTATATATAGGCCAACAATCGAGTTTAGAACAAGACTCATAGCTCTCGACTGGATTAAAATAAAGTAGAGATGAAGTAAAAAATGAATAGAAAAGAAAGAAGAAAATTGGAAGAGTTTTAGTGCTACTACAGTACTGTGTATACATAAATGTGAAGTTAATTATACCGCTCTGTGACGTGGCGTCACGTTCACGTATGCAGTTGACAGACATATCATCACAACATTCATAGTAAACGAAGTAGTGGGGTATTTGATAGACATTTTGCAAATTTAGGGGGTATTTGATATTTTGTAAATTTCAAGTAGATATTGGACGAATTCTGGAATTTCAGGGGTATTTGACATTTCACTCTCATTTAATTTATCTATTTTTTTTTTTGTTTTCACCATAGTATCCGACCATTGGATCGTATCAGTTCTGACATCAAGTAGTTTTAATCACCTCCGATTGCAATTGCAAGAATCGAACCGCCTATCAAGTCAAGTGTCAATGACCACCGAACTAACTAACTAACGATTGATTAATTTGTCCAATTTCAAAAACCAAGACAATACATTGTTTTATTCGTTGAAAACCCTATTTCCAATTTCCAATTTTGCCACGGAATACCACAGAATAACAAGACGTACTGAAGAAGTCGTTAGTATATTCATTCATTCATTCATTCATTCAGTTTGAGTTCTCCTTTTCACTTCTCTCAGTCACAACCAACACAAAAAACTCACCGAATAACCCATCCTTAGCGGTTATTTTCATTATCTTCTCCATAACTTCAAATTCAATTCACAAACGCGCGTTTCAAAAAATGACGGAGCGAATTAAGTTCAGCGTATTATGCAGCTTATTAACATGGTCACAACGAACCAAATCGCCGGCGAAGAAACGCGCAAAGTTCCGGAAGTTTCTCGATTCTTTCTGCACCGATCGTAACTACTTTCCTGCAATTCGACTCATTCTTCCTAATCTCGATCGTGAACGTGGTTCCTATGGTCTCAAAGAATCCGTTCTCGCTACTTCACTTATCGATGCTATTGGTTTGTCCAAAGACTCGCACGACGCTCTTCGCCTTATCAATTGGCGGAAAGGTGGTTCTAAAACCGGTGCTAATGCCGGTAATTTCGCCCTTGTCGCCGCCGAGGTTGTCTTCTACTACCTTCATCTGTTGTTATCACCTCATTTTACAATTTTTACATATTTTTATTGAAGTACTAGTAGTAGTGTATTGTATTGTATTTATTGTGTCTATTAAGTGTATAGACCAAATACACCAATTATTCGATGAATTTGAAAAGTAGGCTTTTGCTCATAATTGTGTGTGGCCGGAGGGAGTAGAGATGTAGAGTTGATCTTTGATATGTTTGGATGTTCTTGTGTATAATTGATTTTGTCACCAAAATTTCTAGCTTAAAGTTAAAATTCGGAGTTTTTACATGTACAATTGATTTTTAGCCTCAAATTTATTGTTCAATCCACTTTTATGTAAATGTACATGAACATAAATCATTTTACATTCAACTCACTTTTAGCTACAGTCAACTGTCTAGAAAAATGACAATAGAAGAGGCAGATTGGATACTAGAGGTGTAGAATTGATGTTGATATGTTTGGATGTTTTCGTGTATAATTGATTTTGTCGCCGAAATTGATTCTAGCTTGAAGTTAAAATTTGGAGTTTTTATCAGTACAATTGATTTTTAGCTTTGAATTTTTTGTAAAGCTTGGAGCATTGAAAATAAATCACTTTACATTCAGCTCACTTTTAGTGAGTCAACTGGATAGAAAAATGACAATCGTTGTATTTAATAATTTGAAATGAGGCTTATATTTAGGGATGTAGGTAGTAATTTTTTTTTTTGGGTCTTTTGTTATCATTCATTCAACATAACTTCCTTTTGGTGAGGTTTATGTTGAATTTTGTATTTATTTAGGGGTTTTGTTGTGGTTGCTTATTGTTTTGGTAATTGTTTATTATGAAACAGGTGCTGCAGCTTAGGCAAGGTACTGCTTCCGGTGGATTGACGATAAAGGAGTTGAATGACTTGCTTGATCAACTGTCTTCGAGTGAAAATAGGTTCACGGTTTTTGCTTTTATTTTTTTGTCGCTTTGATATCTATGTGCTATGTTTGTTGTTAGACCCTTGCTTTGATTGTTTCTTATGTGTGTGGTTGCATTTGCATGCCTAAGGTCTTGAATATGTGATTGGTGATGCAATTTTTTACTATATGATGTTTTTTCATTTGAAGTTCTAAATTCTAATGGAGGGATAAAAACGGAAAAAAAGGCACAAAGTAGGTGATCAATTTTGGTAGCGGCTTTGATAACAGTGTAATTGGACTCTGAATTAGAATTATGAAAATGTTTTTAGTTGTTGGTGCCAATGGGATAAATCAATTTGTACCATTTCTATTATGTACTATAATTTTGTAGGTTCTATAGGACAGAACTTTTGTATGTTCTTAACAACCTGCAGGTAGGATTGAAAACTGAACAAGATTGTTTACACTTTCTTGGCGCTTCCTTGTTTGCTGGTTACCATTTTAGAAATGCCCTGTTTTGTAAAACGGTTACCGTTTGTGTATAAAACATGAAAACACTTTGCAGTATATTAAACTAGAAAACCTTATTTCCATGCGTTTGTATCTAATTTGTTAGTATCTTTTGGAGTTATGACAGGATAGCATTCCTATTTAGATATGCTCCATCTCTTATGTATATAAATAGTGGTTTCAACCTTTTTCAAGTTAATGAGAAATATTCATATTCAAGTTGGTATCAGAGCTGGTTTTTATCTGGGTTCAGCCGCCATCAAGGCTAACCCTAATTTTTCACAAAACACTGTTCATACGGAAGCACTGTTCATACGCGGTCACTGTTCACTCCGCGCGCACTGTTCATCACACCGTCGTTACAGAAGTTGCGCTACTCTCCGTCCACCTGTTTTTTGCCGTTGTTAGTCTCATCTGACTCGATTTTCTTTCCTGGTTCTGTTGGGACAACTTTCAGTGTGTGGGTCCCACGTTTGACACATGTTTTGGAGTTTTTCTATGTTGTTTTATCGCCTAGAAGACTATTACAGCAATATTTTTGGTCTATCATCATTGTGATTGCACTCCAAGGCCTACTAGTTAAGCTTTATAGACCCTTGGACACTGTGTATCTATTACTGCGCATTTTTCGCAGTCGTTAGAACGCTTTTCTTTGGTTGTTTCTTGTGATTTTCTGTTTGGTTGATGGCTGTCCAACAAACTTCCGCTGCAGCCACGTCGGCTCTGATTGATAATTCTACAGCTTGTCTATCTCACTCCATGGGATCATGGATTTTAGACTCTGGTGCTTCAGATCATGTCGTTGGTAACCCCTCTCTTATCTCTAACTTGTTACCTCCTAAAATACCTCATAGTCTCACTCTTGCTAATGGTTCTAAAACACGAGTTACTGATATTGGTCAAGCTTCACCTTTGCCATCTCTATCGTTGAATTATGTGTTGTTTGTACCTGACTCACCTTTTAATTTGATCTCAATTAGTAAACTTGCTAATGGTTCCATAACATTTTGTTCTAACTCTTTCTCTATACAAGAGCGAGGTACGGGAAAGACTAATGGAACAGGATATGAATCACAAGGTTTATATTACCTTCATAATCATTCATCCACCGTTTGTGGTGTTTCTACATCTCCGGATATCATTCATTGTCGTTTGGGTCATCCAAGTTTAGATAAGTTGAAGGTGTTGGTTCCTCATCTTTCACATTTGAAGTCATTGAACTGTGAGTCATGTCAACTTGGCAAACATGTTAGAGCATCTTTTCCAAGCAGTGCCAACAAAAAATCCAGGTCTCCCTTTGATATTGTTCATTCTGATGTTTGGGGTTCTAGTCGGGTGTCATCTAATTTGGGATACAAATATTATGTCACATTCATCGATGATTTTTTGAGATGCACCTGGATTACTTTATTGAAGGACCATACACAATTATTTGGTGCCTTTCAGACGTTTTGTTCAGAGATAAAGAACCAATTTGGAAAAACAATTCGAATTTTGCGTAGTGACAATGCAAAAGAATATTTTTCTGCACCATTCAACTCTTTCATGGCTTCTCATGGTATCATACATCAGTCCAGTTGCCCCCACACCACAACAAAATGGTGTCGCAGAGAGAAAACACCGTCATTTGGTGGATACAGCTCGAATCTTATTGATCAATGCACATGCACCACTTAAATTTTGGGGTGATGCTATGCTCACTGCTAATTATTTGATAAATCGCATGCCATCTTCAGTATTGGATAATGAGATTCCACACTCACTTTTGTTTCCTAAAGACTCTTTGTACGCCGTCCCACTTCGTGTATTCGGCTCAACATGTTTTGTTCATGATCTCTCTCCTGTCCGCGATAAATTATCTGCACGAGCTGTCAAATGTGTGTTTTTGGGCTATTCCAAAACCCAAAAGGGGTATCGGTGTTATTCTCCATCTACACATCGTTTTTATGTTTCAGCAGATGTTACTTTCTTTGAGGATACACCATTCTTTGCTTCACCCACTACATCAGATTCTACGACAGATGTTACTACTTCCGAAGTGCTACCTATTCCACTATTTGAGCCACTATTTGAGCCATCTGTCTCTACTCACAATTCTCCACAGTCAAAAGGTAAACCCGAGTTCCGCCGCTATGGTATTACTTTTGAGCATCGACACGTTGAAGCTCCAAAAACAACTCCTGTTGATTCTAGTGATTCAGCTCCACAGAATATTGCTACTGATTCTAGTGATTCAGATATTGTTCCAATCTCTTCTCCTGTTGCGGTCCCACTTGAACCTCTTGTTGACTTACCTATTGCTCTTCATAAAGGTAAAAGGTCTACAGCTAATCCTTACCCTGTTTACAACTTTTGAGCTACCACTGATCGTCTCCTTCCTATGTTGCTTTCGTTTCTGCTTTATCATCTGTCTCAATTCCTAAGACAGTTCATGAAGCATTATCTCATCCGGGGTGGAAACAAGCCATGATTGATGAAATGATAGCTTTAGAATCTAACCATACTTGGGAGCTTGTTCCACCTCCTCCTGGAAAATCTGTTGTTGGTTGCAGATGGGTGTTTAATGTCAAAGTGGGACCTGATAAACAAATTAATAGATTAAAGGCTCGGTTAGTGGCAAAAGGCTATACTCAGGTCTACTATGGTCAGGATTATAGTGATACCTTCTCACCAGTTGCAAAGATGTCATCTATTCGTCTCTTTTTAGCCATGGCTGCTATGAAACATTGACCCTTATTCCAGTTGGATATCAAGAATGCTTTCTTGCATGGAGACTTGGAAGAGGAGATTTATATGGAGCAACCTCCTGGGTTTGTTGCTCAGAGGGGGCGTAGTTTGGTATGCAAATTGCAAAAGTCCTTATATGGTTTGAAACAATCACCTCGAGCATGGTTTAGCCGTTTCAGCAAAGTTCTACAACAATTTGGGATGACCCGTTGTGAATCAGATCATTCAGTATTTGTTAAATGTTCATCGAATAAATATATTTATCTTGTGGTTTATGTTGATGACATTGTGGTTACGGGTGATGATAATGACGGTATCAAGGCATTAAAACAACACCTATTTCAAAACTTTCAGACTAAAGACTTGGGTCCTCTACGTTACTTTCTCGGGATTGAGGTGGCTCAATCAAAGTCAGGCATTGCTATCTCTCAGAGGAAGTATGTGACGCAGTACGGAAGCGCTAGGTTAGCAAAACGCTAAACCTAATGGATAAAGACAAGCCGCAAACACAAACTTGTCAAAATAGGGTTTCGGAGTCCACCGAAAGTTGAGATATGCAAACACAAACTTGTCAAAATAGGGTTTCGGAGTCCACCGAAAGTTGAGATAAAACTCGAATATTTTTATTGAATCAAAAACTGCCTTCAAGGCTACAATAATTTAGCTTAAATAGGTGTGAAAAATAAAATTAACAAATCTCCTAAAAGATTGTAAAAATAAAAACAACAAACCTAGCTAAATAAAAATTACAAATCTACCTAAAATATAAAAATAACTAACCTAGGTGAAATATAAAAATAAGGAATCAACCTAAAATATAATAAAACTAAATCTAACTAAAATAATAAAATACAGAAGAAATCCTCCTACATCAGTCTCCTCTACCTCAAAAGAACTCGACCCCGAGTTCTCGCCTTGATAAAGAGCTTCCTTTGCAGGTTGACTCCTCCAATGAACAAGAGACCACCTCCTAGATCCCATTGAATTAAGTGAGAGGACCTGTCTCGTGTCAACACATCCAAATAACCACCGGGGTTCCATTGCTCAAAGATAGAACACAGAATTTGAAATTTATCACAAAAGGGTATTTGACCCAACTCAGTTAACATTTTTGAGCTAGTGCCTAAACCATAAGATTTAAGGTAAAATCTGAATTGAACCCGATCTATAAGCAAATCCTTGAGTTCAATGTGACGGCTCTGATGCGGCGGTTTTGCTGAGATGGAAGTCGCCGCCTGCATCCTAGTGTCCGGAGGTTCTAGTGGCGGTGAGGTTGTTGCCGGATTTCGCACAAATACATCTGGCTTAGACGGAGCCGCCACAGGTAGGTCGACATCAAGTTGTGGATCGCCAGACTTGCACAAGACAATTTTTTTTATCCTAGTTGGATTCTCTTCACCTCCCTCTTCGGACACAACTTCCTCATCCTCAGAACTCGAGTCATCAGTAGATGGGTTGTTGCGGTTGTTGTCGCCGTTTCTGTTGTTGTTATTGTTTCTATTGCTGTTGTAGTTTCGGTTGTTGTTGGATAACTTTGTCACCTGTGTTGTCAGAGCTGTGATGGCCGCGGTTAAAGCCGTCATGGCACCGTAAAACTCTGCTTTCGTCACCGGTTGATCTCCCATCTGATCACGTTAGAAAAAGAACAGGAGAAACCTGCTCTGATGCCAACTGACGCAGTACGGAAGCGCTAGGTTAGCAAAACGCTAAACCTAATGGATAAAGACAAGCCGCAAACACAAACTTGTCAAAATAGGGTTTCGGAGTCCCCCGAAAGTTGAGATAAAACTCGAATATTTTTATTGAATCAAATACTGCCTTCAAGGCTACAATAATTTAGCTTAAATAGGTGTGAAAAATAAAATTAACAAATGTCCTAAAAGATTGTAAAAATAAAAACAACAAACCTAGCTAAATAAAAATTACAAATCTACCTATAATATAAAAATAACTAACCTAGGTGATATATAAAAATAAGGAATCAACCCAAAATATAATAAAACTAAATCTAACTAAAATAATAAAATACAGAAGAAATCCTCCTACATCGGTATGTCCTTGAAATTTTGGAGGAGACAGGTCTTATAGATTGCAAACCAGTCGACACTCTTATGGATCCTAATGTAAAGTTGTTTCCTGACAAGCGGGAGCCATATTCTGATCCTGGTAGATACCGAAGACTAGTGGGAAAATTGAATTATCTCACCCTAACCAGACCAGACATATCTTTTCCAGTTAGCGTCGTAAGTCAGTTCCTTAACTCACCTTGTGACAGTCATTGGAATGCAGTTGTTCGAGTTCTGAAGTACATCAAAAGAGCACCTGGAAAAGGACTTGTTTTCACCGATAACGGTCACACTAATATTGTTGGGTATTCAGATGCCGATTGGGCAGGAGATCCGAGTGATAGACGGTCTACTTCTGGTTATTGCATTTTTGTAGGTGGAAATCTTATCTCATGGAAGAGCAAAAAGCAGACTGTTGTTTCCCGGTCGAGTACAGAAGCCGAGTATCGAGCTATGGCTCATGCTACATGTGAGCTTGTGTGGTTGAAACATTTATTGCAAGAATTGCATTTTTGTGAGGTTGGTCAAATGGAACTTGTATGTGATAATCAATCAGCTTTACACCTCTCTTTCAACCCAGTTTTTCATGAGAGGACAAAGCATATAGAAGTCGATTGTCATTTCATTAGGGAAAAGATTATCTCTGGAGTCATCAGAACTTCCTTTGTCAATTCTAAGGATCAACTTGCTGATATTTTTACTAAGTCTCTACGAAGTCCTCGTATAACTTACATATGTGACAAGATGGATGCATATGATATATATGCTCCACCTTGAGGGGGAGTGTTGCGATATTGTTATTTATTGTAGTATGATTTGTTAGTATCTTTTGGAGTTTTGACAGGATAGCATTCCTATTTAGATATGCTCCATCTCTTATGTATATAAATAGTGGTTTCAACCTTTTTCAAGTTAATGAGAAATATTCATATTCAAGTGCTGCTATTGTGATTTAAGCTTAATTGGCTTCACCATTCTTTATGTAGTTTTTGTTTAACATGGTTCTTTTATGGGGTGACTATGGTTACAGGGCTGAGAAGACTTTGGTTCTTTCAACCCTTATCCAAAAGACAAATGCACAGGAAATGAAATGGATTATCATGATAATCCTGAAAGGTGTTTTTCATTTGCACCAGTAAATCACTTTAATACCTTAAATGAGTCTCAGGCATGTAACTAAATTTCATCGCAGATTTGAAGCTGGGATTTAGTGAAAAAAGCATTTTTCATGAATTCCATCCAGATGCTGAAGACTTGTTTAATGTTACATGTGACTTAAAATTAGTTTGTGAAAAGCTAAGGGATCGGAACCAACGTCATAAGAGGCAGGTTAGTTGTGATTTAAAATTAGTTTTCAAACTCTATACAGCTTAAAGAAAAAAACATTGCACATGTCTTACATACATCACTAGGTTGTCCTTTTATTCTTTTAACATGGCTCTAAACAAGGCATGTTTGAATACTAGCACCCCTCTGTTAAACTCAGCAACGTGTAGGTAAAACTGTTCTCATGGAGAACTGTCATATAAATATTGTTTAATACTTGGTGATATCCTGCCTTTTAAATTAGCTAAGCTGCTATATAGGGCTACTTGATCTATTCCCATTTTTTTGTCTGAATTATTTGCTATGGAAAATATAAATATAGAGGTTCCTAACAGAAAATCGCTTCTTGCATGTGCATGTCTTTTTTATTTTTTTTGTAGGATATTGAAATTGGAAAAGCTGTGCGTCCTCAATTAGCTAAGAGAGTTGCTAACGCAGCTCAAGCATGGAAGAAGGTTTGCTTCACTTAGCCTTTTAACCAGTCACTTATTAAATGGAAATGGGGAAACATTTTGCTACTTTCAGGGTTCGATCCTTAACTATGATAAAATCCTGAACTATGAATATCTGGAACGAAATGGTATTTATTTGTCTTAAACGTGTAAGACTGTAAGCCAGTTTTCAATCGTTAGAATATGTACAAAACATCTCAGGGAGGGAGAATGATGTATTATGTAGTTGGATACGCTGTTCTTTTTTGTTGTTCATTTTAGGTATAGTTGTGTTATCTTATTTTTGTGGATCTTATCATTTTAGGAATCATATCTGTAAGAAATTAGGGCTGAATGAATAATTTCTGATATATATTAACATTGAGAGGTACATAGAATATATACACAGTTTCTATGCTAATTAAGGAAGGACTGAATAAAGGAGATCTCATCTAATCATAATAATCTGTACACTAATAGAAGGGATATTATTTATTTCCTAAATAAACATGTTTCTCTAATTATTGCAAGATTTTCCACACTCCCCCTCAAGCTGGTGAATAGGTGTTATCCATTCCCAGCTTGGATATAATCCTTTCAAAATTGTGGCTGTTTAGTCCCTTAGTTAGAACATCTGCAAGTTGATTTTGAGAAGACACAAATGATGTGCATATTAAGCCACTGTCAAGCTTTTCTTTGATGAAGTGTCTATCTACTTCAATATGTTTGGTTCTATGTGCTATGCTAATTGCAGATTTATTATCACAATAAAGCTTCATTGGTTCCTCCCACTTTATCTTCAAGTCCTCAAGGATGATTTTCAGCCAAAGGAGTTCACATATACCTTGTGCCATGGCTCGAAATTCTGCTTCAGCACTAGACCTTGCTACCACACTTTGTTTCTTACTCTTCCAAGTCACAAGGTTTCCTCCAAGGAAGGTACAATACCCTGTGGTTGACCTTCTATCCACAATTGACCCTGCATAGTCAGCATCTGTATAGGCTTCAAGACTAACATTCCTATTTCGTTTGAATATAATTCCTCTCCCTGGGGTTCCTTTAAGATACTGTACAACTCTAAGTGCAGCTTGTAAATGATTTTCCTTTGGGTTGTGCATAAATTGGCTGACTAAACTCACTGCATAGGCAATATCTGGCCTAGTGTGAGATAAGTATATAAGTCTGCCCACAAGTCTTTGATACATCTCCTTGTCTACTGCAGCAGCTTCTTCTGCAATCCCAAGTTTTAGATTCGAATCCAGTGGAGTGCTTGCAGGTTTGCAAGCTGATTTCCCAGTTTCTTTAAGTAGATCTGTTATATACTTCTGTTGAGATATAAAGATCCCTTTCTTTGAGTGAGCTACCTCAATTCCCAAAAAATATTTCAGCCTCCCCAAAGTCTTGATTTCAAATTCATTGGCCAAGCATTGACCCAACATTTTCTGCTCCTCAACATCATTTCTAGTTAGTATGATGTCATCCAGATATACCAATAACACAGTTACTCCCCCTGACTCTGAGTGTTTGATAAACAATGTATGATCTCCTTGACTTTGTTTATATCCCAGACTTGTCATAACTTTCGTAAATCTGCCAAACCATGCTCGTGGGGACTGTTTCAGCCCATACAAGGCCTTTTTCAATTTACACACTGTGTTGGCAGCACCTTTTCCACCATATCCTGGAGGCAACTCCATGTAAATTTCTTCTTCAAGTTCCCCATGTAAAAAGGCATTTTTTTACATCAAATTGCTGCAAATCCCAGCCATAATTAGCAGCAAGGGATAATATCACTCTTACTGTGTTCATTTTGGCAACAGGAGCAAAGGTTTCCAAGTAATCAACTCCATAAGTTTGTGTGAAACCCTTGGCTACCAACCTTGCTTTATATCTCTCAATTGAACCATCAGCCTTGTATTTGATTGTATATACCCACTTACACCCAACCGGTTTCTTCCCTGTTGGTAAAGTCACCAACTCCCAAGTATTATTCTTCGCTAAAGCTTCCATCTCTAAATCCATGGCAAGCTTCCATTTTCTATCAGATAAAGCCTCAGATTGGGTAGTAGGTGTTGAAGTGGTGTTTAAATTTGTAAGGAAGGCTCTATGGGCAGGTGAGCAATTTTTAAAGGAAAGGTAATTTGAGAGAGGGTAAAGAGGGTGCTTAGTACATTCTCTGGGTTTTTTTCTAATGGCAATTGGAAGGTCATCGTTTTTAGTTGTTGCAGTTTCATTTGGTAAGTCAAAAACTGAAGGGTACTTAGAAATTGTTAACTCATTTGGTAAGTCAGAAGCTGAAGGGGTATTAGAAATCGTTACCTCATTAGGATCTTGATTATGGGTGGACTCTTGAACCTGCGTAGTGTCTGGAACAGCCTTAAGTTTTCTAGAATAAACCAGATTTTTTCCATATCTGACATCCTCAATTTCAGGTCTGGATTGTTTGGAATGGTTGGTTTCACTTTCAGAGTCCACACGCTCGGGTTGAGTAGCCTGCTCAAATTGGCTAGCAGGTTCAAATGTCAAATCTGAAAAAAGGTTTTCCTCATCTTCCCTCAAGTTCTCCCCCTGAAGATGAGGTTGACTAAAATAGCTCTCATGTTCATTGAAGGTAACATCCCTAGACACGAAGAATTTTTTGGATGGAGGGTGATAACACTTATATCCTTTTTGTATAGAAGAGTACCCTACAAAGACACACTTTAAGGCTCTAGGGTCAAGTTTTCCCCTACCTGTACTATGAATATGAACATATGAAACACACCCAAATATTCTTGGTTTGAGATTATTTGTTGTAGACAGACACGGGTAGAAGGAGGATAAGGCATCCATAGGACTCTTTGATTCTAGAACTCTAGTGGGTAGCCTATTAATCAGGTAAGTTGCAGTGAGGACAGCTTCTCCCCAAAAGGACTTTGGGACATTATTTTGAAATAAAAGGGCCCGGGTCTGATTGAGAAGGTGCCCATTTTTCCTTTCCGCCACTCCATTTTGTTGTGGTGTTTTAACACAAGAAGATTCGTGGATAATGCCCTCTTTTTGACAAAAAGAATTAAGTACATTATTGAAATAGTCTTTGGCATTATCTGATCTAAGTCTCTTGATGTTAGCGCCAAATTGATTTTTTATCATGGAGTGAAAATTTAAAAAAATGGAGCTGACCTCAGATTTATGTTTAAGCAAAAACACCCATGTGACACGGGTGCAATCATCTATGAAAGTTACAAACCACTTAGCACCAGACACATTTGGAACATTAGAGGGACCCCGCACATCAGTATGAACAAGATAAAAAGGTAAAGTACTTATTTTATTGCTCATTGGAAATGATACACGCTTGTGTTTAGCAAGCTCACACACCTCACAATGAAGACTCTCAACATCTAACTTAGAGAAAAAAGAAGGAAATAACATTTTTATTATTTGGAAGGAAGGATGTCCTAAACGACAATGATAAAGGAGAATTTTTTCCTTGTTTAGCACCAGACACATTTGGAACATTAGAGGGACCCCGCACATCAGTATGAGCAAGATAAAAAGGAAAAGTACTTATTTTATTGCTCATTGGAAATGATACACGCTTGTGTTTAGCAAGCTCACACACCTCACAATGAAGACTCTCAACATCTAACTTAGAGAAAAAAGAAGGAAATAACATTTTTATTATTTGGAAGGAAGGATGTCCTAAACGACAATGATAAAGGAGAATTTTTTCCTTGTTTGTCAAAACAGAAATGAGGGAATGCGGTAAGTCTTTCTTGGAAGATAAATCAGGATCTTCTAGATAGTAAAGGCCATTCCATTCTCTAGCATGTCCAATCGTCCTCCCCGAAATCTTGTCCTGTAACACACAATCATGGTTATGAAAAATAACATTACATGACAAGTCTTGTGTGAGTTTCTGTATTGATATCAGATTAATAGCTAATTTTGGAATATGGAGAACACTTTTTAGGGTCATTGAATGATTAATTTGGACATCCCCTTGGCCAGCAACAGTTATAAGAGTGCCGTCAGCAGTGGCAATTTTCTTGTTGCTTGGACATGGAGAATAGGTACAAAAATGGCGAGGTAAAGGTGTCATGTGGTCAGTGGCTCCGGAGTCTAATATCCAACAGTGGTTAGAGGATGCATCTGAGACATTTAATCCAAAAGAAATTGGAAGCTTATTATAATTAAGAGATAAAAGTTTACCTGAATATGCCAAGGAGCTGGAACCTGATGGTTTCTCTAGTTTACTCAAAAAATTCTTCATTTTCTCAATTTCCTCCTGGTTAAAGTACACAGTTTCAGCAGATTTATTCCCTTCAGCAGCCATGTGGGTATATCCTCCTTTTCTTTGGAAGCTCCCTTTGTGTCCCCATGCTTTATCTCTATTTTGTGGTTTTCCATTCAACTTCCAGCAATTTTCCCTAATATGACGAGGCTTGTGACAATAGATACACCGAGTATCATCAACTTTCCTCTCAATATTTGTTGATTCTCCCTTTCTTCGGTCAGCACTCATTGTTGTCTCCTCTCCTTTGTTAAGATCAGTCATCATAGTTGAATTCTCAATTATTGGAGTGTCTAACATCAGACTCCTTCTGCTTTCTTCGCTTCTCACAATGGCTATCACTTCATTAAAGCTTGGAACTTCCTGTTTTCCCAAGATTTGGATTCTAACTTGGTCAAATTCAGAGTTCAAACCAACCAGAAAGTCATACACCCTGTCTTGCTCAATGAACTTCTTCAGAATTGCTGCATCTGCAGAGCACTGAGTCTTTATGACCCTATAATGATCAAGTTCCATCCATAGTGCCTTTAGCTGATTGGCATAATCAGTGACAGTTCTGTTTCCTTGCTTTGCTGCCAAGGTTTTCACCTTTACTTCATACACTTGAGCAGCATCTTTGGCTTTGGAATAACTTTCCTCCATAGCATCCCAAATCTCCTTTGTTGTACTTAGAAACATGCACGTGTCACTGATGTCCGGATCCATGGAGTTCCACAGCCATGCCATGATCCTTGAATCTTCCTCATCCCATTTGGTAAAGTTGGGATCATTCTCCTTAGGTGCAACATCCATTATATACTTCACTTTTCCCTTTCCTTTCAAGATTGTTTTAATGAGTTGAGACCATTTGAGATAATTTTTCTCATTCAGCCTGTAAGCAGAATGAATATTCTGCAATTCTCCAGGATTTTGAGAAGGGACATCTCCTGTCTCAGATTTGGTCTTCTCCTCAGGGGTTCCAGATCCAGACATTGTAGAATAAATGAAGGGAAAAATTGATGGTTTGAAATCCAATTCCACCAATAGAAACTGCAGTAGCAGTTTAAGAAACTATGTGCTAAAAAATGCACAGAAATTCGCAACAGCAATGAAGGCTGGCGTTTTTAGGATTTCAGCATGCAGCGGACAGAGGCACCCAGAACGGATGCTCTGGTACCATGTAAGAAATTAGGGCTGAATGAATAATTTCTGATATATATTAACATTGAGAGGTACATAGAATATATACACAGTTTCTATGCTAATTAAGGAAGGACTGAATAAAGGAGATCTCATATAATCATAATAATCTGTACACTAATAGAAGGGATATTATTTATTTCCTAAATAAACATGTTTCTCTAATTATTGCAAGATTTTCCACACTCCCCCTCAAGCTGGTGAATAGGTGTTATCCATTCCCAGCTTGGATATAATCCTTTCAAAATTGTGGCTGTTTAGTCCCTTAGTTAGAACATCTGCAAGTTGATTTTGAGAAGACACAAATGATGTGCATATTAAGCCACTGTCAAGCTTTTCTTTGATGAAGTGTCTATCTTCTTCAATATGTTTGGTTCTATGTGCTATGCTAATTGCAGATTTATTATCACAATAAAGCTTCATTGGTTCCTCCCACTTTATCTTCAAGTCCTCAAGGATGATTTTCAGCCAAAGGAGTTCACATATACCTTGTGCCATGGCTCGAAATTCTGCTTCAGCACTAGACCTTGCTACCACACTTTGTTTCTTACTCTTCCAAGTCACAAGGTTTCCTCCAAGGAAGGTACAATACCCTGTGGTTGACCTTCTATCCACAATTGACCCTGCATAGTCAGCATCTGTATAGGCTTCAAGACTAACATTCCTATTTCGTTTGAATATAATTCCTCTCCCTGGGGTTCCTTTAAGATACTGTACAACTCTAAGTGCAGCTTGTAAATGATTTTCCTTTGGGTTGTGCATAAATTGGCTGACTAAACTCACTGCATAGGCAATATCTGGCCTAGTGTGAGATAAGTATATAAGTCTGCCCACAAGTCTTTGATACATCTCCTTGTCTACTGCAGCAGCTTCTTCTGCAATCCCAAGTTTTAGATTCGAATCCAGTGGAGTGCTTGCAGGTTTGCAAGCTGATTTCCCAGTTTCTTTAAGTAGATCTGTTATATACTTCTGTTGAGATATAAAGATCCCTTTCTTTGAGTGAGCTACCTCAATTCCCAAAAAATATTTCAGCCTCCCCAAAGTCTTGATTTCAAATTCATTGGCCAAGCATTGACCCAACATTTTCTGCTCCTCAACATCATTTCTAGTTAGTATGATGTCATCCAGATATACCAATAACACAGTTACTCCCCCTGACTCTGAGTGTTTGATAAACAATGTATGATCTCCTTGACTTTGTTTATATCCCAGACTTGTCATAACTTTCGTAAATCTGCCAAACCATGCTCGTGGGGACTGTTTCAGCCCATACAAGGCCTTTTTCAATTTACACACTGTGTTGGCAGCACCTTTTCCACCATATCCTGGAGGCAACTCCATGTAAATTTCTTCTTCAAGTTCCCCATGTAAAAAGGCATTTTTTTACATCAAATTGCTGCAAATCCCAGCCATAATTAGCAGCAAGGGATAATATCACTCTTACTGTGTTCATTTTGGCAACAGGAGCAAAGGTTTCCAAGTAATCAACTCCATAAGTTTGTGTGAAACCCTTGGCTACCAACCTTGCTTTATATCTCTCAATTGAACCATCAGCCTTGTATTTGATTGTATATACCCACTTACACCCAACCGGTTTCTTCCCTGTTGGTAAAGTCACCAACTCCCAAGTATTATTCTTCGCTAAAGCTTCCATCTCTAAATCCATGGCAAGCTTCCATTTTCTATCAGATAAAGCCTCAGATTGGGTAGTAGGTGTTGAAGTGGTGTTTAAATTTGTAAGGAAGGCTCTATGGGCAGGTGAGCAATTTTTAAAGGAAAGGTAATTTGAGAGAGGGTAAAGAGGGTGCTTAGTACATTCTCTGGGTTTTTTTCTAATGGCAATTGGAAGGTCATCGTTTTTAGTTGTTGCAGTTTCATTTGGTAAGTCAAAAACTGAAGGGTACTTAGAAATTGTTAACTCATTTGGTAAGTCAGAAGCTGAAGGGGTATTAGAAATCGTTACCTCATTAGGATCTTGATTATGGGTGGACTCTTGAACCTGCGTAGTGTCTGGAACAGCCTTAAGTTTTCTAGAATAAACCAGATTTTTTCCATATCTGACATCCTCAATTTCAGGTCTGGATTGTTTGGAATGGTTGGTTTCACTTTCAGAGTCCACACGCTCGGGTTGAGTAGCCTGCTCAAATTGGCTAGCAGGTTCAAATGTCAAATCTGAAAAAAGGTTTTCCTCATCTTCCCTCAAGTTCTCCCCCTGAAGATGAGGTTGACTAAAATAGCTCTCATGTTCATTGAAGGTAACATCCCTAGACACGAAGAATTTTTTGGATGGAGGGTGATAACACTTATATCCTTTTTGTATAGAAGAGTACCCTACAAAGACACACTTTAAGGCTCTAGGGTCAAGTTTTCCCCTACCTGTACTATGAATATGAACATATGAAACACACCCAAATATTCTTGGTTTGAGATTATTTGTTGTAGACAGACACGGGTAGAAGGAGGATAAGGCATCCATAGGACTCTTTGATTCTAGAACTCTAGTGGGTAGCCTATTAATCAGGTAAGTTGCAGTGAGGACAGCTTCTCCCCAAAAGGACTTTGGGACATTATTTTGAAATAAAAGGGCCCGGGTCTGATTGAGAAGGTGCCCATTTTTCCTTTCCGCCACTCCATTTTGTTGTGGTGTTTTAACACAAGAAGATTCGTGGATAATGCCCTCTTTTTGACAAAAAGAATTAAGTACATTATTGAAATAGTCTTTGGCATTATCTGATCTAAGTCTCTTGATGTTAGCGCCAAATTGATTTTTTATCATGGAGTGAAAATTTAAAAAAATGGAGCTGACCTCAGATTTATGTTTAAGCAAAAACTCCCATGTGACACGGGTGCAATCATCTATGAAAGTTACAAACCACTTAGCACCAGACACATTTGGAACATTAGAGGGACCCCGCACATCAGTATGAACAAGATAAAAAGGAAAAGTACTTATTTTATTGCTCATTGGAAATGATACACGCTTGTGTTTAGCAAGCTCACACACCTCACAATGAAGACTCTCAACATCTAACTTAGAGAAAAAAGAAGGAAATAACATTTTTATTATTTGGAAGGAAGGATGTCCTAAACGACAATGATAAAGGAGAATTTTTTCCTTGTTTGTCAAAACAGAAATGAGGGAATGCGGTAAGTCTTTCTTGGAAGATAAATCAGGATCTTCTAGATAGTAAAGGCCATTCCATTCTCTAGCATGTCCAATCGTCCTCCCCGAAATCTTGTCCTGTAACACACAATCATGGTTATGAAAAATAACATTACATGACAAGTCTTGTGTGAGTTTCTGTATTGATATCAGATTAATAGCTAATTTTGGAATATGGAGAACACTTTTTAGGGTCATTGAATGATTAATTTGGACATCCCCTTGGCCAGCAACAGTTATAAGAGTGCCGTCAGCAGTGGCAATTTTCTTGTTGCTTGGACATGGAGAATAGGTACAAAAATGGCGAGGTAAAGGTGTCATGTGGTTAGTGGCTCCGGAGTCTAATATCCAACAGTGGTTAGAGGATGCATCTGAGACATTTAATCCAAAAGAAATTGGAAGCTTATCATAATTAAGAGATAAAAGTTTACCTGAATATGCCAAGGAGCTGGAACCTGATGGTTTCTCTAGTTTACTCAAAAAATTCTTCATTTTCTCAATTTCCTCCTGATTAAAGTACACAGTTTCAGCAGATTTATTCCCTTCAGCAGCCATGTGGGTATATCCTCCTTTTCTTTGGAAGCTCCCTTTGTGTCCCCATGCTTTATCTCTATTTTGTGGTTTTCCATGCAACTTCCAGCAATTTTCCCTAATATGACGAGGCTTGTGACAATAGATACACCGAGTATCATCAACTTTCCTCTCAATATTTGTTGATTCTCCCTTTCTTCGGTCAGCACTCATTGTTGTCTCCTCTCCTTTGTTAAGATCAGTCATCATAGCTGAATTCTCAATTATTGGAGTGTCTAACATCAGACTCCTTCTGCTTTCTTCGCTTCTCACAATGGCTATCACTTCATTAAAGCTTGGAACTTCCTGTTTTCCCAAGATTTGGATTCTAACTTGGTCAAATTCAGAGTTCAAACCAACCAGAAAGTCATACACCCTGTCTTGCTCAATGAACTTCTTCAGAATTGCTGCATCTGCAGAGCACTGAGTCTTTATGACCCTATAATGATCAAGTTCCATCCATAGTGCCTTTAGCTGATTGGCATAATCAGTGACAGTTCTGTTTCCTTGCTTTGCTGCCAAGGTTTTCACCTTTACTTCATACACTTGAGCAGCATCTTTGGCTTTGGAATAACTTTCCTCCATAGCATCCCAAATCTCCTTTGCTGTACTTAGAAACATGCACGTGTCACTGATGTCCGGATCCATGGAGTTCCACAGCCATGCCATGATCCTTGAATCTTCCTCATCCCATTTGGTAAAGTTGGGATCATTCTCCTTAGGTGCAACATCCATTATATACTTCACTTTTCCCTTTCCTTTCAAGATTGTTTTAATGAGTTGAGACCATTTGAGATAATTTTTCTCATTCAGCCTGTAAGCAGAATGAATATTCTGCAATTCTCCAGGATTTTGAGAAGGGACATCTCCTGTCTCAGATTTGGTCTTCTCCTCAGGGGTTCCAGATCCAGACATTGTAGAATAAATGAAGGGAAAAATTGATGGTTTGAAATCCAATTCCACCAATAGAAACTGCAGTAGCAGTTTAAGAAACTATGTGCTAAAAAATGCACAGAAATTCGCAACAGCAATGAAGGCTGGCGTTTTTAGGATTTCAGCATGCAGCGGACAGAGGCACCCAGAACGGATGCTCGGTACCATGTAAGAAATTAGGGCTGAATGAATAATTTCTGATATATATTAACATTGAGAGGTACATAGAATATATACACAGTTTCTATGCTAATTAAGGAAGGACTGAATAAAGGAGATCTCATCTAATCATAATAATCTGTACACTAATAGAAGGGATATTATTTATTTCCTAAATAAACATGTTTCTCTAATTATTGCAAGATTTTCCACAATATCTTATTCTTAGGGATTTTATCCTAATAATGAGTTTGTTCCCTTATTTGATCTGTGTTAGGAGTCTAGTACTTAACCTAATGCATGGTATAAATTAGAGCTTCTGTTTGTCTTCTGTATAACATCATGTTATCATTATTCCCTATTCCAATTGAAGAGAGAAGAGAATACCGTTGAAAATCTTTTTCTTTCTTTTCCTCCTCAATACAAAACCCCCCCTATAATTTCAACTTCAATGACCACATATTAGTTGACTTCTTGAAAACGGTGACCTTTATTTTGAAAACTATTGGGTAAAAAATGCATGATTTCATGCATAGAGAATTCATTAGTTTGATATTTATACTTTTATTTTTGTATGTTTCCTCTTATTTAGCTTCATGGCAAGGAAGTGGTTGCTGAGTGCAAATTTGATGGTGATCGCATTCAAATTCATAAAAATGGAACAGAGATACATTTCTTCTCAAGGTAATTGCTCTTGTGTATTTTGTGACAATGTAATTATTTTTACATCAGACTGTGGCCGTTTCATATCAGGGGGATTCTTGCTTTTACACTACCTTCCAAGTCTGTATATGTGTGCGAGATCAGTTACTTCTAATCTTAAAAAGATAAAATATGCTTAGTGAATTATTTTATACTTCAAATAAATGGCTACTTATAAAGTGAAGAAACTACAAGATTAATATGTCATGATAATATTTCTGTCTTTTGTGGCTGTTCCTTATACCTGGGTATTTCTGAAAATGTCTTACTATTGTATAAAATATTTATTTATTTATTTTTGCCCAAATAGGTGGTCTGTTATATACCTTTTCACCCATGATTGCAGGAACTTTATTGATCATTCTGAATATGCACATGGCATGTCGGAAATCATAATTCAAAACATTCTTGTGGATAGGTGAGAACATTTCATGTATTATAGTTATGTTCCTTTCAAATGATTTCCATTTGTTGACATGACAGGAAATGTATTTCAAATCTGGAGGGGGTGGGGTGTGTGTGAAATTAAACATATAGCAACGAGGCTCATATGGGTTTGTTTCTAATATCAAAATATATCAATAAATCGGAATAACAAGGTCACATTTAAAAATACTCAAGCATACAGTATCCACTATCAAGAGCAGTTTTATGACATGTTAGAAAATATAAAAAATATCTTATAATATCTTGATCTTGATCTTGACTTTAGACTCATGTTATCTCTTGAAAAATATCGTCATGGACGACAAAGTGTCTGATTAGATCTCCGATCACCATTTATGACCGGGAAAGCTTCTAAAATTGTGGCTGTTGACGGTGTGAGCTCTGGTGGATGATAGATCTTTGACTTTTGATTCTAATGGCGGGGTGCATTTTTTATTTATTTTTTTGATAAGCATGGCGGGGTGCATGTGACTGGTGGTTGCTCTAACTGCTGTTTTTGCTTAGACTCTGGCAGTGGTTCTGTAGCCATACAATTGGAAAATGGGTCAACCCTAAAATTGGTTCTGCAACCCTAAAACCAAACAAGTGAAATGAAACATGAAATGATTTAGATCCCCTCCTAGAAATTATTTTTCTCCTAGTGGTATTTCCTAGATCAAGCCTTCTATATCCTCCTGAAACTTTACTTTGATGTGTTCTTCTGACCGTACCTGAGGTTCGTAAGCACTAATAACATTAAAGGTGTCTTGTTCCACTACAAATTTAATAATCAACGATTATTAACAAAATTTATTCATTGCTATAAAAAATTCAGAGACAGATTTCACCATTTTTAAAGAGAATTCCTCTACCAAGTTTTCATTTTTTTAATTCATACAATATGCAACTTTCTAATGACATTAATATTGTATCATTATAGTGTGCGCGTGTGAAAAAGCTTATCTATTTTTTTTGTTTTGTTTCTGACCTTATGATCTTGTTTAGATGCATACTTGATGGTGAAATGTTGGTCTGGGATACATCCTTGAATCGTTTTGCTGAGTTTGGCTCTAATCAGGAAATAGGCATGTACTTTAATATGTCTTAGTCACTGTAAAGCCTTAATTTTCAGTTGTATCAACCATTTATTGTTTTCTGTTCATGGTAGCCAAGGCAGCAAGGGATGGGCTTGAGAGTAATAGACAGGTTCTCAATTTTGGATATTCTTTATCTTAATTTTGTTGTGAAACTGTAATTCTAACTTTTTTTGGGCTTTTCTTGTTGCAGTTATGCTGTATCCTTGTCTCCGAGCAGTTCAACTATTAATTTCAGCTATCAGCAAATGTGATGTGATTTGGTTTCAATGATAGAATGAGTATCTAATTCTGTATATTATGAAAATTTTCTAATGCAAGAAAGATTAAATCCAAATGCCTTGACTCAAGAATGATTAGACGTTGCATTTGACATCCTTTATTTTGGAGATACTAGTGTAATTCACCAAACATTGAAGGAGCGGCATGAGATTCTACGTAAAGTTGTGAAGCCATTGAAAGGTCGTTTCGAAATTTTAATACCTAATGGTGGTATCAACAGTCATCCATCTTCTGGTAAGATTTCCTTTTGATCAATTTGCCTTGTCATGCATACTTACTATGTTGAAAGACTTCTCCTTGCATGTTAACAGTTATTCATCTGATCCATAAATTGGATATTGGTTACTGATTGATTAAGTATTGCTTTGTTTTGGTATCATATTGTCTTTGTTGATATGTAGTCTAGTTGGTGGCTCAGCTCTCTAATCTAGCAATAGGCGGGGCTAAGCTAGATTTGGTTCTTCTTCCTTACTGATTATAATATCCCAGTGGATTCAATTTGCTCATTTACTTAAATCCAGCTCTAATGATGGCTTTATTGGTTATGTGGTCTGAGTTGAACGTTTTCTGGCGAATGTGAAAGAAATTTATATTCTAGAACATTTTTAATCAATTTTGTTATCCTTATCTAGTTGCAATTCAGGGAAATAGATAGAAAGTTGCACGAGATTTGGAGACTCTAATCATTGTAATCATGCATAGTTGTAATCCTTGTCCAATAGCATTTACTATTGATTTAATTTTGATTTTATGAAAGACTAAAATTAATTTTGAATTCCATTGCCTGGTATGTATCATGCATCAATGAAGTGGTGCAACAGTTGTTTTTTAAATCCGTTTATTTAATAAAATTTTTGCACTTTTGGCCCCCTAAATTGAACTTGGTCAAAATTGAACTTTTGCAAAAGGGGTAAAGATAGGGGGCTAGAAGTGCTATTTTGAAACATAGGGGGCCAAAATCGCAACTTTCTGAAACTTAGGGGGCCAAAAGTGCAATTTAGCCAAATTTCAATTATTTTCCTCATATTATTGTGAAGTAAATTCTCAATGGAGATAACTAATATCATTGTAGTAGATAATATCAATGCACAGTTCTTTTTTTTCACCTATTATTTCATCACTCTTTTCTATTTACTTTTATAAATATTTTTTGGTTTATATTTTTTATTGTTGCTTATGAATCTTATTGTTTTGAACTTTGTAGCAATAAGAGCAGGCAATACCCCTGTCAAGCCATAAATAAATTTTCATAAATTTGTTTTTTTTATTTTAGAATTTAAATTGGTTCTTTTTGGAAATAAAAAAATTTATAACTTTTCATGAATTTATCTTCATTAAAAAATGATTAAAAAATGAATAGATAAGATATTATTAACATTTATTGTTATTTCATAGTTGAGTTTAATTTAATTTCAGAAAAAAGGATTCAAAATAAATACTCAATTATTTTAATTTTGGACATTTAATTTGAGGTAACCATTTTAAATGGGTGTTGGATGATGCTAATACCTTATGAAAAGGGTGTAAATGAGTAGAAATGGAAACTCTGTTCACAGATTTATTTGTCCAGTGTTGCAATGAGTTAGCATATGCTCATATAGCATTGCTGACCATGTTCCATATTTTAAATTGATTGAACAATCTCTCTCCGATAATGTTATGCAGGTGAACCATGTTGGTCATTTATTGCTCATAATGCAGATGAAGTTGAAAGGTTTTTCAAAGAAACCATTGAAAATAGGTGAGGAAAAAACATAATTGAATCTTTTTATTTATTTAATCAAACACTTATTTTCTTGTGATTTGTCTCATGACAATGTAATCTAGGAGGGTTAAAATGCCTCAAACAGTTGATAGCTATTTTATATTTCCAGCTAAAATGATTCTGGTCTTAAGCATGAGTAATTATCCAAAACAGAATATTCATAATCTTGCAATAAATTGATTTAGGAGACTAGCGGCTCACTTCTGGCTCATTAGTGTCTTCCTTTTTCACGTCTCAGCAGGCTTGACTACATTTCTCTTTGGATTATTTTTGTGTGAAGAATATGGTTTATTTCCTTTCATTGTAAACTATGATATCGTTAATAAAAGCAGAAAAAAAGAAGACATTGGATATGTTTCTTAAGAATTCTATTTGTCTCTTTTACATAGAGACGAGGGAATTGTAGTAAAAGACCTCAGCTCCAAATGGGAACCTAGTGACCGCAGTGGAAAATGGCTAAAACTGAAGCCTGACTACGTTCAAGCTGGCTCTGATCTGGATGTACTTATCATAGGTCTATATGATTTATCTTCTTAAATTTTGCAGTTTATTTCCATCTTGGAGTAGTTTGTTTAACAGAGTTGTCTTAACTTTCCTGTTTTTGATGATTTCTAGGTGGCTACTATGGTTCCGGACGACGTGGTGGAGAGGTTTCATCATTATTTCGTAGCATTTGACTTTATAATAAATTATTCTTTTCTTAAATGGACTTATAGCGGCATATTTTCATTACAGGTTGCTCAGTTCTTGGTGGGTCTTGCAGAGCGTCCATCCCCAAATACACATCCCAAACGGTATAAATGTTTTAGGGAGTAATTATGTTTTTGTCCTTATTAATGTGTCAAATTTTGGGTTTGCTCTATCTATAGTTTGGGTTTAGCTTGTGATTTCTTGTTCTTTAGAAGTGTCCGATTTAATCCTTAATATTCAAATGATTATGTCAAGTGCTGATGTGGCAAGTAGATTAGATTTGCCACATCTCAACATGTTATTTAAAGGTCTATTTGTTATCAACGTCTTAAATTAAGTCATTTTACATATATTTAAATATACTGATATGCTAATAGGCCAATGAGGTTAAGTTCTATTTATTTATGATATAATCTAAAATTTAAAAACACTACTAAGAGGCATGAGAAATAGAGATAAATGAAAGATGGGCACTAACTGAGTTTTATAAGATCTAACTCTGATTTATTTGAATGCATAAATCTTTTCGGAGGTCTAACATGACATTTTAGAGAATCTAACCTTATATGATTGTCTAGAATATACCTTCTCTATGGGCTTCTTTGGGGTTTGATCTAACACTTAATCCAGCTCTAGCTTATCCTCCGAATTGGGCCTAAGGGCCCTATCAGAAACATTGCCATTTTTTGTGTTTCATTTTTTTATGGTATGGTTAGAGAAGTAGCGTACCTCTTTCAGGATAAAATAGAGACCCATTATAATTAAGACTAGTTTGCTTTAACATATGTGCATATATATGATAGAGATAGGACTATGAGGGATAAAGGAAAAGAGCTAATTATTGTAATAAAGAGTATGGTGAGATTATATGATAAATAATGAATGGGGTAGGTTGCTTAGTTCGCAAGTTGTTATGCCTTAGTAGTATATATATAGTGAGGTGAGGGAAGTGTGACATTATGGAAGATTTTAGTTGGAACCATTATGGTTAATCAAAGAAAGAGTGTTTTCTTTCTTTGAGGAGCTTAGCTTCAGGGTTGATTGTGTTGAAATAGAAAATAATAGAGAACACAAGAGGCATTGGTGAAAACTGTGTGTATTTGAGCATCACGGACATTCCATTATATAATACTAAGAGCATTAATTACAAGGGAATATTACTATGGAATATGCTATGCTAAGAATACTCTAGAATATATTTACAATAATATTAAATATCAACACTCCCCCTCAAGCTGGAGCATATAAGTCAAATGCACCAAGCTTGCCACATATGTAGTTGATTCTAGGACCTCGCAGTGATTTTGTAAAGACATCTGCCAATTGATCATTAGAATTGACAAAGCTCGTGACAATGTCGCCTGATTCGATCTTCTCTCTGACAAAATGACAGTCTATCTCAATATGTTTGGTCCTCTCATGAAAAACTGGGTTTGAGGCAATGTGCAGTGCAGCCTGATTATCACAGATAAGTGTCATTGGTCTAACATTTTGAAATTGAAGTTCTTTGAGTAACTGTTTCAACCAAATCAGCTCACATGTTACTAGTGCCATGGCTCTATATTCTGCCTCGGCACTTGATCTTGCTACTACATTTTGTTTCTTACTCTTCCAAGATATCAAGTTTCCTCCAACAAGTACACAATACCCAGAAGTTGATCGTCTATCAATGGGTGAGCCTGCCCAATCAGCATCTGAGTAACCAACTATCTGAGTATGACCTCTATCTTCATAAATGAGACCTTTTCCTGGAGCACCTTTGATGTATTTCAGAATCCGGATTACAGCATCCATGTGTTCTTGGCAAGGAGAATTTAAGAACTGACTTACAACACTGACTGCAAATGAAATGTCTGGACGAGTGACTGTGAGATAATTCAATTTTCCAACCAATCTCCTATATCTCCCTGAATCTGATAGAGGCTCCCCCTGATTAGGTAGAAGCTTGACATTTGGATCCATAGGAGTATCAACAGGCTTTGCATTCAATAAACCTGTTTCTTCAAGGATATCCATAGCATATTTTCGTTGTGAGATCACAATACCATCCTTAGATTGAGCTACCTCAATGCCCAAAAAATACCGGAGTTTACCAAGGTCTTTAGTCTGAAACTGATTCGAGAGATATTGTGACAAACTGGTGGTAACACACAGTTTGCCGGAAAAAAAAAATTTCAACGGAGGACAGTGGGTCCCCCGGTTAAGCACGGTGTAGGGTTGCCTCTTAATAGGCTCTGATACCATGTTGAAATAGAAAATAATAGAGAACACAAGAGGCATTGGTGAAAACCGTGTGTATTTGAGCATCACGGACATTCCATTATATAATACTAAGAGCATTAATTACAAGGGAATATTACTATGGAATATGCTATGCTAAGAATACTCTAGAATATATTTACAATAATATTAAATATCAACAGATTGGAATTCATTTCCTTCTACATTTTATCTTTCATTTTTGCTATTTGCCATTGTAAGAGCTTTTGCTCCATTTTAAGTCAATAAACACATTATTTCATATGTTTGTATTTCAGGGTTCCAACAATATCTATGCATAGTTCTATTAATATTGTCCTTTTTTTTTGTGCAGATTTATCTCCTTTTGTAGAGTTGGTACCGGACTTTCTGATGATGAGCTTGAAGCAGTAATAACCAAACTAAAACCTTACTTCAGGTAGGTTATATTGGGAAAAACCCAAGTCCTACATTGAAATAAGATAAAGGCCTGAAAATTGTTTCATATATAGGAGGCACCTCTCACCTTACAAACCATTTTGTAATTATGAGTTACGCCCCACATAAAAACTGAATATGGTCTCAAAGCCTATCTAATTCGTGCCGCCGACTGAAGTATCCACACGTCAAGCCTAATTGTGCTGGACGTGAGGAGTATATTCTGAAGGCTCAATTTTTACATTGAAAAGAGGTAAGACCTGAAAATAATTTGTAAAGAGGAGGCCACTCATCATTGCACAAACCTTTTTTGTAAGGATGAGTTAGGCACAATATAAAAAACTAAAAGGTTTTATGTGTCAAATTTTTTCATGAGATAATATCTGATTAGTTTTATTGTGTCTTAGTTGTCTTTATTTTCTGGTATTGAAGCAGAAAAATTTAAATGATCTCTTCAATCAAATATTTACAACTTTTAGTTTAAGTCTGCTTTCTCTTTTTCCCTCTCCCTCAGAAAGTATCCAAAGAAGATGCAACCAAGCTTTTATCAAGTTACTCATCATTCCAAAGAAAGACCTGATGTGTGGGTTGATAGCCCTGAAAAGTGAGTATTTTATGCATACGTTTGAACTCAGAATTATATATCACTTGCATTTTCAATGTTGATCCACAATTACTGTTCTCTTTATGCAGATCAATTATTCTGTCTATAACCAGTGAAATCCGAACTATTGAATCTGAGGTGTGGCCTTGAAAATAAAGTGTCTGTCTGAGTTTGGAAGGGTTGCAGTCTACACAATCTTTCTTGTCTCTTGAACTGCACAGTTTTAATCTGAATGATTTTATTTGCAGGTATTCGCTGCACCTTACTCTCTGAGATTTCCTCGGATTGACAGGGTGAGATATGATAAGGCTTGGCATGAATGTCTTGATGTACAATGTAAGGGATTTACAAAATATGTTTTTGCATACTCGTTGGTGATTTTACTATACAGTTAATTCCTTTATTTAATTCCCTTTGCAGCATTTATAGAATTGGTGCAATCTAGCAACGGTACCACACAGAGGGATCCAGAATATGGGACCAATGACAGTAAACCAAAACGCATGAAATCCTCTGTAAGGGGAGAAAAGAAAAACGTGTCCATTGTTCCTTCTCATTTAAGTCAAACTGATGTTTCCGGTGTTAAGGGAGGTTCCTTAATGTTTTCAAATATGATGTTCTGTATCCTTGAAAATCTTGCTAGCTACCAATCATCTGTCCAGCTGCATATTTTTTTTCTTCTATATATATTGTTTTAGAATTTCTTCTATATATATATATATTGTTTTAGAAATATGCTTTATACTTATATTTCCAAATTACAGCGTTGTTATATATGTTACCAACCCTAACTATTAGGATAAGGCTTGGGTGTTACATGGAAGTAAAAATCGTACGAATTCACTATGTTAGGAGTGCTCTGCTATTTCAGATCTCACGCAGAGCCACATTTTGGCAAAATCGTACTTATTGTTGTGCTTACTTTTTCATGTTAAAGTAGTGTGTTAAGCATATGGTCATTCATATTTTAGTCCATTCTACTCCCTTTAGTAGCCTATTTTAATCTATAACATAGCCTAGACCCCTATGGGGTGCTACATTCCAAATTCCCTCTCATTTTCATACCTTATGTCTTTTTTTTTAATAAGCAAATGCTGATTGTTAGTATATTATGTTGATATTCATTGTTTAAACCCTAGACCTCCTTCTCAAACACCTCCCGATGTCCCAGCTCAACCTGGGCTATGCTTTGGAGACACACATGGATGTCTTTTTATTTTGAGTTTCTTGTGCTTGCATGTGTTAACATATTTGCCCACTACACAAGCAATATCTCAAAAGAAAGCATTTGCTTATGCACAAGATGTAATCACAATCCCTTCCTGCTCCATGGTACTTGTATTCCTCGTAGTTTAAGGGCCCTTTGTTGTCACAGAGAAAAAGAAATGCAATTCTTTCCATTACAAAGTTGTTTTATGTTCTTTTAGCCTCTTTCCTCCTAAATTTTTTAAAGATTTTTACAGTGCAGCTGAATGAGAGAAATAACTCATTATATTAATCATCCTGACTGATCTGAAAATTAATTTTGCAAAATAGTTTGCCTTGACATGTGTAGACTTTGTTAATGTCCCTCCATCTCATTCTCTCGAGTCGTTCCATAAATTAGTTGCAGAGAATGGCGGCACTTTCTCAATGAATTTGAATAACTCAGTCACCCATTGTGTTGCAGCAGACAACAAAGGTCCTCTCTCTGTCTCTGTCTGATAAACTACACACTGTTTGAAAAAAGAATTTTTTTTTGGCTGCATATCTAATAAAGACTGCTGTATGTAGGGTTTAAATTTGAAGCTGCAAAACGTCGTGGTGATGTCATTCATTATACTTGGGTATTGGATTGCTATGCACAAAAGAAGCTCATCCCCTTACAGTCGAAGTGAGTTTCCAACTGAATATGGACTTATTTAATGCTGTAAAACTCTTATTATAAATCGCTTTCAATGTTTCCTTTTAAAGGTACTTCCTCTTCGTATCTGAACTGACCAAGAAGAAGTTACAAGAAGAAATTGACGAGTTCTCGGACTCTTACTACTTGGATCTTGATCTTCGAGACATAAAACAGGTAATAACATTAGTGTGTGTGTGTGTACAAGAGTCATATCCTCTCTTTCCTTTTGTGTATCATGGATCTTCTACTATAAGGTGGTTTGTTTTCATTACAAATTGTAGCTACTTCATTGATGTGCCTTGACTTTTTCCTCTTAATATTTACCAAAATCTACTTATTTGATATCTGAGTAAATTGAGTTAACTTTCATTCATTATTTTGCAGCTCTTAAGCAATATTAATAGGTCAGAAGATGTCAGTACTGTCGACCATTACAGGAAAAAATACTGCCCAAAGGACAAGTGGTCTGTCTTCAATGGATGCTCCATTTATTTCCACACCACAATGCCATCATTGTAAGATACAGTAAATGTAAACTTGGATATATGTTTTTTATAATAAGCACATAATATGGAATTTAGGGTTTTGATCGTTATCGTATTATTTGTTCCTAGTTTGCTCTGTAACTTTCTGATTGTTCTGTATTTTTATACAGGAAAGAAGATTGGCAAATTTTATTGGGACTTTCTTCAAAGAGATTCAAGCTTGAAGTTCTCATGGGTGGTGGGAAAGTCACCTCTAATCTTAAATCTGCAACTCATGTGGTGGCCTTGTTTGTACCAAGTTTTCATACCAACTATGATGACGAAATACATAGTAGGTAAGTGATCTGTTTGTTGGCAACTTGTCATGTTGAATGTTCATTATTGACTACTTACGTTTGGTTTGAAAGCAAAAGGTGAATATTCATTATTTTATGTAATTTATTTATTATTTATAGCCTTTAACACTTCTATTTTGGATTTCATTTTGGTGGGGGTACTTCAACTAAGTAGTTTTACTTCAGTTGAGAGAAAGCTTCTCGGTAGCAAGAAGTTGCATATAGTTAATTCCAAGTGGTTAGAAGATTGTTTGAATAGTTGCCAAAGATTATCAGAAGACACTTATAGCTTGAAGCCTTATGGAATAGAAGAATCAACTGCTGAGGATAGGTAAGTTAATGCATGAGCAGAATTTACAATCTGTCACATATTTGGATGACAAGGTTGTAAATCTGAGTGCATGCAAATGCTTTGATATTGTTATGTACTACATGCTTTTCACAAGTTTTGTTACCTATAATTTATTTTACTGATTTTTTCTATTCCATATTGACTATTGTGAGAATGCGAGTTCTCTGTTCTGATGTATATATAGGATATAGGCTTTGAAAAATGGATAATTCAAGAACTAAAACTCTATCTTCAGTCTATGTTCATCATGATATTGTTAGACTACTAAGATCTGACAAACTGAGAATTTGAAACAAAAAAAAATGATATTTAACAAACCCCCTTATTTCAAACAAAGATTAGGCACAACAGACATCAATTTTTATGCATTTAAAACATTTATTTTTCCAGCTTTGTAGTGTAGTTGCTAAAATCATTGATGATGATGATGATATCCCTCTGGTGTTTAGAATGACACACCAGGCAGCAATTGGTATTTCAATGGTATTGGCTATTGGTCAAATGGAGGATTCTCTACAGGACCTATGCACTTGTATTCTATCATTATTTTCCATGGCATTTGATTTTTTTTTCCGCTCTGTTTTAGTGAACATGATGTGGCGGCAGATGTTCATCTGGTTGAAGATAATGTAAGAGACCGAAATGAATCTTTCTCCAACAAGGGAAGTAAGCAGAGTAGTGCCAAAGCTGCTTCTCAAGACAGTTTGGCTTTAGCATCACAAGAGAAGCGTGGCCCAAGGAAACGAGGAAGACCTGCGGGCACAGGTATTAAAAAAATAAAAACAGACAGAAACCAGGCTCGAAGAGCACGATCGCAAATTGCGAAAAAACGTGCTAAAATAAGTGAATATGAATCAGATGAAAGTGATTCTCTTGATATAAGACCATATGAGAAAGAGGCTGACATTACAGAAGGAAGTCTTGATTTTCACAATGAACATTCGAAACCACATGAGACTGAGAAAACTCATAATGTCCAAGGTACTGAAGTGGTAGAAAGTTCTGAACGAAACAAGGGATTCGAGCTAGAGGATTTCAAGGACAACCAATATGAAAAGATGTTTGTTCCCGAAATTGAAATGAATGACGTGCGCAATGACCATAGTAGTCAGGGGACTGAGAAACTTGAAATTATGACTGATCCTGTGCAGGCAATGTTACTTGACATGATTCCTAGCCTTGCCATGAACAAAGTTGAGCAACCTACGAATCGTAATATTGAGGAAGAGAAACGCCAGGTTCAGGAAGAGAAATGTCATGTTGAGGAAGAGAAGCCACCAGAAATCTCCAACGAACAGCCTCCGACTACAAAGAAAAAGAAAGTTAGCTTAAAGGCCATCGCCGGTGGTCTGCTCAATGATTGGTAGATCATCATCATCATCTTATAGATTGATTATTACGTTATGAATATATGGCTCAAACGTTCATATTTAAACTAAGTTGTTCCAAATCTTAGGTCCAAGTTATTTTTTATTTGCTTGCAAATTTGATATCTGGTGTTTGTCTCTAGATGTAAGTGATTATATCCCTTTTTTTTGCTTGCTCTATCAATTAAAGTTTTTTTTTTTTTCTACGTACATTTATGTTCATTTATTTTTCACAGCTTCAATTGCCAAGTTTTTTTTTTTTTTTTTGGGTACAAAAATTGCCAAGTTTTTAATCAAGCATAATATTATTAAGATTATTCATGGCAAGGCCAGAGATATTACATGAACCTATTTAGAGTCTAGAGATAATATAAAGATTATTCATCTGTGTAATTATTTCAGTTGTTTATTATAGTTAATTTAAGTTTTCAAACGTGCTCTCTATTGTAATTGTACGATTCAGGTGTATAATGTTTCAACTGCACCATGAATCTCAATTGGGTCCTTGAACCTCACAACACTTTTTTTACAACAAAATTAGATTATAATATCCAATTGAAGATTTTTGAGCTCACATTTTTACCTGGATGTTGTACACGAGGTGAATATATGTGAATTTCATCTAAAAAATTAGCTGAAATTATGATTGTGTCTAATCACATATATGCATCCAACAATCTGAAAATTTTAGCAATTTAATAGTTTGATTCGTAAAACAGCAAGAATCGGAAAGAATAGTACATGGCAAAACAAGATAATACAGGACAGGACAAAACTGTACCGGAGAGATATAAGATTATAATATTTTTATATTCGAAAATAAAATGGGTATTTTTGTATTTTTTATAGTTGTACTATGAACAAAAAGTTGTCCCGTGGTTCATTGAGGGACAAAAAATCTTATTTTTGTCATGTCTCTTGCTACCTAATTTGTCCAGTCCCATAACCAGTTTCAAATCAAACCGGATATAACAAAAGTTGTCCTGTCCAGTTCCATATTTTTTAGCGGATCAAACGCATCCTAAAATACAACTTAAAATACCTATTTTCACATCCTGATAATACTATGTTAAATAGTTTTTTTTTTTTTTTTATAAGCATGTTAAATAGACATATTGATTTCATCCTAAAAGTTAATTAAAGGATGGGGAATTTCTTTGCCACCCCCTTAGCCTCTTGTGCCCCTAAATTTCAAAAAATATCATCCTTGAGTTCTAGAACTCAAATTCGAGCATTCTTTTACACTTAAAGTTTTAGAACTCCAACATCCTTGATACACGTTTGAAATTTAGGATTTTACATGTTTAAGTTCTAGAACTCGAGCAAGTTGTTCAAGTTCTAGAACTTAAGTAGCCAGTTCAGGTTCTATAACTTGAAACTTATTTTTATTGAAACAATTCTGATTTTTTAAGTTGTTTACGCTGCTTCAGATAGAGGTATCTCTTGTTGCCTTTCCTAATGTGAAGTCAGACATTGCACCTAGCTAAAGTTGTGATATCCGACTTCACATCATCCGGAGGATCCACAACTTTAAGTGCAATATTTAGATTCACCTTAGCGTCAGAGTTATGAAGAGCATCAATATCTAAATCAATGTAAACAACTTAAGAAATTAGGATTGTCTCATTAAACACAAGTTTCAAGTTGTAGATCCAAAATAGGCTGCTCGATCAAGTTCTAGAACTTGAACATGTAAAATCCTGAAATTTCATATATGTATTGGGGGCATTCGAGTTCTAAAACTCGAACTATATTTTGAAAAATGCAGAGGGTGCACACGCAATAAACTTAGGGTGTGGCAAAAAAAAATTCTCGAAATGATGTGGATATCCAATCACGGATTTGGATTCTCTGCATTCAAAAATCCTACATTCACCTCCATTTAGTTTATTTTTAAGGTCAATTTTATCATTATCACCTACCATACTATCTCTCTCCTAGCATTTCTACACTGAATGCAAGTGAATGTAAGTGAGTTTAGAATTTTTGAATGCAGAGAATCCAAATTCATCCAATCACATATATATACGTCCAACAACCTATGTAGCATGATATCAAAGCAATGTGAAAAATTTCTCGAGTAATCAGTCAATTTAGTCCCTAAACTATCACTCTCTCACCAATTCAGTCCCTAAACTATTAAAACCAACTAAAAGGTCCCTAAACTATTTTTCATCCATCAATTAGGTCCCTAAACTATTTTCCATCCATCAATTTAGTCCTCCGTTATCTTTTCCGTTAACTGTTCTTTAAAACCCTAAAATCCAAAAGCTACTTTTACGCTTATATCTCTCTTCTCGATCAACTCTCTCAACTCCATTAATTTAGTCCTCCGTCACCAACTCTTTTTCCTTCAACCCCCTTCAATTGCATCTTCGTATCTCTCTCTTCTCGATCAACTCTCTCAAATCATCTCAATCTGAAAACCCTAGCGCCACCTATACGCTCCAATTCCGATTGTCGTCGTTGTTTTAAGGTACGTTTTTCACTGTTTTTCGTTCTAACTTTTATAAATTTGTAAGGGTTTATTCTCACTTGTTAATTTTCATGAATGAAATTTGTGTTTTTTAGTACAATGAACCATGTTGTTTTAGCTTGAACCAAATTTGTTTTAGCGTGAACCATGTTGTTGTTGCTTCTTTTTTCGCTTATTCATGTTGCTGCTATTTTGAAGCTTTTGTATCTCTTATATTATTACCATCTATATTATTGTTTATGTTGCTTTGTGGTCCTAATTTGTTTAAGTATTATAGTGGTCCTAATTTGTTTCTTTTTTATGCAATTGCCTCTCTATAGTGGTCCTATTGTGGTCCCTGTTTTGTCTCCTCAATGTTTTCTCAATTTGTGCTCCTTGTTAATACTATACATTATATTATATTAGATGGCTGAAAGTGATGATGATACAAGTGATGGAGGAAGGTTCTCTTATCACTCAGAAGAACTTAGAGGGCCTATTAGTTCATCTGATGAAGAGAATGAATCAGTGAGAGTTATATATCCACAATTCAATGCTGAAGCTCAATTTGGGGAAGTTAGGTTAGCTGTAGAGATGGAGTTTGCAACTTTGGCTGAATTTAAAAAAGCTGTGAAAGACTATACCATCCATATTGGAAGACAAATCAAATGGATAAAGAATGACAAGGTAAGAGCAAGAGCAAAATGTGTGTTTGAGCATTGCAAATGGGAGATACTTTGTTCGCGTAGTAGTATAACAAATAGCTTTCAAATCAAGACTTTTGAAAATACAACTCACTCATGCCCAGGAACATTCACGAATAGTCAAGCTGATAGAAAGTGGGTTATTGAAATGATGCATGCTAGTTTTCTAGTAATGAAATTATGGTTTATGATTAATATTGTTCTTTAGTTAACTATGGATTGTGATTTAGTTAGTTCTTTTGATGGATAATGGATTTGTTGACTTATGTAATGAATTTGATGGATTATGGTTTAGTTGATTTATGTAATGAAGATTATGGTTTATGGTTTGAGAGAATGTAGCAAATAGGGAGTGGGTAATGTTGGAGTAAGCCCTAAGAGCCAATCTATTTTCATAGTATTTGCTTTAGGAGTTTGAATATAAATATGGCATTTCTTTATTATATTTGTAAGGTTGCAAAATAATGAAGTCCCTAGAATGGAAAGTCCGTTTAATAATTAAGTGTGACTTAATCATGAGATAATATTAAACATAAGGACACTATTCTTAAAGTATCCGTAGTCGAGCTTTAAGGTAAAGGGGATAACCTTAAAGCATAAAGACTATTATGAAGATAGACTGATGATCACATCTCATGGATCATGGGATAAGGAGTTATCAAGTCTTGACGTAGGTATAAATATTAGGAGTAATATTTATACTGGATTGACCCGCTATGAGAGTACTACATGCAAAGTTATGCAAAGTGTCATAAGTTACTCTCATGGTGATAATGGTGTAAACCGCCCTTAGACCTGAAACCACTTTGTACCCTAGATGTGGAGTCAAGTACTTTGTTGCTGATCTAACGTTGTCCGTAACAGGATAACCATAAAGGCAGTTGATGGGCACTTCACAAAGCATGCTGAGGGACAGTAGTGACCTAGATGGAATTTGCCAATCCTGCATAATAGGATAAATGTCATGGGCCCAATATTGAACTGGACAAAGATGACACCAAGTATGTTTTGTGTTCAATATAGACATAAAGGGCAAAGGGGTAATTATACACACTGATATTATCACAAGAGGTTATGTTTAGATCACATGTTAATTTCTCGTAACTTGAGTAGCAGTGATGTGTTGCTAGATACCGCTCACTGTTTATTGTAATAAATAGTGATTTATTATAATTGTCAATATTACGGAAACCTACAGGGTCACACACATAAGAACAATCTAGTGAGATTGGAACACCGTAAGGTACGGTGCACCTTGGAGAAATAAGGAAATATGATAAGGGTATTATGGTAATTAAAATGAGCATTACATCATATGGTATGATGTAGCAAGAAGGGGGTGCAAATATGTACTAGACATATTTACATGAGAATGGCGCCCACTATAGCCCATTTAGTTAAAAGGGCTTTAGTGTAATTTTGCCATGGCAAGTGGTTCTATAAATAGAACCCTTGTGGTAAGGAGAAATAGTTACACACTTTTGTTACTCATTCTCATGAGCCTTTGTTCTCTCCTCTCTTGAGAAACCCTAATCACCTTTCTAGAGTTTTTGTGAAAAACCCTAATCCTTATTTTGTGCCTCCTTTCTCCTAACCCTTCAAACCATTGGAGCTAGCACTCCATTGAAGGTTGTTGTTCGTGTGGACTGGCTAGAGGCGTTATACCTTTAACGCTTGTGATCAAATTCGTTGGTGACTTGGTGGTGACCTTGTTCGTGACGGTTCGAGGTTCTTGTTCGTGACCTTGTTCGTGATTCGAAGTGTTCGATAGTCGTTCGTGATTTAAAGGGAGTTTTCGAACCAAAAGGTAAAACTCTAAACACAATTCATGACCATTCGTAAGGATCACAAAAGGAAAATTTTAAAATTCCGCTGCTTTTATCGTATCAATTTTCCTTCAGTGGTATCAGAGCCACTTACGAAACCATGAATTGATGTTTGTTTAAATTCATGAATTCAGTTTTAATATGATTAAAACAGTTAATAAAAGATTAAAATCGAGTAATTAAAATTTGACGGTTGTTTGTGTATAAATTGGATGATTAACATTGAAACGGCTCCGGAATCCGACACTTGTATGGTGGAGCATGCGATATGTTTTGTATGGTGAAACAATGACATGTTGATCAATTGGATTGAATTTGGTCATAAGGAATTTTGACGGCATGAAAGGGTTGCACAAATGTTGTGTCATTAAAATTAGGATTTGCAAAACGTATCAAGTGTTGATGCGAAAAGTAGATGATAAATATATTTAATTTTGAAATCGTTTCAAAATTCTAGAAATATCTTTTAAAATTGTTTTAAAAGATAATATCATCAATTTTGGAAATATTTTATTCAAAAGGGTTTTGATTAAATAATTTTCCATATTTGACAAATATATATTTAATTATGAAATCGTTTCAAATCTCTAGAAATATCTTTTAAAATTGTTTTAAAAGATAATATTACCAATTTTGGAAATATTTTATTCAAAAAGGTTTTGATTAAATAATTTTCCATATTTGGAGAATTGTCAAAAGATTTAATTCTACTTTAAAATAATGTTATTTATTTTAGCAAATTTTGATTCGAAATATTTAATTGTGAATTAAATATTTGAATCAAACTTACCTGATTTGATCAATCGCCGGATTTAATTAATTATGAGACTTTAATAATAATAAAGTTTGTTTGTTATTATTATATTTGATGATCGGTTATGGCCTTAGTTTATTTATTTTATTGCATTTGGTTTTTAAATACGGCCTGCGTGTCGTGCCTTATCTCTATTCTCTATATTCTCTTCTCATCCACTCCCTCGTATGTAAAACGAGTATTCTTTTATATTATTATGTAATATTATGAAGAAGAAGAACAATGGAGGTCAACCTTGGAGATCATGCTTGGAGAAGTATAGATCGTTTTAGGTTAGATTAGGTTCTCTCATTGGCTTGGGAGAACAAATGCGCTATGGGCCATAACTGTTTCATTTTATTATATTATGTATGTTGATGCATGTTATGAATGGAGTGACGTCATTGTATGTAAGCCTTGGTAAGGTGAGATCAAATTAATTATAAAAGCCCTCAAAGGAATTAATATTAAGTTTTATTGCTTTCCAACGAATAGCGCCCTTCAAGATCAATATCGATCAATGTAGGTTTTGCCAACGCGAAGTGCATTGTCAATATTGATAAGTTGCGGTGAGGTAATTTATTTATCCGATCGCTATTTAATGGGTCTAACTTAACTAAAGAAAATATAATAAGATTATATGACTTTAGAAGCAAGTATTGGGTCATTCCATGTGATGGATTAGAATAAGTGTTATTCACCCAATAGAAAGGATATGAGAGTTGTATGAGATACAATTGGAAAGGAGTTTCCTACCTAAATAACTAAGTTTTGTGTAATCAGCCCAACGCTGACTTAAAACGAAGTGAAATATGGATCTCATTCTCACTAGAAAATCTTCCAACGGGATTTTCCGAATCAAATGTCGAGGGTCATTTGTTTTGAGTAAAATAGTGAGAGAGCGTATTTAATTAAAGACCAAATTAAATATGATTTAGTCATAATATCTTACATATCTTTGTAATTAGAATTTCGAAATACAATACATATTAAGTTGTCCTTATGAAGGACAAGATTTTCAGAAAGGAGTTTCTGTATTGGTACAAATTGAGAATTGTTCTCAAATGCGAGAAAACTATAAGTCTTGAACTATAAACTGTGAACAACCTACCATAACTAGATTGGAAAAGGGATACTTGTTAGAAGCATCAAGTTGACGTCTAGATATAGAATATATAATAAATGATGTGATCATTTAATCTCAAGTAAGATCCTTTTGAAAGAACTTTAGAGTATGATAAATTTCTCAATGGATCAAAAAGTTGGTCATAGGATCAATCTAACAAATTATAATGGAATAGATATAGACAAAATTGTTTTGAATATCTACCGGAATTTGTTGAGTTGAATGAGAATTAATTTGCACTATCAAAGATTTGAGATATAATATAAATAAGATTTATATTCCTCTTATTTGAATAGTACAAAATGGTTGTCAAAGTAGAACGGCTATGGTTAGACCATTAAATAAAAATGACGTAAATAGTTCTTGGAAGAGTCAAACCAAAAGTATGAAGTGAGACTTCAATAATGCACATATTGTTATAGAAAGTCAAAATTTCTATTTCTACATCAAAAGTATATAATACAAGATGTTGAATCTCAATTTTTCGAAAATAGAGATGCTTAAAGAATTAGAACATTGGCTATAATTTTAAGTCAACCCATATCTAGAATGAAAATTGTTTCATTGATAATGAGAGCTTATGCAATGACTTAAAATCGAGTTTGAAATGGAACACAATAATTGTTATTGAATTCCATCTAGTAATAGAAGTAGCAATTGTATATCTTGTATTGACAATATATGAATTGTAGCCTTAAATGATAAGACAAGTAATGGTCCTATCATTTAAGCAAAGTTTTCTATACTATTACTCCAAGTCAAGTAATGGACTAGGGTTCCATGGTCTTGATAGGGTTATCTATAACAATCGTGATAAGAGCCAAATATGATTTGGACCTTAAATATATCAAGAGCATTGTTGTTTAGTACAAATATTCGATGTGTCAATAAAATAACGCATGACCTATTTGAACAATATACATGAGATGTATGTCGACCACTAAACATATTTTGTATATTGAGTTTATTTTACTTCATTAACATTGATGATTAAAATCATTAGATGTTGGTAGGTGTATGACACCAATTAGAAATCTTTGAATTTGTCAAAGAAATTCAACAATGAAGAAAATAGAACTCGACAAAAGTATTTAAGTTATATGAATGAGTCATATCAGTAAATACTTAATTAAAAGACTATAATAACTATTTTATCACATCATGTTTGACATGATTTAAGGATAGTTTAATTATATATTGACTCTTTCTATAAATCTCTTTACTTATAATTAATCTTCACCCACAATTAGTTCCCTTTTAAAATGATCATAAAGACACCATATGCGATATGGAGGTAAGAGTACCAAGTTTGTCTTTATGAGAATTTTGGATTAAAATTTATTAGATAAATCTAATTCCAAATGAATGAATGAATAAGTGGAAATATCCTAAAGAAAGGGATATTGGTCCTATATCACTCTTAAGGACAAAAGGTTGTTTTGTTGCTAGGTTTGAAACATTCCTCTAGTGGGAGTGTGTCTCTAAAAGAGACAGTGGGAGTGATATAGAACTTGAATAAATTCAAGTACCACAAAACATATTTATTTAAAAGGGAATGCAAACCGGTTCCTCAAGGTTGTTGAAGAACCATTGTTTTAAAGTTGCACAAATCCAAGATAAGTCTAACATATCACATATGGCTACAATGTATGGTTTTATCATGACTCAGCAATGTGATATGATTCTCATGGAAGATGAGTCTTTGACTTTCTAAAAGGTCGTAAGACGATCTAGATTATGAGAAGTGGCTAAATGCCATGAAATCTCATACAGAATCCATATACACTAACCTTATGTAGATAATGGTTATGTCTTCAAGATGAGTAAGACTCATACGATGAAAGTGAGTATTCTTTTTGAACACTGATATGGATGGTATTAAGAATACCTTATAATATTTGATTGCTTCTGCTAAATGTTGTACTACATGTTTTGGTAGATGGATAACAAAGTTGCATTCCTTAATTGGAATGACCTCATATATATGTGTTGGACATATACCTAAGGGTTTTGTTGATCCAAATGATGCTAGAAAGGTATATAACTTGTAGCTATCTAATTTTGATTAGATAGAGTTCTCAGAAAATTAAATTATTGTTTGTTCCTTTTATGAAGTTTTATGAAAACAAATTAACAAGGACAAACCTATCTAACTTTGATTAGATCGAATAAATTTGAATATTTGTTCCTTTTGAAAGTTTTGTGGAAAACAAATGAAGGACAAATATAAATCTTGTGCATACAAAGTTTTAGTGGGAGTGATAATATCTGATATCATATTAATCATCAAGACATTTTTCTTATACATGTGAGACATGACTAGGAAAATAACTCTTGATGAAACACTTAGGCAAGAATTCCTAAAGAGTTAGGAATAACCTATGTACCAAAATTGAAATTAGTGTTTGACACTAACTTACCTTCAAGAATATCCCTAAGGACCTTAAAGGAACTAAGGCCTATTTCTTGAAATAGATAGGTATGGGAAGGATCATTATAAGGAAGTTATAATGAAGGAAGTTTCCATACCAATGTATTGTATATCATGGCTGAATACAAGCATTGAAAGCTATAAGATAAGCTTCGTAATATGTTTGTTTCAGTTAAATAAGTTGAGTATTTAAGATTGGATCGTTTGGCTCATGATTGAGCTAAAGATATGTTTCCGGTGTTACAAGTCACATTAATCACATTAGTGATGGTAATAGTTTAATCTTGCAAGAACACTTGAAAATAGATCTCACCGACGATTCATGAATATACTTAGACACTTATATATTTCGATAGAGATCGAAATAGAACGTTGGAAGATACGTAAGATACCAACATAGGAAATAGTTCCTTATCCACTAACAAAGCCTCTTGCGCAGTTGAAGCGTGATGGGCATACTAAGTCTATAGGTATTAAGAGAAACCTAGATTGGCTTTAGTGCTAGTGGGAGATTGTTGGAGTAAGCCCTAAGAGCCAATCTATTTTCATAGTATTTGCTTTAGGAGTTTGAATATAAATATGGCATTTCTTTATTATATTTGTAAGGTTGCAAAATAATGAAGTCCCTAGAATAGAAAGTCCGTTTAATAATTAAGTGTGACTTAATCATGAGATAATATTAAACATAAGGACACTATTCTTAAAGTATCCGTAGTCGAGCTTTAAGGTAAAGGGGATAACCTTAAAGCATAAAGACTATTATGAAGATAGACTGATGATCACATCTCATGGATCATGGGATAAGGAGTTATCAAGTCTTGACGTAGGTATAAATATTAGGAGTAATATTTATACTGGATTGACCCGCTATGAGAGTACTACATGCAAAGTTATGCAAAGTGTCATAAGTTACTCTCATGGTGATAATGGTGTAAACCGCCCTTAGACCTGAAACCACTTTGTACCCTAGATGTGGAGTCAAGTACTTTGTTGCTGATCTAACGTTGTCCGTAACAGGATAACCATAAAGGCAGTTGATGGGCACTTCACAAAGCATGCTGAGGGACAGTAGTGACCTAGATGGAATTTGCCAATCCTGCATAATAGGATAAATGTCATGGGCCCAATATTGAACTGGACAAAGATGACACCAAGTATGTTTTGTGTTCAATATAGACATAAAGGGCAAAGGGGTAATTATACACACTGATATTATCACAAGAGGTTATGTTTAGATCACATGTTAATTTCTCGTAACTTGAGTAGCAGTGATGTGTTGCTAGATACCGCTCACTGTTTATTGTAATAAATAGTGATTTATTATAATTGTCAATATTACGGAAACCTACAGGGTCACACACATAAGAACAATCTAGTGAGATTGGAACACCGTAAGGTACGGTGCACCTTGGAGAAATAAGGAAATATGATAAGGGTATTATGGTAATTAAAATGAGCATTACATCATATGGTATGATGTAGCAAGAAGGGGGTGCAAATATGTACTAGACATATTTACATGAGAATGACGCCCACTATAGCCCATTTAGTTAAAAGGGCTTTAGTGTAATTTTGCCATGGCAAGTGGTTCTATAAATAGAACCCTTGTGGTAAGGAGAAATAGTTACACACTTTTGTTACTCATTCTCATGAGCCTTTGTTCTCTCCTCTCTTGAGAAACCCTAATCACCTTTCTAGAGTTTTTGTGAAAAACCCTAATCCTTATTTTGTGCCTCCTTTCTCCTAACCCTTCAAACCATTGGAGCTAGCACTCCATTGAAGGTTGTTCGTGTGGACTGGCTAGAGGCGTTATACCTTTAACGCTTGTGATCAAATTCGTTGGTGACTTGGTGGTGACCTTGTTCGTGACGGTTCGAGGTTATTGTTCGTGACCTTGTTCGTGATTCGAAGTGTTCGATAGCCGTTCGTGATTTAAAGGGAGTTTTCGAACCAAAAGGTAAAACTCTAAACACAATTCATGACCATTCGTAAGGATCACAAAAGGAAAATTTTAAAATTCCGCTGCTTTTATCGTATCAATTTTCCTTCAGGTGATTGGTTAGGCTGTACTGAGGAACATTTTCTTTTTTTATCAGGCTACTGGCCTTACCTTGCTTTCCTAATTGTTATCGTTTAAGGAGCTTGCTTCATTTCGTTTGCCTTATTTTTTCTGTTTCGTGAAATTTCTTCTATAAGAATGTAACAGAGAATCGATCCTCTGGTTGTATTTTCCTCTTTTGGCTTATAGCTTGGGGCTAAAGAGGATTTGTCCTTGACTGGGCGCATTACTTTTTTCATTTATCTATTGATCTAGCTCCTTTCAGTAATACAATTTCTTCTTCAAGATAAGAACTAGTAGTAGAATCATGAGACATAAATATTTCAAATGTTTGTGTCTGCTCTTATGTGTTACAGTTGCTTTTTCAGTGTTGTTTAGCAGTAATGAATTATGTTAAAAATGAATTTGATTTAACAGTATGGTTTAGAGACTATTTGTTTTAGCAGTAATTTGATTTAGCAGTAATGATTTAACAGTGTTGTTACTATTTTGTTGTTTTTTAAGATAGTTTAGGGAATAAATTGAAGTATTTTTTATAGTTTAGGGACTACTAACAGTCACTTAACGGAAAAGTTAACCGAGGGACTAAATTGAAGGATGTGAATATAGTTTAGGGACCTTTTAGTTGGTTTTAATAGTTTAGGGACTAAATTGAAGGATGTGAATATAGTTTAGGGACCTTTTAGTTGGTTTTAATAGTTTAGGGACTAAGTTGGTGAGAAAGTGATAGTTTATGGACTAAATTAACTGATTACTCAAAATTTCTCAATAGGCCTCCACATTTTTCTAGGCCCCCCAAATTTTCATTTTTACCTTTAAAATTGAGCTCAAAATGAATCAAGACAAAGTTCGGAGCATAGATTATGAACCAATTTTACATTAACACAATTCGAATTTTATATTTCAAACGATTCATTCCTTGTGTTGAGGAACTGAACAATTCTCTTACGATCTTATCACCACATTGCTTTGTTCAGTTGCAACAAAAAATGACGTCATTATTCTTAAGGTTAATATACACAACTCTCTCTGTTAATTCCACTCCCAATTTTGTTTCTTCCAATTCGTCGATTATACACTCAACCTTGAAAATTTCTCTTTAGTTCCATATGTCATCATCCTAAAGAGAAAATTTCTATAATTCATTGGCATCCTCTATATGAATCCTATCCAACCCATAGAATTTAACAAGATCAAAGATAGTGACTACAAACATGAAACGTTAGAAATGGTTCGAAATATAAAATTTGAACTGTGTGTCTGTGTCAATGTAAAATTGAATTGGAATCTACATTTCAAACTTTATCTTGGTTCGGAACATAAATTTCAAACTGAGTTGAAGATAAAAATAGAAATTTGGGGGTCTGGAAAAAAATGTGAGAAATTTTTAACAATGTGGAATTTTAATAGAGTCGGCAATCACTTATTCAGATTTTACATATCCATCGTTTTGAACTAATAGAAATTTTTTTTGGTGGAACAATCACATATAATATCGTGACTTTCGTTAGCTACATACAACTCTATATTACATATAAAAGCAGGATATCTATATTGTCTACGTGTAGGGTGAACTAAATCCTCGTTAAATTTTATTTTTCCGTTTGAGGGGGGCTCCCACATATTTTGCAGTACCCCCGGTAAATACTCCACCAATACCACGGAACATCGACATCGATATAGGTCCATTATGCTTTGATTATTATACTAAGCATACATGAAGCGACACAAATATGGATGAAAAGGAGGAAAACTTACAAACTTAGCAAAGCTCCTCAATAATTAGAACATTGAACAGGAATAAGAACACACAATAAGGGACTCCTATCAAAACCTAAAAGCCACAGTTTCTCAACACTATACTTATATACTAGTGGCTTGAAAATGATAAATATATATATATATAAATGCACTTCATTAGATGCTCATAGGACTTAAAGGATCATTGAGAGTTGCAATGGCTGTTCGGATCTTTATCTGCAATAGATCTTTCTCGTCTTCATTTGCCTGTGAAATGATAAAAGCAAAGGCAACACAAAATGCACATGTTAGTAATATATACTGGATAAGATTTGTCTAGGGACTAAAAATTTCACCATTAAGTTGAGTGTTCGGGATTTGAACAACCACTCCATATAAAATATTGTTAAACTCATGGGAAGCTATTTTTTGTTTAAATAAATTATACTGTATATTTTTTTTTGGTTTCTCACCACCAATTGAATATGTATTTTTTTTTTTTGGTTTTTCACCACCAGTTGAATCTGGTTCGGGGGTCGGTTCTGACATCAAGTGGTTCCAGTCCCCTCCCGATCGCAGTTGCGGGGGATCGAACCGCGGTCCTCCCTACCAAGTTCAGCGTCAATCACCACTGAACCAACTAACGATTGGTAAATTATACTGTATTTTATAGGAGTGTATATATATATATATATATAGAGAGAGAGAGAGAGAGAGAGCTTTATAGGAGTATATATGTTTTATAATACTTTTTTTTGGTTACAATATTTTATACTGTATTTTATAGGAGTGTATATATATATATATATATATATATATATATATAGATATATATATATATATTTTGACAGATCTCTATTTTTCTTTTTTTTCTTTTAACAATATAATACTATGACAGATCTCTTATAAAATAATAATAATAACGACACGCAAACGCGATGCATCTGAGAAATATAAAAATCAACAAAAGAAAAAAATATATTTAACAAAAATTTCACATTCTAGAAAGCTTTTACATTTTGTCGCTAACTACCTAATGCTAAGAATCAATCGATGTATGATTTTATATTGAATTCTTAAATCACAAAATCCTGTTACTTGATTTGGTTGCTATAAGTCTTTAATTTTTTTAAATAAGAAAAAAACAATTTTAAATAAGAAATAAATGAAATACTATACTATACTCCACATGATTTGATGAGAATCAAAATATTTATAGAAATTGAAATCATCTAAGTTGGGAGAAATACTTATATTGGAAGTCCAAGTAAATTATATATAGACACACTCACAATAAAAAAAATAAAAAAAATTAACCGATGTGACTTTTTCACTTTTCTTTTAATTTTTTTTTTTAACTTTTTTGTGGGCCTAAATTTGATGTCTATATTCTTATACTTATTTAAGCCCTTCTTCTAAGTTGGTGTGTGCTAGTACTAATACTAAAGTAGAATACTCAATATAACTAAGAAGTTATCTTTTTATCCATAGACAAAGCGACAAGTGTCACTAAAATTCAACCACACTTGAAATTTCAGATTTAAATTTGAACAAAAGACGTACAATATCATATCACTATATATGATCTAAATTTATAGACCAATCATGGTCACTATATGCAATAGTCAATTTCTATATGATTAAGATTGATCGATCAATTAGAATTAGTCACAAGCTAAACGACAATTATTTTTTAGCAGAATTGATCACATAATGTTCATATATGCAACGATTTCAACGACATTTTAGTGTGTGTGAGAGAAAGAGTGGCTTTGGTGGAAGTTCACACTATGCAATAATTATGTCCCTTACGATTTCCATTAATAGAATTTTAGAACTATAGTTTAGAAAATAAAAATAGTAACAAGAAGTGAAAAACGTGCGTGAAAAACATAACTTCGCCACAAGGTCAAAGTCACGCCGAATTTAACATGCTTACATGCAAATAGTAGTCATAGTACATAGTACACTTGTGCAGAAGAATGAGTAACACGTTTTCAAATTTATTACAATTCTAGTTTATGTCCCCTCTCATGATGCAAGGTACTACCCCTTCCTTTCTAGGAAAATAAACTTAGGGGAACCCTAGACTTAATACTTTTGAAAAGTAGATAAAGTTTGATGAGATTATTTGTTATGCATTAATAGTATAAAACATTTTTAGTCCCGTAAGTTTAGTTTGGTTGGCAGGGACATTGCATTATAAATGCAGGAGTCGGGGTTCGAACCCCGATCATCCCATTTATCCCACTACAAGAAAACAAGCAATTAGTGGCGGCCAAAAGCCCTCTAGAAGAGGCAAAATCCGCCACAAAGTCATAATTTACTGGCGACCAGCTGGCGGTCGCAAAACACCAGTAAATGTGGCGTTGGTAGCTTTACTGGCGGCCAAGACCGTCGCAAACTGTACTGGCGACGATTACTGGCGGTCTTGGCCGTCACAAGTGAGTAACGGTCATGTCAAGACCATAAGAATTACTGGCGGCCTTGACCGCCGCAAAATACAAGGGCGCGTAACTTTTGAATATTTTCTGGCGGCTTGGACCGCCATAAATGGCCAAAATTTTTGAATAATTAGTGACGGCCTGAGCCGCCACTAATGTTGTCTCAAATTAAAAAAAAAACGTTTTTAATTAATTATTTTGTTTTTAAAAACGTCTTTTTTAAGTTAAATAAAAAGTTTACTTTTTTTTAAGTAATTTGTTTATTAATTTATAAAACATCATTATTTATTATTTTTAAAAATTTGTGCCATTTTTTTATTTATATAAAACAGAATTATCATATAATATTTTTTTAAAAAATTAATAATTAAGTACATTAATTATATGACATAATTGTTTATTTTATTATTTTATAAAACATAATTATTTATTATTTTAAAAAACGTTTTTTTTTATTTAAATGAAAAATTACTTGTTTTAAGTAATTTGTTTATTAATTTATAAAACATCATTATTTATTATTTTAAAAAATATTTAACTTTTTTAAAATAAAAATTAAAACAAAATTAGTATATGACATGCACATGGTCAAGTTATTAAACATATACTATTCGGAAAAAAAATGAACTTTTTTTTTGTAAAACTAACATATTTTAATAATAACGAAAAAATTACTAAGTTTAAAAGATCACACAAACATTAAACACAAATTATCATCTAAATATAAACATCAAATATTAAAAAAAAAATACTTACACAAGTAAAGAACAAAAGTGAAATGATAAAGAGTTGGAGAATTTATAGAGATATGTTGGAGAATTTTTAGAGTGATAATGGATTGTGTAAAAGAGAGTATGGAGTGAATGAAATGTATATATAGATGGGGAGGGTGATATGGTCGAAGCTGGCTTGCAACTTATTGGCGGTCAAAACCGCCACAAAATCCTAGGAAATGACAACGGTATTTTTTTTTTGAATTTCAACAAGTTAGCGGCGGCCTAGGCCGCCAGTAATTCATGTTCCAGAAATCCAGGACGCGCCAGGTTGGTTCTCGCCTCGTTTGTGGCGGTCCAAGCCGCCAATAAATGTTGTGCGATCTTCAAGACGCGCCAGCTTTTTTTTTTTGAATTTTCCCCAACTTTGTGGCGGCCTAGACCGCCGCTAATTCCCAAGATAATTCCAGGCGGTCTGGACCGCCAGTAAATGCCTCCTCTCACACTTTTTGTGGCGGCCTGGACCGCCACTAACTCCAAAGGAAGTTATTGGCGGCCAGGACCGCCAGTAAATTCCTATACACATTAAAAAATATTATTTTTTAAGTTTGTGGCGGTTTTATATAATTATTGGGGGCTTAGGCCGCCAGTAAGCTACTGAGGGCCAAAACCGCCAGTAATTTCCGCCGGTAAATGAATGTTTTCTTGTAGTGTCCACCTTAAGGATGAAGTTTATAGCCACTAGGCTACGTACTTAACAAAAAAAAAATAAAACATTTTAAAATATGTATGTAATGAAATTATTTTTATAGGCTTGTTCTTAAAATATAGTCTCAAATGTCTACAAGTGATAATTTGATTGGATACATGTGCAAAATAGTTTTATATTGTTTGTATATATAAACTAAATCTGCATGTAATATGCAAGAATCAAAATACAGGCATTGATTCTCTCACCTATTCACCTAAAAAGTGAAATTCTAGCTACTAGATTACTTAAAAAGAAATTAATTAAAAATGTTTACAATGTTGTGAATTTATTAAAACGAGTTTAAAAGTCATTAATAACATTTTTGTGTCTCGTAAATATTTAGATGTATAACAATTTTGTTGCTCGTATATCAAATAACTATAATATACTCCATCCGGTCCCAAATATAAGAGAATGTTTACTTTTTAGATTCATTGAGAATCTAATGTATCTAGTCCATAATCATAACAAAATACATTAGATTCTCAATGAATCTAAAAAATAAATTTTCTCTTTGAATTTTTTAATCAATATATTAGGGTAAGGGATTGGATTTGATGTAGCTGTACTGTTATTTATGGTTTGATTGTTTTATGACTTTTATCTAGGTAGTGAGCGGCTAACTTTTATAATTTTATTTTATTCTCTTTGTCGATTAAAAAAAAAACTAAAAGTTATTTTAAACAATAATTTTTGTTTTTTGTCCCATGTCTTACACTCCAATTTTTTTTAATATAAAAATTGTCGTAAAATCAAACATAATAAAACTCGAGTTATTATATTCAATCTTTTATTTTTTAATAGAATAAATACATCGATCCTCAAATTTTGCCAAAAAAAAAATAAAATACATCCTTAAAATACGTAATACTATTTTATTGTGATTCAGCCATCCATTTTTCCATTAATAAAGTCACTATTTCTCGTTGTACCAAAAAAAAAAAGTCACTATTTCTCACTTGACTTAATTCTAACATTATGTGGTTTAGAGCCCTCTCATGATGACCTTTTTTTATTTTAGGGTTAATTATTGTTTCGAGACACTGTTTAAGAATTTTATTTAAAAAAATTATTTATTCAAATATAAAATATTTCAATTTTCAATGCATTAATTTCATATATTTTTATAAAATTTTCATAAAAATATACTATTTAAAATATTTAAAGAGTGTCATAGAATACTATTTAACATTTTTCTTTATTTTATATAAAAGATCTTCACTATTCTAATAAGTTAGAGCCCCTCATGATTGCCTTTTTATATATAAAAAATATTCATTAATCAAGTAATACTAATGGGTGTTCCATAATTATTTCCACTTTTGTAAAAGTGGCTATTGATTTTGAAGCATGTGGGCCCTCATTGTAGCTGTAATATTGTATTTTGTCTTTTATAATTCATAATTTTCGTGCTTGATAGTGAATATTTAAAAATTTAAAGAGACACTGTGGGAAGAATAAAGAAGTCTCGCATCAAAGATAGTATCTACATAAGTTAAGCAAAGAAGTTTACGTAGAGACTCTTTCGTATCAGATGTGAGATTTCTAATTTAATTTTTGGTAGCGTCTTTTTTTGTTACAAGTCGTTGGAAAAAATTACCTTTTTAGAAAAAATGTAGTTTTGCCAACGACTTGTAACAAAAAAGGCGCTGCCAAAAATCAAATTTCTTGTAATGACTCATGTCTATTATAATTGAGTTTGATGTGTAGATTTTAAATGATAGATATGTCGATGGAGGAAATTTGATCGCAGGTGGTTAAACAGTTTTTGGAAAGACTCTTATACCATTTTAAAATTGGGACTCGGGTCTAATTCAAGTATTCAACCCTACAAAACTGACTTGTAAGATAAGAATTATCTCGATCTATTTTATAAACACATGTAGAGACTATTTTACATTCAATGTAAGACTTCTTAACACCGAAACTATTAATTAACAATCCAGTCATATGAATAAATGGTTTAACAATAATTTTCTAATTTAAAATAATTTTGAATAGTTGAATAACAAGATAGATGTCTCATTAATTTGTTATGGATTTGAATTGTATACAGCCTTGCTGTCAGATAAATCATATTTAAAAAAGATTTATTTTTTTATTTTAAATTTCTTTGAAAAACAAAAGTAAGAAAGTGAAATTAAAGGATAGAAATTAACCTCAATGAAGACTGTCTTCAAAAGCCTGCCTGAAAAGGAAGTGATATTGGCTGTAATAATCTTAAGCTTCAAAGATTCAAACACTTCACACAATTTTACCATTGTGTCTGTCCTTTTGCTACATGTCAAGCTCACTACAATTGTATTCTCTCCCATGTATGTCACCCTAAGCTGCACTCCACCATATAATAAAAGTTCTCATAATCAATTACTTAATTTATAAATCTAAAGATATTATAAAATAATTTTAATGTTAATACCCCACATCAAATTCTTTAGCATCAATAATACAAGAGTGAGGTGATGCCTTTGTAATCTCTCTATTGTTTAATATTTTCTTCTTTTTTGGGTTTAGGTAGAGATAATGTGGATGACTTTGATTTGCTATTAGAATGAGGGGCCAAAATTCAAAAATAGAATACTAGTATATGAGGTCAATTTTATGGTGGACGTGCTAGTAAGATATAAATCGTTAGTATATTGTTATATTAATTATTTGGCAAAATTATACTGCAGGTCATTTATGTTATTTTTTTTATAATATTTTGGTCTTTTATATTTTTTTTGTAATACTATGGTCTTTATTGTTTTTTATTTGTAACATTTAGGTCCTTTAATTTTTATAAATAAATAAGATAAGGACCAAAGTACGTTACAAAAAAAAAGACTAAAGTGTTATAAATAAATAAAAAATAAAGGATCAAAGTGTTATAAATAAAAGATAAAGGACCAAAATCTTACAAAAAAAATAAAGGACCAAAGTGTTACAAAAAAATAAAATAAAAGACCTACAATGTAATTTTGCCTAGTTATTTTATACTTTATCAGAACTTGAATTCTGATCTCAAACTCTTTTAATCCTTAGTATCACTAGTTCAATCAGTTGAATTACTTGTTACATCTCATATGAAGCTGAAAATAATAAGGTGGATATATTTTTTTTTTATAGATAAATGTTAGCAATTTAGGGTCAACTGTAGATCTCATTATCAAAATGCTATGAACTGACTCTTGAATTATTTTTAAGAAGTCCATATTAAATAAACTTTGATCTAACAGTGTTTATATAAGATCTAGTTTGTGGTGATAGTCATTATTTAGTTTTATGCTATATACAGCATCCTAGGTGCATGTGTGGTTTTGCATCTTATACTCGTATTTGTTTATATTTATTGATCGATGTAGTATAATTAAAAAAAAAATGAAAAATTATTAAAAAAAAATAGAAAATGAAAAATTATTATTAATTAAAGTGACATTAATTAATGTTAGTTTACAATTGTCTCTAATATACTTCAACTTCGTCTTTTGAAATTATAAGATGAAATTTTTATCATGAAAATTTTGTTTGCTTATTAAAATAAATAGTTTATATATTTTGTACTATATGAGTTGGGTGAATCTAATATGAATCTTTAAAAAATAGTCCAAAAATGAATTCTTATCATTTTTAGTAAAAAAAAAAAAAGAATTTGATTCTAATAAAATATGGAGAGCAAATGTAAAAATAATAATTTTAATTTTAATTTTTTTTGGTTACCATGATATTTTGTTAGCGATGATTAATCTATGTCGGAGAACTTATGGACACATAAGGCAAGTTCTTCCTTTTCTAACCAAATTTTTTCGATATGTATGAATCAGGAATCGACTATTATCACTTGAACAAATTCTTTGTTGGTTAATAATTTTAAATCTTGTTCATATTAAAAACTCATGTATTTGAGTTGGAATATAATTTTTTACTATATTCATTCATTGTGATTCTTCTAGAAAAGCAAGAGAAATGTAATGATAGAGAAAGTGGGCCAATTAACCTCAAGGACTTCGATAGGAGAGTTTCTTGAATTGACAGAATCATATAATTGATCTGTTCTCTTCTTCTTGGACCTTAGCAACACAGGAAGCTCCTGATCATAATCATAATTTGGATTAATATTATTTGGCATCCCTAATTCAAGTTCCATTATCTCAGCTTGAATAATCTTCTCTTGCTCATGTAAGTGTTGTATGTACTCAATTGCATCCTTAATAATTGAAGCCTTATCCATCTAAAAAAGGTAATTTCCCAAAAATGTTAGAGACTAATCATTTCAAAGTACTTAATTAAACTCATACTGAGGGTCAATATTTTCCCAAAAATGTTATAGACAAAGTTCTGAAATTGAATTTCTAACTGCATATTTAAAAAAATTCAACTACCTATATTAAGTATCAACCATGTCATATTATATTAATTATTGACTCCGCAACAAAATATATGTATCTGGTATAAATATGAGCTAGATACATATTTTTGTTTTTTTAAGAGTGTGTCTCTAAAAATAGTAAGTATTAGATAGAACAGTACATGATTAAACAAGATAATATAGGATATGACAAAATTGCATAGGAGAAATAGAAAAAAAATATTTTTTATATTTGAAAATAAAATGAATATTTTTCATATTTTTTATAGTTGTATTATGGACAAAAAAATTATCTTATGGTTTAGTTAGTTATTTTTGTCCTCCATAACCAATTTCTGAATCAAACAGAGTATAAAAATCCAGCCTTCAATATTTTTAGCAGATCAAACGCACCCTTACAAAGAAATAGTACCCCTCATCCAAATAACTTACAAAAAAAAAACTATAGTAAAATTTCACCCAAAAATTCAGAACTAATTAATAATTAATGGGCCATCAAATTAATTAGTGATGTTTACCTTGCTAATGTTGGGGACCACTGCTCTAAGTGCAAAGAGTCTTTCATTAAGCTTCTTCCTTCTATTCCTTTCAGAAACAATGTTCTTAGATGAAGCTGCTGATGAAGCTGCACCATCAGGAGAGCTTGAATCATAGTATCCTGAAAAAGCTTCATCCAATCCCCAGCTGCCACCACAAAACCATATCTCAATTATCAACACTAGTTAATCACTTTACTTAATTGTAACAAACCGACCCTAATTCAAAGTTAATTAAAAAAAAAGAAGCTCAATTGAGGTCGCATCAACTGTATTAAACCACAATCCTTTGAAATATAAGGATTGTAACGCAAACACAACTAATAGTACGTAGGATATATTTTAAATCTAGCTCTAATCAATTTAATTTCACTAATTGTACCTCTAAATAATTTCGTTAATTAAGAAGTTTTTTTTTTATTTTAGTAAATTACCTGTCAAGTTCTTGAGTTTGGAGGAACATGTTGGTTTCCCAGTAATGCTTGTACTCATCACCAATATTCTCCATGGTTGTTAAAGTTGAAAATGAAGAAGAGAATATATATTAATTATATGATGATGAATATGATACTTTGTTGATTGAAGGAAATTTAAGGTACTTGATTTATTTGGTGTCTTTTGCTTTTCCTAGCTACTTTGTGTGTGTATATATAGTGTGATGGAATTTAGTCACGTGTTATTAAAACTTAGGATAAAAATAAAAAAAAGTAATTATTACTATGTACTATAGTAGTATGCTTTTATTCAACTTTGGAATTTTTGTGTTTGTTGCTTCCTAGAAAGATCCAAACCGTTCAATTAATAGTATAGTATAGCTGGTCAATGATACCGCGTCATAGGACATGGGGTGAATTGTAATATACTCTAACTACAGTTGTTATTCTAATTCCATGACTTAATTGAGTTTATTTTAAATTATATATTTATATCTCTTTCAACATTATTATTAATATGTACTCAAAACTTCAATCATGTTTGGTTATAAAAATAAAAATCAGTTGTTTATTTTAAGACTTGGTGGGTCCAAAGATTGATTAATATGAGAAACATAATCTTAATGTTCATCATTGAGCCGATAGGACTAATTTGTTCCGTATGGACTAATTCAACATAAAAATTGACAATAGAAATATTCAAATATGAGACATCGAAAGAAACATACTTCAAAATATAAATCTTCAACACTAGAGTTAAGTATTTAATTAGTTAGTGATTCGATTGTTACATATGAACAAATATATGTTAGGAGAAAAATCAACTAATTAAATGAATCTAAGTAAAGATTTAACTCTTGTAAAAAAAGTAAAGATTAAAATCTCTGTCTTCATGAGCGTAATTCAGTTGGTAAGGGACATCGCATATTATATGCAGGACCGAGGGGTCTGAATGCTACGTGAAGAACATAAGTCACATGAAGAAATAGACTGGACACCCCACTTATCCAACTTAATAGTAGAATTTCTAGCCACTAAACTATTTAACAAAAAATAAAAAAATCTCTCTAATTACACGTGAAGATACTTAGTAAGAAAATATACCTTGTAATCATATATATGAGAGATGCCAAGGATGTCTTTCAACTTAATTTTAGAAATACAATAGTATTAAAACATTGAATAAATTTTAATATTTTAAACTATAAACAATAAAGCGTAATTTTTTTTTCATACATGTAATGTAAGAAATTAAAAATGATTTTTTTATCAGAATAAATTAACTTAAAGATAATTACTTTAACAAATTAATTTATTTTTGAAATCATAATAAATCAAAGTCTAGGATTAGCTGGATGGCATTTGACATTAAATGATAAATTAACAATAATGAGAAATATTGAATTATTTGCAAACTACAATAAATCAATTTCCATACATGTAATGTGAATTTTTTTTTTTTAATAAATTAACTTAAAGATAATCATTCTTAAAGATAATCATTCCTTTAAAAAATTAAATTATTTTAGAAGTCATACTAAATCAAGTTCTGGGATTAGCTGAACGAAATTTAACATTAAATGATAAATAAACAACGAGGCATATTTAATTATTTGCAAAAAATAATAAACCAATTTCCATATATGTAATTAAAGAAATTAAAAAAGATTTTTTTATCAGAATATATATTAACTTAAAAGATAATATATTCTTGGCAAAGGAGCATTATTTTTTTTACATTGAATTAGCTACCATATAAGCCATGGACAAATGGGATTTGATGAAAACCTCTCGATCTAGAAAATATTTTAATCTAGTAAAAAGGTGCAGCATTTGAAAAAAGAGAACTGCGTATATTTAGCCACATCACAATATGATTTAATATAGAAATAATTTGACTATAAGATTACTCCTTCACACCCTATTTCAATGTGTGATTCCTTACTCTAAAGTCACAAACACATTCACCCTTTCATTCTCTCTTTTATCGTTTTATGGTTAAGCCATGTCGAGCCGAAGGAAAGGCCGAGGTCGCCAAAAGATTGAGATAAAAAAGATGAGCAATGAGAAACACCTGCAAGTGACTTTCTGGAAGCGCCGTAGCAGGCTCTTCAAGAAAGCTAGTGAACTTTGCACTCTTTGTGGTGCAGATGTTGCACTCATTTTATTTTCTCCTGGTGAGAAGGTATTTTCTTTTGGTCATCCCAATGTTCATACAGTCATAGATCGTTACCTCTCGCTCGTCCCACCTCAAAACAGTAGAACCATGCAATTCATTGAGGCTCAACGTAGCGCCAACGTGAATGAGCTCAATGCTCAGTTGACTATGTTCAACAACACACTAGACCTCGAGAAGAGGCGTAATGATGAGCTGAATCAGATGCTCAAGATGAATCAGGCTCAACATTGGTGGGCTTGTCCCATTGATGGGATGAACAAAGATGAACTTGAAATATTCAAGAAATCTTTGGAGGATTTGAAGATACTTGTTGCTTAACAAGCTCAACAGGCTCAATTTTTTGAGACACAATTTTTTCAGAATCTCTTGTTCCAACCTCATTTGTTTGGCTTCAACAATATGGGAGGCCAAGGAGGATATGGACCCTCTGGATTCTTTTGATCTGAGGGTGTAGATGCACCTTATATGCCCTTAATCATTGAATTATATTTAGAATTTTATGTTTCATGTTGTTTTTATTTAATTCAATTACTGCACACAGACTTAACTAGTTTCATGTATGTGATTTGGTTAAGACTGAATGTTAGTGTTATGGGGATTTTTGTTGTCTTTGTTATATGTATTGTAGAGGTGTTGCATTCGGTATTACTTGAATAAAAAGGGCATCTTATTTATTTATATAAACAAGATAATGAGTTCATCCATTGGTTTCCGTAATTTTCTTTCCTTCCACTTTCTTTCCTTCAAACCAAACAAATAGTGAGTTTTGGTTTTCGTACTTGTAAAATAAAATCACTTGTTTTGACCCCTACAAAAAAAATTATTTTGTTTTTAGTCCCTAATGGGAAAAAATTTGACATTTTTATAACATAATATGGACTTATATAGGTTTAACATGATATATAGACATAATACAGACCATTTTGAACATAATATTGACATTAACATGTCAAAATTTTGTTCATTAGGGACTAAAAACAAAAGAAAAAATTGTACGAATGAAAACAAGTGATTTTATTTTATAGGGATGAAAACTAAAACTCACTATAAAAGTAGGGACTCAAAACATATTTTACCCTTTAATTAATACACCGTGGACAACACGAGTGACTCATACGCCTTTTTTGTTGTCAGGTAGTTTAATAGTTAGAAATTTTATCCTTGAGATGAATATGTGGGGTGTCTGAGATTCGAACTTCGGTCCTTACATATAAAATATGATATTCCTACTAACTGAGTTAAGTTCATGGGAGAAGTCACCTTATTTATCAACAATTGATATTACTAACTTTATTCTCCGAACTTAGTGTGTGTGAGAGAGAGAGATATTAATTTTGTATGGTGTATGTAACAAGGATAAATTTAGAGAATTACTTTGTAATCCTACCAGTTACTCGCGCGCCCTTCGCGTTTATCATTTTATCTTTCTGCTACTTAAGTAGTGAACATTATAAAAATTCTGGCAGAGTGGCAGGGTGTTTTTCCCTCAAAATTTCTCATTTTTATAACGTCATCTATACTTAAGTAACTGACGTTATAAAAATCTTGATAGGATGTTTTTGGCTCAAAAATCTCATTTTTATAACGTCCGCTACTTAAGTAGCGGATGTCATGACGTTATAAATGAGATTTTTGAGAAAAAAAACCCTCCTACATATAATCCGCTACTTAAATAGCGGACCAAATAGAAACATATTGGTAATTTTATAGGACGCGTCCCAGAATTTTTTGATGACAAAAGTAACTCCCTAAATTTAAAAGTAAGCCCAAGATATGAGGCCCACCAGGCCCAACTAGGCAGTTAGTATTGTCATCGTCTCGTCATTAACAATAACAATCAAACACTGATCAACAGAGAGAGTGTGATTTACAGCAAAAAAAAAAAAAAAGTAATAATGTAAGAAAAAACGAAGAAGAAGAAAGAAAATGGATTCTCAGAACACAACAACAGAAAAAAACTGGAAACACTCTCTTCTCTATCTAATCTTCATCATTTCAATTCTTCACCTTACAAATCAAACAAATTTCTCACGTAAATTAATTCTCGGCAACGAAACAGTGCGTATCAAGAAGAATCCAGAACTTCCTCTCCGGTTCCGTTCCGACGGTACCTTCAAAATCCTCCAAGTTCGTTCCTCTACTTCTAAGGCATAAAAATCTTGATTATTCAGATTTTAATATAATTAATTAATTTTGTTTAATTTGTTTATGTATAGGTTGCTGATATGCATTATGGAAATGGAATAACGAGGTGTAGAGATGTGTTAGCTTCTGAATTTGAGTTTTGTTCTGATCTCAATACTACTCAATTTTTGAAGCGTGTTATTGAGGATGAAAGTCCTGATTTTCTTGCATTTACTGGTAATTAATTAGTTAGTTAATTATCTATTGATCTGAGTTCATTTACTTATTTTTGGCTTGTTCCGGATTTTTTTTTTTTTTTTGAATTTTCAAGTTATAGATTTTGACTCTGTTTAGCAAAAACATAGCAGATAACTGATAAGATAGTTTATAGCGGATAGTTTATAGTGAATAACTTATAAGTTAGTTTATAAAAGATAAGTTTGATTGAATTTGTTGAATTAGGCTCTATTTGGTAAAAATATAGCGGACTAACTTATAGTCGATGAACTTATGGCGAATAAGGCAGCTGATTGAATTTGTAGTGTTTGATAAAATTAGCTGTTGAATTATTATTTTTAGGTGTTTTCAAGTAAGATGATAGACGCAAAGTTGAAAAATAAAATGATAAGCTATAAGTTTTAAGATAATTGAATTAGCTTATCAAATAAGCTATAAGCTCATAAGAAAATGATAGTTATCAAATTGATATTTTTAATCATGAGTTTACAAGCTAGAAGAATAAAAAAGTGTGTATTATCAAACAGATCATATTACCTATATAAAAAAAAAAGGATTAATTAGTCTATTGGTCCCTTAAAAACATTTTAGGTTTCACAATGGTCCCTTAAAGAAAAAAAAAGTCCGGATTGGTCCCTTAAAGACATATATGTTTGCCATATTGGTCCTTTTCGTTAAATTTTAACTCCAAATATAACAAAAAATTCCACTGGTTAAAATTTTAAAAATCAATAAGGTTTTTGGTGGACCACTTACACTTAATGACATCCACAATTCAGTCAACTAAAACTAACGTTTTTTATAAAAAATTGACAGAAAGGACCAATTGAGAAACATACGTGTCTTTAAGGGACCAATCCAGACCTTTTTTTCTTTAAGGGACCATTGCGAAACTTAAAATATCTTTAAGGGACCAAAAGACTAATTAGGCCAAAAAAAAAAAAACAGATCATATTGGTTCTGAATATCCTGATTTGATTGCATTTACCGGTAATTTATTAGAGTACTTAATGATTTCAGTTCATTTATTTGATTTTGGCTTGTTCTGGTTTTTGTTTCCTTGTTTGTTAGTTTTCAGTTTTGGACTTATTGTGCTGCATTTATTTTCTTTTCTTGGGATTTTATTTATGGATAGTAAAGTAGCATAATTAGTAGTGGCATATGGCTATATTTTTGTGTTTATGTGATTGTATATCTTGTTCTGGTAGTATGGTATATAAATGGATAGTGTGACCATAATAGAAAAGAGACTAAAACAAGTGAAGAATTAACTATAACGGATAGTTCAAGGTTATATTACATACTCTTTAGATAGGATTGGACCGGATGGTTCAACAGGTGGAACTAGAACGGCCCAATCTTTTAGTTGGTTCAACTACAATTGAAGCATAGAATTGGATCGACCTGAATTGAACGGTGGTTCAACCATTTATTTTTTTATATTTATAAAAAACATATTAAACACTTATTTATTTATTAGTCATCGACTGAACTAATTGAACTATGATGCTAAGCTATGAAGCACGGAAACTCCTTGGATTCAGCGTGTCCCAGTGTCGGACATGGCTCGGTGTCTGACACCGATACGACATCGACACTTATGCTTGCATTGAATTATGTCAACTATATCTAAAGAAGGTATGGATAAACCTCTATATTCTTCGAGGTATGTAAAAAGGATGAAAAACCTAACCAACAGGAATACAGGATGAATTTGTTCAGAAATTGAACTATAATGATAGTAATGTGAATTAAAAGCAGGTCATTGGAGTGCATTTACTTAGTGAACCTATTAGATTTGTAGTTGCTTATTTAGAAAATCATATTCCTTAACTAGATAGAAGTAAAGATAAAAATAGAATTCTTATTCAACCTATTAGATTCGTCTTGGACTACAATAAAAATGACCAAATGAAATAGAATAAAAATGGGTTCTAGCTTAGGATACACTTATTGAATTCAAGCTCTTGCATTTGCACCTTGATGGACCCACTTTTTTTCTTCAAAATAACATTTAAACCATTCTTGAGCTGAAAATAAATTCTTCTTGCTTATTTCTGTATAAATGAAACTATACCAATACGATCTAAGTGTTTGAGTGCTAGTAGTTATCGTGCTTTACTCAAGGTTGAATCGTTAGAATAGTACTCGTGTTTGATCCTTGGCATTTTTAATGTTTAGTAGCCATGTGATATTTGACTGGGGTTATTATATGATAGTTGTGTTTTATGTTTTCTGAATGTGCCTCATTAACATGGATTCAGTTCTTGATATTAGGAGATAATATATTTGGATCAAGCAGTCCTGATGCTGCAGAATCTATGTTTAAAGCATTTGGTCCTGCCATGGAATCAGGACTTCCTTGGGCTGCAATTTTGGGAAACCATGACCAAGAATCAACTTTGAATCGTGAAGAATTAATGACCTTAATCTCCCTTATGGACTATTCAGTCTCCCAGATCAATCCATCAGCTGATAGTCTTACTGATTCTGCTACTGGGCGCATGATCTCTAAAATTGATGGCTTCGGAAATTATAACCTAAGAGTTTATGGTGCCCCAGGTTCAATGCTTGCAAACAACAGTGTTTTGAATCTTTTCTTTCTTGACAGTGGTGACCGGGTTGTTTATCAGGGAATTCGAACTTATGGATGGATCAAAGACTCCCAACTTCAATGGCTGCGTCATGTTTCTCGAGAACTCCAGGTAATAACAAAATTTTAAAACTGTCATGGGTAGTTAAGTTAGCCCCTTGTTCTAATAAAAGAAATACTAAAAGGTGTATCTTCAAATTTAATACATGATAAGGATTCACGACTTTGTCTGATCCATGTAAGTAAACTTACCCGCTTCCGCTTAATGGGATATCACTTTGTTATGATTGTTATCTAGTTATGCAACCTAACACTACAATTAAAGATGTGTTAATCATAGTAATTTGATGATGATTATGAAGATGCTAAAAATATTTCTTTCCAAATACTACATTTTTTATATGCTTCCTAACCATGATTGTCTTCATTGACTTAGATTTGTGAATTAGTTTCTGTAAACAGATAAACTTTTAATCCTTTTCTTTTATAGGAAGTGAGTTTTTATATTTTTGCTATGATTATATTTTGTATCGGGAGTTTGAAATAAATTGTGGTATCTAGGTATACTATGTAGTATTTCTTAATTTGTATAAAAGAAAAATTGCCCTCATGGAGTGGAGTGAACTACGTGGGAAAAATGATATTTGACCTTAGGGGGAAAAAAAAAAAGTAGCTTGCGCATGTTGGATATGGAAGCAATTTTTTCTCTGAAACGAATAAGTATGGATTGAATGCACGCTTAAATGGGTGAAATCATCAGAGTTTTTCAACAACATGCCATTTTTGTCTTAAAATTGCAGTACACAGAAGAAATAACTATATTAGGTGGGGCAGATAGTAATGGTTGCCTTAAGTTGAATATTTTTCACTTCTTGTTTTTGGCTTTCACCCTTATTAACCTACCTCCTCAGAATAATTAAAATCCCAAAAAAATGGCTAAATCTGTTGAACGTAATGAGAATATGAAATTAATGTTAATCATTTTTATCATACTTCTGTTATTTGTGGTTTCTTTTCCCTCGAGGGAGGTTTCCCGATTCCCACATCCCATTAACATCTTGCAGGTCACACACTAACAGGGACAAGAGACTGATGCTACTTATCCAATCAAAACACCGGCACTTGCATTTTTCCATATTCCTATTCCAGAAATTCGGCAGCTGTTTTATAAAGAGATTATAGGGAAATTTCAAGAGGGTGTAGCTTGTTCTCGGGTGAACTCAGCAGTATTGCAAACCTTTGTCTCCATGGGAGATGTGAAGGCCGTGTTCATAGGCCACGACCACACCAATGACTTCTGTGGGAAGTTGGATGAGATATGGTTTTGTTACGGCAGTGGAATCGGTTACCATGGATATGGAAAAGCTGGGTGGCCAAGGAGAGCAAGAATTATACAGGCTGAACTTCAGAAGGGAAAAAAGTCATGGACAAATGTGCAGAGAATTATGACTTGGAAACGACTTGATGATGAGAAAATGAGCAAAATTGATGAACAAGTCCTATGGGATCGATTGCTTTCTAGATGATCATTGCACTATTACTCTGCTTCCTTAGGCACTCACAAGACATGCACTGAACACAATACAAATGCCGACACATAGATCACCGTAATGATTTTAGAAAATAGAAATGATTGTATGTAGTTACAAATGTCAATGTCGTGTTGGACAATGACACATGTGAGATACCCGGACACGTCTCCAATTTGAAGTGTTTTTATTTTTATTTGTGTCTCCAATTTTTTATTTTTATTTTGTTCATTTTAATTTGCTGACCATCTTGCAAGTTGCAACCAAGGTTGATGGAAGTGTTTAGGTCCATCGTCATGCTTAACACTCATTGAATTGTTAGAGAATGCTTTTTTTTTTTGACAAAGAATTGTTAGAGAATGTTAGAATCCGTAAATTCTATGATTTCATGAAACTAGAAACTAGAAACTAGTCTCGTATTTGTGGTCATTTAAATTGTTTGCCATGTCTGTACCAAAAAAAATAAAATTGTTTGCCATTTTTTTAGGTGAATTAAGAGCATTATGAGATATTATAATGACTAGTAGATATCAGAGAGAGACATCTAGTAACACTAATCCTATATCTCTTTGCTCATATATATATAATATAAAAAAAGGGGAAACTATACAAAGTGGGGGACCAAACCTTACCCAGATAAAAAGCAAAAGAAAGAGAAATAAAAGAACAGAAATAGTCCTCAATGAGGAGATGAGGCAAGGTTTTCCACAAAAGAAAACCTCTAGATCTATCAAACACCAAGAGAAGTCGACTAGCCATACTTCCATATTCGACTATAAAACTCCAAGAAGGGATCATGGAGAATATCGTGGAGATGGACCCCTAGATCGGGTAGTATTGCACAAGACCGTAAAGTAGAAGAAAACATCGAGTGAGGGTGTTTGGTTGGAGACTGCTGCAAGATCGCCTCTCAATAAGAGTGGATTTGTGGCAAAGAAGTGTTGTTATAAGAGATGTGTAACAACAATGTTGTGTTGTTTTGCAGAAATCGAAACACATAATCAATTGTTTTTTACTTGTGATAAAGCTAGGAAGTTTTGGAAGGCTATTTTTATTTGGCTCAATTAGTAGAAATATGCTCTTTAGGCCTCTTAAGTTGCATCCAAGCTCCTCAAAATTCCATTTTTACACATAAATTCAGTTTGAAAGTTACGTTCCGAACATGTTAGTTCGGGACGTAACTACCGAGCCAATATCACATTAATCCAATTCGGAATGTATCTTCCGATCCCACTCTTCAAATATAAAAATGTAACCTACCATTCTTCATTCACTTATATAACACCATGCCTAATCCTTAGAACAACACTAAATTCTAAAACAAATACAGGGAAAACAAAACTGACGAAAACTACACCCAACAACAATCTAAGTTTGGAAGGTAATTTCCAAACTTAATTGAAAGAACGAAATTTTGGGGGGGCTTGGGAGCAAATTGGAGGGCTTAAGAGCAAATTTCCAAAGTATGTTTCTTCATTGCAGCACACCGGTTGAAATATGATCAAAACAAACTTTATGCAAACCCGAATTAACTCAGAAAACTCCTGCTCTGCACATCGATTCGAATGACACCAAGAACTGGAGCACCATGCTGCAAAGCATTGGAAATAGAGTGTCATCACCTTGTTAAACAACTCAACAAATCCCACATTTATTTGGATATTGGTAGGCGTGGAATGTCAAGCGAGTGACGATGCTAAGGACTATAGTCTTATATTTATTTTAATGCTTGATTAAAAATGTAAACAAAAGCTAGCAACTTCAATGTATTGGTTATCAACTTATCATGTTGTAGATTTAGATCACAGTGATGGAAGGTTCCAATGAAAATATTATCATAATCTCAATATATCAAATTTTTTATATTATTATTGTTATTATTATAATTATTGTTTAGAAAGCTTGCAATATAACTTCGGAATCTAACAATCTTACATTCAAATTGAATATAATGTATATATCCTGAAGTTGCTGCAACAATAAAAAACAAAGAGTGCTTCAACATCAATAACATTAAAATATTTAAATGTTGTGAATTCGTCAATAAAATCACACCAATAAAAGAACTTGATGTGTGGAGCAATAGAACGGCAACCAAATAATTAAGCGGAATAAGCAATAATAATAATAACCGATAAAAGATAAACGAGAAGAAAGAACACGATAATTTGTTTACCCAGTTCGGTCCAATAATGACCTAGTCTGGGGGAGAGAGCAGCCCCTCCGTTCCACTATATCAATGAGTAACTTTACAAGAAATTCCCAAATTGGGTTACAAGAATTAATCCTAATTCTACCCAAAACCCGAATCTCTTCCCGTGGCCAAGAGACTCAATTTGATAAGTGTTTCCCAAGGTGTACCACAAAGATAGTTCGTCCACCCTAGAGTTGTACCAAGAGAAAAAACCCTTTTTTCCTCTCTAAGACTTTAGCCCTTGTGTGGTGGCAAACTCTAATCCTTGCCTCTACATCTCTACTCTCTTTCTCTCTCTCTCTCTCTCTCTCAATTTTTCTATGAATAAAGCACTCCCTATTTATAGAAAAATACATGCCAAAAAATTAGTAACAAATCTGTTTTAAAATAAAACAAATCCAAGTCAGAATATCTTCCAAGAATTTTTTTTTTTTTTTTTTCTTCAAAAAATCTTCAAAACATCAAAGATACAAAAAGATTCAACAAAATTTTTTCTGACTTCTTGTAACTGAGATTTCAAGGCATATCCAACATTAAATGTTGACACAACTAACATGCCTTGGTTTTCATCATCCCTTAATAACCACTAACATACTCCTATAAATAAATAAAGTCAGATAATGTACTTCACACTGATTTTTCTCCTCAATCGTCATCAATTACTTAATAATTTCTTTCTTCTGATGGACCTTCACCTTCAAGGTTATTATGATCCTACCAATGAAAAAAATTTGCACTTGTTAATAGCACCACCATAATATCTATAAAAATAAATATGTTCATAAAATGGAATTTTATGAATATAATAAAATGAAATTTACATCGGCCATATATCTAGACAACAATGAATCTTAACACACATTGTAGTATGCGACGACGTTTATAGGACCAGACATGCAACTGGATATAGATCAAGCCTAAGTTAGACTTCGATATAATGTCAGAATCGTGAAAAGATTGCGCCTAAATAAACCCTAAAAGCTAGGTCAAGGTATTATGAATAGTGTAATTAATCACAGATCATAGAAAATAGTTGTATGTTTGAATTTCACTCGCTACAAAACTACCGTAGTCTCTATTTGATTGGTGCAAAACATTAAAAAATTATCACTTTAATCAAAAGTTAACTTACATCGTCTAAAAATTTGAGAGCATCTGGGAATACTTCATCTTTAATTATCCCTGCAATCTACAATTTAAAGTGAAAATCAGAGAGGCAATATGGTAGAAAACAAACCAAGGTACATCAATGGAAAATATGTATGTGATACAAATGATTTTTCAAGAAACCAATGAAATATACCTTATCTTCAAAAATCAGTTCATCTTTCTCCATTGTGCTATAGAACCAATGAAAGAAACTGCATTTATTTGCATACCATACCATGATTAATTATTTATTTCATATGGTTCAATAACTCAAGTAGATATAACTAATCAGTGTTTATTCATCATGTGCTAGTTGATAAACTTAATTACAATTGCTAATAAGTAACAAATGTTTTTCTTTTATAAATTAAATAAAAATATAAAAAACAAAACATTTGAAGTTCTAATGAGTATAATAAATTGTTTTGAGTAGCTTCTCTTAAAAATCATTCTTGAATATAACGGTTTTTCATTAAAAAAACAGTTAGATTTATTCCAAAAATAACTTATTTTTCGTAATTGCTTTAATCGCTATTTTGTGTAGAAACAAACATAATTGGACACCAACCTCAGATTGGAAGTAGACAATCCTTCATTGTTGTGATCAATTTTGTCCGGAATTCCCTTCATGTTTTAAAAAATAAATAAATCAATAAAATGAAAAAGAAAATGCAGATAGATGAAGATAAAAAATAAAAGCAGCTTACTTTGTTAGGTTTCCAGTCAATTTTTGTAGAGTTAATGCTTACTAATTCACCATCTTCATTGTAGGTAAAAGTCTTTTTCAGATTGGTATTACTAAAATAGTCATTAGTTTGAAAAACCTAAAGCAAAAAATAAAAATAAATGAATGATTTAAATTAAAATATAAATTTTCTAGAACTTAAATGTAATAGACTCAAGGAAAAGAGAAGAAGCAACTCACAAAATCGATTGAATGACCAGCTTCAAATTTGTCAACCTCAATGGAACTTAAGAACTCGAAAATCTATTAAAAAAAAGATCATTTGTCATTTGAATTACTCGTAAGATATATGTGACTAAATTGAACAACACTCAACACCGTAGTTATCGAATCAAGATTAAAATCGAGTATCGAATCTTATAACGAATCATGAATCAAATCGTATTATAATTAGCAAGATACACAACAATAAAATTATGAAATTTACAGTGTATACGGATATAAGAAAAAATTAATAGCACACATAAAAGAAGCCAAACCTTTTTATCTGTGTTGTTCAATTGTTTGCTTAGAGTTTTATTGTTCAGAAACTGCACAAAGATAAAATAGAATACACAACCATAAAAAAAAAATAAAAAAAAAATGAATCTCAAAGTTAAATAAATAAATAACTTACAACAGTAAGCCAAAAGTTCGGAATCGTCTTAATTACTTCATTCCTTTTTTCATACAAAGGAGTCATTATCGACCGATGGTGCTCAACCTCCTTTCGAATAAGATCAGCTTTCTGTTTCTTAATTTTCTAAATTTATCACACAACACATAAACAAATAGGTCAATTAGAATCCCAATCTTTACTATTTTTTATGTCACAAGCCTCAAAGAATGCTTAATGGTACTTATATATTACCCTCAAAATGAATTTCTACATCAAGATTCAAGATCATAAATCAAACCAATTTCAAAAAGTTTGAATACATTTTGGAAACATGTAGTAATGAATATAGTAACTATTTAAACTAAATATATATGTCAAATTAGAGGCTATATAATGGAAAATTGGATACCTTCTCTAGTCTTTCTTTGCATAGCTTGATCATATCAGAATCCATTTTCTTTCTTTGATTATTGTCCGTGACTGGGACCAGAGGTTGTTTGGAAGCTACAAATTTGAAGGAGAAGATGGTCCTGCTGCCGTTTTGCCTCTTTTCTTTCCAGCCTGTATTTTGATATCAATTTTTCATTCAATTTATAGTCCAAAATTAGGTTAAGAGATGTTTTATGTCCAATGGTTAGTATCCTTTGGTTAGCTTTCAACATTTCCCTTTTCATGCTTAAATATTCTGCTTTTCGATTTCTCTCTTTTCAAAATCTGTTTCTTACTTCTTTCAGTATGCTTGCAAGCTGTTTCTATGGGTTTGTTTTAATTTGAACCGTCAAAAGATTTATTGCAATATTTTTTTTTGCTTTCACCTCAGTTTAATCTGGTTCGGGAGTGCGTTATGATGTGGTTCCAGCCTCTTCCCATTTACAGTTGCATCGAACCGTGATTCTCTCTATCAAGTTCAACGTCAATCACTACTAAACAGAGGCTGACTCAGACATTAATTTCCGGTGTGGCTAAATTTTTTAGGCATTATTGAAAAAATTCATCGTTATCTTAATAATTCAGTTAAACAACGAACAACATATAAAATTATTATTAATACAATTAACAAACTAACATATTATATCTAGAAAAGCACAAAATTTCTATTCGAAAAAAGAAACGACTATAAATTATTGAATATATGTGAAATCATACATATTACTATTATTTAATACATCTCAATATTCTAACCATAATATATAGACCCAAAATTTTACTAGCTTATAGTTTATTTTAATAAACTAATTCAATTAGCTTATAACTTATTAATTTTTATTCCAAGTTTACCCATATCTACTTACTTGAAAAAATTAAACCTATTGTTTATGTGATTTCATATTTATATGTCACAATCGTTAATTTTACTTAATACTACGAAAATTCAAATATTTTTCACAAACAAAGTTAAAGTTGATTATTATACAATTAAAGTACATAACTTAAAATAATACACTATGTATAACCAAAGAATTGAAATCATTAATAGTGGACTATAAACTAATATTTGCACTAATATTTAAACTAATATGTATCGAGAGACTACAATCATTAATAATAAACTCTAAACTAATATTTACATCAATAGTTGTACGAATATGTGTACAGAATAATTTCAAATTATTTATAAAATTATTATTATTTTTAAAAAATATTTGGGCTAGGCTGGTGTGGCTATAACCACACCAAGCCTCACACAGGTCCGCCCCTGCTACTAAACCAATTGACGATCGATAGATTTATTACAACTTTATTACAACCAATATAGTGGTGCCATTGCTGTATTACAATTTTTTTTCTTTTTCACCACCATTATCTAGCCCACTGACCCGCTTAATTTGATTTGGATGTCAGTTCTGGAATCAAATGGTTTCAACCCTCTTCCAATCACAGTCGCAGACATCGAATCGTGGTCTTCTTTATCAAATTCAATGTCAATCACCACTGAACCAACTAGTAGTGATGTATTACAATTTTCTTTTTTAGTCTAAGTTAGCCAACTTGCTAGAAATTCCAATGATATAATAATACTCCCTCCGGACACAAAAAATCACGTTTTAGGTTCATTTAAAAAGTAATGTATCTGGTCTATATTATTGACCATATACATTACTTTTTCAATAACCTAAAAAGTGAATTTTTGCTTATAATTGTGTCCGGAGGAAGTATATTACAACTTTATTCCACGGATAAAATTTTAGTTGTGTACCTGCTAAATTATGTTTCATTACTACTAACCATGCTTATGTGAACTTGGCATAGCTTCTTTTACTTTGTCATCTTGTGTTGGGTTATTATAACATTGTCAACCAACTTAGTTTCAATTACAACCCAACTTCAAGTTACTATTTCTTCCAAATACAACGAGACAATTTCAATAAGTACTATCATATACATCATAATAAATAAATTATACTTGGGACTAAATATGCTATTATATACGAAACAAATTATAACTGATAAAAATTTAAGATAACTATTATATATACTAAATGAGTTAAATATATTTTTCGTTCTTTAATTATATCAATTTTCATTTTTATTCTTGTGAAAAAAATTTCGTCAAACTTTCATCTTTAAATTTTCTAATTTACTTTTTAGAATTTGTTTAACTGAATATCTTATCTATCACAGAAAAACAATAGGCTATTTTAAACATAAGTACATGTCATACCAGTAGGTTATTTATTAAGTTTTAGTGAGGTCACTATGTGATGCATATATGGCCATCCAATAAAATATCAAGATTAAGCCATTTTAAACCAAAGTACATACCATTAGGCTATTTTCTTCTCCGGTTCTGTCCGGGCTACACGGTTTGCCGGTTTGACCGTAAACCCGGTCGGGTCACTACGGGTTTTCCGGTTTATTTACAGAATTGGTTCTGCATGTTGATTGACTCGTCCACTCCTCCGGTTCCCGACCAGACCGGTCCAACCGGCCGATCCGATCCAGTTTTTAAAACTATGTTTGCAACTAAAACTGGTATATTTTGGAAAATAGAATTCGAAAATTTCTGAAATCTATTTTCTAGTATTTTGGATTCTAGTTTCTGAAATAATCCATAGATTAACATTTTTGGAACGTGGATGTTAATGTCAAGGGATCTTTCTCATTAATTCCAATTGTTAGCCACATTTACTTTATATAGGCAATGTACCATATACAAGCAATGAGCTTAAAGTACAATCAATTGATATTGGGCTTGCACAATTTCTAGGCCCAATATACAATATCCAACATATCCTCCCCTAATTGTATAACCCTACAATTACAAAAACAATCAACAAATAATACACAAACTAGAAGAAATTGCTAGGCCAAGCTAAGGCAAACACACTAGCAAGCCAAACAAGAAAAAAATGTGCGCGCGCCTAGGCCAACAGGCAAGCCTAGCAAGCTGGTTAGGCCAGCCAGTCAAGCAGGCCACTGCTGCAGGCAACACAGCTAGACAAACCAATCCACAAGCAAGCTGTATTGTCTTCATCACATCATCATTTCACAGCATTCTTCATCCCTAAACCAGCCTTCAATTTGTAGAATGCATCAATCTTCAATGGTTTTGTCATTATATCTGCAAGTTGCTCCTGAGATGGACAGTGCTTGAGCTCAATTGTGCCTTCCTTTGCAAGATTCCTCAAGAAGTGAAATCTAACATCAATATGTTTGCATCTACCATGCATAACTGGATTCTTGGACAGCTTAATGGACGAACTATTATCATAGTAGACAATAGTTGCCTTGTTCAACCTTCAAATGACTCATGACATTTCTTAACCACAATCCTTGGCAAGCACATAGTGAAGCTGCAACATACTCAGCTTCAGTGGTGGACAAAGTTACAATGGGCTGCTTCTTTGAAGACCAGGAGATTGCACCAGTTCCAATCATAAACACATATCCAGAAGTACTCTTCCTATAATCTAAATCTCCAGCATAATCAGAGTCAGACCATCCAACCAATTTAGCTTCATCTGAGTTATGACTGTACATTATTCCATCAGCAAGAGTACCTTTCAAATACCTCATTATTCTTTTAACAGCTGTGACATGAAGCTCAGTAGGTCTATCCATGAATCTAGCAACCAAGCACACAGAAAAAGCTAAGTCAGGCCTGCTAGCTAGCAGATACATCAAACTACCCACCATCTGTTTGTATTCTCTAGCATCTGCAGCACTTCCATTTTCATCTTTGACAAGCTTGGATCCAGGCACTATAGGACAGCAAACCTCATTACAATGTTCCATGCCAAACCTCTTCAATATCTCAACTGCATATTTGTGCTGATTTATGAATATTCCTTCCTTAGATTGAATGACTTCCACTCCAAGAAAGTATTTCATCTTTCCTAAGTCAGTCATTGCAAATCTCTTTTTCATAGATTCTTTGAATGCTTGTACCATGTGCAAGTCATTTCCAGTGCATATCAAATCATCAACATATAAGCTAACAATCAGAATCTTACCATTTCTATCATACTTCACAAATAAAGTATGTTCATGAGGACACTTTTCAAACTTCTCATCATTGAAGTACCCTTCAATTTTACTGTACCATGCTCTTGGAGTCTGTTTCAAACCATAGAGGGCCTTCTTCAATTTGTACACACTATTCTTATTTCCCTTATGATATCCAAGCGGTTGCTCAACATAGATGTCTTCAGCTAAGTCACCATGTAAAAAGGCACTTTTTACATCCAATTGAAACACATTCCAGCTCTCTTTTGCAGCAAGAGCTAGGATTGTTCTTATAGTATCCCATCTAGCTACAGGAACAAAAACCTCATTGTAATCTATTCCATGTTTCTGAGTATATCCCTTAGCTACCAGTCTAGCTTTATGCTTCTCAAATTCACCCCTTTCATTGTATTTAGTCTTGAAAATCCATTTGACTCCAATTGCATTGGATCCTTCAGGTAGAGTTGTCAACTCCCAAGTATATTTTTTATAGACTCCATCTCCTGATCCATTGCAGTTCTCCACACATCTTGTTTCTCAGCTTCTGCATAAGTCTTTGGATCTTCAGCTGGTGTATAAGTAGCCAGATTGTGCAGATCATCACTATCTAGCTCACTACCAGATACATAGTCATTGTGACTAACTGGTGGTCTTCTACTCCTTGGACCCAATGAGGTTGAGGCTTGTACATCAAGTTCATCATCTTCAGAGTCATTTGGAGTTTGAATAGGGTTTGAAGGGAGACTTGCATCTGAATCACTTCCACCATCCTCTACATTCTCATCTAAATCATTGACTGGTTCATTATCCTCTTCTTCAGGCTCATCAATAAACTCACTATTTTTCTTGACTTCTGATTTGTTCCAATCCCACCCTTTCTTTTCTTCAAAAATTACATCTCTGCTGACTATAATTTTCTTTTTCTCTGGATCATACAGCTTGTAGGCTTTGGATTCATCACTTATTCCAAGATGTATGCATTTAACACTCTTGTTATCCAGCTTAATCCTCTGACTGTCTGGTACATGAACAAATGCCAAGCAGCCAAAGGTTCTAAAGTGCTGCATATTAGGCTTCTTCCCACTCCAAGCTTCCTGAGGAGTCATATTTTTAACAGACAGGGTAGGGCTTCTATTCATGACATAAGTAGCCCATTTCACAGCTTCAGGCCAAAAAACTTTAGGTACTTTCTTACCAGCTAGCATACTTCTAACCATATTCATCAATGTTCTATTCTTTCTTTCAGAAACTCCATTTTGCTGTGGAGTGTAAGCGGCAGTTAACTGTCTTTTGATGCCTTGATTGCTACAAAAATCATTGAAAGCAGTGGAGAAATATTCACCACCTCTATCAGTTCTCAGACATTGGATAGCACAACCTGATTCTTTTTCAACTAGCACTTTAAATGTTTTGAAAGTATCTAATGCACTAGATTTTTCTTTCAAAAAATAAATCCAAGTCTTCCTTGAGAAATCATCTGTGAAAGTAATGAAGTACCTGTTGCCTCCATTGCTTGTAGGGTTTATGGGACCACATATGTCAGAGTGTACCAGCCCCAACCTCTCATTTGCCCTCCACATAGCTTGCTTAGGAATGATTTCTCTGTGTTGCTTGCCAGTCAAGCAATCTTCACACTTGTACTCAATTTCTTTCAAGACTGGTAATCCATCTACCATTTTCTTTTTAGCTAGCACATTTAGGCCTTTAACACTCAAATGTGCATATCTATCATGCCATAATTGTGACCAATCCTCTCTTGAAACTGCTAAGCATTTGGGTGAGATAACTGTAACAGTCAATGTATACATCCTGTTGCCTGACATCTGAGTGGTGAACAGCAAACATTTGTCATCATGAAAGATCTTGCAGGTATCATTCTTGAAGATGATTGTGACATTCTTTTGTTGAATTTGACCAATGCTTAGAAGGTTGGTCTTTAGGCCTAGGATATAATACACTTCAGTTATAACATGTATCCTGCCATTGATTCTTAGCTTGATATTTCCCTTGCCCACAACATTCATCTTTGAATCATCTCCAAGTTTCACAGTGTCTCTATAATTTTCATCAAATTCATAGAGCCAATTCTTGTGGCCAACCATATGGTTGCTGCAACCTGAGTCAAGATACCATCTTTCAACCTCAAATTCTTCACAATCTTTGCCTTTCATAAGAAGAAACTCTTCTTCATAGTCTGCTTCAGCATATTTTGCTTCCTCCCAAGTAGGACATTCATTCTTGTAGTGGCCTAACTGGTGACACTTGAAACATTCAACAGTTTCTTTACTTATTCTTCCTCTGCCACACCCTCTTGATGAACTATTCCTTCCTCTCCCTCTCCCTGCACCAGAGATTGTGAGAGCTTGTTCATCATGGTTCACCACTTTCTTGCTTTTCATCTTTTGCTCATGCACTATCAGGCTGGATTGAAGTGCATCAAGAGACATTGTAGTCACATCATTGGACTCCTCTATGGAACAAGTGACATAGTTGAATTTCTCTGGCATGGACCTCAAGATTTTATCAACAATGGTTGCTTGCTCCATTCTTTCACCTTGAGAAGTCATCTTGTTTGCAATTGCCATGATTCTTGCAAAATACTCAGTCACAGTTTCACTTTCACCCATCTCAATTACCTCAAATTCTCTGCGAGAAACTTGAAGCTGAGCTCTCTTCACCTTAGTAGATCCCTTATACTTCAATCTCATTGACTCCCAAATATCCTTTGCAGTATCTTTAGCAAGAATTGTTTCTAAAATGGCACGATCAATAGATTGAAACAGGTAATTCTTTACCTTCATATCAGTAATCTTGCTTGCAGCTGCAGCTTTGATTTGATCTTCTTGTGCATTTGCAGGCGCAATTGTAACTCCATTCTCTATCAATGACCAATACTCCTTTGATCTCAGCAGGTTTTCCATCAACATTGCCCAATGATCATAAAATCCATCAAACCTAGGGATTGAAGGTTTCAGAAAATCTGAATTCTCTGTCATGGCTTGATGCGCAAGAAAGCCAAAGAATTGATGGATTTGCAGAAAGATGCAGATTGAAGCTGCAAGATCGATGAAAAACTGAAGAAGAAAGAAGTTTGTTGAAGAAGAAACAGTTGGAAAACGGTTGTAACAAACTTTTGATGGTGGTTTTGCAAAACCACCACTAGGTCCTTGGAACTTTTGGTGATGATACCACTTGTTAATGTCAAGGGATCTTTCTCATTAATTCCAATTGTTAGCCACATTTACTTTATATAGGCAATGTACCATATACAAGCAATGGGCTTAAAGTACAATCAATTGATATTGAGCTTGCACAATTTCTAGGCCCAATATACAATATCCAACAGTGGAATCCGAAACTAAAATAAATTGAATTCAAAATCCATTTTCCAAACTATTTAGTTATGTAGTTTGAAATCTAGATTCTGAAACCTTTTAGAATAAAAAATCAGAAATGTTTGTTTCTGTTCTAACATGTTTTTTTTGCAAATAACTACACAATTTTCCAATGTTTTAATACCAATCATTAAACTATCAAAATAATATCCGAATGCTTTAACCGAACACAAAAGTTGAATGAAGTGTCAAAAATTAAGTGTCTTTGATGTTGAATTGATGCAAGAAGTAAGAATTAACAAAAATAGAGTTTATGGATTGCAAGAGGGATTTTGGATCTTCAAAACACGAATGTAAGGTAATTGTTTCTGTTACTAAAATAGGAATTTTGGAATCTATTTTCCGAATATTTTTCTATTTCAAAAAATAGATTCCGAAATAAGCTTAGGGGTAAAATGAGTTTTTTGGGGAGGGAAAAAAGAATCATGGGGAGGGGGGGGTGAAGAGAAATTTTCTTAAACATATATGTTTAAAATGGGCCAAGGCCCAAACTATGATTATATTATATCACTCGAAACTGAAAAATGCGGAGAAAAAAGCGACGGTATATAAGAATTTTTGAACTTTCCAAAAACAAAAAAGCAGAGAAAAATGGCGGCAACGAGTGACGAAGAAATGGAATCACTACTTTCAGCTTTCAATCAGATCTACGAGGTATTCAAAACCGTAACTAAGCTTCAATCATCAACGATTAACCCTAATTATTGATTTTTCATAGTTAATTTTTCATGAATTTCCTCTGGTAATGTAATGATTCAGGATGTGAAGATTGGGATTTCGGAAATCCAATCTCTGCAATCAAAACACAATTCAGAGTTAAAATTGCGTGAATCTCTCCAAATCACTTGCAATAACCTCAAAAAAGGTATGTTCAACAACGATGATGAATTAATAATTCGAATTCGACGATTTCCTATTTCAATTTGTATAGTATTTGTTGTAATTTTGCAAAATGAAGAAAATGAAGAGTTGGCGAAATTGTATTCTGAATCCTTCAAGAATGTTGCTGATCAGGTTCTTCAATCAATCGCTTGTTTATTTGTTTTTTATTTGGATTTTCGAATAATTTTTCGTTGGTATGTTTGTTAATTTTATTGATTGATTGATGCACAGCTTGATTTTCGAGCAAAATGCGTGAATTTGAAAGAAGAACTTGAAAGATCGAATAATGAAGTTATCTCTAAAGAAGATGTGAGTTTTGTCAATTGAAGATAAAAGATAGAAAATTTGATTGTTAATTGTTGGAAAAATTTGATTCAGTTTTTTTTTTCTGGAGCAGGAACATAGGAGGGCATTAAAATTGCTTGAGCAAGAATATAATGAAAAAATTACTAGATTAGAAGCTCAAGTTAAGTGAGTATTTCTGTTACTAAACTTATGTTTTGTTCTTTCTTTTAATGGTTATGCCATTGGAAATTCAATGTGAATTGTGAAATTTCAAGTTAGTGGTGAATGAATTTCATTACAAAATTGTACTCACCACATTTAAGATATATGCTTCAATGGTTATTCTATCGTTTGCATGAATATCTGTCGGCATTATTTACCGAGAAAATTATATTCACATCAGCTCTTTTTATTATTGGAAAATGTTAGTGGTTAGTTTGTTAGGGGAAGTGGGAAATATTAGTAGCAGATATCGAACTTTGAACCTCCTACATATAACTCATTTGTTGTTGCAATCCATAAAACTAAGTCAGCTCAATTCTTTGAAGTGTGCCGAGGATCAAACCGGAAACAACTAGGGAGCGATACTTGACACATGACAAGTATGGACATGTAACGCCGGCATGTTGGCTCAATTCTATTTATACGAAAGTACACACGGCCTTGTGTAATTAAGCTGTTATCAATGTCTTTAACATAATTGAGAATGTACTAGTATGTGTCGATTAAGCATACCATATTGAAGGTTAAAGCAAATTCTCATTAAATCATTATCTTAAGATTGAGCGAAAATATCAGTTTCAGGTCAAATTTACTATATGGAAGTAATTTTGGTTTTTAGGCTGCAAATCCTGCTACCTAACAAATTGATCCCACATTATGTTAGGGAATCTCTGCATGACAAAGCAACATATGAAGCCACCATAAATCAACTCCATGGAGATATAGCAGCCCATAAAACTCATATGCAAGTTCTCGCAAACCGGTTGGATCAAAACCATTTTGAAGTTGAATCAAAGTGTGAGGCACTTCATTAATATTTTAGCTTTAGAAGTATAAAATTTTCTTTAAGACAATGTTTTAAGATATCTGTATTCTGTATTGGTTGAAAGTTTGTTTGCTTTGCTCATCATGGTTTGACAGATAGTTCTGAAATTCGGGATTTGAAAGATTGTCTTATGGCTGAGCAGGAAGAGAAAAATGACTTAAATAGAAAAGTGCAGCATTTGGAAAAAGAATGTAAGCTTAAGTCTCATTCCACTCAAATTCAATTAATTGCAATTGAATTTACATAAAACCAGTTTATTGTTTTGTTTAAGCATTTTCATATTCTATCACCTTATAAAATTAGTGGTAGAGTGATTATATATTTGTGTCCACTGCAGTGCTGCTTTTTAAAGCAAAGGTGGTTGATCAACAACAAGAAATGACATCAAATTGGCAGGTGGAAACACTTAAGCAGAAAATCATGAAACTAAGAAAGGAAAATGAGGTCCTGAAAAGAAAGTTCTCTCAAATTGAAGGCAAGTAATGATGAAAAATTCACGATTAACAATTCGAGTTTGCTGCGATGCGGCATATTCCATATTAACAGAGTGATATACATACTTTCTAAGCATTTCAACCTTAGCCTTTCTGATTAAAGGGGTTGATGTATGGGAAAAAAGGGTAAGTATAAAAGATCAATTGTATAAATTTAGAAAACATCCATAGGATATTTGCTTAAAATAAGATTGACAATAACATACTTTCTGTCACTAGACATATGATATCAAGATGCAACACCTAATTAAGACCACATCCAACAAAAACTAAGTAACTATTAGATCGGAAAATGCTAAATAGTTCCCCGGAGCACTAGTTAAGCATACTAATAAATATTATTAATTTTGCGGACTAGTCATCTTTGTTGAGTATAGGAAGAAAATGACATACCAATTTGATCAAATAGCCATACTGTCATTTTTTTGCCCAAACCTCAATTTCTCAAGTAGCCATACTACTGTGATCAAATAGTTACATCACAACCTATTCATTCAAAAAATGTTTTCCAATCAGTTCAATGTGAAATCAATTTATAATCTTAAAAATTAAATTATTATTCCAGTTCACTTTTTATATTGATTACTACTTTTCAAACTGTGTTAGGCTTAACCCTCACAAAAATTTGTTTTCATATTTAGTTCATGTTCGACTTTGCCATAAGTACTCTTTCCTTTCACACCCATAACTCTTACCCCTCTCGATCACTTGTCGCAAACAAGGACACTATGCAACCCCTTTTTGCCGTTGTACTCACTCGGTGAAAATTGTCACACTCAAGAGAAACTACAAATCAAAATCCACACCCCTCGGCTCTCTCTGTCTCGTCCACAAGCTGCACACAACACCAAATCTGCACCACTCTATCATCGTGCTCACTATCACCACCTTCGCATGCGTTTGATTAGGCCTCAGCCGCGAATTGCCCCATCTTATTATAGTTAATCTTAATTTTCTTATCATGATCATAGCCCCCTATATCTGTATTTGTTTATACAAATATGATGCTCAGGAACAGTTTAATGTCTGTCATTTTTTCTTTTAAGAAAGATCAATTAAGAGCCATAACGTTTTCATTAGTGTAGTTAGTAACAATTTTAAAGCTTCATAAAATGTTTTAATAAAAAAGATAATTCCAACAACATACTAATACATATTGATTTCTCAATACTAAATACAGTATTGATATAATTAAGCACATCAAAGGCTGCATAGCGCAGTGGATTAGCGCGTCTGACTTCGGATCAGAAGGTCGTGGGTTCGACTCCCACTGTGGTCGTTCATCTTTTCTTTCCTTTATTTTGCCATTAAAATAAAAATATTGATATAAACACATACAAAATTTAAATTATAAATAAAGTTTTTTTTTATAAGAACAATTTCTTTATTTTAATTTACAATGTTGTCAATGAGAATCGATCATAGGACTTCATGCATAATACTCAAATCTCTCACTACTAGATCAAATTTAATAGCTTCATATGTTTGTCGTATCAAGTATTTAGGCTTCATAGGTATCAATGATTGAGGATGAAATGAAATTAGAATTCCCTTACTCTTCAGTTTAATAAATTTACATGTTTTGTTGCTAAATTATGGATAAGTATATTTTTTGATTTAAAACAATAATAATAATAATAATAATAATAATAATAATAATAATAATAATAATATATTTTACATTCATGTCGTTGTGTTCTTTTAAGAGTTTAATTGATATGCACTGACGGTGTAAAATAGTTTTACACGACCGTCCAATAAATAACCATCATTTTGCCATGTCATGTCAAGAAAGTGGGGTGATGTGGCGGAAAACATGATTGGTATTGGTTGACAGTGTAAAATTATTTGACACCGTCTGTACATATCAATTAAATCATTTCTTTAATGTCAAATTTTTAGTATATTAAATGTATGTTAATTTTTTACATCTTATCAAAACTTCAACTCTAGATCTCCAATTTTTTTTAACCCTTAGCTCATCCGGTTACCCATCCCACCCCACATTCTCCGTGTCAATGTGTTTGGTCAAGTTCGAAAATCCAAACCCAAAGACCGAACCAATCATTCACGGATGCCTATGGATTGGGTTGGATTTTACTCGCATATAAACGGATTCGGTATGTACCTAGCGGATTGGTTCGGTTTGGATACCAAGTTTGTGAGTAGACCCACACCACACCCATAATAACACCTCTATAAGAAATAAGCATTTCCAAAGGCTATGATATAAACGTTAACATATTATGTAACTTTCTTTCATCTCAATCCAAAATTATAAAGAGAAAAGTGGGGCATACTACAAAATTACACAACAAAGATAAAAGGACACAAGATGAGAATGAAATATTATCTGAAAGATTCCATATATTCTTTCATTAAATTCAATATAAATATAACCGATACGACAGGGAGAATAAGAATATATAAGCTATGGTACAAATGAATGTCAAAAACTATTTCATATCACTGAATAAAACATTGAAACATGTCTCATACATTTGGGACAATTTGGGCTGACATTGACAACAATTGTGAGTTGATACATGCAGTTTTCAATTTGTCTCTCCCTTTTGTCTATTCTAACTCAATCATGTTGTTGCTAGCTTGCAATTATATGCATTTGGCCAATTCTAGCATAGGAGACCTTGGCATGTCTCCTACCAGTGGGAGACCAAAATACCTGCTATAGAAGGTGGAACCGGTAATACCAATATATTTTTTATTATTTTACTATTTAGTTTTAGACATAATAAATAATGTTTCTAAATATTTGGCAAATTGATTTATTTATTCATTAAAAACAATACTTTATTAATAGAAATTAGAAGTGAAATTATTCACTTTTCACCGAGATTTATCATCGATAGAACACGATTGTTCTTTGAACTTTGAAGAGAAACCATTGACACCGACGAATTCAATTTGAAGAGCAGATCGGACTCTAATCAGCGAAGAAGAGCAAGCCCGCCTGCAGATTTAATCGTAAGTATATTGTTAGTTGCTTGCAAAAGTATGATTTTAACTTTAGGGAACAAAATTATGCAATAGACGATTAGGTGTATCTGTATGTGTATGTTAAACAATTGGAAGATGTTTATGTCATCTGGTTGGGTTAAATCTTCATATTTATGTTTTGAAACGTTTAGGATTGGAGACAATGGAAGGAGAATTAAGCTGTGAAAATCCGGAGGTTACCAACTTGGATCTCGAAACGGTAAGTTGTAGTGATAGGGTTATTTTCCAGTATGAATGTCAATTAAATCATTGTGGTTTTTCGCTAAAATTATACTATAACACAGGACGATGTAAGTGACGGTAGTTACATGTCAAGTCCTGAACATGATAGCAATTCAAATGAATATGGAAGTGAACATGATGCTGGAAGTTATACTGCTGAAGAAGACACTGTTGTTATAAGAGACATGGCAGATATAAAGAAAATATCTTTAGAAAATTTTCATTTAACTGATATATCAAAATACGAATTTGCGAGCTTGGATGTGGCCTACAAGTTTTATTGTTGGTTTGCTAAAATGTCTGGGTTTTCTGTTCGCAAAGGCCATGTGATTAGAAATCGGGAGCGACATGTTTTGCAGCAAACATTTTTATGTTCCCGCGAAGGATTTAGACATTCGCAGGGTTTAAATCCGGAAGATCGACAACGTCAACAAAAGAACACAACAAGATGTGGGTGTATGGCAAAATGTAGAGTGCACATAGACATCAGATCCAGAAAATGGTATGTCACCGTATTTGAATTTGAACACAACCATGAGCTGTTGAATGGAACAATGTGTGGTTTTTTACCAGCATATAGGAAAATGGCTCAAGGTGATATAGATGAGATTGAGCGCAACCGAACGGCAGGGATAAGACCATATCAGGTGTATGGTTCGATGGCTAATGCATCTGGCGGTTTCCACAAAGTGGGGTTTGTTAAAAAGGATTTGTACAACCAAGTTGGGAAACAGCGCAAAGAAGTGTATTCTGATACGTGCCGTGCAGTGAGGTATCTCAGAGATCTCAGCACCAAAGACCCACTAATGTTTGTCACACATTCCATTGACTTAGAAAGAAGGCTTGAGCGGCTATTTTGGTGTGATGGGGAAAGTCGAAAGAACTACGAAATATTTGGTGATGTTGTGGCCTTCGATGCCACTTACCGGAAAAACAAGTACAATTGCCCGTTTGTTGTGTTTTCCGGGGTTAATCACCATAATCAGACCATAGTGTTTGCAACAGGTATTGTAACCCGAGAAACTGAAGAGACATATGTGTGGCTGCTAGAACAATTCCTGACTGCAATGAATGGCAAGCATCCGTTGTCAGTAATTACTGACGGGGACCTTGCAATGAGAAATGCTATTAGGAGGGTATTCCCCACTTCCCACCACAGATTGTGCGCATGGCATTTGTTAAGGAATGCATCGTCCAACATTGGGATTCCGGAATGTATGTCTCATCTCAAAAGATGTATGTTGGGTGACATGGAAGTTGAGAAATTTGAAAACCTTTGGTCTGAGATGGTTGAAAAATTTAGGTTGCAAGACAATAATTGGGTGAAGGATATGTACGAGAAAAGGAAAATGTGGGCGACCGCTCATATCAGAGGTAGTTTCTTTGCGGGTATAAGAACTACTTCTCGATGTGAAGCACTCCACAGCCACATTGGACAGTTTCTACACTCTCGGATCAATATGACTGATTTTGTTCAGCAATTTCACAGGTGCCTCACTTTTTTCCGTTTTAGAGAGATCGAGGCTGATTTCCAATCCAATTATGGCGAGCCAGTATTACAAACGAGCATGAGGTCCATTGAGAAATCTGCTGCTAAACAGTTTACAAAGGAGATATTTTTGTTGTTCCGCTCTATACTCAAGAACGCAGTGCTCCTACGTATTACAGGAAGTGTAGAACTGTCTATGGGGTATATTTTCAATGTTTCAAAATATTGCGGTGATGGCAGTGAATGGTACGTAACCTTTTGTGAAGAACCAATCGATTTTAAATGTTCTTGTTTGAGGATGGAATCTCTTGGATTGCCATGCGATCATATTTTAGCCACGATGCTGTATCTGGACTTTGATCAGCTTCCTGAGTGTTTAGTTTTGCCCCGGTGGTCAAAATATGCCAAAGATTCAATTCGTGATACTTATGCTAGTGGTTCCTTGTACTGGGATGCACAACCGGCTGCTAGATTTTCTGCCATTGTGCAGATGTGCAAAGTTGCTGCGGAGTTGGTGTTTAATGATTTAGAGGAGTATAATCACATTGTTGACATACTGGGTGGTGAAATAAGGCGGTTGAAACTTAAAAGAAACGACCAAAGTGGCGACCGAAGTGGTGAATTATCTCCAGTACTGCAGACGGGTATCGAAGAAGTGGATATTTTGAACCCTGATGTTGTTCGAACCAAAGGGTGTGGTGCAATGCCCAACGGGACGCCAAGCAATCATAGAAGTCATCGTAGCTGTGGAGTTTGTCGCGTGGTAGGTCATAACAAGCGTAGCTGTCCTCACGTCCATACGACCCCTCTTGGTGGAGATACACAATATTCGGCATCTGAATCAAGACACTACTATGACGATTCCTATGAGTTCGTTGGTCAATCTGTAAGTGAAATGTTATATTAAGTAAAATAATTTATGTTCTTCATTGTATACATGTTGAGTGAATATTGAAATCTTTTTTAAACATTGTTCGTAGGGTTATGAAAGGCAATACTGAGCGTGTTGATGGTTATGGATTGTGGTAATAAAAGTTGTATCATGTAAGTGTCTTACGAGTTACCGTTTTATTTTATTTTTTGTTGAACTGCGTAAACTTGTAATAATATAATGCATCCTCGTTTGATCCAGGACTTGTCACTGGTCCGGCGATTCTGCAGTGTTGTTCTTTATGGTCGTTGTCTTATACAGTTATGATGTTGCCAAATGAACATTTCAGTATATTTTCGTTTTTAATTAGTTATGTGTTCTGATGTAATATTTAAAGTATCTGATCGTATTTGGTGTGTTGTTCTAGTAGTTTTAATTTTGGTTGAATGGACAATTGTTTTTGTTCTGTGAAATTTTAAGGGCCTCGATGGTCTTTTGTTAATGTGAACGTTGATGGGTTGGTTATTATGTGTAAACTGTGTTGTCGAAATTTTGCATAAAACCACACATTTAACATTTGATAGTGCCCATGACAATTATGTAATCGAAACAAAAGGAAAAATTTTGTTCGATGGAAATAAATGCTGATGACAATGGTTTGGTAATACTCTTATATGGGTGATCTATTTATCTGGGTCATGAAGCAGCCCACGAGGATCCAGTTGAAAGAAATACCCAAAAGAACAATCAAACCTCCTAATAGATTGGAAGTATATGACTTCACCTGATACTTGAGTCATGTACCCCTAAATATAGGAGTATTCATGAAATTTATGGCGTGCCCTGTGGGATCACTAGGAATAATTTGTTAGTGTTGTTTGTTTGTTAGCTTTGCCAGTTATGGCCTATATATGTAATGATGCTCACCATGATTGAGAGATCAATGAAATAAAATCCTTTTTCGTATGTTACTCGCCTTTTCCGTTTGATTGAAATTTTTTTTATCTTCTATCTCTTACAAGAAGTGCATTTCATTTGCAAACACTTTGCGCGCCCAAAAATAAATTTCTTTCGAGGTGTCCATGTTGGTTCGGATTTGATGGTGTTGGGCCTAATTCTTTGAGGGCTCTGTATAGGCTGAGAGACTTTCATAGGGCCTTGTAGATGTAGATGTTTTTGGACGGGAAAAATAGTATAAAGTGAGGAAATTAACAACACTTTCGCATTTGCTGCGTGACTCACTCATGCATTATTAAACTTTCTCTAGGCTATAAGTAAATGGTAGCTCAAATGGCCATTTAATCCCTTATTGGTGGTTGAAACTACTAATCAAAATTTCTTAGTTTCTAATTTTTAAGTTAAAGAAAAATACTAAGCAAACCACTGAATTGACCTTAGTTTTTATTTTTCTAAGTCATTCTTAAATAAGTTCATGTTTTGTACACAAAAAAAAAAAAATTCAATTGACTTTAATATTTTAAATTAGTTTTTGTCTCTATCAAAATTTTTCTAATTTGGTCATTCTAATTGTCAAATCAGTTTTTATCTTCATTCACCTTCTATTACCAATTATCCTTGATATTATTTAACTTATCGTCAAATTAGACTATGTCTTTTTCATTCTTATCATCAAATAGTCGTTGTTTTAAATTGACCGTTGACTACGTGTCACTTAAAACGAGGGACCAAATTGAGAAGAAAGGGTTGGTGGCCTATTTGAGTGTCAATTACATATACAAACACCAATTTAATTGTTTTTTCCATGAAATTTACCTCATTGTGACTGTTTATTGTAGTCATCATATCATCCCAATAACCATGAATTGCTAATACATGTGTAGAGTTTCCACTCTCATGATGAGTTCTGAAATATTAACCGATTTTTTTTAATACGTAAGAGTGGGATATCGAATCTCTTACTACTTATTTAAGAACCCCATAAATCTCTTTTCCCCTACACCAATTTAAAAATTAAAATTCAATCCAACTATATAAACAAATTGAACACTATGGAATTGTTGGCACCTCAAAAACTTGTCCGCAAAATACTAGGAAAAAAACATCTCTAAAAAAACCATTTTGTATAACTTTGAAAATGTTTTTCTTTGCCTTGAAAAACATATCCAAGAAGAAGATTAATCACAGACAAACTAAATGAAAAGGAATATAATTGTTAATATGAAGGTATTAGCATTAGGAGAAGCTATCACATTAAGAACAAGTTCGACTGATGCAATCTAAAATTACAAATGCATAAACATAATGTCACATATATGCATAATCCATGAATAAGTAGTATTCATAAATGATACAAAATTAAGGCAGTTTTACTGATCAAAATATAACCTTAGTACCTAGATAAACATAGAAAATAATAGATCATTTAAAATTAGTATTTTTTTCCTAATCTGATAACTTAAAAACAGGTTTTTTTTCCAGCAATCACCTACATGAGGATCACGTTTAGCCTTCATTGAATGCCCTTCCAAAATAAACAACATAATCATCAAAACATTACAAAAGGCATTAAACAGTTGTGCATTCGCAAGCAAACTTCCATTTAAACTTGATTATGGTGTGTTATCTGTATGCATATTCCAATAGTCAGCTGCTTTCATCTCCAACACTCGACGGAGACCATTGTGGGGACCCGTTAACAACCTCAACGCGATTTTCATCCTCACAGTCCGATCTTCAAGCTGTAATGTTTACAAACAAAGAATTATTACAATAAATAGATGTGTCGTATTTAGATTCAATTAACAAAAAAAAAAAGAATAAATATTACCACTCCTGTCATCTGCTCGTTGAACGATTGTTCCATGTTCAACCATTCCGCCACCCACAACCCAGAATTTTCGCTTCAAAAGTTGTAATATAGTGTAACTTTAGTAAATTATACAAAATATATCATCTACGAGATATTAATCAGTTTACGAAATAAAAACCATATACCTATTACCAACATTTGGTATCCCCCTAGGCTCAACAATCTCCCATTTTTCAAAGTCCGGCAATAAACAAAATGATGTGTCCGCTTTGTATATGAGCAAAAGCAGACTTGAAAGAACAATCGCCTACGAAATTTGTAAACACATAATTTTACTAATGAATATAGTATACAAACACCGTAAAAAGTTGCTTAATAACTTAAGGTAATTGAATCAACTTACAATTTTCCTAATTTGTTGGCGCCTGCCTTCAATTTTGTCATCAACCAAGAATGAATCAAGATGGAATATCTTACTTTTTTCAAGATGAATTACCATCATAAACCAATGGCCACATGAATCCTCCATAGGAATATATATCTATAGCAAGGTTCATCGATGTTAGAACTACAAAAATCTACTTATGCAATATTTACCTATGTAGTATTAATTCTAGAACTCAATAATTATCTGGTTTATAAAAAAATGTAGATAGTTACCAGCTTGAGGTTTTGCATAGAAGGCAAGTATGGTTCTCGATACTTTGCTTGTAATTCTTCAGGACCATAACCCATTAAAGCGTCTCTCTATCGATAGAAACAACATGGCAGTATTATTAACATACATTAAGAATGTTTGATACTGAAAAAATTATTTGTTAATGGATGAAATAAGTTTTACTATACCGCAAATGCTGGAGGTAAACACCAGAAATTTGGGGACACGGCATTAGCTTGATTCCATGTAAGCTTCCTGACCATCATGTTTATGATCTACAAATACATTATACCGACATATACGTTAGACTATGTCCTATTGTTATTGAAATAAATCGCAAATATAAGATGCCGATAAAATAACTATATTATTTACCGGCATTCCCACATATCCTCCGGGGACAAAATGTTGGAAATCAGATCTCTTTCCAACAAAATCATGGCCAATTGAGACCACATCTTCATCCCTATAATTTTTTATAAAAACATGAATAACTTATTATATATAGGGTTCATGTTAAATTTTTGAAGATTCAAATTGAAATGTATTCAAGTTTTCTTGTTGATGAACCACATACGTCTTGTCATTATCATCTTTAAATATGTAAGCAATCAACTTCGCCTGGTGCTCCTTAAGTCTCATTTCACCGGTGGGACGAAACTTGCATTTCAAAAGCTATAAGTTTAACAAGAATTTATTAGTCACATAACATACATAAAACAAAGTTTATGCAGGAAAATTCAGACTTTACATTTGCAAATAGTCATGTGCAAAAGAATAAGTTTGACATGTTGGACATACTTTTGGCAATGTAGCCTTATTTGGGTTGAACTTGTAATTCCTAGGAGGTTTTTTGGCAGATTCAGTGTTTGGCTTTGGCGGAGGCATGTTGCGTTTTGCATTGAACCCTGGCCTAGGTGTGTCACACCGTCTTCGTTTTCCATGATTTGGCGACGGAGAAGGGAAATTCAGTTTCTTGTTACACATTATTGGATCATTCCTATCATCCTGCACAATATATTAATGAATTTAGACACAGCTTGTTCCATAAATTTCATAAAATTAAATATGCAAGATTTTAACCTTGGATTGTCTATAGCTGCAGCTACCGGTTACGAATCTAGAGCCAGTGAATTCATCAACACCTCTTGCACCAGCATCAGAATCAAATACCAAAGTTGTTGGACCCTTATATATGTTTTTTGGGTGGTTACAGTGCATATCATGTTCATATGGTCTCACAACATTGCTGAGATTATCAGACTCGTGCTTTTCATCATTGTATGATATAAAAACTGTTGAAATATCATTCATGAAGGGCTGTTTTCCTAAATCAGGGATCCTTAATTTAGTTGTAACATTAACATCCTTTTCCCTGGTGTTGAGCGTTGTAAACTTCGCAGTCAAGTTTGCATTTTCATGGTCAATCTTTGTGGTTTGTGTTTCAAACATGCTACTATCAGTTTCATTTGGTGTTTTTATTTCTAATTTCAATAGGCCTATCATGAGTTCAAGCATTTTATTGTTTGTAGAGTCCATTTCAGCAACTTTCGATTTAAGCTCCTATATAAAACATAAGAAATATATGTTTAAATAAAAATCAAAACAAGATCAGGCATCAGTTTTCATTTTATGGTTAAGTATAGATGACAACCTTGAGTTCATTCACTACTTTGTTTAGAAGGACGTCGTGACTACATGACTCGGAATATGAACCAACCTCACTATTTTCTTTGGTGTCTGACAAAATCTAGGAACAAATCATAACAAACCATATTTTACTAACGTTGTTTGTAGCATTAAATGATCTAGTGTTTTTTTTAAAAAAAGAATAAGGTTACAGACAAAACATGAGTAAATACCACATAAGGGGTGTTTGCAAATACTCCTTCCATTGCGTTTGGTAGTTCACTTTCAAGTTCATTAAAGTTTGTCCTGTAGATTTAAACAAACAGAACAATAGTTAATGGATGTGAGTATTAATGGATCGAAATTTATTGCTCACAAATCAGAATAAGTTTTTTGAACAATTATAACAAAATAGCAAAGGTCACATACCCAATTTCTTGGCTAAAAGCGTCGTCGAAATCCATGGTGATAGCTTTGGTACATTCAAGAGATGAAGGATGAAGCGTGAATGGCCTCTGCGTTTTATTTTTGGTTTTTGAGCTGTATTTGGTTGAGAGAAGAAGACCAATAAGGTGTGTTATGGAAGTAGATGTATTGGTACAAAGGCACAAACACTTATAGGACTAGAGGGCATCATCACACTGAGGTAAGTAAAAATCTCACACATAACTTTAAAAAAATAACTGAGATTGCTAACAATGGTAACCTCTACTCTATTGTGTTTAATTAGTAGTCTCACCGGACCCAAATATAAGCAAAAGTGTAAGTAAAATATGTATTTATTAAAATAGGTTTAATTAGTAAAATGATCCCTTAAAGATATTTTTGGTTTCAGATTGGTCCCTTAAAGAAAAAAATGTTCAAATAGGTCCTTAAAGATAAAAAAGTCCGAATAGGTCCCTTAAAGACATCTGTGTTAATCAGTTTGGTACCTAAAAAGTGGTCTAAACAGGACCAAACTGATTAACGGAGATGTCTTTAAGGGACCTATTCGGACTTTTTTTTTCTTTAAGGGATCTATTCGGACTATAATTTAAATTACATACATGTTATATCGAATACATATTTAAAAAAATTTATTTTGGTTGTATTTGTGTCCGGAAAAAATTATTCACTATTTCTGTCGAAACAACAAACATAAAGATCAAAGAGAAGTAAGGCACAATATAGACTATATAAATCCACAACATGTTTATTTTGACTGCGAATATAAAAAGTAAAAATGAACTTTAAAAAAGTAAGAGTTATTTTATAATTATTCCTTGGCTAATAATCATGAGATATATATGATATATCGCATTTAGGGATCGTAAAAGTTATCTGATAACATAAGGAAAAAAAAATCATTGTATTGTTTGTAGTAGTTATCTATTTGCATTTTAAAAAAATATCAATATTATAGTTAATGAAAATAAGTACTCCCTCTCTGTCCAGAAATAAAATAAAAAATGTGGTCAACAAAAGTAAATGTATTCAGTCCAAATACTCGACATCCATTACAATTTTTTTGATTTTTTTTTTTATTATTTGGGACCAATTGACTATTAATCCTGGAAAAAAAAAAGGAAAAAAATTATTAGTATTAATCTTGTGATGAGATGACCTTGATTTGGCCAAGCTAATCACAATAAATGCATGACTAATGGAGGTCGTTTCAAAATAGCCTTGGTGCAGAAGCAATGATATGACAATAAAATATTTGGATTTATTGCACCTACTTTCAACCATACGAGGGTATTTCCCCAAACCATTTAACACCTCTTTGTCTTGTTTATTTTAATTTTTTTTTTTCCAGGATAAATAGTTTTATAGGGTAACTTTATTTTTTGTTACGAATTAATTCTCCCTTCTCGGCCTTATTTTTAAGCAAAAACTGTTATTTACGTAGCTTGCAAAACCAATGTATCTAGCATGTTGTTGATTATAAAAACGGCCAAACTCTGGACTACCATGTTCCTTTTCTTATTAACCATACGGTTATTAAAAAAATTGATAATTTTTGTGTTTTCTATTTAAGCATTGGTTAGTAATTTTACGGCGTAAGTTACATTAACACTTAAACTAAAAAATTGACGCTCTTAACATATTTAGTCATTTTATTTATTTCATGCTTCGATATGATCCGGCGTGTTTGCATATTCTAACTAAGCGTGTGTTTGGTTCTGCGGCGGAGAGAATTGATTTTGGCAGAATTGATTATGTAAAATTGATTCTGGCAAAAATTGATTTTAAGCTAAAGTGGTTTATGTTTGGATATATTAATGAAAAAGTGAGTTGAACAAAAAAATTGAGTGTAAAAATCAAGTCTAGAATCAGAAGCTACGATTTCTAGCTTCAAGTAGAATCAATTCTGGATGCAGAATCAATTCTACTTTTGAGAAACCAAACAAGTCAGAATCAATTCTACACGTCCAGAATCAATTCTGGATGCTCCAGAATTGAAACCAAACATACACTAAGTAACTTGTGTTTTTCATTTAAACAAAAATTTGAACTATTCGTTAAATTGTTAGTTATTAGTTTGTAACTTTTTTTTGTTAAGTTTTGAGTTAAATTACTGTCAAATTTTAACATCGTGATATATTATGCAATATCCACACGCAAATAAAATGATACACGTCTAAAATTTAAACAACATTTTAACGAAAATTACAAACTTTTACGGTGTAAAAAAATTTTACGAGACTAATGCGTAATTTTTTTTTTTTTTTTTGCTAATAATAATGACCAAATGGGGTATTACTATTTTTCTAAGAGAAAATACAAATATGCACAGGTGGTATTGTGCAGAGAAGTACTGATTTGACATGCAGGTTATATATGGGTAAACCACTATAAAAATATTTTTCCAGATCCTTTGTTGGCTTTGTGACCGGTTTTGGATAAAGCAGTTGCATTAAAATATGCTAAAATCGCTAACTCACCTTCCCTTAATTCCTTTCCAAGAATATAATAAGCTGACAGCGGCCTTGGTTAGCGAAATTAAAATCTCTTCCAATATAATAATCAAAGTAGCTTCTACCTACTGCTGCAATTCACCCGCCTATACTGTCATTGCTGCATAGCTTGCATCAAACACTTCTACCCAAAACAATTTTAAATTGATATAACACAACACCAACACAACTTGCAAACATTAAAAAATTGCTAACATAAACACTCCAATCTGTTTTGCCGCGGGAGACATTGTTTTTGAATTTCAAACTAGTGGGTAAGTCACCAAAATAAATAGTGAGCCTCCTCTTTGAGGTTGTGGTGTCTTGTGCTCTGTTTTTTGTTTGTTCATTTGCAATGTCTTCTTCAAGCTTTAGCTGCACAAATTTCGGTCGAGCATGCATCTTACAGTACATGAAAAAGTTGTGTAAATGTAACAAATTTGCAGATCTTAGGATATCAACTACAGATCGAAACCCTCACAAATTGTTTTTTGCATGCAAAGACCATGTTTGTGGGTTCGTCGATTGGGCACACCCAATTAATTGTCCTTGCCATGATAAAGAATCATCTCATAATGCTGCGGATATTGAAGATGTATCAGATGTTGCAGACGTGGTGAAGGCTCTAGAGGACAGAATCACATCGGTAGAGAATGATGTCAAGAAAACAAGCAGAGTGATGGATGAAATCAAAAACATTGCAACCAGTTCAAAGTTGATGTTCACTTCAATGTTACTAATGGTGTTTTTAACCTTTTTTATAGTGTTGGTTAAGTAACAAGTTTATGTAATTTTTACAATTTGTCCGAAGCTTTGGTTGTAAACTGCTATGAATTAAGTTTACTATCAAGTGAACATAGCACTAGAACTTCATCCTTCCATTTTAATTTTAAATGAAACTGGTATTATGTTATGTTTTTAGTCAATCTAAAATGCAATGTCAACTGATAAACTACATACAGTTAAACTAGTCAACAGCATATCAAATTACATTATAAAATTTAAAAATTTAATATGCTATTTTTTTAAAAAAAGACGAAAAAAAAAAACAAACACAACCTATTATATCCTACTAGGGACAAATTGATAATATTAGTTAAGATAACACCACATGTGACACCCCCACAATACATACAAGTCTACATAATAATTTAAAAACATGATTATAATTAAACACACATAAGTACTAAAACATCCGTAAAATATAACTAATAATACGACTAGTAATGCCGTTGTTTTACTTAGATTCGGGCATAATGATATCAATTTCTTCATTCAAAGTTCGAATGACATTTCTCATTGAAATCTTCTCAGCCTCCAACACTTGAATTTTCTGCTCCAATATCTTGACGTTGTAGTAGTTGAAATCGCGTATCTGATGACCGGTGGTTTCAAGCAAGCGTCGCATGGCAACTACGGCCGCATCCTCTTTTGCATCGTTTGATTGTCTTGCAAATCGGCCATAACACACAAAAGTCTCCCCACTTGGACTTATTCCCTCTAACGTAACCTTATAACGAACGTAAGGGACACCTTGTCGAACATGCACTTCCTCCTTCGTGTAAACTGGTGATTTAATCCCGATGGTGATGCACATGTACTTCAACTCCTCTTGCATGCTATGTTGTATGATCCATTTATTATTTTTGTTACACTCTGCAAAAAATGTAACCTCCATATCTATAAAAAAAAAAAAAAAAAAAATCCAAAAAAAATATTAAAACAATTTTACAAAGAAAAAAAATATGTAAATCTAAAGTAATAAGACACTCACGTATTTTTTCCCAAGCTAATTTTTCTTCATCTAAGTTGGCATTTTGAGCATGTGTTACAGCTTGCTCACATTTGAAAACTCCACTGCAAGATCCCTTGTTCTTTGTATTTGTGTTGGAAATTTTGTGTGCATGCAGTAACCCGTTTTTAAATTCCATGTTGCTCAAACCGTTTGAACTGCAAAACTTATCCCATGCAACGATGGCCTCCTCATGAGAATAACATGACTGGCAATTGTTGTCGTCGCAAGCACTCACCGTTTCCAAACATTTGGGGCATGAATCGTAAACTCCCATAATATTTTCTTTGAAAACTACATAGAAACTCATGTTGTGGTGGTCTGTAACTTCCTCTTTCTTCTTGTTTTTCATTCGGTAATGGTGAATGAAAGAATTGTTGCAGTGTAGTAATATATAAGAGGATTTATGTTTGGTTGGTGGTGGTTGCAGTAATAAACGTTGGATTGAATGCATGTGAAGTGGTGGTTGATAAGTCTAAGTGGAAATAAATAACCAAGGCATGCAATTTTAGATTTATGTCACTGACACCTAGTAGAATTAATCCATGGAGGCTACGGTTTGTTTGGGAATTTTGTAAGTCTGCAACTCGTTTTATTCACCTAGGATATGCCATAAAAGGTTGTGTGAGACCCACATAAAAAATGTTCCCCCCAGGCTATGTAGCATGGGTACTCCTAAAATGGTGAAGTACCCGTACCGGGTACGTATCAGTACCGGATACTCCATGGTACTCGTATGGTACGCACCGATTCCGTACCCATTTTTATTTGGTTGATTTGTGATGATGAATACGGAAAAAACATATTGGCCGTTGAAAAATCTTTTAAAATATTATAATTTTTTATTATATTTCAATTATCTCTCACTTTTTATGAAAATAGTTGAGACGGTAGACAAAAAAAATTAAATCTTCAAAGCATGATGATAATAATTCACTTAAAAATAATTTTTCTAATATTTTATACTAACGTACCCGTACCTTAAATTTTCTAAAAATATCGTACCGCGTACCAATACCGGTACCGAATACCGGTACCGTACCCGTACCTGGGCAACATAGCCCCCAGGCATACAACATCCACCTGTCAAAAAATATAAATCACAACTGGAGTTTTTTCCCTTACATTTGGGCTTTCAAAATCATATCCCGAATTGTTTACAGTATTTCTAGTCGAGTACAAAAAAAAAACCCGATAACACAATATAATGGGCGTAACAATTTATTAAAAAAAAAATCCATTTGGGATTGGTATATTGCAGTTGAGTCGGTCCCTTGTAATATGGTTATCTCAATGTCTCTGGTTAGATTCCTCGTAGTGGCAATTGCGATTGCTAGGTACATATAGACATAGCATTTAAAAAAAACTACAGCTTGACATGGCCCCCGATAATGGTCGGTGGGTTTAACGCCGCTGGATTAGTTGGTCCTAGGACCGAAAACCATTTGAACTTTTTAAACAAAAAAAGTTATAACAATCCAAATTAAAAAAAATAACAAATAAAGTTATAACTAAGTATATAAATTTTATGCAAAATTACACCACAAGTCCTTTATCTTATTTATTTGTAACACTTTGGTCTTTTATCTTTTTTTTTGTAACAGTTTGCTCCTTTATCTTTCATTTGTAACACTTTAGTCCTTTATTTTTTTTTTGTTAACACTTTAGTCCCTTTTTTTGTAACAGTTGGTCCTTTATATTTTTTTAGTTGTAACAGTTTGGTCCTTTATTTTTTTATAAATAAATAAGATAAGTACCAAAGTGTTACAAAAAAAAAAAAAAGGATAAAGGACCAAATTGTTACAAAAAAATAAAGATAAAGGACCAAACTGTTACAAAAAAATAAGATAAAGGACCTGTAATGTAATTTTGGCTAATTTTCCGACTTATGAATTACTCAAACATGATACGCTAGATACGTGGTATATTCAACCTGGCATCATATATTAGCAAAAGTAACTTGTTTATATTCATTAAAAAATTGATGTACTTAGTGTTATCTGCAGTTGTTTTATTGAAATGGGTTTGCGGGCTAGGCCGGACCGTTAAACCCGACCTCATAAATCCGCATATTAAACGGGCCGAACATGCCCGTCGGCAAATATAAACGAGTTATAATATTAAGCCTAAGCCTGGTCCACATAAGCCCGCGGGTTAAACGTTTAATAGGGATGACAATTCGTGTAACGTGTACGGGTATGGGTATCTAGATACCCATAGGATATGGGGACGATTGAAGAGTTGTTACCCACACGGGAAAGATGATGGGTAAGAGTTTTTTTCTAATCCGCGAATATGGGGAATGGTACTATAGTACCCTACCAATGCGATACCCATTTTCATCACTAACGGTTAACCCGCAGACTGTTAACCAAAAAAAATTACTTTTTTACAAAAAAATAAACTAAATTGGTAAAATATTGATCTAATGAATGCTTAAAGAAATATATTAGGCTTTAATCCATGTTTTATCCCTATATTTTAAAAAAAAATGATGTTTTTTTCCCATATATTAAAAAACAAACTTTTTAGTCCCCCAATTTTAACTTTTTTTTAGGTTTTCATCCCATCCCATTTTAGGGCAAATTTTTTTGATGTGGCAACTTTCATCAACATCAAACTTGATATAAAACCAATCTAGAATTCAACTTCAAACTTAAAACTATTTCTGGGTTTCATTGAAACACATAGAAAATTATAGGTAGTTTAAAAAGTACGACTAACTTCTACTGAATCACAAAATCATCTTTAATGTTTAATAATAGTTTTTAAATTAATTATATGTTTTTATTAAAAAAATTGATATGCCGAAATTTTATTTTAATAAAATAATTCGTGTATAAAAATAATTTAATAATAATATATAAATAAAAACAAGGAAATTAAAATTAATATATATATATATATATATATATATATATATATATATATATATATATATATATAATTTGTTTTCGATGATTTTAAATTAGTTTGTAATATAAATTATAAAACACCGCCCGTTACTTAAGTAGCAGATGAGTAACAATGCGGCACCCAAGAAACTCGTACGTAGCGGAAGGATAAAAATAGGGCGCGCGAGAAAGTCGTACGTAGCGGAAGGGTAAAAATAGGGCGCGCGAGAATATATATATATATATATATATAGCGGATGAGTAAAAAATATGACGCGCGAAATTATTAATGCTATTTACATGGTTGAGTTTGAGCACTAAAAGTAAAAAATAAAATTTAAAAATAAACCGGGCCGGCCCGAATGCTCGACTACCAGTACCGGGCCGGCCTCGGGCACTAATTTTGATAGCCCGATTTTTATCGGGGTTTTTTAGCCCGGCCCGATAAAGACTGCAGCCCGACCGGGCCGACCCGAAATTGTCCGGGCCGCCCATTTTGACAGCTCTACTAATTAGTAATGCTTAGGTGTGGATTCACCTAAAAATTTAATCTTAAGTTAATAACATGTGACAGAAAACATCCGTTAATAATAAGGACTAAAATCCTTAACAGAAAACAATAAGGGGATACAAAAGTCTATATACAATATATAGAGGGATTTAAAACAACATATTTAACCAATTTTTAATTACTTTTTAAATAGTATACATTAGTCCGTAAATTCTAATATGGATCACTTCATCAAGTGGTCCTTCGTGGACCAGTCATGAATAACATTATAACGAATACGGATTTTACAAAATCTACCGTTGGGTTTAAAATTTATATCGTATAGATCATCCGTAGAAAAATTTAGAAAAATTTAAAATCATTTGATATGTTATTGAGACACATCAAAATTAACGGTTTATTAATTCAATCCAACAGTGAATTTCTCAAAATTTAAATTCGGTATATCAATTGTCCACGATAGACCACTTGTGAAGGTGGTCCACTGTTGCATTAGCATACATTATTCATATATGGAATTCCGGGGGAAAAAAAAATATACTCCCTTCCATCCTTAGTTTGTAAGTAATCATTTACTTTTAAGATATATTGAAAGTTTGATGTATCTGGTGTACATACATCAATTTTTAGTTGTATATAAAAATTGAACATAATTTTAATCTGGTGTACATATCAGTTAAACCGCATATTTATTTGTTTTAATAATATAATTAAGTTATTTGGTGTATATAATTATATTCAAAAATAAGTATTCGGACGTACCGGTACTTTAATTTTTCTAAAAGAGATGTATCCCGTACAACCCGTTAAGGGTGCTCGCGGTTCGGGTTGGATCGGTTTTGATGAAAAAACTCATCCGATCCAAAAATAAATTCACGTGCGGTTTGGCCCGATCAAATAAATATGCGGTTTAATTTGGGTTGGTTTTCGGACATCCAAATTATAAATTGTAAATTTAGTATTAAATATAAATATTCAAAAAAACGATGCAAAAAATAGTTTCACATTTTTGAAAAAAAAAATATTTAAGTTTTATGTGAATTATAACATATAATATATTGAAAATTAATATTTTGGAATGAAAATTACCAATTATATTCGAAACATATAAAATGTAAAAAAAAAAAAGATTAAATTAAACTAACACATAGTATTATCAAAATTTAAAATCGAAGAAATTAAACTAACATATAGTATTAACAAAATTTAAAATGAAATAAAAAATTAATGCAATATATATATTTATACTAATAAAAATATAAATAGATATTAAATTATAAGTATGCGGTTTGGTTCGGTATAGATCGGTTAAAAGATATCAATTCGAAATCTGATTCGATGCAGCGGTTTTCACATGCAGGGATCCAAACATATCCAAAAAACTTCGGTTTTTTGCGGTTTTTGATTTTTTTGGATCGATTTTCCGTTTTTATTTTGATTGGTTTGGATTTGAGCACCCCTACAACCCATAGCGAATAACGGTAGCGTACCCGCACCGCGACCCCATAGTATCTCACCTTAGCTAATAGCTATGGTGTACCACAGTGTTCATCATATAAGAACCCACATATAGTAAGACGTGGCTATTGGCTAATATTCTGACGTGTTGTAATGGTGTGGTGGCAAGGCTTGACGTGGTGAATGGTAAATGGACCTCCTGATTCAAGATTTCTTGTTCACCTCCCACAACGTAATCACAAGGGTAAAGTAACGTTTTCACCTGTTTTTGGGTACATCCTCTTTAGGGTTTACGGTTAGACATACACACATACAGACAACGACAAGTAAAGGGGGAACGAAATCGATGACGACAACGAAAACGAGCAATCGACGATGACAAGGTACATATGTGACAGAATATAAGCCGGCACGTTCGATCAATTTCAGCGGAGATCAATTTGTGTCGCTGCGTTTGAGGTAAACTTTTTCCCTGTCTGTTGTCGATTGTTTCTTAGTATGCTGTTTGTTGAGTGCGTGTGCAGTAAATAAACTCCATTCGATGGCATTGTGGGGACCATTATGCATGTGGGTTAGATTTGTATTTAGTATATTCCCCCTGTTCCTTGGAGTTGTTGTTGTTGTTATCTGCTTTTTTCCATTTGCTTTTTGTGTATATTGGTTTCTTTTTGTGGTAGGGTTGCAATCCATATGTATGTGGCATGTGTAGTTAACTTATATGCATTATTTTACAGGGATGAGTTTCAAAATAACTTTCCATTATGGGGGTCAATTTGTTAGGGACTCCATGATGTATTACAAAGGGGGTAAAAAACATCAAGTACCTGTAATGAATGTTGATGGGTGGAGTTTTAGTGTAGCTAAGGATATATTGAAAGATGAATGTCATGTTGAAGGTAGATATAAGTTATGGTGGTATAAGCCTGATTTTGATACTTACAAAATAATTGTTAATGACAAGGGTGCGAATCAGGTTTCGAAATATGCCACTAAAATGAACACCGATGTGCAGTTATTTGTGGAGCATTCTAGTAAAGGCACAACAGGTAACAATGCAAGTTATGTTGAAGTGGGGAATTCATGTGAGGTAGCAGGAGGTGATGCAAATTATGTTGAAGGGGGTGGGGGAGATGAAGGTGAACATGACAGTGGTGAAGATATGGCTAATGGTATATCATTTGACGACAGTGAGGATGAGAGGGCTCTTGGATTGGACGACGGCTTTAATGTAGTCATACAGCCCCCAAATCCTCCACAAAATGCTGATGTCACTGGTGCAAAAAAATCCAATAAAAAACCAGTTTCAAAAAAGAAATCCCAGGGGAAAACCAAAGTGGTTAATACTGGTTCTTCAACACTTGGGGATCGTCAGTTTGACATGGATGACGATTATGATAGTGACAACCTTAGTAGTAGTGATCCTGATGATTCAGATTGTGAGAAGTTACCAAAATATGATAAGTTTAAAAAGGAGGAGTTAACTGCCAGTTACGAGTTTAAAAAGGGGTTGGAGTTTGCATCAATCGACGAATTTAAGTTAGCTATTACTGACTGGGCAGTAATGAATCAGAGGGAACATAAATATGTGAAGAATGACAAAATTAGGGTAAGGTTGGTTTGCAAGTACAATTGTGGGTTTTTGGCTCTTGTAAGTAAAGTTGGGAATAAGGAAACTTATAGAATGAAGCAATATGTGGGTCCTCACAAGTGTCCCGCGTCTTCGAACAATACAACAGCTAGTTCCAAATGGATTTCTAAAACTGTGGAAAAAATGCTGGCAAGAAAAGACACTATCAAGTTGAGTGACATAATATCTGAGATAAAAAGGATCTATTCTGTTGAGATAACCTTGAGCAGGGCACGAAAAGCAAGACAAATTGCAATGGAAATTGTTGACAGTAGTGTAGCAAAACAGTACAATCTGCTGTGGAGGTACTCTGAAGAGTTGAGGAATAAAAATAAAGGAAACACTTGCAAGATCAATGTTAACAGGATTGGACCCACACTACAACCTAGGTTTGGCAGTTTTTATTTTTGCTTCGATGCCATTAAGAAGGGGTTTGTATCAGCTTGCAGACCATTCATAGGAGTTGATGGATGCCATCTGAAGACCAAATATGGTGGCACTTTACTTATTGCTGTTGGAAGGGACCCAAATGACCAATATTTTCCTTTGGCATTTGGTGTTTGCGAAACTGAAACAACAGAATCATGGAGGTGGTTTATGACACTCTTGTTGGATGACATAGGTCAAGATAATAAATGGGTTTTCATTTCAGACCACAAAAATGTAAGTACTATATATACTTGTTATTGTTCTACAAGGTACTAATTTTTAAATTTTTTTTTCATTTTATTATATCTTCAATTTTGTGTAGGGATTGATCGAAGTCTTCGAGGAGATGTTTGAAGGGGTTCAGCACAGGCTTTGTCTCAGGCATTTATATGCTGATTTCAAACAAAATTTTGGGGGAGGCATACGCTATAGAGACTTAATTATGAGAGCTGCAAAGGCAACATATGTACAGGCCTGGGAGGCTAAGATGCAAGAACTGAAGAGCATTAACATAGATGCTTGGGAATGGCTGGTAAAAATTCCTACAAAATTGTGGTGTAAGCATGCATTTCCTTTCTATGCTAAGTGTGATGTACTTATCAATAATATGTCTGAGGCTTTTAATGCTACAATTTTATCTGATAGAGATAAACCAATTTTAACCATGTGTGAATCGATAAGAAAATACTTGATGAATAGAAATGCAACTTTAAGACAAAAGGTTGATATGTGGGAACATAATATTTGTCCTAACCCAAAGTTGAGGTTACAAAAGGAGGTTGAACATAGTGGTAATTGGGTAGCAAACTGTACTGGTGATAACACATTTCAGGTAGAGCATATCAACAACGGATGCAGCTATATTGTTGACACGGACAAGAGAACTTGTTCTTGTAATTTCTGGGAATTAGTTGGTATCCCTTGTAGACATGCAGTATCTGCACTAGGGCTTATATCAGAAAATCCTGAGGATTTTTTACATGACTTTTACTCAAGAGAAGCATATAAAAGATGCTACAGTTTTTATGTGAGTCCTATTAATGGCCAAGACATGTGGCCTGATGTTGAAGTTGAAGAAATGCTTCCTCCAGCATACAATAGAAGGCCTCGACGACCTAAAAAAAGGCAGAGAAGGGACCCCCATCCCGATCCTAGCAAACGGAGGACAAAAACAACTTATACTTGCACAACATGTGGTGGTGAAAAACATAATGCATTGTCTTGCAAAAGTCTTGAGGTTAACCTAGAGGCTCAAAAGAGAAAGGTAACTTATATTAATATCTGGCTATTTTAGTAATGCTCAATTTTTTAACCCAGTTGTGTCTAATATATTGTCCTAATTTATGCAGAGAAAGCCAAAGAAAAATGCAATTGTTGAACCTGCCCAAGATCCGAATACAAGTGCAGCACCTCCTGAGGTTCCTAATGTTGATGATGATGTTGAGTTTGAAATGCTTGCTGCAGATCTTGCAGCAGCTTTTGAACCAACTCAAACTCAACCAACTGTGAATGCTGTTACTAATGATGCTGTTCCTAATGCAAGTGTTATGACCAAGTGTAATACACTTGCTCTCACATATGCTGATCCAGATGGTGATATAATTTCTTCTGCAGATGATTTCATTTTGTCGCAACCTGTTGAAAGTGATGTGCCTGCCTCTCAGGTTAGTTCTTCAAGAAACCATAGATTGCATATACCAGTTGAGTGTTTTTATTATGTTGCCACTGATTTAACTAAATTATTTTGTCATCGCTTTTCATTAAACAGAAAAAGAAAACAACAAAAGTTGTACATCACTCTTCTACCGATGAATTTGGTGCTTCTTCAAACCCTGAAGTTCTTAAACCAGTTAAGTATTTTAATTAGCTTGCTATTAATGTCATTGAGTTGTAAGTGATTTTTTTTGGACTGTGAGTATGTGATGGTCATGTCCGCATTTTACAATGTAGTTGACTTGTTACTGCTTGTTATGCAGAAAAAGAAAACAAGAAAGAAGGTTGTAAGACAAATTGATCCTAAAAACTTAAGGAGGAGTGATAGGACAAGGACTTTGAGATGCAAAAATTTTAAGGGACCTGGAAGTGATCCAACTCAGCCTCTGACTTTTGATGATGAACTCGATGAAGGTAACGAAGAACCTACTGTTAGGCAAGATGATCATCCTTCATCACAGCCAAGCTTTATTGACCCAAAGATTGGAGGATGCTTGGGTGCATTGAGGGGTTGGGGATTTATTAGCGGGCGATGTACTCAGTAGTTGGCAATGTGTGTTAAGAGCTATTACGATGCTTATTCGGATATGTATTTTGATTATGTATTTTAGATCGTTAACTCCTTAAGCTACTTGTTAATTGCCTTTAAGACAACTTGTTATGCCTTGTTGGTATGTATTTGACACAAGTCATGTGGCTTAATGGTCATATGCATTTTGATTATGATTATGTAAGACAACTTATTAGTTCGTGCAATTGTCAACTTTCATGTACAATTAGTAAGCCGGTTGATTAATTGTGGCTTACACATATTCATCGTGGCGTAGGCCTTGCTAAACTGATTAATACTGCATCAAACAACTTAAAAGTGAAACTTATGTTCTTGACACACCCAGAGCAGTTGCAACCACACATGAATTTTGTTGTGTCATTTCGATGTTCATGTATCGGGAGTCGCACATATGAAGGTTGACCATGAATTTCATCATCTCATTTTAACAATAACAACTCCTTGTCTACATGAATTAAAATGGTAATTTCAAAACATTTGTTCAAAATATTGTGAGCTGAAACACTTAGGGTGCGTTTGATTCATAAAACAATAACAACTAGACATAACAAGATAATGCAAGACAAAATTGTACCGGAGAGATATATGGTGATAATATTTTTGTGGCGATTTTTTATCTTTGTACTTTGGACAATAAATTGTCTTGTTGTTATGTGAGGGACAAAATATCTTCTTTTTGTCCTATCCCTTGCTGCCTAATTTGTCCAATCCCATAACCAGTTTTAAATCAAAAATGGTACAACAAACGTTGTCTAGTTCAGTCCCCTATTTTTTTAGCGGATCAAACGCCCCTTAACCCCAAATTTGCACATTTCCAAAATCTCCTCTTAATCTTAGGGTTATCACTTGAATTACCTATAAATAGATGAATTAGGGGCGGGACTATAATGATTTTTGGTTTTCATCCTTCAGTTGTCTACTTATACAAGGACTAAACACAATATGAATTTCACATGCAGGGATTTGTTTAAAATGAATATGTCCAGGGACTAAAACCACAACAACACGTACTTAGAGGGACCTTTGTGCTATTTAAAATAACTCAGACATTTATATTTACCGTCAATGTAAAAAACCATATGGTATTTTTTATTTTTAAAAAACTAGTTTTAATTTATTTTTTTAAAGGAATCTAATATTATTCATGTAATGGTGAATTAATGTAAAACAATAAAAGGTAAAATTCCAAATCTGCCACTTGCACTGTAGCAACAGGTTGCATATGATGAATCTCAGCCGCTTATGTGTTTTTCTCTCCATCACCACGGCTAAAAGTTGGTCTCCCACTGGTAGGAGACATGCCAAGGTCTCCTATGCTAGAATTGGCCATATGCATTTTATTTCAACCATGCAAAATAGGCATAGCATTAAGTGAACAAGTTAATATGATAAATTAATATATATGTTTAAGTAAAGTGATTTTTTTTTTATAAATGTGCATACAACTTGACAAACTAAAATTTGAAT